>NC_141687.1:136629012-137374012 GCF_964263255.1 Lissotriton vulgaris
TTGGAGCAGCAATAAGTTGGCTTCCGAACCACAAAGAGAATAACAAATATTTGTACATGATATTTTGCTGGGGCATACTAGTAGTAAGAATTGTACGGTTTTATTTGATATGGAAGAATTACCCATTGCTCCTGATTTCGATCAACTTGTATCTCCAAATCTAAGCCATCTTTGACAACATCAGAGGCATATTGTCAGTAAGGAAGACTTAAGAATGTCAATAAAAACCTTACAATCGATAGCTTACTCTTAGACAGGTCACCTAAAGTAAAATTAGGTGTGACCTCCGGAATGGGTAGATTAAATGAAAGGCTGGCAGGTATTAGCTGGCCACAATTTCCAGTCAACAAATATATATTTGATGCTCTGCTGTCATCATCAAGACCAGTAGGATTAATTTCCAGTGGCTTGTTAATTACACACCGTTACTTTGGTTTCAGGTAACACTGCTGAGATAACCGATTTCCTTAAGCACATATTGGAATTACCTTTAGTTTAGCCTTATATCCACTGACAGGGGCTATACTGGTTCTTAAAGGCCCTGAACCAGAGTTATAGGCCCAGGACTCAGGCAAGAGCCTGTAATGGGGGAGAGGGCCTCTAACAACAGGTGCAGCCCTCAGCAGAAGAGCTAGAAGGCTATTTGAGCCTTCCGCCCACTGAGGATAGAATATTCTACATTCAAAAGGGAAACAAGCATTGGTATGTTGGAGCAGAAGGGTTATATCAGCTATATTAGCCCTGAGACTTCATTGTCTTTAATGCAGCTTCCAACATTCTAATGTTCTAATTGTTTAATAGTTAATGTGACCTGAAGAGCTAATGTTTGGAACATCGAAGTGACCAAACCTTACTTGCAAAGCTAGCCATGTGATCTGAGACTCAGGATTCCATTGACAAGACAAGATACACTTTGAATGTATAGCTACAGCAGTCAGTCAAGTCTTATATGCCCAGCATTTCCTGTTATTTGGGCATCATTAGAAAAAAAGATGACAACTTGGGGAAAAAAAAGAACAGCCCAGAACAATGCAGTTAGCACTCTCCTGGGTTGTTACACAGGGACCATTCTAGCCCACAACTGGGTGAAGATAGCTTTTGATTTTTCATTATTCATGTCCCAACCCGATCTCTTCGTTCCTCTATTCAGAACTTCTTGGCTGTGCCTTGCACTAGAACAGTCACCTGGGGCGACAGGCGTTTCCTGGTTGCCGCCCCTAGACTCTGGAACACCCTTCCTGCACATATCCGAGCAAGTCCCTCCCTGTTCACATTCCGCAAACAGCTAAAGACGTGGTTATTTGACCAATAGCCTTGTATATCTTCTTTACCCCAGTTGCTGATCCATCCCTTAACTAGCGCCGAGACGCCCACGGGTATTCGCCGCGCTCTACAAATGTCAATAAATAAATAAAATTAAAAGAGAAGCTTAAAGGTCTGTCTAGGAAGTTTAACACGTTTAATTTACACCCAGCTCATTGATTATCCTAAACCAAAGTCAGCCTGACCTTGCTTAATCAGTGTAATGTGTCAGTATCAAAATAAGCCATGACACAAACCTATACACAATATGACAATGTACACAATACCACATAAGCAGGTAACATTTAACAAAACACATAAGACGTTAATACATAGAATCTCATACCAATGCAACATGACAAGTATATTGGGGTTTATTATATAAGGGAATATTTTCTCTCTTCCTGCCTCAGATATGAAGTGGCAGATTAGCAGGGGTATGCATTTGCTTTTAGCTGTGTGGCAGTTTTGATAGATTGATGCTGCCTTCTGTTTACAACACTGCTGCTTTCACACTCTGTTGATATTTATGTTTTTTGATGAATGATTAATTAGAAAAATAATCATTTGTAAATTGTGAGTGAACCAGACATTTGGCCGCGCCTTTAGGGAAATTGAGTCTCTGAGCTCTGGTGTGGTACAAAGGCTGCTCAGAAATGCACACGTATTCCCTGGCTAGAAGGGAATTAGCATGCCGCTTCCTTTCAGCATTCTAATGGCTGTCATGGCTGGGTAACTAATGAAAAATATTAGCAAACAGAAGGAGTAAATATTTAATGGTTCCAGACCGTGCGTGAAGTCATATTTTTTTTATCAGGAAAAGGAAGGTATAGCTCAGAAATTGTGTTGGAAAGTAAGCTTGGTTAGGATGGTAAAATATGTTGTATTTATAGTGTCTGCATCCTGCATGCCTGTGATAGTACGATTGCCTTTATCACCAATTGCTTTATCAGCATTGACTCTTGCTCCCCTGTATTTATCAGGATTGCCTCTTGTTCTACTCTGTTTTATGGGGATCGCTAGCGTTGCCCCTTATATCTTAGCATCGGAATTGCCATTCGCATCCATCTCTTTAACAAGATCACCTACTGTGGCCCTATCTTCATCAAGATTACATATGTGTTACTGTATAGATCAGGAATGCCACTGGTGTTACTGTATTTACTGAAACCACCTCAGAGTTTCCAAAATAGATTATGTACCTCTTGTTTCATTGACATTGGCCTTCATTTGTATTTTTTTTATTTTTTTATTAAAATCTTTTTATTTTAATAACACAAAAAGAAACATTGCATCGGGTATACAATAGTTGACATCGTTGTGAGGGTTTAAGTCGTCATTTATAAAAATCAAAAATTACCAATCATACGGAACTTGGGATCACGGGGATTCGGGTGGGTCTACGACCCTCTGAAGCCTCGGGGTGCACACAGGTCACCTCAATAGCTATTTCAAGCTTCCCATATCTTCTCCCACTTTCCTGGACCACCTCTGGCCACATATATCGCCCTTTTCCGGAACATGCACCAGTCTAGGTCCTAAGCCTATTTAACAAACCTGGGCGGTTGACTGGCCCCCAGAGCTGAGCAATATTGCGCTTCGCCACCATGCATGCCAATGTCACCCACTGTTTCAAATACCCATTCAAGTCTGTGCGTTCCCACACGTTTAACAGGCACCTCGGTGCCTCTGGTCGCATCTCCTCCCCCAATACTTCTCCAAGCTTATTATGTATTGTTGCCCAGTAGGTCTGTATCACCTCACAATGCCATATGATATGCATGAAGGTGCCAAGTTCTCCACATCCTCTCCTTTGGTCACCGCCCATCGCACACTCCATGTGTACCAGATTAGGCCCAGTAATATATACTCAATGAAGATTTTGAGCTGCACCAGTCTGAGCCTCATCTGAATTGCGACCACTTTCGCGGAAGAGACCGCCCCCACCCAGTCTTCATCGTCTAATTCCAGTCCATCTGCCCCCATACCAATCTAACACTTCCCAACGGATCCTCCATATTATTTATAAGTTTCCTATAAATCAAGGAGATAGTCCTTTCTGGCATATGCCATCTAGTACCCGGTCCTCAAGAGGGGAAGCCTCAGGAAGATCTGTATCTCTGGGCACGTGAGCTAGGACAGCATGTCGAACCTGTCTGTATTGAAAGTGTTCAGTAGCATTCAAACTGTATTGTTTCTGCAAAGACTCAAATGTCAGCACACCCTCCTTCCCCCATACATCTTTAATCTGGCTGATTCCGATGAGGACCCATTTATCGAACCCTTTAGTCTTCCACAAGCCCCCAAGTTTCTCTGAACCCAACAATGGGGTGGTTAATGTCAATCTGCCCTCCCATCCTAGACTTCTGGTAGCAGCGTGCCAAACTTGTACAGCATGTGCTGTCGGGCCTGTCAACGTGAACCTCCCGGGCCTGGCATAAAAGGCTTTAAGAATGTCTCCACCTGGTGCTTGCCCACGATCCATAGCATAGCCTTGGCCCCCCGGGGGTCCATATATCATGTGATTCACCGCCGCAAGATGCAAGGCCTAATAATATTTTCTCAAGTCTGGGAGTCCGATACCTCCATCATACCACCGGAGGGTTAACTTGTTAAAGGCTATACGCGGCCTGCACTCCCAAAGGAGCTGTCGCTGAAGCGCCTCAATCTCTTTAAAATAAGACAAGGACACCGGGTCCATTGTGTTCTGGAGCATATACAGAAACCGTGGTAAGGTCCTCATCTTGAATAATTGCGCTCTTCCAATTAATGAAAGAGGGAGAGCCCTTCACCGTTCCACATCCTTCTTCAATCAGTTCAAAGGGGGCCTCAGATTCTTAGCGTATCTCATCTTCGGGACGAGGGATATATGTATACCAAGATAGGTAAATTCCACCAGTTCAACCCTTATCGGGCACGATTGTGGAACCACAGGCGGAGCCCCTGACAAAACGAACAATACCGACTTTGACCAGTTATTGGCAAAACCCGAGTACCTGCCAAATATGGCCAGTACATCCAAGAAATTACTTAAGGACGACCTGGGGTCAGTGAGGTACAACAGAATGTCATCCGCATAAAGCGAGATTACATCCTCCCACTCAGGCGTCCACCGCAAGCCACATATTGACTGGTCCCACCAAACCCAAGCTGCCAGAGGCTGCTGCGTCAAGGCGAAGAGGAGCGGGGACAGCGGACATCCCTGTCTCGTGCCTCTTCCGAGGGAAAAATCCACAGACTTACAGTTGTTGACTATCACTATGGCTAGGGGATCGGCATAGAGCAATTGAACCCATCCGATAAACTCCGTACCAAAGCCCACCTTGGCCAAAACAGCAAATAAGTATGTCCATTCGACCCTATGAAATGCCATAGTAGCATCCAAGGATACCAAGACAGCCGGCTCCAGTATCTTCGGGGAACCACCCAGGATCCCATGTAGTGTCCGCAGATTCAGGGCCATTTTCCGACGCGGCATAAAGCCGGATTGGTCGGGGTGTACAAGGGTCGTTATGACTTTGACCAATCTAGTGGCAAGCCGAATCAACCGTACCCAAGTTCTTCTGGAAATAGCGCTCTGAAATCTGTAGTATCTCCTTTCGAGTGGCCGGTTCAGGTGCCATGCCGAAATAGGAGCAACCCTTCCCACTGCTGGTTGCCCCATCTCGAACTTTAACCACACCAGAGAATGTTCAGAAATGCCCCAGCCAAGGTATCTCACTTCTCTAACAGTGCCCGCCAGTGCAGCTGGTATCAGAACGTAATCTAACCTGAACATACTATTATGCGCGGCAGACACATGGGTAAAGCATGCCTAGTGTGGGTTGCGTAACCTCCAACTATCCGTCAATGCCAGCGTTTCGAGGAAATCAGGGAACCACCACTGCGTTGGGGGAAGAACCCGCGGCGGATAGCGATCCACTTCCCCGTCAAGTACTGCATTGAAATCTCCCCCCAACACCAATAGCCCCACTGGCATTGTCAGGAAAATGGCACTTAAATCTCTAAAAGTATCGGACTGGAGGCCGGGTGGTACGTAGACCTACAAAAATTTGACCGTCCTCCCCGCCAGACGTCCCAAGACACCCACATATCGGCCTCTCCGGTCTGACCAGGTGGCCTGACCATCTAGCGGAAAGGAATTCCTTGTCAGGATACCTAACCCCCTAGATCCAGACGTAAACCCAGCATGTGCTACAAGTTTATATCCCCCTTTGTGGAGGGCCATGAATCGGTTCCCAACAAGGTGTGTCTCTTGTAGCAATAGGACTTAATGAGAGTGTCTTCAGATTAGTTGATTCACCATACCCCTCTTTATCTTGTCACCCAGACCATTGACATTCCAGCTCAACACCCGTATCCCAAATCCCTGACTAATACATGACATTCACCCCACACCACTAGCGTCTAGTTGCAATCCTGCCACCGGATGTAAAAAACAATAAAACTCAAACAAACCCCCACACAAAATACACTTCCCGAACCCTAATTCCTCCCCAAACTCTCTGCACCCCTGCATATGGTGTACGCCCATCCCCAACTGGAAGTGTGCCTGTCGCCCTAAACCCCAAATCAACTCTCTAACTAAATATATCAATCAATCAATCAATCAGTGACACTTATAAAGCGCGCTACATACCCGTGGGGTCTCAAGGCGCTGGGGGGGGGGTGGGGGGGGGCCGCTACAGCTCGAACAGCCAGGTCTTCAGCTTCTTCCTGAAGGAGAGGTGGTCTTGGGTCAGGCGCAGGTCGGTCGGGAGGGAGTTCCAGGTCTTGGCGGCCAGGTAGGAGAAGGACCTTCCTCCTGTAGTCGCTCTTCGGATGCGGGGGACGGCGGCGAGGGCGTGGTTGGCTGATCGGAGGTGGCGTTTGGGAGCGTAGAAGTTGACTCGGCTGTTGAGGTAGCTCGGGCCTTGGTCGTGTAGGGCTTTGTGTGCGTGGGTGAGGAGGCGGAAGGTGATTCTTTTGTTGACGGGGAGCCAGTGAAGGTCTCTCAGATGTCCGGAGATGTGGCTGGTTCGTGGGATGTCGAGGATGAGTCTGGCTGAGGCGTTCTGGATCCGCTGGAGTCTCTTCTGGAGCTTGGCGGTGGTGCCGGCGTAGAGGGCGTTGCCGTAGTCCAGCCGGCTGGTGACGAGGGCCTTGGTGACGGTCTTTCTGGTCTCGGTGGGGATCCACCAGAAGATCTTCCGTAGCATGCGTAGGATGTTGAAGCACGCCGAGGAGACGTTGTTGACTTGCCTGGTCATGGAGAGGGAGGAGTCCAGGATGACGCCCAGGTTTCGTGCATGGTCTGTCGGTTTGGGTGCGGTGCCCAGGGCGGGAGGCCACCAGGAGTCGTCCCAGGCGGAGGGTGAGGAGCCCAGGATGAGGACCTCCGTCTTGTCCGAGTTCAGTTTCAGGCGGCTGGTCGTCATCCACTCGGCTACCTCTTTCATCCCTTCGTGCAGGTTGGCTCTGGCGGCGGCGGGGTCGTTGGTCAGGGAGAGGATCAGCTGGGTGTCGTCGGCGTAGGAGATTATGCTGAGGTTGTGTTTGCGTACGATGGCCGCGAGGGGGCTCATGTAGACGTTGAAGAGGGTGGGGCTCAGAGATGATCCTTGGGGGACGCCGCAGATGACTTCGGAGGCCTCTGACTTGTACGGTGGTAGGCGGACTCTCTGTGTTCTTCCGTCGAGGAAGGAGGTGATCCATTCCAGCGCCTTGTCCTGGATGCCGATGTTGCTGAGGCGCCGTACTAGGGTGCGGTGGCAGACCGTGTCGAATGCCGCGGAGAGGTCTAGGAGGATGAGGGCCGCTGTTTCTCCATTGTCCATCAGGGCTCGGATGTCATCGGTGGCGGCGATGAGGGCGGTCTCGGTGCTGTGGTTGGCTCGGAAGCCGGACTGTGAGGGGTCGAGGGATCCGTTCGTCTCGAGGAAGGCGGCCATCTGCTTGTTGACGGTCTTCTCGATGACTTTGGCTGGAAACGGGAGGAGCGAGATGGGGCGGTAATTCTTGAGTTCGGTGGGGTCCGCTGTGGGTTTCTTGAGTAGAGCGCTGAGTTCGGCGTGCTTCCAGCTCTCGGGGAAGGTGGCGGTGTCGAAGGATGTGTTGATGATGTCTCGCAGGTGGGGTGCGATGACAGCGCCTTGTTGAAGACGTGGTGAGGGCAGGGGTCGGTCGGTGATCCGGAGTGGATGGAGTTCATCGTGCGGATGGTGTCTTCGGTGCTGATCGGGGTCCAGGCGTGGAGGGTGGTGGTGGGGGGGGTGGTTGTTCGGTCATGGTGTGCGTTGGTTGGTTGTTGAAGCTGTTGTGTATGTCCGCGATCTTGTTGTGGAAGTATGAAGCGAGGGAGTTGCAGAGGTCTTGCGATGGGATGATGTCGTTGTTTCCTGCGCTGGGGTTGGAAAGCTCTTTCACGATGTTGAAGAGTTCCTTGCAGTTGTGTGCGTTGTTGTCCAACCGGTCCTTGTAAGCTGTTTTCTTGGCGGCGCGGATCAGCTGGTGGTGTTTCCGGGTGGCAAGTTTGAAGGAGGTCCTGTTGTCCGGTGTAGGTTCCCTTCTCCAGACTTTCTCGAGGGCTCGGCAGTTCTTCTTGGAGCTCTTGAGTTCGTCGGTGAACCATGGGGCCTTCTTGCTGCCGGGTCTGCTAGGCGGGGTCCTCAGTGGGGCGAGTTCGTCTGCGCAGTTGCTGATCCACTTCGTGAGGTTGTCGGCGGCCTGGCTGGGGTTCGCTGAGCTGGCAGGAGGGTGCTGGTTCAGGGAGGTGGCGAGCTGGTCTGCTGTGATCTTGTTCCAGCTTCTGCGGGCGGTCTGTTTCTGGCGGGTCGTCGTTCTCTTGAAGGTGAAGTGGACGCAGCTGTGGTCCGTCCATTGAAGCTCAGTGGCGTGGCTGAAGTTGATGTCTGTGCTGGAAGAGAAGACTGCGTCGAGTGTGTGTCCGGCGAGGTGGGTGGGGGTGGACACCAGTTGCTTGAGTCCCAGGTTGGCGAGGTTGTCGAGCAGGGTGCTGGTGTTGCGGTCGTTGTTGTTCTCCAGATGGAAGTTGAGGTCTCCCAGGAGGATGTAGTCAGCGGAGGGGAGGGCATGCGGGCTGACGAAGTCAGCGATGTCCTCGCTGAATTGCGTGCGTGGTCCCGGGGGTCGGTAGATCAGGGTGCCTCTGAGGGTGGTGTTCGGGTTGGTGTGGATCTGGAAATGCAGGTGTTCGGCGCTGGTCAGGGTGTTGTCGGTGCTGGTCGTGAGACAGATGGTGCTCCTGTGGACGATGGCGATGCCTCCTCCCATCTGGTTGGCGTTTCGGTCCCTCCGGACGATCTTGTAGCCCTCTGGGATAGCGATGGCGATGTCGGGAGCTGAAGAGGTGTTCATCCAGGTCTCCGTGAGGAAGGCAACGTCAGGGGCTGTGGCGTCTAGGAGGTTCCAGAGTTCGATGGCGTGTCTGTGGACGGAGCGGGTGTTGAGCAGGATGCACTTGAGGTGGGTGCTGCTGGTGTTTGACTTGGCGGGTGTTGGTGCGAGGCAGGTCCAGATGCAGGAGAACTTGCAGGCGTGGCAGCTGAAGGGACCGTGGGTGCGTCGTGGAGTGGCTTGGTGGCACTCTGGGCGTCGGCCGGTGTTGAGTGCGGTGAGGGTGGCGGCGGAGTACGTCAGGCGGGTAGGTCGGGGTCTTCGAGGGCCAGGGGTCCTGGCGCTGGACGCGATCCGGTCGCGGACGGGCGCAGACAGGCTTACCTTTGGCGCGCCTTCGGCGCACAATCGGCGCGCCCGCTGCGCGTGACCGCTGCGCGTTCGCACGGTCGCCATTTAAGGCGAAGTGCGCGGGTGGGCGGAGCAGCTGGGAGGCGGGAGCGGGGAGGGTTACAGAAGAGAAAAAAGGGGCGGGGACAAGCGGCGGTGGCGGGAAGGGAGGGCGGGGGGCGGCGAGGTAGGCGGACAACAAGGAAGGAAAGTCAAAACACGGGCCAAATGAAATTCGGCAACACAGGCACAAAAAATCGACAAAACAAGGAAAAAAAAAGAGGTTAAGCACAACAGGCACAAATGTATGACAAAACAAGGCAAAAACAATCCCCGCAGCGGAGGCAGCCGGCAACCGGCAAAACGAGGCAGCAGCGAGGCAGAGGGCAGGCAAGGGGCACACGCAGCAGCTGGTGGCCGTGCGGCGCGGGGGTGTCCCACAAGTGGGTCACACTCACCTGCGTCGCACGGTCGCCATTTAAGGCCAAGAGCGCGGGTGGGCGGAGCAGCTGGGAGGCGGGAGCGGGGAGGGTTACAGAAGAGAAAAAAGTGGCGGGGACAAGTGGCGGTGGTGGGAAGGGAGGGCTGGGGGCGGCGAGGTAGGCGGACAACAAGGAAGGAAAGTCAAAACACGGGCCAAATGAAATATAGTAACGGGGATCGATGTAGCACACCCCCCCAGCTCAAGACCAAACATTAATCCCACTTTCCAAGGCTACCCCCGCCCTCCACTGCCCCGCATCAATATCGTTATATCACCATGGGGGCCATCTCTGAGTGTTCATTGTCCCAGTGTCTCATGTCCACCCTCCTGTCTCACTCTCCCACCTAGTGGCCATCTTCCGCCCCCTGATCTTGTCCATCGGACTCAGGGGAGTGAAAACAATCAATCCAGTCCGCTGCAACTTCAGGATTATCAAAGAACCAAGTCTTCCCCCTCGCCTCCATTCTTAATATAGCCGGGAACATCATTCCGTCCCGCAAGCCCTTGTCTCTCAGTTTCTTCTTCACCGGCAGGAAACTTTGGCGTTGTTTCTGCACAAGTTGTGTAAAGTCTGGAAAGAAGGAGAGCGAGGCATTCTCATATTGGAGGGGTCCCTTTGCACGGGCCGCCTGCGGTATCGCACCATGGTCTCTAAAATTCAGGACCCTCGCGATTATCAGGCGGGGAGGGGCTCCGGGCTTGGGTCTACCCCCGGGCACTCTATGTCATTTGGATTTTTTATAGGACTTTGTTATGGAATTGCTTCCTGGGATTTACATCCTTTATCGTTTTTTACTTAAGACTATCACAGTGGTTAGTTTTTTTTATATTTTGTTACCAACTATTTATCTACATTTCCTCTTTTGATTTATATCAATTTCTCATTGTTTCTGCATTTTGAGCTACTTTCTTCTGGTCCCTGTATTTATCAGTATTGCCTTCTGCATCGTGGTAAGAGTCCTTTTATCTGGATGTGTGGTGATAGAACAAGCTGCCCGAATCCTAGATTTGTGTTGTTGCCCAGCTTGTGCTCTTCCAAAACTAGAACAGATGGATATGTCAGACTTTTTAAATGCTGTTGATCTAGATGAACACACTCTTAACAATAATTGTGGAACATTTAAGAGAAGCATTCAAGACTATTGTATGGAATTCTGTAAACATGCACATTTTCCACAAGCGACTACCCCAGAAGAAATATTAAAGTTTGGCAATTCATAAAGCACATGACAAAAACATGAATAGGCCTATGCCAGTAGATCTGTTCTGTATCTGCAATTGCATCTTCAGTTGCTGATGAGCTTAGGCCTTCAATATTTCAATAGATATGCTCCCTGTCACACTTCCTTGCACTCATACATACATTCAGCCAGTTATATTAACTCACTTACCCATTGTAGTAATACGCTGGAGGCAAGGTGTATTTGTGGTAAGATTTATTCCAACTGCTACACGATTGTCGAGGACCTCAACAGGAGTTCCTCCACCAGTCTCACAGTGACTGGAACAACAGTCATATTTCAAAGTTAAATATTCCAAGAGCATGCATCATGCTTGCATAGAATGTTCACCGTACAGTTCGGTAAGCATTACATAACCCCAAATATTCGCAGAACAATTCAAAAGTATTTACATGGAGTACTACACATCTTCGTTCTAATATTTTTTTTTAAACACAAAACAAAACAAATAAAGAAATCAAACAAAACAAACTGGGGGTAACTAACTAGTAATCAAGAAACCCCATCGGAAAACATATCAAACCTAGAAATTAGGTGTTAAACCTACTTGGAATTACTCGTGAACGTCTTCTAATCTCACATTTGGGCAACTCAGAGCTATCACATCTCTTACTCTGCACTTGCTTAAACGTAAAGCTATTGTCACATGACTTCTTCCCTACTTTAACCACATGCACTAAATTCCATTGTCAGAAATTGGGTTTCTGGTTGGCTAAGGTATGCACATAAGCCAGGCAGAACCCACCACTCTAGTCAGGATAAGGGAGTTACACACTCAAGATAACCCCTGCACACCCCCTTGGTAGCTTGGTAGAGCAGTCATGCTTATCCCAGAGGCAATGTGTAAAGTATTTGCGCAACACACACATACAAGTGACACACAAGGAACACCACAAAAAGAGACTCCACACAAGGTTATATAGGAACACATTAAACCACAATCACATAAATCACTCAGCCAACCTAGCGTTTGTCATGACATCATGTTGTATTTTAAAATGTTATCTTTATATTTATGCCATTCACTAGGATGTAACCTCTAACTTACGTTGTAAATTCTGTGTATGTGCGTCTGCGGTCCTTATTGACTACAACACATCACTTAGATCACATATCACTTTGCCATAAGGCAATAGTCATAACCGTAGAGGTAGTGTAATCAAATGAACACTTTATAGGTTGCACATGTTACAAAAACTCCATCACAGCACATATATGGTGAATTCTGAGGTAATTGTGGTTATCCTGACAAATGCAAGGCATACATGACATCCATCATCACATCAGGGAATGGAAGGCAGTAGTTTACACGGTAAACAACACAGGGACCATAAGTGCGGTTCCAACATATGCATATCACCATAGATTACCAAAAAGAGCACATAGGGCAGCACGTGTGCTCCTATTATTGGTTATCTTTTGTCCCTGTTCCCGCCCCACAGGCTCCTGGGCCACCGGCCCACCTACAACAGAGATTACAGTAATTTGTCTTTAGCAACAAGCCCTCGAGGGCCAATGAATAAAGGCCCCTCGGGACGAGAAAAGCAGTGAGGCAGACGTGAAGCAACAAGTTAGGTCAGCTCTGGCCCCTCAGGATGGGGGGCAACTACAGTACGTAAGAGCATCTCAGGCAGCCTATTGCTGTGGCGTGGGACCTTGCCGGGGAGAATGCCTCAGCCGGAGCAGAGCCTCCTGCTCTCTCACCCACGAGCTCTCTTTCTGGATGGGACAGCAATATGAAGTGATGCCTCTTTTGGAGAAGAGCCTTCCGCTCTCTGAGTCTCCTGCCGCAGCAGTGGGAGGAGCTCAGGATGGCCCCACCTTGAGAGCTCCGTTCCAGTTCACAGGACCTGTCCCCTGCAGCAACAGGAGCTTCGGTGTGTGGGGCTCATGGGTCCCACACTACAGGCAGCCCGCTAATTGACAACACCTTCTCCAGCCGCACCCAGCGCCATGCACTAAGAAGGAGAGTCACGGACCGGGACACGCCTTCTTTTCCTCATGTTAGTGGAGTGGGGCTGAAGCCCTCTGCAGGATGGGAGAAACAAAGCGATTAACACTTCGCTTACTTTTTACAATGCTCCTTGCTCTCAGCAGTCAAAAAAAAAAGCGCTCTTCACATGCTTTCACCCTTCAGGGAAATACTGCTCTCACATGTTGTGTCCTGTGGCTACCCAGGAGAAGTCCAAATAAAGCACTCACCATGCAATAAACTTGAGATGTTCCTTTGTGGCAGGGACGTTCTCAACAAACCCAGTTGCAGGGATAACAAGCTCCAAAAGAAAGCATTCTCTATGTGTAGATTGCAGGGACACAGAGCTTAACCGCCACTCCTTGGGGAACACCAGGAGCACAAGGCACAGGCAAGCAGGCAGCCAGACCAATCCATCAGGGCTATTGAAAACAAAGTGTTAGTCCTTCTCACAGCTCAAGCAAGGGAGTCCAAAAGCTGTTCCTCCTGGCAGCATCACAGTTCATTCTGGCTAGGTGCAGTTTATAGAGGCGGCAGCATCTGGTTAAAAGTCCATTCAGTGTCTAAAAATATACTTATACTCCAAAAGTGTTTGTTCTGGGGGCACATCGAACACTTGTTAGAAGTGCACAATCCTATTCAGGTGCAGATGACAACTCCCACCACTCTAAATGCAAACCAGGCTTATTCAGCCCACAATGAGTCACCTAGGAAAGGCAGGACACACCTCAACCCCCCATTGTGACTGTCTACAGTGAATACACATCCCCTGCTACTGTCAGTCTAAAACAGAGGTTGAATACACAACTAGTCAGGCCACAAAGAGTCATAAGCACACACAGAAATACACACTTTTAAAAGTGGCATTTTTAAAATAGTAATACAAAATCCACTTTCACCAATAAGCAGGATGTATTACTATTCCAAACATACCAAACATGGCCACGCTACCCCTTTTCTATCAGAAGTTACCACTGAAACACATATCAGGGAATTCCCAAAGCAAGCCTCTGACAGAGGAAGCCTCACAAAAGTGAGAAACCAAAAAGGCTGCTTGTCACTACCAGGATATGCCACATAACAAGGGCACATGTCCTACCTTTTAACTACACAGCACCCTGCCCACAGGGCTACCTAGGGCCTACCTTAGGATAACCCTGGGCGGAAATGTTGGAGTACAACTACGCGGAGGTCTACAGAGTTGGGGGACAACTCTGTGGAACTCCGCTCCGCCACCCGCCTCCACCCCCTCAATAAAATATTACTTAAACATAATTTAAAGAAATAAAAAAATCACTTACCGGTATTGCGGCGGCAAAAGAAATGCGCGTGTGCGCCCATGCTTAGTACATGCAAGATGTACGGCGAAAAGAAGGAGGGAAGCCCGGGGACGTGATAATACAGGTAAGTGTTTTTTTATTCCTTTAAATTATGTTTAAGTAATATTTTATTAGGGGGGATGGAGGCAGGAGGCCAATTTTGCAGGGGCTGGCTAACTCCGCTCCGCTCAGCTGTGGAGTCAGAGATTTTTTTCCCTACTCCGTGTTCTCAGCAGAGCGCGGAGAAGGGAAATCTCGGCACACTCCGCCTGCACCTACCTTAGGGGTGATCTATATGTATTAAAAGGGGAGTTTCAGTTGTGGCAAACAATTTAAATGCCACTTTGCTGTGGCAGTAAACTGCGCACATAGGCCCAGCAGCGGCCTGATGCAAGTCTGCAAGGTTACTTCGGCGTGTGGCGCAAGCAGCGCCACAGGCCCGCTACTAGCATTTAATTTACAGGCTCTGGGTATATAGGTTACCACTGTACAAGAGATTTACAGGTAAATTCAATATGCCCAGCAGGTGTAGACCAATCTTACCAAGTTTCCCCAGAGTCAGAAAACCAACAAAAATAGGTCATACTGGTGTTGGTCTTTCTTCCCCTCATTCACTCAAAAGGGGACTCCTTTGTGGACCAGTGTGGTGTTATTCTTTAGAACCATAACATACTACTCACAGATTTCTAACATGATGGTTCCTGCTTGTGGCCCATCTGATAAAATCACCCATCACACCACAGGTCATTCTCTCCACAAGACCATTGGTCTGTGGGTGGTACAACATGCAGCAAACAAATGATGGACGAAATGCTGACAATGCAAATATTCTCCCCCAGTCAAAATATCTGGGTTAAATCTAACTTCTCAAATGTTTGATACCAACAGACTCAAGAAACACCTACAATGTATTACTCAAAAACTGTGTTCCAATGTCCGAAGCAAGATATTCAGGGAACCCCTCTCTCGTACAAATGTATCTAAGAAACTCCACAATCATTTTAGCACTCAGCTTCCTGACCAATTTGACTTCTGGCCATTTTGAAGTATACTCCATCAGTACTAAAATACATTTGGTCCCCCCAGGTAGAGAATCGTAAGGTCACATGATATCGATGCCTAGCTTGACCCATGGTCCAGTGGGACCCCCAGTAGGCATGAGGGCTGGTGTTACCACCTTCAGACTTTTATAAGCCGACATACAAATACAAGTTACCAACCTCCTAATCAATCGCAGCATACATACGAGGCCACCAAAATATCTCCCTAATATGACGTTTAGTGAGAGAACATCCAAATATTCTCTTTGGCCCACCCCTTATGTACTAGTTTACTGATCACTCCTCATACCAGCCAGCCACTCATGTTTGAAACACATTCTCAATTCAGGTATTTCCAAAGATTGCACAAGACAATCCTCACAAATATCATCAATTACATCTGAAAACTTCATCTAATTGTCCTCATCCTCCTCATGTGGAAAACGAGAAAGGAAATCAGCTCTACCAATACTACCACCCGCTGGTTCACTTAGCTCCCTAGAATACTAACTAAGGGCTTATGATTCAGTGTGTAGCATGAATCACCTTCCCCATACATAGTCAAAATTTCGCCATTTCTCAATTCCTCAAACATGCCAATATTTCCTTCTCAATTATTGAGATTGGAGTTTTGCCTCCAACAATACGCAAACGCAATGGTATTAATCTTTGGCAATGAATGCGAGTCAACCCATATTTATTTATTCAATTATCTCATGTCCACACACACCCGCTACTGTTCACAATTCTTCTGAGCCACCACTAACGGTGGTAGCCACAAGGAAGATTCAATTGGCTAAATGATGCCTCTGTTGCAAGGCTTTTGAGCTCCTTCTCAAGGACTTCCCTCACACTAAAAGGTGCCTCTCTTAGTTTATGCTTGATTGGGACTGCTACTCCTTCTTTTAATCTTATGTTTGAACCTTCTATTTTTCCTAAATCATCACTAAACACAGAGGGGAACTTCTCCTTCCACTTTTCACCCACATCATCACAGTCAGCCACTAAAATTTGCTCTTTGGCCCTCAGGTTTTAGTGTAATCCCGAACAGGCCTCGGTGGAATCATCCCAGGATGTTCAGGCCACATAAATCTTGCCTCTGGTCTTTATTCCCTTGAACTCAATTACTTCCTCTATATCACCCAGTAATCCAATCCTACGACCTTCATATAAAACAGGGGAACAGTCCGGAGGCAACAAAGGCCTTTCTCCTCATGTCTCCACAAACACACATTGTGTTATCATGGTGATCCCAGCACCAGAATCCAAGAGTTTAAAGATTTTATCTTCAAAACGTACTTCAGCTTTCAGGTCGACACAACTCGTAGGATCACCCACAATAAGTTTGTTATTGGTGCCATCACACTATTGGGCACAAATGTGGTCATCTCCAACAGCACATTTCACCTCAGTGTCTGATTCATCCACAGACTCAACCACACACACAATGTTTTCTTCTTTCTTTAGCAAAATGTCCAACCTTTTTTCAAAAATTGCAGCTACATTGGCCGTAGACCTTTTTCCCACTTGGTATGTGGAGCATTATCACAACAGAAGCAGATATTGACAGTTCTCTCCTTTAGCAGGTTTAAAATACCCAGCATTACTGTTACTTAGTGATTTCTGATGGGATTGTCCTGAACCAACCACATTACCTGTCTCCACTGGCTTGTCATTCAGCTCTTTTAAAGAAACTTGTGAGATCTCAATATTTTTAGCTCTTGTGATGGTTTATTCTAATGAAGGGTTACTCATAGCCAACAACTTCTGCCTAATCAGTTTGTCTCCGCAGTGAACCACAAAAGTTTCTCTAATAAGTTGATCTGTGACATTTTCAAATTGGCAATCTAATACCAGCCCATATAAAACCGAAATATATGCATCAACATCCTCTTCTTTATTCTGTTTCCTCTTGAAAAATGTGTGTCTTAATACCATAAGACTAGGCTGTTTATCAAATCTGTTTTTGAGTTTTTCTACAGCATCATTGTATTTTTTAACACTATCCCCTTCCTCATGTGGTAAATCTGACAGATGTTTAAAAATGGAACTACCCTCAAACCTCAAACCCCAACGAATGAAGAAGCAAACATTTCTTCTTTCTGCACCAAACCTCAAAGCTCCTACTGACACCAGATAGGTTTCAAATGCATCAAACCAAATTTCCCACCTAACAGGCCGTTTACCACAGCAGCTTCATAGACATGGGTGTTTATAACTGCACTATCACCTGTCACTAGGATGGCAGCTCCTAGGGTTGACTGGAGCCATATGTTTAGCATGTGTGAGTAGGACAAATAGAAAGCATTGTTACTCTACACACTAGTATATGCAAAAATACCAGATGAGAATTTATTTCTGCCTTATCCTTTATCCCCACTCCACTTTTGGGTTTTTTCTTTATATCTTCTCTAGGACAGAGTGTTGCCTTTTCCATTATGGAATATACAACCAAACGATAATTATGTCATTGTGCACTGTCATAAACAAATGTTGCAATATGTAATGAACGCATGTGATTGATGATCCGCAATGCAAATGCGGGCTGTTTTACCTGTCTTACAACAAAAAAACAGGGGGTTCACCTGGCACATCTAAAAACGAAGGAGAGGGAGTAACTTCTTGCATAGTGCACATGTTGTTATAACCAAAATATTAAGGTAGGAAATACAGCAATTATATCCTGTACCATCTAATATGAAGCTTAAAATTAAAACAAACTAACTTTTACATATTACTAGATGCTTCAATTACTCTGTAGAGCATATGTAGCCTGAGCTTGCGGACATACAAAGTATGTAACAGTACGTACAATGTTAAAGAAAGATGCTCAATGAGAAATAACTCAGAAAAAAAAATTAATCTTTGAACAGACTGTGCACGCTCACTTCCTATTGTCAATGAAAACTACTAAATGGTGTGCACAGCACCCTCAGCGCACAAAAACCCGGTAAATTCTAACAACCCCTGAGAAAAGAACATACTATCACAGCTGATGCTCAAATGGTGTGCACATCACCATTAGCACACAACAACTCGGTAAACTAGAAGAATGCTTGAGAAAAGGTGCATAAGTACCCTGCTACTATACATCAAAAAGGAAAATCAAAAAGAGCACAGATCAGCAAGAATGCACGGAAAATTGACAGTTGGTGTGCGTATCACCATAGTTCGGGAACCAAGACACACACCTGATGCACGGAATACTGTCAGTTAAGTGCGTGCATCACTATAGTCCAGGAAACAAGACACGCACTGGACTACAGTAAGTAAGTGAATGCTTGCATAAAGATATGCACACCACCATGAAGGTAGAGCAACTAGACTGTGCACAAGGTGATAGGAGATCTTCCTAAATGGCTGCTCGACTTAAGATGTGTCAGTATCAGTAGATGATGTAATGGGAAACTCTTCTCTGAATGACGCAAGCTGGACCATACACAAAGATGTAGAACACTCAATAGGGTACCTTGGTAAACCTAAAAGCCAACCAAGAGCAACTCCAATACCGAGGTACCTGTTATAACACAGCCAACAGAAACCAGCCATTCACCACCGAACAGGACCTTCTGTACCAAGCTAACCAACTCCACTGATATTTTGGGGAATCTCCATCCTTAGGTTCTGAAATCAAAAAACAGACATTGACAAGTATGGGACCTGCAAAAGAAAGGAGATAAGCACATGAAGAGGGCCCTAACATATAGCAGGATCATACAAAATCTGTAGTAATACGCTGTAAGCAATGCATACTTGTGGTAAGATTTATTCCAACTGGTGCATGGTTGTCAAGGACCTCAACAGGAGTTCCTCCACCAGTCTCACACTGACTGGAACAACAGTCTCCTTTTAAAGTTAAATATTCCAAGAACATGCATCATATTGTAGAAGGGAATGCTTGCACAGAATGTTTACCGTACATTTCCATAAGCATTACACAGCACAAAATGTTCACAGTACAATTCATTAGAATTTTACATAGAGTGCTACACCAATATGCAATAAAACACAAGCATACGGAAGATAAAAGAATAAAAGTTTTAAAAAAAGAGAAAAGAAAGAAAAAGAAAACATGCCGCCATATAACAAAATGAATTACCACAGTGTCATATCAATCAACTGTTAAAGGTCTATTGGTTGTAGCATATGTAGTCCACCATAATTAAGTCAGGCCAACTCCCTTTGTTGCAATGTTTCATAATAACCTCATTTGAGATTTGGGCTCTGCCATGACTCTTCCTTATGAATGAGTCAGGCTAATGCCCTTTATAATTAGCTTATTACAGAAACCATCTCACGCATATTGACCATAGGCTTTGGTATAGTGTAACCATCAAGTATACATTCATAAAATTATAAATATGTACAAAATTAGAGTTGAGAATAACAATATAACACCCGTCCTAAGACGGCCTAACAAAGATTTTCACATGACATTTATTCTACCCCATGTGTTTTGTCAAAGAGGTTACTAAAATTAGACCTCTTGCCTATTAGAGTGATGTAAAAGAATCCAAGTAAGAAAACATAACTACCAAGAGGCTTTAACACAGCCCACTCTTTAAGTCCACCATTAACAGTAATCTATCATTTTGACAAATTCCAAAAATTAAGAAAGCCAACCTGACGAAACTTCATTTTAGGGAAATGTTAAAACAACCACATTTCTTTTCCACAAAAATATGTTTCTATGGAATAGGTAAATGTAGCCAAAGAAGTAAGAAAGGAAATGGGTGAATCATTATATGGGATAGGGGAGCATAGACGGTGAATAGACAGAAGTGACTTGTAAACAAAAACAACAAAAAAGAATAAAGTGGTAGTAGGATCAATGGAAGTAAAGTGGATGGCAGGGAGTAATTGTTTTTCACAAAAGGACAGTGGGAAGGTGAATATGGTGGCTGTAAAAGAAATAAAAGAAAAGAAATAATATAGGAAAAGAAATCAGAAGTGGGAGTAAGGGGTTTGTATAAAACTAGAAGTAAAGGGGAAGAGGTGTAATTGCTTTTATAATAAAAGGGAGTACGATGTTTGTTTATAAAAGGAAGTAAAGCAAAACAAGAGGAAGGGGTTTGGGAAAAGAGAATAAAGTGGGAGAGGGAGTAAAAGGTTAGAAAAAGGTCATTAAAGAAGGAAGGTGAATGAAGTAATAGAAAAAACTGTGGAACTAAAACAGAATACGACTAAGGGGTTAGAAAAATAAGTTAAGTAAAGCAGGAGTAGGATTAATGGTTTTGTAAAAAAAGAAAAGGGAGTAAGCTGGAGGATGAGAAAGGTGTTTGAAAAAAAGGAATAAAACAGAAGTCGGAGTAAAGGAAATGGAAAATAATAGAAGCGGGGTGAGCAACGTGTTTGATGAGTAAGAGTCGATGTAAGTGATTGGTAATAAGAGAGAAGAGCTGAGGGATGAAAGTGTTTTAAAAACAAGTACATTGGGAGTAAGGAGTCCCAAAATGAAGTACAGGAGGAGTAAGAAGTGGAAGGATTGTAAACAAAGGAAACAAAGTCAGAGAGGGATTAAGGAGTTTGAAAAATATCTGGAGAAAAGTGGGAGGGGGAGTAGTGTGGGGGACATGGAAGAGGGTCACAAGAAAAAAAATGGGGTTTAGGGAAGGTTACCGCTCTTTAAAAGCCACAAAACATAAAGCAAACATGAAAAAACAAAAGTTATTTCAAGAATGGCTTTCAGAAGTTTATTTACGTTAACATGGAGAAAGCAAATCTGAAAGAAAAAACGTCAACAATTATTCAATAAAATTAATACATTCGTCAGAACCATTTTCTACATGTTGGATTTTTGTCTACATCACCAGGTACACAGTCATAAATATAGAAATATATACAAAATTATAGTTGCCAATAAAAACAACACAAACCTTTTGTAAAGGACGTAACAAGGATTACCAAATTACACATTTTCAACTCCACCTGTTTGTCAGAGGTGGTAACCAATACCAAACCTTTTGTCTACTTTGGTAACCAAGAAGATTCCATGTAACCATGTCTACAGGCTTTAACACAGTCCCTATTGGCTGTCATATATACTTTTCACAATAAATGTTTCAGGCCTCCCTGCCTTTGTTGTCACTTTTCAAAATAAAAAAATCAGACCTATAGCATGTGCCAACATTTTTCCCAAACCCCCAAACAGGCTGATAGCCTTTGTCATTGGCTTGTCACTATAATCAACTGAGGCCTACTGGTTTCTGCACAGTCGATCCAGACCTAAGAAGATGCCATCTTCAGCGGAAACAAAAGACGACATATGCGCAAAGTCTCAAGCAAGTATGATGGAGACCTGTGTGGGAGGTTGGGATAACTGTTCAGCACTTTCCCGACAGTAAATGCTTTGTGATTTATCCTGTTTATTTTACAGGCTATTATTTATGTTACTATAATTAGATTAATAAAAAGCAATAAAAAGCAGTCATAGTTTACTGGCACAAATCAAACTCTACCCCTCACAAGAAAATAGACTATTCACTGATTCTCTTTCTAAAATGATATCTAACAAAATCAAAAGCCTTGAAAATTAGATTTTACAAAATGGTAAGCATGGAGGAAAGCAGGCCAATCTCACATAACATCAACCGCAGGCCTGCAATGATTGAGTGAAAAGCAGGTGGCAGACTGATATCCAATCCCCGTTCAGGGCTCCCACAAGGCTTTTATTATGTTTCATAGATCCAAGTTTTATAACATGTAATCATATTTCAAAAATGCCAGCGTACTGTTGACAGAACACTTTAATACTGACCATCACGGCTCTACAGAGTGTACCTGCAAACAGAGACAGCAGGCACTTTCCATTCTCAAAGCACAGAGCCTGTATTGAATAGCTCATAAAGAGCACTAGGGGCATGGGAACTCTTTGTCAGAGCACTCTCCTTTGTACTAGCACACCAGATTTATTACTGTACCTGTACCGTGCACATCCTTAACCTCCTCCAACGCCACCGACCTGGCCCAATCCACACTATTATGTGGGTCACATACATCTCAATATATAAATAATAAGGAAATATAGGTCCCATCCCTGCATGCAAGTGATAATCTAGCATGTGGACAGATCGTAGACAATCAGGTCAGTTTTACAGATCATGAGGTTCAGAGACCAAATCATTAAATGTAGAGAAGCTGGAGGTAATATATGTAAATTCATGGCATCATTTGAAGGCTTGTTGTAATGAGAAGGGGGTAGCCTTTCCTATATTACATTTCCTAAAAATTTTGAAATATGCAATAATAGAAGACTAAATTACTTTATTGCATGTAGATTGTAATTGTTTGGCACTGTAACATTATCACCCTAACTCCTGCAGTATACGGTTCTTGCATATTATTACCACATTTGGGAGATGAACCTTGATTTACTGCAGGATGCTAAATGGACCTATCAGGAGATGTTTCTCAAAATTAATCTAGGTGTCTCAATTAATAATACGTAAGGATTATTTTTTTATGTAGTTACACAACATTATATTCAAGAGCATTGTACTTGTGTACCACAGGCCAAGTTCCTCATATTTCATAATGTCCTGATAGGCAACAGGCAATCAAACCTAGACTATTATAAAATACAAGAGAAACTACTCATTTCATTAATTCATATGGTTTTTGCATAGAGTTCTGAAATCTGCAAGTTCTATTGCTCACTTCTCATGGGACAATGTGCAACAAGGGACTGTACAGAGAATATAGAATTTTCACAGCTTTGAAGGAATAGGAAGGACTGCAATGCCTAAAGTAGAGACTGCAAGACAGAAACAATGAGGAAGACCATCCTATGGGAAAACTACTGCTGAAAGATGATTCCGGACACACAATGAACACTGATGCAAACTCTCCAGGCAAAGTGAGATACAAAATTTCTTTTTTAATTAATACTAGCAGCCCGTCCCAACCTTGTCCGGGAGCAATCAGGCTTCCCCGACCCCCGCCCGCCCCAACATTGTCCAGCAGCCCTGGACCCCGCCCGCCCCGACCCCCGCCCGCCCCGACATTGTCCAGCAGCCCGGGCCCCCGTCTGCCCCATCCCCCGTCTGCCCCGTCCCCCGCCTGCCCCGACCCCCGCCTGCCCCGACATTGTCCGTGGGTCCCCCGGAACCTTACCTCAGCCGCCGCTCCTCCCCCGCGCTCCTGGAAAGGGGCGACCACTCGGTCCCCCGAACGTATGGCGGAGTACCACGATCCCCCCGGGAAGCCATCTTGGGCGGGAGGCGAGTCTCGGCTAGTATGCCCGAAGCGGCGTAGCCGGGGCGCGCCTTTTCCCGCCCTAGAGTGGGTTGGCCTAGACACTGACGCGGCTGGCCACGCCCTTGGGGCAGGCAGGGGCGGGTTTACGCCCGCCCTGAAGACGGATAAAAGGAGAAGCAAGATCAGAAGGCATCCTCTTGTTCCTGTGCTCTGAAGCTGCACCTCCTCGCTGCACGTGAGCTCGAGACGGAACAAAGAGCCAATTTTGAGCGTTGTAATCGTTCTTATTTGTTTTTCAGATACTCTGTTGGAGAATGCCGAAGAAGGCGGGAAAGCGCATGACTACTGACCAGATGCTGCGCGTTCTCATGAAAGAGGTGACCGACCTAAAGAGGCGAATGGATAAAGACGAGGAAGGGGGACCGAAACGTCCTTTGGCGGGAGCAGCCCCGGGAGGGAAAAACAAGAGGCCCAGGAGGGGAGCAGCTGGGGGAAACAACCCGGGTCCCAGTACCCCGCTCGAGGCACCCACTCCCGTGCCGGAGGAAGGGAATCCGATTCCCGTTGTGGTCACCCCCGTGTCCGGGGAAGATATGCCGCCCGAGCTGGCAGCACAATTAGCAGCGTGGTTGGGAAAAGGTAGCGAGGGCGCCACGGCTGTCGACGCACAAGAGCTGATGAAGCAATTGCGTGAGTCACGGGAAGCAGCGAAGGTGTCCACACCGGCTGCCGCAGTAGAGAAGCCACAGGGGACGGGTTCAGTAGCAGAGGCAACGTCCGGTGCAGGTAAGCGGCCATTGCCGATTGCGAGGGATGAGTCAGCACCCTCTCGTAGGGAAAAGTTGGGTCAGCATGTTCCTTTGGCTATTAAAGAGAAGATATGGGCAGGGGAGTACATAAACATCTTCTCGTTGCTTACTGATCACAATGAGATGGAGCATGTTAAGGGCCAGAAGGATCTCATGCATCCGAGTGTTTGGCGCGCAAAAATGGCCGCCTTTAAGGTAAATGAAAACATTGGCAATTGGGGCCAAGCGTGGGGGGTTTTTACATCGATCCTGGGGGAACGAAGGCCCGATCTGTTACCCGAATTGCCGATTTATCAGTCACGAATCATGGGGTACTCGATATCACACGAGGGTAATCATTGGTTCTGCTATGATAACCTGTTTAGAAAGGCTAAAGAACATGATAAAAACTTAACGTGGGATTGTTATGATTCTGTGTCATGGTCCAAAATGAAGGAAACTGGTATGTTAAAATTGCCATTAGTAGGGAGTATCGTTGGCGAATCCTCCCGCCAGTATGCGGGGACGCCCTTTCGATCAGGTGCGGGTACCGACAATTACTCGAGGCCTGCCGGCAATACAGGAAAAAGGGGGGTTTGTTGGAACTTCAACAGGGGTAAATGTACTAGGCCCCAGGGATCGTGCAAATTTAGACACGAATGTAGTGGGTGTGGGCAATCATCCCATCCTGAGTCCACGTGCAGAGCCAAAACGGGTGATAACGGGGGTAGAGGAGGCGCCAAACAGGTCTAACATAGTCCGAGGGGCGCCTTTACCTACCCCGATTGATACCTTGGCAATGATTCCTTGGCTCAGTGAATACCCGGATCGTACTTCTGCTGGGGTGTTGCGGAACGGGTTTTCTTATGGTTTCCGCATCCCAGTGGGGGACTTTCAAGGTGCAGCGAAATGTAAAAATCAGCTATCGGTCTTCCAGCATACGACCGTGGTACAGGATAAGATCAGGAAGGAGGTTACTCGAGGTCGAGTCGCCGGTCCGTTTAGTGTACCACCGGTTCCTAACTTTGTTTGTTCCCCTTTAGGTGTGGTCCCAAAGAAGGACCCGGGTGAGTTCCGGCTGATACATAATTTATCAGCCCCACGTGGTCTTTCCGTAAACGAAGCGATAGACCCGGAAGTGTGTTCGGTGCGGTACGCATCCTTCGATGATGCCGTAGCCATTTTGAATCGCCTGGGGCCCGGGGCGCTGATGGCAAAATCTGATATCGAGTCAGCGTTCCGGTTGCTCCCGGTACACCCAGACGATCAGCGTCTCCTAGGTTTCATGTTTCAGGGTCATTATTACATGGATAGGTGTATGCCGATGGGGTGCTCTATATCTTGTGCCTATTTCGAAAAATTCAGTAGTTTTCTACAATGGGTCTTCACAAGGAAGACGGGTTTCCAACATGTGATGCATTACCTTGATGATTTTTTGTTCTTGGGGGCAGCCGGGGATCCGGAATGTGGGCAGGCTTTGGCGCAATTTTGTGTCTTGATGAATCAGTTTGGCGTGCCATTGGCACCAGGTAAGACTGTGGGGCCTTCCACTTGCCTCGAGTTTCTGGGGATCGAGTTAGACTCCGGAGAAGGTTGTTTTCGTTTACCAGCCGACAAAGTGTCAAAGTTCAGGACATCCCTGCAAATGTGTATAAGTGGACCTAAGGTTAAGCTGCATCAATTACAGAAGTTAGTTGGCCAGTTGAATTTTGCCCTGAGGGTTATACCAATGGCCCGCCCCTTTTCCCGTTCGATTGCTCAAGCCATGGTCGGCCTGAAGGAGTGCCATCATCGCACAAGGCTCTCGGCAGAGGTCCGCCAGGACATGCGCATTTGGTTGGCATTTCTGGCGGATTTCAATGGTCGAGTCGTCTGGAACAAACCGGCCGTGTCCTCTGAGGAGCTGGGGCTGTGGACAGATTCGGCAGGGAGCATAGGTTTCGGTGCCATCTTCGGCACAAGATGGTCTGCACAAAAGTGGCCGACATGGTGGCATGACAGTGGACTGACAAGTAACATTGCTTTCCTGGAACTTTTCCCCATTTTAGTGGCCCTGAGAACTTGGCCTGAAGGGTTCAGAGATCACTCTGTGGTATTTTGGTCTGACAATATGACCGTGGTCGAGTGTATCAATAGTCAGGCAGCACGATGCAAATGGATTTTGAGGCTGCTCAAGGAAATTGTTTTACTGTGTATGCAATTGAATGTGCTATTCAGAGCAAGACATGTCCCAGGGGTAATGAACCAGGCGGCTGATGCACTGTCTCGTTTTCGTATGCAGGCTTTCTGGGGTTTCCTTCCCACAGCGGACCCGGAGCCGGCACCCTTTCCCGAAGCTCTCTGGTCTCTCGGTGCCCCGAACTTCGTAACCTCGTGGGAGAGAGTTTAGCACCCAGGACGAGGAAGGCATATGAAGGGGCGTTCCGGTCCTATTTAGCCTTTTTGGGGACTGATAGAGAGGAGCTTTGGGGCCAGGAGGAGTGGGTGGTAAATTTTCTGATGTCCTTACATCTGGTCGGGAAATCGGTGGCCACGGCTCAGAGGCATCGGGCTGCCATTTCCTTTGTTGCTAGGGCTCATGGGATCCATGACCCGACAGCGTCTTTCGTTGTACAGAAAGCGCTACGGGGGTGGCAACGCCTTGAGGGTCGCAGAGTAGACGAGAGGCGCCCGATAGGTTTGGATAGGCTGGCCCAGTTATTATCCAGACTCCCTGCTACGTGTTCATCTCAGTTTGAGACAGTGTTATTCCGAGCCGCTTTTACGCTGGCATTCCATGGGGCTATGCGGGTAAGTGAACTAGTGGCGAGGAACAAGCAGGATGTGACAGGAGGATTGTGCCAGGAGCATGTCCAGATCAGAGGGGAGACGATGACGGTCTCATTTGTCAGGTCCAAGACCGATCAAAGTGGGATGGGTGACTGTGTAATCATACGCAGGATTCCCGGGTCCTCCATGTGCCCGGTAAGGTGTCTAGAAGATTATTTAGCACAAAGGGTGGCATCATGGGGGGGGACCTTGTTGAGACACGCTGACGCCACCCCACTGACAAAGTTTCAGTTTCAGCGGGTGCTTGCGATGTCGATTGCCGCTGCGGGCTTGAACCCGGGCGAGTTTGGGACCCATTCCTTTCGGATAGGGGCTGCTACAGAAGCTACAGCCAGGGGTCTGAATGTTGAACAAGTTAAACGGGTGGGGCGTTGGTCCTCCAATTGTTATAAAAGGTATGTGCGGTTGCACATGTTGTGAAGCTGTAACAATGTACTCACGCTTCTTGTTTTTGTTTGGTTTTCAGTTGCGCAAGCCTACGAGGCGGGGCGAACTTTGCAGTCGACCCAACACCGGGCCAGCGGTCAGACATCACCGGCTGTGAGAAAGGAGGTGTGGGTCGTGGGCCACTCATACGTGAGACGTGCCGCAGACGTATTCAAGGCAGGTGATATGATTCACGTAGCTGGGGAATACGGGTACAGTGTGTCCTTCTACGGGAGAGGCGGTCTCTGTATTGACCAGTTTCAATCATTTTTTGAGGGTGTGCTAGGGCGGACGAGGTCACCGCCGTCTGTAGTCATAGTACATCTTGGGGGTAATGATTTGGTCACCACTGGTAGACGACTTCTTCTTGAGGCGATGCTTTCCACTGTAAGTTGGTTAGCGAGGAGAGTTCCAGGGTGCACAATTGCGTGGTCCCATATGATCCCACGAAAAGTGTGGCGGGGGGCTATTTCGGTTCCTGCTTTAAATCATTCTGTTAGAAAGCTTAATAACAAAGTGAGTAGGTTGTTCCGTTCCAAGACACTGCATTCTATTTCGCATGGGTGTATTAATGATGACAGTATGTATTTGGGGGATGGAGTGCATTTGTCTCGGGTGGGGAATGAGTTACTCATAGGAGACTTCTTAGCATGGCTAAAAACGTTACACCATGACCTTTAGGTAGGAGTGTTGTGGGGGGTCCGGATAGCCGGTCAACTATCCGGCCTGTGGCGGTAAGGTCATGATCGGTGAGCACTAATTGGAAGATCCCTATGAGTGGGCGTCACCCAGCACGGATGGGAGCGCTCGGGGGAGGTGGCCATTGGCCCCTCAACGGGGAGGCGGTCCCTTCTAAGGATGGGTCGCCGAAAGAAAAGGAAAGGCGGTCAAGGCCCCTTCCTGGGTAGGAGGGGTTACAGCCCCCTCCTGGGGAATTTCCCGGGGCCAGGACGTCTGCGACGGCAGATGTGGTAAGTTGTGTGGGGTTTGGGGGAGGGTCTACGCTACCTTCTAGATACCCCACACGAGTCCTCGTACGACCTCTAAGTGGCGTCGAGTTTTATTGGGGCCCCCGTCAAGTCAAGGGAAATTGGTAATTGCACTTGAGGTACGCCTCTGGGCCGCCCCTCACAAGTGAGGGCGATATTTCTGGGTTAGGGATCTTGACACCGGTTACGACCTTGCCGTTGGCCCTTAAACGTTAGGATGTACAATTTCAAAATTTCAAGTAAATGTTTTGTAGGATGTTAGTTCGGCTAGGAGAACCTTTGTATTAGAGAATCTGTTAAGGTTAGCCAAACATCGCAATGTGGTAATGAAATTGTACATAATATGAAACTGTTTATTTAATGTTTTAATTTTGTTTCATATTTTAATAAATACGGCCGGGAGGGTTACTCCCTCCCGTCTTCCAAAGACTTCAGAACTGTTTCCGGTTTCCCATCCTTGGGGATTGTGTTGAGAGGGGGTGGCGGGTATCTCAGCCATATGGAAAGGGGCGACCACTCGGTCCCCCCGAACGTATGGCGGAGTACCACGATCCCCCCGGGAAGCCATCTTGGGCGGGAGGCGAGTCTCGGCTAGTATGCCCGAAGCGGCGTAGCCGGGGCGCGCCTTTTCCCGCCCTAGAGTGGGTTGGCCTAGACACTGACGCGGCTGGCCACGCCCTTGGGGCAGGCAGGGGCGGGTTTACGCCCGCCCTGAAGACGGATAAAAGGAGAAGCAAGATCAGAAGGCATCCTCTTGTTCCTGTGCTCTGAAGCTGCACCTCCTCGCTGCACGTGAGCTCGAGACGGAACAAAGAGCCAATTTTGACCCACCCACCAGCCCCTGAGGACAGCAAGTGGTTTTTTTTGAATAAAGTTGATGGATAACTCTGATTTTCGTTTACAGGTTGTGGTATTATCGTGATGATTTTGAGTATGTAATAAAGAATGGTCGATTTGTGTTACGTTTCGCAAATAAAGAAATTCTGCTTTAGTGTTCATTGGTAAGCATGCCTTTAATAAAATTGTAGTTGCTACTGTCTTTTTAGTTTAGTCATTTAGTTAGCATTGTCGTATTTATTTTGGTCGGGCGGTAAGGTCATGATCGGTGAGCACTAATTGGAAGATCCCTATGAGTGGGCGTCACCCAGCACGGATGGGAGCGCTCGGGGGAGGTGGCCATTGGCCCCTCAACGGGGAGGCGGTCCCTTCTAAGGATGGGTCGCCGAAAGAAAAGGAAAGGCGGTCAAGGCCCCTTTCTGGGTAGGAGGGGTTACAGCCCCCTCCTGGGGAATTTCCCGGGGCCAGGACGTCTGCGACGGCAGATGTGGTAAGTTGTGTGGGGTTTGGGGGAGGGTCTACGCTACCTTCTAGATACCCCACACGAGTCCTCGTACGACCTCTAAGTGGCGTCGAGTTTTATTGGGGCCCCCGTCAAGTCAAGGGAAATTGGTAATTGCACTTGAGGTACGCCTCTGGGCCGCCCCTCACAAGTGAGGGCGATATTTCTGGGTTAGGGATCTTGACACCGGTTACGACCTTGCCGTTGGCCCTTAAACGTTAGGATGTACAATTTCAAAATTTCAAGTAAATGTTTTGTAGGATGTTAGTTCGGCTAGGAGAACCTTTGTATTAGAGAATCTGTTAAGGTTAGCCAAACATCGCAATGTGGTAATGAAATTGTACATAATATGAAACTGTTTATTTAATGTTTTAATTTTGTTTCATATTTTAATAAATACGGCCGGGAGGGTTACTCCCTCCCGTCTTCCAAAGACTTCAGAACTGTTTCCGGTTTCCCATCCTTGGGGATTGTGTTGAGAGGGGGTGGCGGGTATCTCAGCCATATAGGTTCACCACCCCGCCACACCTTGCCGCTCGTCACTGCTCCTCCCGCCTGTCCGCCGGTCCTCACCGCCTGTCCGCCGCTGGTCACCGCTCCTCTCCCGCACCATGTCCGCCGCTCCTCCTCGCGCTCCTGGACGCCGCTCCTCCCCGCGCTCCTGACGTCAGCACGCAGGTCGCGGCCGGCGCTACTTCGAAGGGACTACTTTTTTTTTAGGTACATTTTTTAAATAACGCATATTTTGTTAGTTTATACAGCCTATGTCCATCTGCACACCCTGACGATTACAATGATGTATCGGGTGTGTGGATTGGCGCTGTGGTTCCCGAGTTTACCCGCCTCAAAGGTTCAAAGTTCTTGCTTTATAATAGTAGTATAGATTATTAGTTGGTGTATCATAAAAAGTGATATAGAAATGGGAATCCAGTCGACAGCACAGCACGAGAAACAAAAGTCAGAAGTAGATCTCAGTGAGTTAAGCACTCATTTGCTGAGACTTGAACTTAATCCACACGTCATACTCTGTACAAATTAGGACAAAGTTGACTTAGAACATCGACCCTTCCGAGTATGACAAAAATGAGCACTAATGTCTACGAAAGCACTAATGAGGGACAAACGGCCACATTAAGAATCAAGCAGGGAACATGAATGGGAATAGAAATATTCATTAATTTGCTCCAGATGTTGCAATGTTGCGTGACTAACCCAAACAATTACAAAAGGTTTCTCCTCCATCTCTCATCTTAACATCCAATCCACTCACCTTATCACCACATTCAGCAGACAAATGATATCTGGAGAGAAACAGACCAAGATACATCATTGCACCCATGCAGCCTAAGTAACACCTGGTCCCATGGCTTGCTTTAACTTTCCTATATGAGAAGGTCAAATCTGTAGAAAAACCTCCAGAATCTGCCAAGAAAAAAGGAAAAGCTGTAGAATAAACAAACCATTTCCATTCAGATTCTTCAAAATTAAATAATGCTAATTTCACAACAGTATTATTTATATAACGCAATACAGTGTTTTGGTAAATTTTGAAGGGCTGATTCGCAAACCTGTTTGTAGATATAAGTTATACTTATATGCATGAATAAAGGCTTTCATAATAGGAAGTCATTTTCCAAATCTACAGAATCAGGAATGGTGGGATTTTTTCTAGTAAATGAGATTTACTCATAGAGGAATTCGTCAACCCGTGCTTGAACTTCACTGAACCAATAAGCCCTAATAGAGGTGCCATGGCTCAGTATTTCAGGTTGGACAGTTTCTGTTGGGGTGGGGCTAAGTAGGCCTTGTATATGATTGGCCCCTATTTATTGATGTAGGCAACTTAAAACTCAATGAAAGGATTAGGCTCTAAATTCAATATCCATTTTACAAGTTTGTTATACTTGTCCCTGCTGCCCTGCATAGAATGTGCGATGTAAGAGCCTGTTAGAATGTTCTGTGTGGATGTCTGGCAGTTGAATGTGGGCTGAGTGGCAGGAGCCCACTCCTGGTGGGGTTTCATCCTTTATATATCTTACCTAACATCTTACCTAAATAAAGGAGCATCAAGAAAGCATATGGACTACCTGGTCTTATTTACAACGAAGTTGTAACAAGATTACAGTACTAAATGGAAAACCGAGCCAAGATTTTTACAATGGTGTTTTCTTACTGCTCCACCTACTCAGAAATGGTGATAAATAGAACTTGTAACATATATGTTTTGAAATTAGGTACTGCCATGGAATTTCTAATGAAAATGTGAATATTTTAGAAATGCATTATAGAAAAGTGATATGCATCTCTGCATGTTTCTATTTCATTTTTATGTTATTAATACTTCTAGAATGCACGTTCATCAAAGGTTTCTTGGTGCTTATGATTAGGTGGATCGAATTACCTAAATACTTTTAGCCTGTTTAAACAGCTATGGGGCAGATTACGAGTTTGGCAGTGCTGTGCCGGCACAGCACTGCCTAAGCGTGCATGGCCGGAACGCCTGCCAGGTTATGAATGCAACTCGTGTCTTGCTGGTTTTTACTTTGCCGTTCACATGACAGTGCCCTGAAAAGAGACGTCACAATGGCAACGCAAAAGAAGTTCCAGAACAATATGTGATGTCCATGCTGTGCTTGAACCTGGGGTGTATGAAAACAGGGAATGCATTCCCATGGCAGCAGGGGCGAAGAGGCCCTGTAGAACCCAGTTTGTTTATCCACCGTCAGCCTTTTCATGGCGGGCTCACAGCCATGAAAAGGCTATCTGTGGTGAAACTCAAAATATGCTTGGCAAGCCGCGGCGGTTCCACCTCGAATATTGGATACCCCTGTCCACTGTGCCACTACCAGGGAACGGTGGTTCCCTAGCGTAGCAGTATAGGTCGGCTGCAGGACTGCCACCTGTCTGGCGGTTAAATACTGCCAAAATCCTAATCGGCCACTCACTGGCCTATTCACTGAAATGCCCCTAAGTGCTGTTTCAATTACATTTTTCCTTGTAAACCATTCCATGTAGACGGTCAACTATCTGGCCTGTGGCGGTAAGGTCATGATCGGTGAGTAGTGATTTCAAGGTCCCTAGGGGGGGCGCCACCCATTATGGATGGGAGCGCCCGGGGAGAGGCGGCCATTGGCCCCTCCCATGGGGGGGCGGCACCCATTACGGTTGGGTCGACCAGGGGGAGACGGCCATAGGCCCCTCCCAGGGGGAGAGGGCTATATGCCCCTCCCCAGAATTTCCCGGGGGCCGGATATCTGCTCCGGCGGAAGAGAGTGCGGGGAAAGGGGGGAGTCCACGCTGTCCTTCTTACGGATACCCCGCACGGGAACTCGGACGACCTTAAGATGGCGTCGAGTGAAAGGGGGCCCCCACGACAAGGGAAGTTACAATTGGCTACGAGGGTAAAGTCCTCTGAGCATGCGCCACTCACACGTGAGGGCGGGAATTTGGTGATAGGGATCTGACACCGGTTAAGACCTTGCCGTTGGCCCCTAACGTTAGGATGTACAAATTCGTATACAATGCATTTGTCATGATGTTAGACTCGGTTAGGAAATCTTTGTATTAGAGATTTGTTAAGGTTAGCCTGAATACCTGTCTTCATCAAATGTAATGAAAGTTGAATTTGTACATGATACATGAAACGTTTTTAATTTAAAGTTTTACATTTTGTTTCATATTTTAATAAATACGGCCGGGGGGGTCGTGAGGCCCCCCTGACTTCCAAAAGTTCAAACTGTGTCTTTGTTCTCCCATTGGGATTGGTGGGGGAAGGGGTGGCGGGCATCCCGGCTCATAGGCTGTCGGTGGTGAAACTCAAAATATGCTTAGCAGGCCGCGGCGGTTCCACCTTGAATATTGGATACCCCTGTCCACTGCGCCACTACCAGGGAACGGTGGTTCCCTAGTGTAGCAGTATAGGTCGGCTGCAGGACTGCCACCTGTCTGGCGGTTAAATACTGCCAAAATCCTAATCGGCCACTCACTGGCCTATTCACTGAAATGCCCCTAAGTGCTGTTTCAATTACATTTTTCTTTGTAAACCATTCCATGTAGAAGTAGACACTACTGAAAAGCAACACCTGCTGACCCCGGTTTACAGAATATATTCTATAACTGCAAACATGAATTTATTTACATATTTATTATTATATTAGGGCAGCTACACATCAGTTTACACCTGAGGATCTAGCAGCTAAAGAGGAGATAAAAGCAGAACAATGGGAAAATAAATCAGATGAATAACATTGTGAGTTTGGGGTCTAGAGCAAGATATCTGAGGATCTCACTGAGATACATAGGGAAAGTGAGTGTCACATTATTTAATTATAAGACTTAGGCTGTCAAAAGATGTGCCATCAATACCCTTGTGGGAAAGTGCAACGAAGGAAGAAGATTAATCATTTGTATGATGGAGAGTGCCAGATGTGGGTGTGTTCAGTTAGGAGTCCACCTAGGTACAGTTGCAATTCTGTAATGAGGGAAAAACATCATGAAATACTTTTTAAGCATTCTGTTGTGGGTAAAGGAAGTCCAGAAATCAGGAATATATTTATGTTGCTTTATTCAAGATAGTTACAGGTCCAGATGTTAAGATGGTAATTAAGAGACCCCACCAGGAGTGAACTCCCTGTTACTCAGCCTGCCTCCAACTGCCAGTAGGCTCAGGCAAAACCCCCAACATTCTATGATGCCACCAGGTAATCTCACAGTGACATCAAGAGAGCAACAAGGAAATACAAACCCAGGGGAAAAGAGACAAAGTCCGGGTACAACACATTCATTTTACATTCATGCGACCAATGTTTAAATACAAAGTACCCTATTACAATGTTTAATATCTTGAAATTCTAAAATATTCTGCATTATTTGGGTAAAACAGCTCCTGGTGAAGGTCAAATGTTGGCTATCTGAACAGATTATTTAAGCTTTAGAAGTCAGAATGCAAGCAGAGAGCTGTTAATTCATGTTTTACAATCATCGACTACTATACTCAAAGACATGACATTTTATTTAAAAAGCATTCAGCGACAATATTAATAATTCAAACTATTTGCATCTTTGGTTTTAATATCATAAAACTCAAATGGATGAAAACGATGTCAATTTACTGGCTCGTGTACCATGGACATCATTAAACTCACAGTCTCTGCATCAGTGCATTAAACCACTAAGTTACTTGATCAGTCCTGTGTTGAATGATCAAGTTTACTGGTTCGGGAATTTTTGGGAATACTTTTTACATCTGTAGATTGTGTAGCATCTTCCCCATTCCTGGAGCATGGAAATAGATTACGCAACATGGGAGCTGAGGTTAAGCATTAGGTTATTCTCCAGCATTCACATCACACTGTGAATTACATCAAACTTCCCATAACATCACCATAACACTTCCCTGCATTTCACGTAGTTCCAGATCAGAGTTCGCCCCAGAACCTCAAGGGTCATAGTGTGTATAACATCAATATGCTACATCTCCCCCGAGTTAAATATAAAGTGGCAGACATTAATAAAAATAACATCTCCTAAATTAGTGGGCGAGGCTGCTCACACTTGTCTGCCAGCTCGAGTGATTGGGGTCCACCCTGATCAGGCAATGGTGACACAGGCTCAGGTGCCTGAGCAGGACCTGTAGGTGGGGGTCGGCTCCATTGTCATTTCAGGAGTCGACAAGTGTCAAGGAAGGTGTTTAAAGTATGATGTGTCTGGAGTGATGGATTTTCCAGGATGATTTTCTGTGTCCCTTCTATGCTAAGACCTGCAAAGGGTCAGCAGCCAAAGGAGTGTCTGTTCCCTGCCTTTGTCTCTGTTTCACCAGTACCCAGTCAAGTTTGTCAAAGACTGTCTCCTGGGCATGACGGCACTGATATGCATATGTTTTTCTTTTTCTTTTCCGAGTCACATCGGTGTCTCACACATTGTCAGTATTTACTGATCGATCTGGGGTCCATTGAAGTTGTTTTGTTTTGATGGCTCTCCCAAATAGCAAGGTGGTTGGACTCTCACTGGTAGTGAAGTGAGTAGCTAATCGATAGGCCCGAGGGCCTGGCACATGACTTGGTTCAGACCGATTTTCTCCCTGCCACTTGTCGAATGACCCTCTTGAGGGTGTCCATTAATCGTTCAACTACATCATTGAATTAAGGCTGGATGGGTTCACTCTTTTGTTGCTGAGTTGGACAAGAAATTCTTTGACCTCTTTGCTATTAAAGGGCAGGCCATTTTCAGATTTGAGGAACTCGGGATACCTGAGGTTGCAAAGATGTCATCAATCCACTCTATGACTTTGTCATGTGTTGTCCAAGACAGGGTTTCTATCAAAGGAAGACACAAACATTTGTCGATGGCTACCATTAGATGGTGTCCATTTCCTAAAGGCCCAAAGAAGTCAACTAAAACTCTCTTCCATGGATGGGTAGGAAGTTCAGATATTGTCACTGGAAGCTGCAAACAATTGCAAATGTGGCACGATTTCAGCTCCTTATCGACACGCTCATCTAGTTGAAGGAACCACACTCGATCTCTTAAAGCTTCTTTCAGCTGCTACAATAACACAAATAATTTGTTCCACAGACAGAGCTGGTGATGTGCTGGACCTCACAATAAAAGGGAGATATTACTCCGCCATCGTAGATGTTGAACTGTGAGGATGTAACGGCACTTGTGAATAGCAATCTGCTGGGTTTTGATGCTTTCAAGCTTTGTTTACACCATCATTGTCATATTCTTGCAGTCTTAACCCCCACCTCTCGATGCCAGGGCACATCTGAGCCTTCGGGTATCCAAAGATCGTGAGCAATGCCTGGTGATCAATGATGACGGTTAATCATTTTCCATAGAGGAATACATCAAATTGTGTACCACAGCTAGACCTTCCTTCTTTGACTGAGAGTAGGCACTTTCTATTTTAGACAGGGTTTGACTGGCATAGGTCACAATTTGTGTCTGAGTATTCAAGTGACCGTTGTGTTGAGAAAGAACCGCCCCCAGCCCCACGAAGCTCACACCAACCTCATTCTCAACCGCATGTTTTTGTTTTTTTAAATGTCAGTCACATTTAAGAAACCACTGAAATTAGATATTTCACTTTGTCAAGTCTCTTAAAGGTGCAATCACTGTAGCTACATTGTGAATGTATCTCCAACAATAGCTGGCAATTCCTAGAAAGGATCGCAGCATGGTAACATCCTGAAGGGGCAAGTGAAAGAAACGCTTGCACCTTGTCTGGGTCTGGAGACATTTCCCCATCAGACAATAGGCACCCAAAAAACTTAAGTTTGGTTTTGTGAAACTCACACTTGGCTGGATTCAGAGTGAGACCTGCCTCAGCAACTAACTTACAGTCTTGGATAAGGGCTTTGTCATGTTCTTTCTGTGTTTTCTCATAAACCAATATGTCATTACTGCAATTGAAAGCATATGTAAATGGCTTGATTACTTCTCAGGTACTGTCCACTTATGGTACAACTATCATCGGCGAATTCCATGGAATGGGGCTTGTGGAGCTTTCAATGAGGTCATGTTTTAAAAGTGTTTCCAACTCTTTCTCTACAGCTTCTTGTAGATGAAAAGCAACTCTTTTGTGCCACTGGGCAACATTGCGAATGTCTTCATTGATATGAAGCTGCACTTAAATTTTCTTAAGTTGTCCTAGGACCTGGAATAGCAATGTGAATCAGCTTGGGATTTCAGACTGAGCACAGAGGTTGTAGTTGAGGGATAGCAACACCATGTCATCAGTGGTGGCAAAACTGAGCAAGCACGCACTAGACTACCTCCCTTGTAGAACATAAATGCTGGCCTGCATTGGCGTCTTTCTGTGTCACATTATCACTGTGAACGACGTTTGGCTTTGCAAAGGTTTAGAGATGACCCAGGCATATACCTTTGTGCCTGATGGAGGATTGGCTGTTTAACTTTTCCCCTGGTATGATCTTAATCTACACCCCACTGTCTATGACCGTTCACTTTCAATGTGGCTTGGGACAATGTCCAAATTAAGTTTGTCTCTTTGGCTAGTAAATTTTCCTAGAATTAGGATCTTGTTTACGGGGCAGCTAACCCCACATCTCCACACTGTCCTTTGGTAGATATCATCAGTACACATCCTTCTTCTTTGCTGGTACTAGATAGTGATATAGAAGAACCTTTATATGACAAACTTGACGATAATTGATTTTGCTTTGTTTGTACTTGATATAGCTGATGTTGCAGTTTTGCTTTGTGGGAGTGGTGCGAATAGTACAGGAACGTTCTTGTGCCCATCTTTTCTTTCCATCGTGACATACTTGATTTTTTCATGGCTCGGCACACAGTTATGAAATGGATCTCTTTCCGAAATCCTTTGCAGACTTGTCCTAGGGCTGGACATTTACCTTCATGGGGAAACAAAAATCCACATCGGAAGCATCTTGTTTATGTTTGTGCTTGCTTTTCACTGTCAATGCTGATTCATTGTGTGCTGTTTCCATGTGAGCAGCTTTTCCGACTTGCTCATTCTTCTACACTTGCAGCCAGCAGCATTTTCTCTATACTGTGTTTTTTCTTAACATGCACCTTCTAAATTAATCTGAAAGGCAGTCGGACTCTGAGGCGCAAGGCTACTTCGTCAGTGAAGTCACAGAACTTGCAGTGTTTAATGAGTGAATCAAGTTTTTCACCAAACTCATCTATTGTCTCACCAACCTTTTGTTGTGCTTGATTGAAGATGCACCAAACATAATTGACACCAAGTGCTTCTTTAACTTTTTGGTACAAAGCTGTATCAGTCTTTTCTTTAGCACTTCTTTCACTCTAGCACCTGCAAGGTTTTTCAAATATTTGATGATCTTCTTGTCATCTTTTTCTTCTAGCTGGTCTATTAAGTCATCGAATGTTGTGAACCATGCTGCCCACCTGGCACCAATGCTCTGCTGCTCAGAAGTGTCAAAAAGAGGTGGTGGCTTCAGGAACACAACTGCATTGTATTTCATGCGACCTTCTTCCACCATTGTGTTGAATGTGAAATGCATGCAATCACAATGTAGGTAGACTCTGGCACCTTCTACAAGTAGATACTTTGAAGCATACTGTGACACAAGGTCTAATTAACCTTGATGGTGAGTACTTTCTCTCTTTCCTGTACCTTGTTGACAATATTATTATTTCTTGTTTCGTCTGACTAATTGCTCTGTATTCGAAAAGCAGTGCAGCATCTCTGTTAATCACCTCACCAGGGGATTTGGCAGACGTTTGAATATGCCCCTGTGCAGGGTCTTTGATTTCTTCTGCGGCCATGTATAGAGTGGAGCAGGGCTCTGAATACACATGTGCACATTTAGTTGCATTGATTCTGGGCCCACATGGCATGCAGAAGCAGTTTGCAGTACCATTGCAAACTCTTAGGGGGAGCAGTGTTGTTTTTCCTCGGCATGGATCCCCTTCTCACCACCAATTGTACCATCTTCCACAGCCCTTGAGCATGCATACAAATTATGCCACATGGGAGATGTGGTTAAGCATGACTTTATTCCCTAGCATTTACTTGTACACTGCATATACTTCCCATAACCACATCATAACACCTCCTGCTTATCACGTAGTTCCTGTTCAGGGTCTGCCCCAAAACCATAAGGGTCCTAGTGCCTATCACATCAATATGCTACAATTTGTAGGCTAAATCATGATACAAAGGTTAACTTTTCAAGCAAAGAAAGTGTTTTCTGTCATAAACCCGCTCAACATTTAGTTCCTATGCTTGCAAATGTGACAGTCAAATAACTTTTTGACAAGCTTCCTTAGTTTTTAAAACAGATGCATTGTTCAGGCTTTGACAAGTAGCATAATATTTATGGCCAGAAAGTTCCCAGGCAGAAGAGTTTCTGCTTTGCCTTTTACATTGTCAAGAGAAAAAAAATATATGTATATACCTAAATGATAACAAAAGCCTGTAATTGTAGAGAAAACTATTTATTATGCATCTTTGAATTGTAGCCATTACTGAAAAGGCTGCACATTTGAAAAGGAAATGAAGCCTGTTGTGTTGATTGTTGTGACAATCACAACATGAGCAGAGAAAAAGTCCAAACAATAAGACATTACATCACATGCAATTAACTCTGAAAGTGTACTTTGCATATGTTAGACACAGTGGCACATGAAACTGAGACAAGTGTAGTAGAAGCACCTTAAAAGTGTGCTTTAAAATGTTAGATGAAGAAAACATCCAAGCAAAGCAATACTGAATATTGAGAAAAGGTTGTGGTAGTAGGGTTTTTTTTAACTTTAGTTATTTCCATGAAATAATGGCTGGTGAAAGTTCTACATATTCCCTAATTGAATCGATTTTATTACACTGTATTTAATATTGATTTAGTGTTAATTTTATTTAAAACATATAATGCCAATTAAAGGCTTTTTTAAAAATGCTTTTTCTCTAGTGCTTACCTTTCTACTGACAAAATACAATGGTCCTTTTATTATTATTATTATTATTATTATTATTATTATTATTATAATTCTTATATGGTGCCAGAATCGACCCCCGAAGGGGTATCTCCGCGCTGGCCTTGGGAACCCGTCCTGGTTTTTCCCTGTGCGTGAGCCCCTACAGGGTATCCCCAAGGTGAAAGCTAGGCATCCCGCCACGGGGGGCCGTTGTGGAGATTAAGCAAGCTTAATGCGCAGAGTTGCAGAGTGTGAACCCATGATTAGGTCAGGCACCGAAGCGAGAATTATCGAGTCCGTGGACATTTGAGCTCAACACCCTGCCGCGTCGGGAATTGAACCCTGGTCCCGGGTCTGACCTCTGATTCAGGGTCTGCCTGCTCTAACCAGTGAGCCACACTTCTCCTTTAACAACTAGGGAAATGTTGCTTTACTTATTCTGTACATGTATAACTTTCGACATTCCTAAATTTTTCTTCAATGTTTGCAGTGGATTATTCCTGTGAGAACAGGATTTCAGCTGTTGCTATTGCTTGACACTTTGGGGCCTATTAGTGGTGTGGTGTGGCTCACTGGTTAGAGGCGGCAGACCCGAGAGCAGAGAACGGCCCGGGACCAGGGTTCGATTCCCGACGCGGCAGGGTCTTGGACCAGGATCAGCAGACTCGATAATTCTCGCATCGGTGCCTACTCCAACCAGAGATCACACTCGGCAACTCTGGGCATTAGCTTGCCTCATCTCCACAATGGCCCCTCACAAACGCCGGGGATGCCTGGTTTCACCTTGGAGACTCCCAGGAGGGACTATCTCACAGGGAAAGCCAGGACAGGTTCCCCAGCGGTCTATAGCGCTACGAGGCCTGCGGTGCGGGTAGAAGTGCTCTTTACAAGACACACACAATTTCAATTACGATGGCGGGCAGATCGCCCCCGCCGGTAGCCATGGCTGGCCCAGCGGGGGCAATCCACCCGCCATCCATGCCTGATTGCCGCGCCATATTAGTATGGCTTGGGGGTCCATGGCAGACGGAAAGACCCCCTGCCTATTTTTTGCTGGGCGACTCATCGACTGGGCGGAAAAGGGGCAAAATATGGTGGCGGGGTCTGCAAGATACTGCCATCCATATTATGATGCAGGCGGAGATCAGGCTTTCCATGGTGGCATTGTCAATTAAAGGCTTTTGATGGTGGTGTGATGCTACATAACTGGGACATTGTTAGAGACTTTTTTAAAAGAAGAAACTCCAAAGGAGAGGCAACTTTCAGTATCATTGATTTTTGCTTGTTGATAAACGCTATATTTTTCCCTTGTGAGAGGACACCATGCTGATTGCTTATTGATTTTTGATGATTACTAAGAACTATGCTTTTACTTTTGGAGAGCTTTGTTGAGGCCACAGTTGGTAGCTTATGGACTAAAACCTTTTTTGCCGAACCATTCCAATATGATTTTCTTTCACTTCTTTATTCTATGCTAATAGACTCACTCACCCTTAATGGACTTTAGATATAAACTCTTTCCCCTTCTTCGTAGGATTTCAGCTGTTAGAAAAACAAACTATCCGTCTGCCTTTATAAACTGATTTTATGGAAAGGGGCGACCATTCGGTCCCCCCGAACGTATGGCGGAGTACCACGATCCCCCCGGGAAGCCATCTTGGGCGGGAGGCGAGTCTCGGCTGGTATGCCCGAAGCGGCGTAGCCGGGGCGCGCCTTTTTCCCGCCCTGGAGTGGGCTGGCCTAGACACTGACGCGGCCGGCCACGCCCTTGGGGCAGGCAGGGGCGGGTTTACGCCCGCCCTGAAGACGGATAAAAGGAGCAACAAGCCAAGAAAGCATCCTCTTGTTCCTGTGCTCTGAAGCTGCACCTCCTCGCTGCACGTGAGCTCGAGACGGAACGAAGAGCCAATTTTGACCCACCCACCAGCCCCTGAGGACAGCAAGTGGTTTTGAATAAAGTTTGATGTGGTAACTCTAATTTTGGTTTGCAGGTTGGGATTATTATCGTGATAACTTTGAATATGCAATAAAGAATGGTCAATGTGTGGTATGTTTTTGTAAATAAAGTAATCCTGCTCTAGTGTTTGATCAGTAAGCATGCTTTTAATAGAGTGGTTTTGTTACTGTCTTTTAGGTAATTTAGGATTTAGTTTAGAATTGTCGTATTTATTTTGGTCGGGCGGTAAGGTCATGATCGGTGAGCACTAATTGGAAGATCCCTATGAGTGGGCGTCACCCATTACGGATGGGAGCGCTCGAGGGAGGTGGCCATTGGCCCCTCAACGGGGAGGCGGTCCCTTCTAAGGATGGGCCGCCGAAAGGAAAGGAAAGGCGGTCAAGGCCCCTTCCTGGGTAGGAGGGGCTACAGCCCCCTCCTGGGGAATTTCCCGGGGCCAGGACATCTGCGACGGCAGATGTGGTAAGTTGTGTGGGGTTTGGGGGGGGGGTCTACGCTACCTTCTAGATACCTCACACGAGTCCTCGGACGACCTTTAAGTGGCGTCGAGTTTATTGGGGCCCCCGTCAAGTCAAGGGAAATTGGTAGTTGCACTTGAGGTACACCTCTGTGCGGTCGCCCCTCACAAGTGAGGGGGATATTTCTGGTTTAGGGATCTTGACACCGGTTACGAACTTGCCGTTGGCCCTTAAACGTTAGGATGTACAATTTCAAAATTTCAAGTCAATGTTTTGTAGGATGTTAGTTCGGCTAGGAGAACCTTTGTATTAGAGAATATGTTAAGGTTAGCCAAACATCGCAATGTGGTAATGAAATTGTACATAATATGAAACTGTTATTTTAATGTTTTAATTTTGTTTCATATTTTAATAAATACGGCCCGGAGGGTCACTCCCTCCCGTCTTCCAAAAGTTCAGAACTGTTTCCGGTTTCCCATCCTTGGGGATTGTGTTGAGAGGGGGTGGCGGGTATCTCGGCCATATAATAACCAGTCTTGCTCAAATGTTTGGTGATTTAATGCAAGATAAGATATTCTTAACTGAAATTCTCAAAAGACTGCTTATTGCTATGGATTTTGAATCTTTAATACAATAACCAAATTTATCTAATACCTGCCAGAGTCTATTATTGAGTCTTGTTGGTTCTCCCATTTAAACTGTGCTATTTTAAAGATACCTCAAATGCATTGCAGGGATAATCAGCGAGCTCTGTCAGAAAATCAAGTGTCTCTCCTTTTGTTCTGTGTTGCTGTTGCAGAGCTTTCACCCTGCATAATTCTTATCTGACTTAAATACTTCAGGAGGTTGGGTCTACCCGCTGCTATTCTTTAATACTACAACATGGTCTTGAGAGTGGTGTATCTAAATTTGTTCTCAAATTTGTGAGTTAGCTATCAATTAATGGTCCTAATTGGACAGCTAAAGTGTTGTTTTGCCAACCCTAATTTCCACCCCTCCTATAGGTGGCGAAAGATTCATCAGAAGATCATTGCCTCTACGGCAAATGGAGATGCTGTAGATTGTCTTATCATGAAGGGCCCAGTACGGTTAGAGTAGTAAGGAGAGTGAGAGTATAATAAAATGTTACTACGCTTGCAATCGAACAACTCCAAGCATGTATTACTGAAAAAACAACAACAATTCTTGAAAGTTAAGTGGCTAAACACAGCAATAATGTCCTCCAAAGGTTTATTCAGTGTTTTAAATCATGAGTTTGTTTACACAATTTTTCTATTTCAGAATAACCTATCTTGAAACAAAAAGACAAACATACTGATCAACATTCGACCAATCCCACTGGCAGAGTATACCTCTAGCTCCACAACATAAATGGTTTGCACTTCACAGTGAAAATTGTTTGATAGAACTTCAGCACCCCAAGAGGCTTAATACAGAAAAATATTATTTATTTTACATCTGATTAAACAGAAATAAAAATACCAAGATGGCGAGGCAAAGGGGAATGGAAATGCCCCTAAGGCAGTACTAGTTCAGATGTTCACACTTCACCATTATATTTGCAGTTCTCGGTTATGTACATTTACAATTAACGCCACAGGGAAATAAACCGATTTATCCCAGAATCAAATATTTGTTTAGGTCATGTGGCAAGGTCTACAACCCAGGCAACCATGTTCAAAGATCAGCAACCTATCATTGCACATCATAACAACTGTGTTTGCTTGTAGTACTAGCAATTAAAAAAGATCACTTCTGTAGTTTTCCAAATAACAGGTCTGTTGTCAAGGAGTTCACACGCACTAGTACTGTGGTAGGGTGACTGCCTATGTCAGGCCAGTCAGGATTCGAGCCTGTGATTCCATCAGTTTGTAGACATTGTAAACAGATAGTACATCACCTTCTTATGGTATTTTATGGGGTGTTTCATATGCCAATGAGTTTTCAAGACGCCTAACATAATTTCTAAATACAACTCATGGTGCATTAGTCTTTAAACAGAGATCCTTTGTTTCATAATGCATAGTTCAACTCTAAAAGCCTAAGAGAGATGTTTCTCTCTTTCTACACTCCTTACTTTTCACAGAATTCAATGATGTATCTGGATTAATTAGTTCTGGGGTTACAGCCAGGTACACCTCACACATGTACACTGAATAGCCACCCACCTTCCTTCTAATGTACAATCTCTCCCATTGAAGATTTCACCAATTCATCACCAATGACATTAACACCATTCTATCCTTGGAAGATGTACCTTATAAACTCAGTAAATCAGCAATCCACTCTATTCTTCTCCTGGATAAACAATGAATGATGTGAAATACAGGCTTATAACCAAATAAGAATAATTATTATCCAGAACTCATTCTTGAATATCTGCGGATAAACGGGTGCTCAGATGTCCCAGAACAAATCTCAAGGCATTGAAATGCTACTCCCATCATCTGCACATTCTAAACCCGGAAAACAGGTAAGACCACAAGAATGTGTTATTTTTAATATTTTTCGTGAGGAACATTGGTTGCAGCTGTAAAATACTTCCAGGAAATGTAAAGCAATTTCAGTGGGAGAAAAAAACCCTCACTCAGTTTCCAAATTCACCCAGTCCTACTATGCATACATCATTGTCTACTGTGCCTTCCAGCAACACTTGTAACCGTGAAAAGCACATATCACACCTCTTACATGGGGATTATCCACCTGTTAACCAATTTCCAGCCACAACATGGTACTAAAACTTCAAGAAACATCAATGGTCATATTTTATATAGGGCTCAATGCCCTATATCTGATACAGAGCACTTTTAAATGAGTGTGTCCCATTAAAGATAATTTGCAGTCACAAACTTAAGACCTATTATTCGGAATCCTACATAAATTACATTCTTTAGTTGCTCATGCAGACACAAACTGGGGCAATGCATTGGTGAAAGGAAGCAATGCAGTTTGAAACAGCTGATACATCTTTCATAGTATAGCCCGTAGCAGGACTGCTTTTTAAAGGGGAGCAGAGATCCCCCAACAGGCAGGTGCAGGAACAGTTTCACCCACCTGCACATGGATGTCAGGGAGTTACATGGGGCACTTTATTCCCCTTGCAGTGGCATAATCAGGGGCACACCTCTTTGTGGCACACAGCCTGAACCCCTCCTGATGTTCTCTTTGCCAGTGCTTCCATAATATGGCATGCGAAAAGTGGCAAAGTCATTAGCATCAGGCCATGACCTAATGCGAATGAGGATATGCCCTCTTAAAAGTGCATCGCAGCTATATGTGCACCACTGGTAATAAATTCACCGAAGTAGTAAATTTGAATGAGTGAAGGATCCATGCAGATGGAATAACTTTGTTTACTGATGTATATATGTTGGTGCATGACTGTGATAGGAGGGCTATGGTAAGAGTGTATTAGACATTGATTCTTGCATACTGAAATACTTTCTCCTTCCACCGATATAAGGTGGAAGGGAGCGAGTCATGCAGTATTGAGTTCAGGATATCTTTCTGAAAAATTAATTTTATATCCTAACCATTGCATGGCAGGCCTTTGAATAAACAAATGTGATATAATGGAACAATTGTAGTAAACTCTGTCCTTACTTGAAGCAAATTCAATGTTTTGAGATCAACTACCGAGTGGTCATATTAACTTAGGTTTGGAAAAAATAAACCCCAGAGTTCTTATTCCAGTCCTGCTATAAGAAATTGGCATAATGAAACTTAGATTTAATGACTCCAACCACAATGCAATTCAATGTACTGTACTCATAATAAAGTGAATTATCTGTATCAGAGTTATACAGAGATAAGGCTAGGATCTAGAGGTAAACCGTATGGTTTTACACTCACCAGTGTTGCTCCTAGTGGCGAGGGGGGAGGATGCACTGCCCTGGACCCTTTATTTATTTTGCTGATCCAAGCACCATCATTTCAGGCAGCGGTGAAAGATCTAAAAGAGCCCCATCGGATATCAGTGTGTCAACTGGTCAGGAAAGAGTGCAGCTAATTGCTTTCAAGCCATTGTACTCCCTTCCACCACTTGCAACCTTGTAAGAAGGAGGAAGTGGTCCATTACATCAAAGGCCGACAACAGATACAACATGACCAAATAGTCCACATGACCTTTATCAATAATCTTTGCCCATGAAGTGCTAGCCAAAATAGAGATTGAAATATATACAATAGTCCATGCCAGCAGAAGAGTCCCTGTAGAAGGGAAGCCTCTGTTTTCTCTACCTACGATCCATTATTAGCGAATTTGTAGCTGGGTGCATTATGATAAGGTTTCCATTCTTTAAACAACAGGATAGCGATGAAATATTTAAAGGTGTATGGAATCATGCATTGATTGAAATTGTTAATTTGGTGGCTATAGTTAATATTCAGGAAAACATCACAAAAGTCAATCATGGACTGTGTAATTTGAGGTTGCCTAAAAGTTTAATCTTAACCAATGAACCAGAGTAATAACCCTAAAATTAAAAAGGGGGCTTAGATGGGAAATGTAGGTAAGAAGATGACCCATTTGACAAAACATATGGCTTATTATGGTATGTTTGACTTATAATAAATACCTTGTTAAGGAAGTACTTTATGATGTTATCACACAGAGCCTTAGAGGCAACAGCAGAGCGAGGAAGAAGAGAGAGCTGCTAAGTAACAGTCTCAAACAGAAATGTGGGTTGTTAGTGCTTGAGTTAATAGTTTTATGCCAGAATTCAAATGTACAAATGCTATCGTGATAGAGTATCAGATATTTGTTGTTGCTCTTCTCCTGATTATATTGTTTCTTGCATCTAACAACTAATTGTCTTTCTTTGTGTGTATTTGGATATTTGTTTGTGCATAAAAGATTGTTTTTTGTATTTCTTTCCACTGAGGCAATTAGGACTAGATGTAACTTTACAATATCTTTATTTAGGAACATTTGAGACTCGATACTCGTTTCAGTCCTGGCTGAGGTAATCTACGCCAATAAGGAGGGATTGTTCTCATTTTCTAATTTATTACACTTTGCTCTGAATGTATAAATGTGTTATACTCCTCAAATACCTTCCACAAAGGTAGACTAGCTACTGGCAGCCAGCTGACCAATATGAGTCAAGTGCCTGACTAGATCACCCAGTTAAATAGCAAGTTTTGGGCCTATGTTCAAGCGGAAAGATTAGGTCTAGAGTGTGTCATTTTAAGTATGTAGGTGCATTGCATCTATAAATTGAGACAATACTACCAGAAGCATACTTACAACCAGTACATTAGCTTTAGGACATGAGTTTATGTGGACCAGCATTGTCACCATAATTGTGCACTAATAACATTGGTCAGGAAGTCTGTATGTACTGCAAAATAAGAACTACCATACATGGACTCCTAATATAGAGTGAGAAATGTATTGTAAGCCTGCACATTAGTCCTAGCATACAGGTTCTAGACACCATTAATCCCTAGTGGTAAAAGGAAGTGACTGCAAGCATAAGGGGTGAACCGCCTGGGATGTCATTACAATTCAGAGTATCTGGTGTGATTTCCACTACTCCACGTATTTTGGTGACTCAACGTCCATTCGTCACCCTCTAACGAATGGACGCCACCTTCTCAATGCTGCTTTTTTCCAGCCCCCCTACTCTTCCTCCACATGCACATTTGCAGATCATTAGCTCTTGTTTGTATGCATAAATGAGAACCTCTTACATAAATTTAAAAATACACTGCCGGGCTGTGCTCAATCCGGTTGCTAATGTGTGCAGGCTTACCCAGTCACATAAGGCATATTAATCTCAGCAATTCCACTATCACCATTTATTTCATTACAGCAAGCAGTTCTTCAGATTAAAGCAATATCTCCATGGTTAATGTAAAATATTAATGTCTCATTTGTTCAACAATTTAGGAGAAATTAAAACTTTTAGGTTAATCATATACCAAGCAGTTTTAATTAAAACAGATATACAACAATGAAGCCTTTGGAGCTGGCTTGGCACTCTGCCAGGTTTATTGGTTTATTAGACATAGAGACAACTCATTTTTCCCCATAGATTTAATGAATGCTAATATGTCATAGAAAATATGCGCACTGTACAGAGAGCCCATCTGTTTTGCTTCCATTCCGTATTCGTCATCTCTCTCTGATAGCAAAATGAGGAATGAATTCTCTATATTCGACATCATAATGTCTATTGTTCTTGTCTTAATTAAAATTCAGCCCTCAAGGAAAATATAGGTTAAGTAAAGAAAGAGCTCATGAAATAAATATTGTTTTGTATTTCATCCTGGATGTTTTATCTCACAATCGGTGTTCATGTTGTGTGAGATAATTAGAAGTTTCACATTGTGTACCAAATTCTGAGTTTAACAAATTAAAACATGATTTCACCAGTTCAATTTAATATAACTTTTTACACTTTGCCACCTTGTCATGTGGTACTGGTGGTATACAACCTTTAGCACACTTCTTTTAGCACGCACTACCATTACCACGCATCTGTTACAACGCATACCATTACAACGCATAGCGCTTTGAGGCGATCTGACTTAGGGAATGGCTAGTGAATAGGTTAATTTACTATCCAATAACCTTCCCTAGTGTCCACGGGGACTGGTGTTGGAATAGTAAATTAAACTATTCACTATCCAGCACCCAAAGCACTATGCGTTGTAAAGGTATCGCGTTGTAAAAAATGCGTGGTAATGGTATGCGTGGTAAAAGTGTGCGTTCTAACATCATACATCCGGTACTGGTGCTGCGCAAATTTGCCCATCCTTTACAAGTCCCAAACACATCACAATTTCATAACAGATACATGACAAGAACGCGCACTTAGCACATGTTTCTTGTGTGGTCTAATGACACTGAAACGTGTGTTGCACTTAACATTATTTCTAGACTGCATTTACTGCAGCATTAGTGAATGTACTCATATTGTGTGCTTTAACCATGCAAATAGAGACATTCCTTGAAGTCTTGCTGAATAAAACATCCTTACTTAGCAGATATGTACTCACTATAAAGTGAATTTGACTTACATGTTTTGAACTGTACATTAATTGGTATTTACTGTTCAGATTTTTTAGTAGAAACAAAACCATCCTCACGTTATGAAATCTGATTTATGTAAAAAAACTAATTAGGCTTATGTAATGTTCGCACTATGGTTCATGTAGTGTATAAAAAATAATTTAGTTCCTAGACATACTTGTACATATAAATGTAAGATTCTACTGTATGCCACATGTAATATGAATCTAATGTATCCTGAAACTTGTATTCAGTGGTGTTTAAATGTGAATACACATATTAGATGTGCACCATTGAGTTAATACTTTGAGTTGTCCTTAGTATGTCTGCTTTGCTGCACTGCATAACATATTGTTTTTCACTTTCTGCTACCATAACATTTCTTGCAGATATTAACAGGCATTGTAAGTTTGAGAATAGATACATTTGTGTACTAGTGATAGGAGGAGAGAACCTGATAAGACAACCTTTACGAAAAAACATGGAGAGCCAGAGTGCAAACTTAAAGGCCTATTTAGCAATGCTGCAACCTAGCCTGTGTATAAGAAGACATTTCGTTCTCATATCCAGTGTGGGATACTTTGCAAATGTTTGTCTACAACAGGAGAAGAGAACAAGGCCAATGGACCCCTGATGATGCATACAGAGGGGTGCTGCCTAAGAGACGGTTGTATTTTATAACTAAGTTTTTACACCGTCTGAGATCAGAACTCGTTTCAGAACGACCCCACAATGCTTTCAGAACTAGTCCTGACCCTTTCCCACACTTTTCGTTGGACTATGAGAGTTTTAGACCTTTATGCTTCTTTTTGATTCTTTGCTGAGTGGCTTAGACTAACACTTATCCCCTAACCCTGGAAGACTGTTGACCTAGCTTCTGAAAGGCTGAAATCTTCCTACTTAATTTTTCCTTGCCTTGTTCTAATTTTCTTTTTTGAATTTCCCTGACTTTTTTTCAGATTTTATAGGATTCTAAGTACCATCCTCTTAGTTTGGACTCTGATTTAGGATAATAGATTTAATGTATAGACAGGATTGATGATGGTATGTGTATGTTGAAGGAGCCTTTATCAAAAGCTGCATTCAGTGACACAGATTTTAATAAAGAGACAAGGGGCTGAGAACCCAGTCTTTTTTTAACAGTGATAGTCTTAAAAGAAGGGATATTGATAAAACATTTGAAAGCATCTAAGGGTGTACAGCACAGAAGGTAAATATGTATCTATATGGTGCATCTTCAAGGCTGAAAACAATTGAGAAGTTATTGAAATGCAAGGGGTTTCGAGGTCCATTTGTATCACATCCCAAAAATCTTCATGTCAACATAGTCTTCTTTTTGTTACATTGGTAAATATCAGTACAAACATCATTGGAGTTCATCTATTTATAGTTGCAGTGTAAAAAATACATTCAATTGACTGCTCCATATGAAGCTCAGCAATAAGAGGAACGTAACTCCTTAAAGTGCATCTTAAGGATATATTAAGTGGTCAGAGTTATTTGCCTCTACAAAGACTTGCCCTTTGGCTTTGTACGATATGCAGGTCAACTAACTCCTTAGTCACTTATGTTACATAGCATAAATTACAGCAAATATATATTAGAAGGACATGGCTGGTTAGCCAGAAACCGGTCCCAGGATGCTTGTTTCTGGTCCAGGGAAAACAAGGCTCGGCAGTTCAGGCTGGACTGTTCCCATGAGGCACAGGGTCAGACTGATTTGCATATGGCCATGTCTGAACTTGGGTGGCGGAGTGAGATAAAGAATGATGATTGATTAAACCCAGATCAGTTGACTGGGGGTGAGTGCTTGCAATGTTCAACAATCCGTCCATCATCCCCTTTGGTTTTTGCATCCTTCCTACTCAACCCCTTCTAACTGGTTCTTGGGACAGCTCCCTGTCACACTGGACTGGTGCCAAGCTGGCTACAGTTGGCCCAACAAATCAAAGCTTGTTTAACCAAAGTCCCCCTTTCCAATTAAATATGAAGGGGAATGACTCACCCTGGTCCCTTTCAAGCTAATGAAGTTTGTTTACCATCCCTTGCTGCCCTACCTTTTCTGGGAGGATATGCATACTTCACACCCTACTCTTCCTACCAAAATGCCGGTTAGAATTATCACCGGCGTCTCCAGTACACTGCTCCGTTCACCAAGAAAACAGTTTCCTTTCACCTTTTATACGCTGCAGAGTATTCCACTGGTCACATTCCAGCCGGTTTGGAATTATCACCGGCTCCAGGCCCTGACGTAGTCGTGGGAGTATCCTCCTTGATGAAACACGTGTTGGCTGGTTGCTTTGTGCTGGTTGATTTTCTATGTGGTTTGAATTAAAGAAACAAGAAAAGACTTCTGCAAACTTTATTCAAGTTGATTTTCCAATGGACTTACGTGAATTGTGACCTTTTTTTGCATACACTAATATATGTGTGCTCAGGATTTGCTTGTATCACTTGGTTGTAGGAGTTCTCCTACACGCATTTAGGGGTTATAGGGGTCTATCCTACCTGGTTAGCACCGCATGCACTTGAGCTTTCCCTTAACATGTACGCAAATATAGCTGAGCGCCACTACTTCCTACTCACTCATAAACCTCCCTTTTGATTGTACCAATTATCTAGAAGTTGTTGTATCTTATTTAAGTCATCAACAGATAGGTATGAATTTGGTACATTGAAAAGAGGGGTTGCTTTAAAAGGAGGGGGTTGGTCTTGGATTGCTGTTTCTTATATAAATAGGCTATCCTGTTTTAGGTTTAAACCTATAATAACTGATAAAACCCCATTGAAAGGAAAATAGTCCTCATCAGTATAAAACATATAAACAGTGAAAAAAAACTCCTTCGAAACCACTAACTAGATGCCATTCAAAGAAAGGAAAAGGTAAGAAAAAGAGTCTTTTTTATTCTTCCTGAAGGGGCCAATACAATCTAATCTTTCAGCAGCAAGAAAGACTGGGCTAACGTTATTCTGCTTGACTTTTGTTGTTTAGGGATGTCGCAAAAATATTGTTATTTTCTTCCTTTCGTTTTTTCAGTTTTGTGGTCTTTGGTCTCAAGATGCAGGGTTTAGTAACATGTTTTAGTTCTTATTTAATTTATTTATAAACTGAAGAGAATCAGGAAATATCTATATCATATTTGGTATTTTGGCTATGTTTAATTATTTCACTGATAGTTAAAAAGGCTGGTTACATAAGAATAATTCCTAATATGTACCTTCACATTTACCCATATACAGAGAATGGGTAAAACCCTATGATGCATCCGCCCTCTTTTCTAGCGAGTCAGTATTGATAGTAGGTGATTTGCCAAACACCCCAGACTATAAACATTCAATGCAAAGTGTAGTAACAGATTTATGTGAAAAGAGTGCTATTACCAAGCATCTAGGATAGTGGTGAAAACATGACACCAGAGGTTAGGAAAACAGGGAATGCAGTGTTACTCGGAATGCTGCTGCACAAAGTTCATACCAAGTTCAAGAAAGATTGGAGTGATATTGTTTGTATTTACAGAAATTCAGTATATGAAAAAGTTGTGTGATGACCTGTCAAAATCAATATCTGAGCTGAGTGCCTCCCTGTAAGAGATCCTTGCCACATGCGAGATGGTATGCTGAAAGCATCTTTACAATCTTCAGAGTTAATGAAGAATGCTATTGACTTTGTAGTCTATTCTGGTGAACTGTTTCATTATGCGCGGAGACTAAAATGCTAATGTTCTCATTTTGTCTTTTGTGTGGCATCAAAAAAAAAGTCATCCCAACTGTGTCATTTAGCCTGTGGTTCATAGTCCTAAAGGCTGTGAATGCTGTATTATCCATGTGGTGATGGTTTACAGAAAGGAAAGAAATGTGAGGATCTTTAGTCGCATATTGATAGTGATGTGAAAAAAAGTATACTCTACTGCGTTTTACAGGAGATCAGTACTGTAAACTAGTACAAAACTGTAAGCTGTAGTGGAAATAAGAAAAGAACTAGAGTCTGAAAACACCCTTGTTTACCAAGTGGTCGGCGTAATTGGTGCAGATGTGAAACATGTACTTAAGAGTAGGCTAGGCGAAACCATTAGTGACTTTGACACTGCAACATTTTCCTTGTTAGAATTCTTGCCACTTGGTAAGCAAAGAAATGTTGAGAAGCAATCCAGGAAAGTTTATTTTACAGTGCATGAGAAATGGCTTCCAATGATGCATAGAAATGTCCCTGGACCAACCACAGCATTTAAAGTCAATGAAGCCTCACTGAGGTACTCTGCACAAGTTCTAGATCCCTTCTGCAAAGGGGAATTTTCTCCACACTTTGAAAAGTCCTGCTTCATTTTTGACTGTTTCATTAACTGAGGGCATATGCTCCCAGCTTAATGCATATGTTGCCGAACCTGTCCAGAGATCCCAATCTTCAGGCGCACTAGTATTGGCATGGAAATCTCTGTCAATGGCCAGAGTTAGCAAATTATATACTGGCTGGTTTGGCTTTGTCTGTCTCAGGTGCCAATGTTGTGAGGGCTTTTTCACAGATAAACATTTACATAGGTAGTAAACAGCGAGCGCGCTAGAACAAAGACTCACTAAATAAGTTTTGCATGATGGTGTACAATAAGTTTGATTTGTGATAATGTATTTGGATACATATACCCTGTACGCATACTGTCTATACACATCAGTGTAGAAAGCATGCAATAATAAAAGCAAAACGTTCCAATAAACACCTGAAAAACTCTGTTTCTGTTGTTTTTAATGGCATGAAAATGTGTAACCACTGATATGCTTGGAAGAATTTTCTTGACGAAGTAGCCAAAGCTGGTTGAGAGTTGCCGCAGGGTTTTTATGTGGCTCAATGTGGCTCAATGTGGAGAAGTGTGGCTCAATGATTAGAGCGGCAGACCCTGATGCAGAGGTCTAGCCCGGGACCAGGGTTCAATTACCCGCCTCGGCGGGTCTTGGGCTCAAAATTCCACGGACCTGATAATTCTCGCCTCGGTGCCTATTCCAATCATGGAGTCCCACTCTGCAACTCTGGGCAATAGCTTGTTTAACCTCCACAACGGCCCCCACAACGCTAAGGACGCCTGGCCTCCACCTTGGGGGTGCCCAGGAGTGGACGCCTCACAGGGAAAGCCAGGATAGGTTTCCACAGCGGTATTCGTACAAGCGCCTTGAGACCCTTGCGGGTGAGTAGTGCGCTATGCAAGTATCAATTTACATTTACATTTACATTACATTTCGAATTGTTTGCAGTTGTGGCATAGATGTTTGAATCAAACTTAAATAAGAGATTGCCATAGTCCAGGTGAGCTGTAATTACCGCCAGATTCACAGATTTATTACAACAGATAAACAACCATTGAAGAATCTTGCATGATTATAAGTTTATGCTATACTTTGCTTGATACACATTGAATATTTTGTCAGTACCTTATTCCCCTGTAGCTATGTTAGGAAGTTTATACTATCATTGACCAGCAATGAACCTATGATATTTTCTTTGTATTTATGTAACTTTGATATCTACCCTCTGAAGCGCTCTGATTCCCACAAGGGTCTGGTACGCGCTATATACAACTTTCAAATAAATAAATAAGAAAATAAGTTTATGTCAGCTTTTTTTAATCTGCGACACTACCAAATAATTCTTGGGAATAAAAACAAAAGACAATTTGCAAACCTAAATTACAAGTTTAGGTGTAAAGCTTATTCTATTTTGGCACCAAGATCCAGTCCAGAAAAATGTCAGATCACTGATAATTAGGACTTGGTGAAAATCCTAAATTTCAATGTAAACCATGTCACCAGCCTGTGTTGGAGTGTCATTTAGCGGAACCATGATCCTGCGCTCTCAGCATACGGATCACATTTTCTGCACAATCCTTTATCCAAAGTAAGGAGAAGATATAGGCGGGGAAACCACCATTCCATGAGTTGCAGTAACCAACTATTAACCTTCTAAACAAAATTACACTAATCAACAACACACTCACATGAGTTTATATTTTATTTATTTATTTTAATTTTTTATATCGTGCAGGAATCAATCCCGTAAGGGTATCTCCGCGCTTTGCCAGCCAGGACATTAATTAATAGGGTCAGTGAGAGTAGTTAGTGGAACTGGAATGCTTCCCGGAAAAGGAGAGTTTTTAATGTCTTTCTAAAGGACAGATGGTTAGTGGTCATTCTCAAATCTGTTGGGAGCTTATTCCATAGAGCAGGGCCGACTGATGAGAATGCTCGGTCTCCCTGTCTGGATTTTTTTTGTTGCAGGGGGTTGCAGAAGAGCTTGGTTGCTTGAGCGGAGTGACCGGCTATGTTGATACAGCTCCAGTGACTGAGAGAGGTATTTAGGACTATCCCCATATAAGCACTTGTAGACCGTACAGCATATCTTAAAACTGATGCGCTGCCGTATAGGGAGCCAATGCAGCTCATCCAGCAAGGGCTTAGAGGGAGTCCTAGCCGGTGCACTCATGACCAGTCTTGCCGCAGTATTCTGGACTACCTGCAAACGGCCTACTACATCTGCGTTTGCTAGTGTCAGCAGGCCGTTGCAGTAGTCCGGGCGGCTAGTGACCAGGGACTGTACGAGTGTCTTCCTGTAGGTGTCCGTAAGATACGGGAAGACTCGTCTTAGGAGGCCGATGGTATGGAAGCACAGTCCTGCAATGTGGTTGGTATGTTCCTTAAGGGTCAGTTTTTGATCAATTTTTACCCCTAGATTTTTAACGTGTGGCTTTGATGTTGGAACTGGACCCAGATCCAGCGGCCACCAATCTGGAGACCACAGAAGACTTGCCCTGCCGAAGAGCATAACCTCTGTTTTTGCAACGTTACATTGGAGGCAGTTTGCGGCCATCCAATGTGACACTGCCCTCATACCCTCAGCAAAATTTTCCTTGACTTTAGGGCCAAGGGAGCTGAAAGGGTAGAGGAGCTGGGTGTCATCAGCGTAGGAGACCGGTGTGAACCCGTATTTGACGTTGTTTGTCAACTACAGTTGACAATTCCTGGGTTTCCTTATTTATAAAAAAAACCTTGACCTCGCCATATATTTATAAACAGACCTTGACCTCGCCATATATCTACTGCATGTACCAAGGAGAGAGCAGTCTCATCATTATGGTCAATGAAAACAACAACTTGCTTCAAAGGTGAAACTAACTGCTTCCATCATAAATAAATAAATATTCATTTCACTCTGATTTAAATACACGCAATTAATGCAGGCTTTGTTTCTTCCAGAAGACACATGTTCTTAACCTGGTCCACCAATTAGGGACATTTGCATCATATGGGCAAAAGTTTTCACACCTTCAACTGTTTCAATAGAGTCATGGACATCTGAGAGGTGTCTTGTTCACTGTTGCATACTGTCATATGTGGTACACTGTGCAGCAACTTTTCCGTTATAAATAAAATCAGCAAACTATGCATTTTATGGTGGATTATGTTGCAACTGCTGCAAATTCATATTTACAAAGAATATTCACAATCCTATTAATTTTAATTCTCCAGTGGTATTTCTTTTAATGCTAAATTGTATGGGCCTGTTTACCTCATTGAGCATTTGTGTCGGACATATCACTCACAGTTTTCTTCAAGAGAGGGTTTCAACCAAAGATCTTTCCTTTCAGTTTACCAAAATGTCTTACTTGTTTTACCATTATCAGGTTAGGAACCCTGAGTCGGATTATCTAGAAATGCAGTTTATGAGTTACTTTCAGGAAAGTGAGTACAAATACTGGGCAGGTATTATTTGTTAACATTTGGTTACCTCGTGCCAAAGCCAGTAGGAGCCGTAAATCCTGCAGTGATGTTGCAGAGGAAGGATTGCAGAAGGCATGGATGGGTCAGGCTGAATCAAAGCATCTTCCATTTCCCCACTTCTGAAAAGAGTACTAACTTGGTAATCACTTGAGTCTGCTGCGACAAATATTCTCTCAAAACTGTGAAAGGTGATTGATTGTACGACTACCTGAACATACTGCTGCATGCAGAATTAAGCACATCACAACTACTACCACTTCCTGAGACACAGGGACTGTGTGTGAAAGCCTGTACGCTATCCCGCATCAGCAACGTGGTACTTGAAAACATACCTGAAGACAAATTCCAAATTGGATTTATACTTTGGTGTAAATGGAATCTCTTCCAAAGATTGGTGACATTGCAGTGACCCTTGTTGTATCTCAGGCAGCCATTTTAAATCCACAATATTGTCAGTGCAGTGATCCCACACAGATGTACTCCAGGCGACAAGACACCTAGAGCAACATTAAAGTCACAGCTTGCACTGAATTAATGCAGTCACGAATGAATGATCTGCTTGATTCTGCACGTCACAAGTGTCCCTTTTAGTTACAACATTTGATTTCCCCCTGCCTTCTGCTTTAAATGCCTATCCAATCTGCTGAAACTGTCAAAAAGAATTCCCTTTTCCAATTGACACACATCACAACACATCGTTAGTCATGTGCTCAACTGCCACGTTTGGGTGCATTTAAAAATGTTTACACTGCATACAAATCATTTAGAATGACAACGACACGAATTGGAAATGTAATTTCTGAACATTAAACCTAATTTCACGTTATGTACATGAAGCATGTAAACATATTCGAGATGCATTCAACACCGCCACGCCTGACTGTAGTCCTTCTATGAAGATCTCAAAAACTGGGTTCCTCTTAACAAACGCTTTGACAGTTAAAAACGAACTCCAATAGATTTAGTTGTATGTTTGGAGTAATATTAAAACTGTTTTCACAGTGTAATAATTAACAAATAATCCAAGAACTGCTGTTTAAATTACACAATAGGATGAGATTTTAAGTAATCAAATTTGCAAAAATATACTTAGACGGATTTTCAAAAAACTACATCACACAGAATCCAACCTTTGCAAATTTAGATTTTGTTTTCAAGTAGCGAAAGTCCTTTTCTGGCACCAGTAACCACAAGAATGTTTGAAACCTTTCCCACCCTAAAAAGGCGCGTTCTCCTGCTTTTTACATGCAAACATGTGTCAGCACTCTCAGGTTAGGAAATATTTGAATCTGCAGGAGATCTGTACTTCTACAAGGTGACCAGAATAAAAATTACTTGTGCCACACCCTCTTGGAAAACCCGCCATTCTGGCAGATTTTCTACTAATGTGAGTGTGCAAAATTCCACATATCCTGGTTGTAGGTGCCATGATGTTGAAGGAAAATGCTACTTACCAGTATGCATCTGTTCTTGGCATGGTGACTGCAGAGTTGCACACTGTGCATAGATCGCCTCCTAGTGTTGGACCCGGATGTTTGCAGTTTGTTTTTGTCCTGAAAAGTTCTTTGGAAGTCACGAGATAGGTGACTCCTCCTCTGGGCCATACTGCGCAAGGACATCAGCTCCATCCTCAGATTGTTTTTTCGCCATTAGGGAAATGATGGAGCTTTGCAAGAAAAGGAAGGATGTCCATGTAAACTGTATCTAATTAAGATAATACTGGAACAGAGAAGGGTAGCGGGGAGGCGGGTGGGCGTGTGCAACTCAGCAGCTCTACATGCCAAGAACAGATGCATACTGGTAAGTAGCATTTTCCGTTCGAGGCACATGAGCTGCAGATTGCACACTGTGCATAGATTATATGGCAGTACCCACTGTTAGCGGCGACCACCCCTATCTGTTGCAGTAGTTTGAAAGAGTGTTTTGAGAACAGCCTGGCCCACATTCGCTTGTTGTTTGGTTTGCACATCTACACAATAGACCATGTAGCTGCTCTGCAGATGTCATCTAGGGGAATGTTCCCTAAAAATGCCATTGAAGCCCCTATTTTCCTTGTAGAGTAGGCTTTAGGAGGAACAGATAACGTACGTTTAGCTTTGTGGTAGCAAATCTGTATGCATTTGACAATCCATCCAGCTAACCCAGATTTTGAAATGGGATTGCCTTTGTGTGGTGGTGAGAAAGACAAGACACAAAGAGTTGCTTGGTCCTACGAAAAGGTTATGCTCTCTCAATGTGGTATAGCAATGCTGTTTTGACATCTAGGCTTTGAAGAGCTCGATCTGCTACTGTTTGTGGCTGCCAGAAAAACACTGGCAGTTTTACGGATTGATTGAGGTGGAAGGGAGATATGACTTTGGGAAGAAATGTTGGATTGGTACGGAGAACAACCTTTTTGTGATGCATTTGCAAAAAGGGTTCTTGAATGGTTAGAGCTTGTAATTCACTAACTCTTCGTAACGAAGTAATAGCCAATAGGAACGCAACCTTCCATGTTAAGAACTGTAGTTCACATTTATGTAATGGTTCAAAGGGAAGTCCCATTAGTCGTGTAAGAACGATGTTTAAATTCCACACTGGTGAGGGTGGTACTCTGGGGGGAATTATTCTTTTCAATCCTTCCACGAACAGCTTTAATGGCAGGCACTCTGAACAGAGAGAGATGATGCCTGTTTTGAAGATATGCTGCTATGGTAGCAAGATGAAGTTTAATAGAAGTGTAGGCTAAGTTACATCTTTGGAGGTTTAGTAAGTATTGTATGTTTGTTGAATAGACACATCTAGAGGATTAATATGGTTGTTGTGACAATATATTACAAAAGGTTTCCATTTAGCTGCATAGCATGGTCTAGTGGTTGGACGTCTAGCTTCTTTTATAACATTCATGCAGTCTGGAGGAAGGTTAAGATATCCGAACTCTAGGACTTCAGGAGCCAGATCGCAAGGTTGAGTTGAGCTGGGTGCCTGATCTCTCCACGGTTCTGTGTTAAAAGGCGTGGAGATAGGTATAGTTTTGTGGTGTACCACGGCTGTCTGGCCCACGTTGGAGCAACTAGGATGAGGGTTAGAGAATGCTGCTGTATTTTGCGTAATACTAGTGGCATGAGTGGTTGAGGTGGAAAAGCGTACGCAAATCTTCCGGACCAGTTCAGCCATATCGCATTGCCTTTGGACAGTGGGTGTGGATATCTGGCGGCAAAGCTTGAGCATTTGGTGTTTTCGTGGGTGGCAAAGAGGTCTATCTGAGGTTGTCCCCACATCTGAAAGAATGGTTGAAGAACTTGCGGATGAATTTCCCACTCATGGATCTGTTGTGTTTGATGATTTAACAGATCTGCTATGGTATTCTGTACTCCTGGAACATGCTGGGGTAACAGGAATATGTTTGGAGGTATAGCCCACCGCCATATGTTCTGTGCTAGCTGAGAGAGTTGCAGGGAGTGTGTTCCTCCCTGCTTCTGAATGTAATACATGGCTGTCATGTTGTTTGTGGGAACTAACACAGCTTTGTTTGATATTTCATTTTGGGAAGCTTTCAGTGCTAGGAATATGGCTAGTAACTCCAGGTGATTGATATGGAGTAACGTTTGTTGTGGTGTCCACCTGCCTTGCATGGTGTGTTTCAGTAGGTGGGCTCCCCAGCTGGAGAGTGATGCATCTGCTGTCAAGACTATCTGAGGAACTGGCTCTAGGAATGGTCGCCCTTTGGAAAGGTTTTTGGTGTTCCACCACTGCAGAGAGCAATGAGTTCGACCATCTACCAACACTTGGTCTGTTAATTGGCCTTGACCTGGTTCCTTTGACGTGATAATTACTCTTGAAGAGGACGCATTTGTAGTCTTGCATGGAGCACTATGAAAATGCAAGAGGCCATCATCCCTATGAGCTGCATGAACACTCGTGCTGGCAGGGATTGTTGTGGCTGGAACTTTGTGATAAGTGCTTGCATGCTAGCTATCCTTACTGGGGTGGGATAAGCTAGTGCTTTGGAGGTATTTATTGTGGCACCGAGGTACTGTTGTACTTTGGAAGGTTGCAGATGGGACTTGGTGTGGTTTATTGTGAACCCCAAGTTGTGAAGCAGTTGGATCGTGGCATGCGTGTGTTCCACACACTGATTGTATAAGCTGGCTTTTATGAGCCAGTCATCGTAAGTTTGCTACCACTACTGCTAAGCACTTGGTGAATACTCTTGGTGCTGTTGTGACTCCGAATGGGAGTACTTTGAATTGATAGTGCTGCCCGTCTATCACAAACCTGAGATACTTCCTGTGAGCTTTGTGAATGGGAATGTGGAAGTATGCATCTTTGAGGACTCATTTGGCTCCCTTTGCAGGTTCACACCATGTTCAAAACCATATACATCATTTACAGAGCCATCACGACCAGCACCACTGCTTACGTTATAGGCAATCTCACCCTCTCGAATAACAAGAAAAATAGCATGAGACTGCAGACTAAGACATATAATAAAGCAACAAAAGGGAAGCAGGTCTACGCACCCAGGATCTGGAAAAACATCTCCATATCCATCAGGACCACACCAATACTGTTCTGATTTAGGAAAGAGGTCATGATGCACATCTTAAAGGAACACTAAACCACAATGCATTAACACTCCACAAACCTCCTACCCCTTGTTTATTTTAAGCTGCTTCTTTTGAGTCTTTACATTGCATCACTGCCTTTTAGGTAGTTTTGCACCATATAAATACCACATACATTCATAGAAGTTGTAGAAAAGTGCCTCTTACTGCATGGTCACCCCTTTTTTTTGGACTGATGCTGCTGTTGTTTTGTGTACTGGAACTCTTTCAAGCTGGCCCCAGTGCAGGTAGTCTGACCCCCTAACAAGTGTTGAAATTTGGTTATACTTCTTTTTGGCATATTTAACTAACCTATAAGCCCCCAGTATATGACACAAAGTGCGCCCAGGGCCTGCAAGTTAAATGCCACCAGTGAACTGCAGGACCTATTGTGCCACCCACTACAGTAACAGTGCAAACATGGCTTCAGACCTACCACTGTAGCCTGACTATGGTAGTTTGAACACTGCAATACAACCTGTCAAAATAAACCTTTTTGACAGGTCTAAATCTTCCTTTTAAATGTTAACAAGTCACCCCTAAGTAGGCCTTATAACCCACAAGGCAGGGTGCAGAGAATTTAAAAGTGGGTCATGTATAAAGATAATATTAAACATGGCCTTACAGTGAATAGCACAGAAAGCTATTTTTAATATAGCAAGGCTAGCTGTTTCAATGGGGTAAACACTGGCGGAAATGCCTTTCATACACTGCCCTGCAAATACATAATCTGATTTTACAGTGGAATATTGTGAGTATGTTCTAATCATCCAGAACACTCAGAAAGAGACTGGCTATGTTAATAGTCGACAACTGTAGGCCAGGTTCAGAGAGGGTAGCTTGCCAAAGTATCAGTCTGCTGTAGCTGAGGGTTGTTAACAAAGGTTGGCTTATTATTGTAAATACACAGCTCTCATTAATTCCAACAACCTTTAGAATAAAAATATGAAACCTATATCCTATTATATTATCGACAAATGTAGTCTCTCATCATCAACTTGCCCAATTTAATAATAAATGACTAAGGTTGAGCTTGGCATGTTAGCTCTTTAAAATAATGCACGCACTCCAGGGATCTGAGTTGGACCTCATGGTCATAGGCTCAAATCCCAACACGTTCACTCAGCCTTTCATCCTCCCAATGTCAATAAAATAAGTACCATTGATTTGGATAAAAATAAACATCAATTATTTATTGTGTGCCAAGAAGCCCGAAGGGGTGCACGTGCACTTTACATATTCCCAAGGTATTTATAGTGGATATTGGGCAGGTAGCTGAAGTTAAAGCGGGATGACACAGGGTTAATGAGTTAATGCTGCAAGTAACCGGTACATTCTTAAACTGCAGACATGGCCGTTTCCTTACTTCACTCAAAATTATCTATGGGTAATGTGTTTTAAAAGTACAGTTGGCAGCTATCTAATTGTGTTTTTAATATATACGATTATTTTCCTTTTACGGAATACAAAGGTTGTTACTAATTTCAAGCAACAGAATGCAAGGTGGTCCAATTTAATTTATTCAAATTATTTATTTCTAGCCGTAGGAGTGTCCTGTGCTGGTGTATATGGCACCATTGAAAAGAAATTAAAAATAATTGTTCTGGAACTTCAATATAAAACCTTCAGTTACCAGCAAACTATCTCTTCCGTGCATTACAAGACATTCACTACCTTAAATGAATATCTGTATGGGTAATACTTTTAGAAGCCTTACTATACCTTCTAAGTGCCCATACCCAGCTGCAGCTCAATTACATTTTGGGTTGCCATAGTTCACACGGTATTCAGAGATAATAGGGAGCTGGGATTTGAAATCATTGCCTAACACAGCTGTGACAACACAATGGTGGTCCATACACCTTGCAAGAATACATGTATCATATTTATTGCCATCTGCTTTTAGATATTCACCTTTTAATACGTTTACTTGTGCGTATTTACTTCTGAATGGAGCATGGCTACAAGAAATATTGTACATAGTACTGTATGGCGAAGCATGGCAAAATGGATGCGAAAAGTAGCAATAAACATGTTGGGAGATGGATTGGACAGTACAGTACTATACTACAGAGTTCTGATCCACACCAATATATACAATTAGCTGAGATCCGGTGTTAGATCTGGGGGTAGGTGGCAATGGACGGTCACTGCTGGAGAGGTCAGGATCAGAGGTCTTCAGGTTCGGAGAGAGAGAGAGATACACTGATTGTTTATATGAAAGCAGGAAGGGCAGTGCTTAATTTGAACCGGTGGTTGCTGGAGGGGAGCCCTGGCACTTATTTTTGGGGACCGGCACATTTATATCAATCTGAGATTTACCGAGAGCAAGAGAGAGAAAAACATATGAAGGTGAAAAACGCACAAAGGGGAAAGGAGTAGAAAGAGAATGATGAAAAAACCTTCGCAAAGAGAGAAAGCAGAAACCTGCACTAATGCCATAAAGAGGCAAAGAGTGTTTGGTAGTGGATTAAAGAGGTGATGTAAACTGAAGGCTAAGCACCCTTGTAATTAGATGCACTGACTTTTAATTGCTCCGGCCATGTGCTATTGACCAGAGCTTTGAGCACCGCACTCATTTTCATTTTTTAAACTAAGCACTATGGAAGGGGGAGTCATGCTTGAGTAGTGTGGTTGAAAGGTCACTGATGAACATGTTCCAATGGAGGTATTGATTCAAAGAACCACACTAAGATGAGGGTGCATAATGGCTTGGGTCTACCATACAATAAAATACTCAAGTGTTTAATGTAACCAGTGTATATTTGGCAGGGCAGTGGAACACAGCTATTTGCACACAGACTTCCAATGCATTGATGAACCTGGCCTTTGAGCAAGGGTAGGAGTGATGTTCCAATGCACAGGACCACTGGAAAATCACAGGTCACATTTTTATGCTTCACACATCATAGAAAACCTGTTATGGAAAGTCAGTGGGAGGTCAGTGGAAGCCTGCAGTCTCTCCGGAAAGCAATCTCACTCTTTATACACTCAGTGGCGGCATTAATGGGAACAGAATAGGAAACAGTGAATAGGCTCTTTCCTGAGCTGGTATCATTAACAATCGGATGGGCATTCCCCTATGATGAGAAAAAGAGCGGCTGCCAGGCAGAAAGGCAGGGGTCGCGCAACCCTAACCAATGATTGAAGCTGCATTCATGACCATTTAAGCCGCCTACAAACACTCCCTGCTCGTTCGTCAGTGCATTCATCGTGCAATACATTTTTTTCAGAAATTATGAATGCTGTACCTTCTCAAGATTTTGCTGTTGAAATCTTTTTGCAGCCAAGTCAGCCACATGAGAGAAATGCAATGGTAAATGGCTTACTAGCAAATTAGTTTAGCCTGCTTATAAGGCCACATCTATTGAAAATGTGTTAGACTATAAACATGAGATACTTCAGCAGTTTTCTATTTCCAACAGTTATATAAAACTCACAGTTGACCCAATTGTTGGGATTGGAAATTTGATAAGACAAGTTACCAAAAAGTAACCACAAACTGGGTTCTTAATCCAAAATGAGTATGAATTCCTAAACAAAAAGTCACTTCACATACATAAAATCTAAACTCTGCCTTTGTAAGGGATACCAGTCACATTTTACAAGATTTGGAGGGACATGAATAGGCTGTCCTGTTTTCAGTTTCTGGTGGGGTTTTTTCAGTTTTTTCAATATCTTAAAAAACTGTTGTTATCAGTGGTTACACATTATCACGCCACTAATAAAAACAGAAAAAGTGTTTTTCCGGTGTTAATGGAACGTTTTGCTTTTATCATTGCTTGCTTTCTGCACTGAAAAAACATGGTATATAGAGATTTTTGCAAATTAATCTTATTGTAGTACACCATACAATACTTCTTCAGTGAGTCTTTGGTCATGTGCGCTCGTGCTTTCCTTCCCATGTAAACTTCTGTGAAAAGGCCCTCTCAGCATTCATAGCCCCTTGGGCTGAGAACCGTCAGCTAAGGGACACAGTTGGGATGACTCTTTCTTTGATGCCACATAAAGCACGAATTGATAAATATTTGCGTTTTAGTTCCTGGGCATAAGAAAACAGTGCACCAGAATGGACTAAAAAGTCAATAGCATCCCTCATTAACTCTGAAGATTGTAAAGATGCTTTCAGCATACCATCTAACAAGTGGCAAGGATCTCCTACAGGAAATCGCTTCAGCTCGGGTATCAATTTTGACAGGTCATCACATACATTTTTTATATACGTAGCTGAATCACTACAAATACAAACAATATCTCTCCAATCTTTGTTGAACTTGGAAAGAACCTTTTTTGCAAAGCATAACAAGTGACACGGCGTTTCATGTTTTCCAAAAGTCTGGTGCCACATCTTCACCACTATCCCAGATGCTTGGTGATATATATACTTGTCACTATACCTTGCATTTAATGTTTAAAGCCTGAGGTGTTGGCAATTCACTTACTATCAATACTATCTCACTAGAAACTATGGTCTGATGTATTAAGGGGTTTTACCCATTCTCAGTGAGTAAATGTGATGACACATATTAGGAAAGATTTTTATGAAACTAGCCGTTTAACCTATCAGTGAAAGAATCAAATGCAGCCAAAATATCATATGTGAGTTTGATATGTCCTGATTCTCTACAGTTTATAAAATAATTAAACTAAACTTAAAACGTGAAACTAAACCCTGCATCTTTAGACCAAAGGCCATAAAACTGAAAAAAGTAAAAGGAAGAAGAAACAAAATTTTAGTAGCATCCCTAAAGAACAAAACTCAAGCAGAATAATGTTAGCCAGGCTTTCTTACTACTAGCTTGTATAACAAAGTTACATTTCATTGACCCCTTCAGTAAGAACAAAATGACTCACTTTCTTTTTCCTTTCTTTGAATGCATTTAGTTTGTGGTTGTGCAGGTGTTTTTTCATTGTTTGTATGTTTTCACCGGTGAGGGCTATTTTTCTTTCAGTGGGGTTTTATCAGTTATTATAGGGTTAAACCTAAAACCCCACAGCCTAGACATGAATTTGACCTCGTACACCAATTCTTGGCCGATATGGATATAAAATAGTTGAATACCAAATTCTCACAGTCTGGTGCTTTAAATGTGACTCTGGGTAAGAGAGAGTCGCCCCCACATGTCCCTATAAAATAATTTGTTTTACAAGACTTTTCCAGAAAACACTTGATATACACTTTTTCAAGTTTCCTACTATAATTTTCAAACTGAAAGAATGGTGATGAGCGCTGGATTTGGCCAGATCTAGCTAATCTATGTATGTGTAATTTTGAATAACTTCCCATATTTCAAGACACCAATCCATTCTAAACTTTTATCACATATTGGCACAGATATATTAATGATGTCATAATGATATGGTCAGGGATCTAGGATACATTGGAAACCTTTTTAGAGTTACTCAATAACCGATTTATGGTCATTCGATGTAGCATTTCCTCCAGTAGCTGTTAGATTTCTTTTTTAGACATCACTAACAAAGTCAACAGACTACTAAGGTATTCAAGTCATCATTCTCAAAGCTTGAAAGATAATTTGCCATTTGGGCAGTTGTTGACGATAACTTCTACGACGAACCGGACATAGCAAATTACTTGAAAGAACTTATCAACACTGTCTATTGAAGTGAGTTAGTAAAAGAACCTAATTTTGCCCTCGAGAAGATCTCTTGACTCCCAATAACAGTACCATGAGTGAGGAGTAGATGGTATGTGTTACAACCGTTAATACCAAAAGTAAACAGATTTAAAGGATCTTTAATAAATGTGGGATTTAATCAAGGCTTAAGTGGAATATCCCAATAAACCATTTATGCAAGAGGGAACAACATTAGGGGCCTGATTATTAAAGCATTTCTATTAATTACCCCCATTAGTTATTATATGTTCCCAAACAAACTTACTTTCCGTCTTAGGAGTTTACAAATCTGGTCATTGCAAAGCAACATATCTTTGTAAAGAATCCAAGGTTATTGAGCAGGGAAGTAAAAGCTTCACAATCAACAGTTTGAGTAATTGTAACACAGGGATTGTCATATAGGCCATCTGGTGTCCATGTGACCTACTCTACATAAGCCAGACTAAACAAAATGTAAAGGAACAAATATTGCAACACTGTAGCTATATCTGGTGCAAAACGGTAGGTGCACCATTAGTTGAATGCTTTCATAAGATGAAACGCACCCCGAAACATCAAGTGACAAGTAGTGGAAAGGATCATCCCTGATGAGAGAGAGCGAGATCTAACCAATAAATGCAATACTCAAGACTGCAATCGGATTAATACTGTGGATTGCATTAACTACAGACTCAATGAGTGTGAGTAATAAAACTGATTGATCTGTGTATCACCCACTCAAATAACTGAGCATGATTATGTTTTTTTTTTAATTAAGACTTTATTGGGTAATGCAGTACAACGGCTCAATGGTTAGATTACTGCAACTATCAAAACCATAGCTGTATAAAGGACAATAGTACAACATTAATGAAAGTAAGAATCAAAATTGCAGTGGCTTGAGTCGAGATAAGAATCTGTGTTTCCAACAAGAAAGGCGAACAGTAACATTAATACACACATAACATATGCCTATCATATTTAGGGCCCAGATTTTATAGTGTATCATATCAATACAACTCAAAAGTACTGCAGAACATAATGCATAACAATAGGGTGGCCAGATTCTCAAAACAAAAAAAGGGGGACAGGTCATAGACTTAGAAGTAGGACTACGGTTTGCAGTAACCATTGACATAAAAGTAGGACTATTTGACAGCTGTCATGGACATAGAAAAAGGACTACAATGACAGCTCCCTCCACATATCGAGATGAAGCATTACAGGCAACAAATCTGAGGTCTTTCATTGGTACCCTCTCCTTCACGCAGCAGCATTAGTACTTTTTATTACATTTACACTTTTAAGGACTATATATATTTACCAAAAATCAATAAAACATCACAGGCAAGCAAACGCCAGATTTACTAGCTTTATCAATGCTCGTTTCTAAAGCTGCGCGTCAGCACCACGTAAAGTACAACTCACTAATGTTGCTTTGTTGCTCATGACAGAAAAGCATGGGAGGTAAACTGTGGAATGCTAAATTGCCAAAGGGCAGCCGTGGACCAATGTAAGAAAACACTTCTCTCCAGGTATTACTGACTTAGGGTCTTAAGGGTCGCAAAGGCTGGCCGACCACACATTCCTTCCACATTTGCGTGGTCACTGTTGGGATGTCATGTTACCTTAGTGGGGTATGTATAGTGCACTCTATCCATTGGTATCATCTCATAGCGCAATAGTGTGAAGACCTGTGTGAAGACCTGAGCAAAAAGCTCGTGCAGCGCTGCTCACCTCTTCCACAGGCGTTAATACTGCTCCTTTAAGTCCTTTCCAGTTAAACAGTTTGCCGTGATCTGAAACGTCAAGTCATAGCTTTGATATGGAGAACACAGGATTTCTGTGCTGATCTTGGAACTGGTAGAAATGAATGGTTGGAGCTTGAGAAGGACATTGGGGACGTCATCATCACATGTGTTATCGAACACTCATCCTAACATTCAGAAATACTTTAAAGTTTCTGTTTCATGTACTTCTAGGTGGGACATCTGGGGGAGCAGCAAACACACAGCCTCAATAGATCACAGACGTTCAGAAAGTTCATAAACTGGGGTTGCACCTTAATATCACTATTTCCTCCTCTAGCGAAGATTCAGTTTTGGTGATATCCAATTGTTCAAATATGACTGGCACGATGACGTAGGTGGCGCTGCGTGTAAAAAGAGAAGGGAAATCCTGAGGGAAAATGTCTCTCTTCAAAGGATTTCCCTTCCTGCTACAGCACTCACCTCAGTGACGACACATGCCGTGAACGGTTAAAAGAGAGCATGCGCGTGCATGCTCAACTGGAAGAATGAAAAACAGGGACATTTCTGTGTTTAACAAGGACACTGTTTGAAAACAGGGACACTTCTCCAGAAACGGAGACCGTCCTGGGGAAACGGGGACGTCTGGTCACCCTACATAACAAGCAACCAGCATGTACATGTATATAGGTAAAGTAGAAGCCTGGAGGTGGGAAATGGGGCGAGAGGGGGAGGGAGTTCAGAGAGGGCAGGGAAGCGATGTTGAATACTTGATTTCTTCCATTGCATAATATTTCCGGAGCAGAATGATACATAAATATGAATTCCAATGCCATCTATTGCTACCACTATGTGATGTTCTTTTGGGCATATTATACTGCAACTTACTCATAATCAAGTGATGTTCATCTGAGAAAAATCTATTGTGTTTGATTCATGTCGTTTTACTCAAATGTCTGTGTTCCATGAGTGTGTTTGGTCTAGCATTTTGTATCCAACCAATTCATTTATGCCTTTTATTTATAGATAGAAGTGATTTTTTTAGATTTATGTTCAGACACTGCTATTGGTGATCCCACTGTGACAGATGTATGACATTCCTCCCATGTTTTGTCTATTACAACTTTCTAGGCACATATCCCTTTTAGTCTTTTTTAGGTCTCGCCCTGGAATTCGCATCCGAAGGATGCGTCCAGGGCGGAGACTTATAGTCGGCTGACACGGGGGAATGAGGGACACAAAACTGTGACGAGCGTGGATTGAGCTGCGTGCACGCGCGTCAACATTCACGCATGCGCACATCACAGCCACACGCATACACAGCACTCACGCATGCGCACATACACACGCATACACAGGCACACCCCCGTCACCTACACGCATACACAGAGACCCCTCCACACACACCAGCCCCTCTCCTCTCGGCTCCACACACACGCACACGCATTTACACTTACACAGACACGCAGGCACCCAGACAGGCAACCCCCCCCCCCCCCGTCACACACACGCATACACACGCATACACACAGACTCCAGGACACATACACATACACACACACATGCACGCTCACACACATACACAGTCCGCCGCCGCGCGCGCGCACACAGATGCCCCCCGCCCCCCCCCAACAAGGCGACGCCCCACTCACCGGCATCCTCAGTGCAGCGGCTCCCACCGGCAGCAAGACTCTTCTTCCCTTCTTCGGCACCGGGGCGCAGGGTAGGCTCCTGCCTGCTCCGGTGCGCCAAACAATCGCGGCTCTTCCGTGGGAGGCGGGGTAGGCTCCCGCCCTCCTACTTCCGGTTGTCCCGCCCGGCCTGCCTGACTTCCTGGTCGCAGGCCAGGGGCTGAGCAACCGTAGTGGCGAAGCGAACCTGCCCTGTGAGGCGGCCTGATTGCTGTGGCGGAGCCGGAATCGCGGCGCGACAGACCGAGCCCGGGCCAGGTGCGGAGAGAGGCGTCCGCGAAGTAGCAGCAGCTCCGGACTGAATTCCGGCCGCCTTTACCAAGATGGCGGCCGTTTGAGTGAGGTTCCGGACCACAGACGCGGAGACCGAGGGAGAAGCGGAACGGGTCCCACCCGCGAGGCACGGCGCTTGGTGGAGGTGCTACCCGGGAGCGGAGAGCGGGGGGATCCCTTCACCTCCCCCCCCGCACCCCTCCCCCTCCAACGACGAAAACCGCGGGCGCTTGGATCGGCGGAGCTGGTCCGTTCCCGCAGGCGAGATTGGACGCCTACAACGGAGGTGAGCCCAGGAGTCAAAAGCGGAGGAAGGGACCGCTTGGGGGGAGGCCTTGCGCCAGTGGCCTACCGGTCCGGTGCATACCCCCGAATTCCCATTAGTGCCACCCGCATCGACGGAGGTGCCCTCTCCCCACCCCCCATACACACATTCCCGCCTGTGGAACGGCCGGTGGGGAGGACACACGAGACACGGGGGCAGGCGACAGACTACGGGAGGCACCAGCAGCGGAGGCTGACCCCGCCAGGGACGACACTAGCAAGGAATCGGGGCCACGCAGGGAAGGGAGAGCAGAACGATCACGAGAGCGGCAGGGGGTGAGACTTCGGACATTGCCCCCCCTCCCCCTACGTGACAAGGCACACAGCCGAACGGGGAAGAAGGCCCTGAAGCAGCAGTGGGGATACTAGGAACTGGAAGAAGAGATAGTGCCCCCCCCCCACACCCCCCCCTGCACCAGGGGTCATTGTGAGAGGACAAGCGCTACACGGGAGAGGGCCGGACCATATTCACGAACCGGGCGGAAGGAGAAGGGATGAGATAGCCACCTCAGCCAACCCTGACCTCAAGGGCCACACGGAGATAGACCACTTGCAAACGCACAACACGCCCCTGCTGGCAGAGACCCGCCTGGGATAGCTCCAAGGGACGGGCTTCGGAGCGACTGAAGACTGAGCACAGGGAAGAAAGACACCTGGATACGACGAGGGGGGTGGCACGATCGCCCCACCCGGAACCCTGAGGTGGGTGCAGAACCAGACAAGCCCGATACTGTGCGTGCAGAGTGACAGTGAGTGCGGAGTGACAGTGAGTGCAGAGTGACAGTGAGTGCGGAGTGACAGTGAGTGCGGAGTGACAGTGAGTGCAGAGTGACAGTGAGTGCAGAGTGCGTGCAGAGTGACAGTGAGTGCAGAGTGACAGTGCGTGCAGAGTGACAGTGAGTGCAGAGTGACAGTGAGTGCAGAGTGCGTGCAGAAACAGTGAGTGCAGAGTGCGTGCAGAGTGCGTGCAGAGTGCAGAGTGACAGTGCGTGCAGAGTGACAGTGAGTGCAGAGTGACAGTGAGTGCAGAGTGACAGTGAGTGCAGAGTGACAGTGAGTGCAGAGTGACAGTGAGTGCAGAGTGACAGTGAGTGCAGAGTGACAGTGAGTGCAGAGTGACAGTGAGTGCAGAGTGACAGTGCGTGCAGAGTGCGTGCAGAGTGACAGTGAGTGCAGAGTGAGTGCAGAGTGACAGTGAGTGCAGAATGAGTGCAGTGACAGTGAGTGCAGAGTGACAGTGAGTGCAGAGTGAGTGCAGAGTGACAGTGATTTCAGAGTGAGTGCAGAGTGACAGTGAGTGCAGAGTGACAGTGAGTGCAGAGTGACAGTGAGTGCAGAGTGACAGTGAGTGCAGAGTGACAGTGAGTGCAGAGTGACAGTGAGTGCAGAGTGACAGTGAGTGCAGAGTGCGTGCAGAAACAGTGAGTGCAGAGTGCATGCAGAGTGACAGTGCGTGCAGAGTGACAGTGCGTGCAGAGTGACAGTGCGTGCAGAGTGACAGTGCGTGCAGAGTGACAGTGAGTGCGGAGTGACAGTGAGTGCAGAGTGACAGTGAGTGCGGAGTGACAGTGAGTGCGGAGTGACAGTGAGTGCAGAATGAGTGCAGTGACAGTGAGTGCAGAGTGAGTGCAGAGTGACAGTGAGTGCAGAGTGACAGTGATTTCAGAGTGAGTGCAGAGTGACAGTGAGTGCAGAGTGACAGTGAGTGCAGAGTGAGTGCAGAGTGACAGTGAGTGCAGAGTGAGTGCAGAGTGACAGTGAGTGCAGAGTGACAGTGAGTGCAGAGTGAGTGCAGAGTGACAGTGAGTGCAGAGTGACAGTGAGTGCAGAGTGACAGTGAGTGCAGAGTGACAGTGCGTGCAGAGTGCGTGCAGAGTGACAGTGAGTGCAGAGTGACAGTGAGTGCAGAGTGACAGTGAGTGCAGAGTGACAGTGAGTGCGGAGTGACAGTGAGTGCAGAGTGAGTGCAGAGTGACAGTGAGTGCAGAGTGACAGTGAGTGCAGAATGAGTGCAGTGACAGTGAGTGCAGAGTGAGTGCAGAGTGACAGTGAGTGCAGAGTGACAGTGAGTGCAGAGTGACAGTGAGTGCAGAGTGACAGTGAGTGCGGAGTGACAGTGAGTGCGGAGTGACAGTGAGTGCAGAGTGACAGTGAGTGCAGAGTGACAGTGAGTGCAGAGTGACAGTGAGTGCAGAGTGACAGTGAGTGCAGAGTGACAGTGAGTGCGGAGTGACAGTGAGTGCAGAGTGAGTGCAGAGTGACAGTGAGTGCAGAGTGACAGTGAGTGCAGAATGAGTGCAGTGACAGTGAGTGCAGAGTGAGTGCAGAGTGACAGTGAGTGCAGAGTGAGTGCAGAGTGACAGTGATTTCAGAGTGAGTGCAGAGTGACAGTGAGTGCGGAGTGACAGTGAGTGCGGAGTGACAGTGAGTGCAGAGTGACAGTGAGTGCAGAGTGACAGTGAGTGCAGAGTGACAGTGAGTGCAGAGTGACAGTGAGTGCAGAGTGACAGTGAGTGCGGAGTGACAGTGAGTGCAGAGTGAGTGCAGAGTGACAGTGAGTGCAGAGTGACAGTGAGTGCAGAATGAGTGCAGTGACAGTGAGTGCAGAGTGAGTGCAGAGTGACAGTGAGTGCAGAGTGAGTGCAGAGTGACAGTGATTTCAGAGTGAGTGCAGAGTGACAGTGAGTGCAGAGTGACAGTGAGTGCAGAGTGAGTGCAGAGTGACAGTGAGTGCAGAGTGAGTGCAGAGTGACAGTGAGTGCAGAGTGACAGTGAGTGCAGAGTGACAGTGAGTGCAGAGTGAGTGCAGAGTGACAGTGAGTGCAGAGTGACAGTGAGTGCAGAGTGACAGTGAGTGCAGAGTGACAGTGCGTGCAGAGTGACAGTGCGTGCAGAGTGCGTGCAGAGTGACAGTGAGTGCAGAGTGACAGTGAGTGCAGAGTGACAGTGAGTGCGGAGTGACAGTGAGTGCGGAGTGACAGTGAGTGCAGAGTGACAGTGAGTGCAGAGTGACAGTGAGTGCAGAGTGACAGTGAGTGCAGAGTGACAGTGAGTGCAGAGTGACAGTGAGTGCAGAGTGACAGTGAGTGCAGAGTGACAGTGAGTGCAGAGTGACAGTGAGTGCAGAGTGACAGTGAGTGCAGAGTGACAGTGAGTGCAGAGTGACAGTGAGTACAGTCACTCAGCACCACCACATTATCACTCAGAACCACCACAGCATCACTCAGAACCACCACAGCACCACTCAGCACCACCACAGCACCACCACTGCATCACTCAGCATCACCACAGCCCCATTCAGCACCACCACAGCATCACTCAGCACCACCACAGCACAAATATGTTCTCTCAATGTTTCAAGCTTTATTACAAATGTCACAAAAAGATGTTAATATTTCACTTCTGTTCTTGGATTTTGTTACAATAAAATACACTGAACATAATCTTCACAAAAGTTATTTACAAAAGTTTAAGCTATTGCCATTATAAATTACAATCACTTTTATTAAGTATTAAAAAAAATTAAAAGCCATTGTTATTTGTAATATCAATACATCTAAGTCACGTAAATACAAATGTTGCATGACAAATGCTATAGGTGTCACATTTGCGAAAGTTATAACTATTGGCATTGTAAATGACAAAGCTATTAATTTAGCTATTTTCAAAACCAACACATAAATGAACATGTGGTGAATTTCCATTAAAATATTTGACTTTTTTACTAAGATAGTATTATACTGTTTTATGCAAACAAAATTTAGATACTGCATAAATAACTTTAATAAAACATATTTTATATGAAGCTTTTTATGTAAAAAAAAAAACTATAGCATAAAGCAAAAAACAATTGCCATTTACAATGCTAATAGCTCAAACTTAAATAATGCGAGACCTATTGCATTGCAAATGCTTGTTCTCTTCCTGGTTCCGTATAATATGGCCGGTGTTGTAATTTTTTTTTTTAGTCCACTGGAATGCAATAGCAGGGTTGCATTGTTAGATTTCTACAATGTATCTGGTCTCCTCACGGTTTCCTTTTTCAAGGAACGCCTTGTGCATCTGTCAGATCTTCAGAACGACAGAGTGGAGTGAGCTTCTTCTGCGCACTGTGGTGTTTCTTTCACTTTTGCAACTTTATAGGTTTATATGAGTCTGTAAACAGACTATGAATCAATTTTTTGACGTCTATGAGTCTTTAAACATACTATGAATCTATTTTTTTACCTTCAGACTATTGGGGAGTGCATATCAATTATCAAATAAACATACTTTTAAGGTAAGCCTGTTGTTAATGTTATACACTGTGCCCCACGTGTTGATTTCTATAAACTTTACTTTGATCTTTTGACTCATGGACTAAAGTAGTGTTTTTCAGGTATTTATTTCTGCAACACCACAGTGATGTCACAACTGTTTGCTGTTTACACACAACCATGGTCCTAAGTAGCACCATACACAGGTATGCGACCCCATGCTGTGGTGAGTGCAAAATATACTCGCACATTAACCCGATCTACAGAAGTTTTTTTTTCAGCAATGGTCCCTACTGTAGTTTTTCTTAAATGGGGGCGAAACATTGACAAATTGTGTCACCTGGAATGCTTTGTTTTCATATCTGACTAAACGGGAGGGGATTGACATTGGACTCTTCCCTTATTAATTCTAGAATCTCAGGCAGACAAACTTGTGTCGGCTTCTATTGTAGTTGATTTATTATTTGTCTTATTTTCTTCACTACTCACAAGCACTGAACCTTCACTTCACGCTTTTGCCTTTCAACACCTCCTCTAACATGGTTCAATTTGCTCAATTTTCTCTCATTTACAAGCTAGAAAATAAGTTCTGCCTATTTAGAAGGCCAGGATTCTTTTGGGACCTTTAATTGCGGATGAGTCTCGCTCCCCTTTAAATATTAATGTCACCCATATGTAGGCCTCATTGCCCATAAACGTAGTGTGCATGATATTTAAAAGAAGGGCACATAGGAATTAATGTTGAACATGTCCTTACATTGAAATACCTAAAAAAACGATGTTCACTGTAGCACGGCTGGCTGCTGCCATGGAGAATCATTGGGCTACATTTTTACATACATCAAATGATAAATTCAAATTGGTGTCATCTAGAGAAATACTTCTACTTATTTTAATTGCAGCTTACAATAAAATCGTTTTCACAGGTAAAGTTGGATTGTAAATGATTAGTTTGTGAATGCCACTTTTAGAATGTTGGCATTTCCTTGTCTAAAGTTTCTAGGGCCTTTCTGTGAGTCACCAGCTGCCTGGGGTGGTGATGGCTCGCCCATCGAGCAATGTGCATTGGAGCCAGACAGTGAACAAAAGGGGCTGGGTGTAGAGGGAAGTGGGTCTTACTGACAGGATGGGTGGGAGGAGCTGTGCCCTGCTGTAATCGCACTTTGAATGAACCCGCCTCCAGCACATACAAAAGAACCTGATACCAGACTTGGCCTTATCTTTTTTCATTAGTCAAGTTGGAGCCAAACCCTGGGGAATGGGAGGAACTGACTGAGACCAGTTTTAGAGTTAGACAAAGGACTGTCCCCCACCCACTGGCTGGAACTAGGCATCCAAGCAGCATCTGCAGAACTTCAAGGAGAGCAAAACTCTGGATTTGGATGGCAACACCAGGCACAGCTAGAAGGACAAGCCCCCAGATGGACCAAGCACTCTGTCTACAGCTGACACTCAAGTCTAGAAGTGCTCCATCAGGGCTAATGACACTGGGCCCCTTACACCATCCGAGGACCAGTTATTAAAAGACCTGGACTCCACTGCTACTATGGGTGCCCACAAGACAGCAAGGAGGCTATGGGACAGGGAGGCAGGCAGAGGAAGTCCTGGTGGCTAGAGCTCACCTCCAGGAGTAAAATGAGCCCAAGATCAAGAAGATTGGTCCAACGGGGCCAAGGATATTTACTGTTAAAATATTAGACTTTTGACCCTTGCTTGGGAGACAAAGTGTGTTGGGATCTGATGCAATTTCTAAAGATCCCCCGAGTTGGCAAGTGCCCGGGGCAGGGGGGGCAGTGTAGGTTTATTTATTTCATTTTTCCAAGGAGATGGTACAGGTGTGGCCCTCCCCACTGACTTATTCTGGCCCAGTGACACTATTCCCTGGGACATTGTGGTAATGATGGGTCCTGAGAACTGAGGCACAGAAACACGAAATGAAGGTGGGCCAGTGCACGAGGTCCCGGGACCAATAGGAAGAACCATACCCCTGTGGCCATATTTGAGCGCTCAACCATACTCCAGTGGCCATATTTAGATAGCACATCCTGCTTTGAATGCACTAGAACACCAGTCCATCCCTTGTATGGTCACTGTGCTTCTGTATATATATTTGAAAAATATTTTTTTACATGTTGTTTTTAATTATGTAATTTTATGTTGTATTTCTGTTGTTTCATAATAAATGTATTTGAATGTGACTGTTTTGCAGCCCTGATAAAGTTCACATGTACTGAACGAAAAGCGTTGGCTGTTCAGCTAAATTCACAAGAAAAATAAAGATTGCCTTTGATGACAAATCACAATATTGGACTAACATTTGTGAACATTTGTTATGCAGTGCACTCCACGTTTATCTGCTGAATCTTTCTGGCCCATGGAAGTCGCATCTCTTGAAACAGCAGGTGAAGTGGTGGTGCACATAATGTTTGTACTCAAACTCTTGATCTAAATGAAGTGGTGATAAAGGAGGGATGTGCGCTTGTTCACAAACCCCAGCTGGTTGCCAGGTTATTCAGATTCTTGAAGTGGGCAATGGACATATTGCAGACCCTGACAGCAGATAAGCATGTTCTATCGCCTGTTGATTAATGCATAATGAAAGTACATAGTACTTTTTGCTGGGTGGGGGCTGTGATCAAATGGTCGGGAAGAACTTTTTTTTCTGTTGCTATATATAGGAATTTCAATATAAATATTGTAGCTGTTATATCATCTGTAGAAGCCAATGCAATCTCTTAAGTATTATTCAGGTAATTGGGCTAGCGAGGGTCGGATGCTTAGATAGCTTTGGTAGACTCGACGTCCGATTGACCTAGTGAGAGTTAGCTGTCCACTTAGCTCTTACATCTGGGTATTATGTTAAAGCACTTTATTGACTCATGGGGGCAGATGCCCAATTAGCTCTGGCAAAGGCCCAATGGATATTCAGCCTCTGGGAGTTACCAATGTACCTTATTGACTATTTGATGCTGCCAGTCATATTTTGTACTCTATTAATCAAGTGAGGATTAGATGTCAATCCATGCCTGGAGTTGTCTATTATGAACAGCAATTGCATCTTATTGTTTAGAATGATGTTACACATTATACAAATGCACTTTATTGATTTTAATTCCAGCCATGCCTTCTCATAGTTTATCAAGTATTCATTTCGTCATTGATAGCAATAATGAAGGTGCATTTTATTCACCTAGCGAGGGGTAGATATTCATTTAGCTATGGTAGTTTCTCTAGCTAAAACCGATGACACTTTATTGTTTAGAATCATTTATGACTTCATACTATCGCACTTTACTGTTCTTAAACAAGCTTTGCCATTTCCTCATTCCAAGCATTCATGAAGTTGCATCAAGTGTCTTTAATTTAATGTAAGTGTTGTCCAACAGTGCAGGCCATTGTGTCTAGCATATTATGTTACCTTTTTATCATGTGTCTATATTGTTTATGTCATATGAGCAGATGATTCTAATGGTTTGGAGTAACCAATCAATAAATCTTCATGATGATGACTAGACAAAGGACAAATCCAGAAGCTCCTTTCTCACAGACACACAGAGGGATTACTTCAATCCTGTTCCTTGTTCAGAAACCACAAGGGAACCTCGGTCAGGTGTTGGATCTCAGCTTTGTAAATTAATTTGTTAAATACTCAGTTTTCAAACGGACTACAATCCAAATGTCAATTCCTCCAATTGACAAAAGAAGCTTTTTAATGTCCCCAAATCCTCAGAATGTATGAGCACCGTCGTCACTGAGTAACAAAATCTGCCATTTCCTCATTTTGCAGTAGGTAATGGCTACTAGTTCAAAGCTCTTACCATGGGCATCTACTCAGCAACAAGAGTATTTACAAAGGTATGGTCTCAAGTGGTAGCTTTATTACATTCAGGCTGTATTCAGGATGTATGTCTTGACAGCGCAGGCTTTACACCGCGCTACCATTACAACGCATCCATCACAACGCAAGTCGTTACAACGACTTGCGCTGTAGGCTCTAGATTTAGGAATAGTATAATTTACTATTCCAACTCCAGCCTACGTAACAGTAGGGAAGGTGTTGGAATAGTAAATTATACTATTCCTTAGTATATAGCACCATCCAGCGCAAGTCGTTGTAACGACTTGCGTTGTGATGACTGCATGGTAATGGTAGCGCGGTGTATAGCCTGCGTTGTAATGGCTGTCTCCCCTGTATTCATATCTACTCATATTGCAACAATATGTGTATCTCTGCTCCTCTATTTCCTAATGGACATACCCATGAAGCGAGGAAGTTCTGTAGTGTCCAAAGCCTGGGATTCAGTTTGAACTTTAAAAACAACAACCCTGCATCTACCTCAAACAAGAATATTTACAGGGATTCTATTCCTTACAGAGCAGGATCCATTTTTCTTCCAGAAAACAGGAGAATGCCTCTAGGAGAGAATGATCATCATCTGCTGTCTCTGCCATATCCTCCTGTCAGAGTCTGGAAGGAAGGCCACGGTCTGATGGTAGCATCAGGAGCAGGAGTTCTTTGTTCTCGCCATCACTTGAATCCCCGTGTTTGTAACCTGATGGCTGATTCAGTGCCAGAGACACCAAATTATCAGGCCTTAATTCCAATCTTGGAATCAATAATTCAAGATCTCACTGGAGACAGGTCCCGGAACGTCTACAGAAAGGGATGTGCTTGCCTCCTCCTACTCCCCTAATATTAACAATGGATGTGAGTCAGGGCAAATGGTGAGCTACCATTGAGGAAAAAGAAATTTAAGGAGCTGGGTATCAAAAAGAATTCATCCATTCCTTAATCTGGAGAGCTACCAGCAGAGTTAAAACCCATTCAGGGGTTTCCAACCAGATAGAGGGGAAGATGGTCATATTCAGAATAGAAAATCAGGTCACCAGAAGTTATAAATATCAATCTGGTTAGATAAAGGTGAATTCTCTAGCTTTAGTGACAAAGAGCGTTTTCAAGTGGAAGGGGATTTACCTATTTTTCTTGACAGCATTAAATATTTAAGGGGAAGCACATTTTCCATCCAGATTCCCTGAGTCAGAATTTGCCCTCATCATTCAGTTACCATCTGGGAAAGGAGGCATTCAAACTAATCATAGTATACTTAGGCTACCCAAGTCTAGATGTATTTGCACCTAGATTCAATGCTCTGCTTATGCATTGTTGTCAGACATATAGAGCCAAGAGGCATGAAGATTGGAAGCACTGTGGATCCGCGGTCTGAGAGGTCTCCTGAGTACTGTTCCTCCCATTCTGCTCTTCCAGTGGGTATATGTATATATACAAACTAGAACACTTATGGGTATCAGGAATAATTATTGTTGCTAGTACTCTCTGTACACTAGTACCCAACCAGTGATGATAGGTATAATACATTATAAAAGCACCAACTTAAGTGAACAACTAAATACTGAGAAAGAGCACAGACGGAAAGGACTATATACGATCTATATATTAAGAAAATTCACATGTGAGAGACAACACAGACAAAAACCCTGAAGAAGCACAGAGTTTGTGAAACATGTATTGACTGTTTTAAAATAATTTAAGGAGCTGGGTATCAAAAAGAATTCATCCATTCCTTAATCTGGAGAGCTACCAGCAGAGTTAAAACCCATTCAGGGGTTTCCAACCAGATAGAGGGGAAGATGGTCATAATCAGAATAGAAAATCATTTTATATTTTATGCATACGTTTTCCTCAACTAATTTTGCTAATATGTAAGATTGGTTTCATGTTTCTCATAACTCTTGATTGTTTCTTCATTTTCTGTCTTTGTTTCTTTATATTCCAATAAACTTCAAACTTAAAAAAAAAATAATTTGTTTTGAGAATGAAAAGTTGTGACAGAGACTCAACTGTTGGATACTGTTATTTCTTCTCAGTATTGTTTATTTGTAACATACATATGTATATATATATATATATATATAGATAGAGAGAGAGAAAGAGAATATGTATAGTAAACACATAGGCCCACGTGCATCAATGTCGTCTTTTGCGATTTCTAAATTGCGATAAATAGCGATTCGCAATTTAGAAATCGCAAAAGCCTATGCATGATTATTTTTTTCATTTTTTATGCAATTCGGTAGAAATCGCTATTTTTACCGAATCGCATAAAAATGCGATTTTCAAATTGCGAATTCGCAATTCCCATTCATTCCTATGGGCCAAAGGCCAAAGGCCCATAGGAATGAATGGGAATTGCGAATTCGCAATTTGAAAATCGCAAATCCTGATTGCATTTCAAGGGTGGTGAGGGGGGTTCAAATGAACCCCCCTGCACCCATGAAATGTTGTTTTCGCATCATGTTGCACACACACATGTCCTAAGGACATGTGTGTCCGTAACATGAGTGTTTAAAAAATGCTTTTGCAGCGTTTTTAACACTTTTTGCAAATTTACCGAGTGGTTCAACCACTCGGTAAATTTGACACCCTAATTGCGAATTCGCAATTTTAAAACTAATCATGCATTGCTTTTAAGAAATCGCAAATTTGCGATTTCTTAAAAGCAATCGCAATTTTAGAAATCGCAAAAATGTTGCGATTTCTAAAATTGCTTGATGCATCTCAAAAAGCATTTTTGGAATCGCAAACGGACGATTTGAAGGAATCGCACCGTTTGCGACTCCAAAAATGCTTGATGCATGTGGGCCATAGTTACTTTTACAATATTTTGGTAAGTGATATTTTGGCCACAAAACTCTTGTAGGAAGAGATGTGATGCATAATATTCTGGAAGCATATCTGATTAAATAGTTACATCCCTTCATTACACTTGCCTCCAGTTCAACGGTTGTGGCAGAGGGGGTTCCTTTTGGGTGCTCTTTTCCTGTTAGCGGCACGTATTTTTTGAAGCCATTCATTCCAGACTTACTGATAATAGTCCTGCACTATATTCCTACACATGTAACCTATGCATGAATAATAATTCAAACACAATGGTTCTTGACGATTACTTTGGCAGTATTGATGGATATTCCATCCAACCAGCGCTTAAAATTTCCTAAAGAAAGTTTTGAATAGTTGGGGAAAGAAGAACAGGCAATGGGACAGTGTTGACTTACATCATTTAAAAATAAAAAAGCATATGGTGTTCAAAATTGATTCTATAAATGATTCACATTACAATAAGGACTCGAACTGAATAGGAATTTGTTGCAAAATGAGCATTGTACAACCCCTTCGATTCTCATGACGGAACAGTTCCGTCATGAGCATCGGTCGCGCTGTGCTCATGACGGAACCGTTCCGTCATGACCACACCCGCAAATGGAATGTTCATCACTGGGGGAGAATCGGCGCCGCAGGCAAGGTGTTAATGACAGAGATTTAGTTAAGGGATGAAGTTAGTGTAAGAGGATGCAACAATTGGTAGGTATAGTCACCAAATGAGAGAAACTAATCAAAGAAGGGGAGTAAGAAATAAAGCAGAGCTCACTGTGATCCCCTGTTATTGCCCGTACAGGTGCAGCAAACCATCATCAATCTCGTGTAAACAAAGTGAGCTGGAAGAGGCAGACATTTGCAGCTTGTGATGTGGTCTACTGATATCACCAAAAGGATAGCTGTAAGCCAGCTAACCAGAGTATTTAAGCCAAACTGCAGGATATCCCTCTCTGTTAGCCACATTTGCCTCCTGTGGACATTTGTGGTGGCGCTATATGGCAAGCGGTCAGTCGTGGCATTCATTTAGGACCACCCCTGATCATGCTGTTTCAGCCAAGAATGGGCTCTCCTTTCCAATCAGGCCCATTGACTGTATTCAGAAAGGTTTGAACAGTGAACTTCCTCCACAGCAGGTCACTAGCTGAATAGCAGAAAGGTTTTACTGGTGGGAAAAGCAGGGCATATCTATTTACATCACTTATGCTGCATGTGAGCTAGAGAATGAAGCAAACAGGATTTGCACCACGAGAACAAAACGTGAACTTTAATGTGATTTGTGCCGCTCTGTTCACAAAGTAAGAGGTGAACTGGTGACTGGTCTAGGTTTATTTCATATGCAGGAAAAAAGTGTGCCCAAATAGCACAAACCTACTTTGCTATTTCTCTTAAGAAATAGGATAACTTTGATAACCTATTACATATCTCATGTGATTTATGAAGAACACACTTAAAATAATTGCTCCATCGTTTTGGGCGAATTTGCACCATTCTATAGTTGAAATAAAGTGAAATTAGATTTTGTTTCTCAAGAATCTTTTATAATATTTTTATTTGGACAAGTAAATGGAGGAGGGTTTTTTCCCATTTGAAATTCTCGTAAATCAATCAGTAGACTGTTATATTCCCATTTCGTCAATGGGGATACTGATGTGTTAAACAGATCCTTCCGTTCCTGGCATTGCCCTGTCTGAGCAACAGGCCCCAGTACTATTAATCAACTAACGCCCGGCCCATTACTGAAGGCAGGTTTAGCATTAAATAAACAGAGTAAAGGTTGCAGTACAAACCTACCTCTTTCCGAGTCAGCGAATGCCAGATCTGTTAAACATACAGCAAATCCCACTTAATGTCAAGTTTACTGATCGTAATTGGAAATGATATAAACACAGCTGAAGTGCTATGAACACATCGCCGGAGAAAAAGCCTTTAAAATGGAGAGCGTATTGTATTAGAGAAGGGCGCGTGAGCAATGCCTGCCTGCTTTAGGCAGATCGGCAGCATTAGATCTGAAGGAGGGCGCGTGCGAGGATCAAAGGGAGACGGACGTTTCTAGAAGGACTTCAAGGCAGACTGTAAACAGCCGAGCGCCATCTTAAATCTTACCTCGGAACTAAAATGTTTCGCAAAAACACACAGACATGCATATTTTGTTTCCCACTGGGCAATTAACACGATTGAACGCAAGATGTGTACATGTCGCGCGTCCCACATGTTTTTAAACAGTTTTTGTGTCCCTAATAGGCAATCGCACGGGAGGAAAACTGCCCGAACCCCTTAGAAGCAAAGGTAGAACTGAATAAGGTAGGATTGAAATTATTCACGGTACAGTTGTAAGTGGACAACAGCATTGTCCCACTAAGCTCGACCTGAAGATACTTCATAATTTACAACACTCAGCTACTAGTAAAATCTGTGCTTTTCTGGGGCTTTTTGTCTCGTCTCCTATCAATTGAGCACAACAAAAAACTATGATTTGGTTGTCCAGTAGCGGCTCCTCGAGGGAGTGCTGCAGGGCAGGTTGGGGAAGGGCAGGGTGAGGGGTAGTAGTCTCTGGCATACAGCCGAATGGAGGTAAGTAAATAAATAAATAAATAAATAAAACAAATTACATTTGGCGTTGCAGACTGCGCAATGTCATTTGTTTTATTTATATATTTATTTACTTACCTCCCTTCGGCCGTATGCCGGAGTTTACTACCCCTACCTTGCCCCTCTCCCGCCTCACCGCCCGCTGCACTCCCTCGAGAAGCCGCTACTGTTTGGAACAGAAAGGATTTTATTGGGAGAAAATTGTGTCTCTGGAGACCTGAAGTCATCTGATAACCCAGTCCATTTCACATTTTATTTGCTACTGGCAAAAAGTACAATTGATGGACAGAATGCGGCACCATGTCAAACATTCACCCCAGTACAGAGATCTGGGCCTAAATTAATATTTTTTTGTTCCCCATGCCATTCCAGTTTAGACCTAGCCATATGCAAATCAGTTTTGACCCTGTACCCCATGGGAACAGCCCAGCCTAAACTGCCAGGCCAGGTCCTCCATGGACTGGAAACAAGCATCCTGAGACCGGTATCAGAGCATCACCCTCATCAGCCAGGCTAGCTTAACTCCCGTGGCATGGAGAGAATGGAACCACATCTGGGTATACCCGTCCTACTGAGGGTGACAAATGCAGAAAGAACAATTGATGGACAGAATGCTGCACACTGTTAAACATTCCCTCCAGTATAGGGATCTGGACCTAAATCCATCATGTTTTTGCTCCCCATGCCATTCTAATTCAGACCCAGCCATATGCAAATCAGTCTTAACCCGGTTCCCCATTGGAACAGTCCAGCCTGAACTATCCGGTCAGGTCCTCCCTGGACTGGAAACAAGCATCCTGTGACTGGTTTCCGGGCATCACCCCTCATCAGCCAGGCTAACTTCACTCCAGTAGCATGGAGAGCACGGGACCCACATCTGGGCATACCTGTCCCACTAGGGGTGACAAATGCAAAAAGAACCCAGATCTCACCCCTTAGGGTGAATGTTTTGAATTGTCCTGCATTCTGTCCATCATTTGTGTGTCTTTTCTCGCCCTACGTGCGCCTGGTATACCCAGACGTGGGTCCCGGGCTCATTGTGCCACTGGATTCAAGCTAGCCTGGCTGATGACGGGTGAAACACCGAAACCGGCCCTAGGATGCTTGTTTCCGGTCCAGGGAGGACCTGACTTGGCATTTCGGGCTGGACTGTTCCCAAGGGGAGCAGGGTCAAGGCTGATTTGCATATGGCTGGGTCTAAACTGGGGAGGCAAGGTGAGCAAAAAAACATGTATTTAACCCAGATCTATAGATTGGGGGTAAATGTTTTGATTTGATCTGCATTCCGTCCATCATCTGTGTGCCTTTGCTTTTATTTTCGATGTGCATAAATTATATCACAGAAAACAACATGGCATAGACCAGGCCTAACAAAATGACAAGGACACCCATTTAAAAAGTGTGGTCCTTATTTGTGAATGACCTCCTTAGTGATAGGCCTTTGTGATGCGGGGCATGCTTCTAATTTCTTGCCTATATGAAAAAGACTTGCGTTTTCTAGCCAGCCACATTTTCTTTCTCTAAATGCAGTACTTCATTTGAGCCAGTGGTTGCCAGTGTGGGGGGCCTCTGCATTTATTTTTGAGGACCCGCACTACATCAGATATTTAGCAAGTGCAAGAGAGCGATAAATAAACAGATCACAAAGACTGAGGAAGAGAAAACTGTTACAAAAATTGAAAGCAGGAAGCTGCAAGCATGAGATAAAGGGGCAGGGAATGTCTGAGAGTGGATTAAACACTTTACATCCTTGGTATTCGTTGCACCAACATTTAATTGCCCCGCCCGCCTGCTTCTGAGCAAATATTAAGGCACCTACACTCTTTTTTTTTCTTTTTTTTAAATTAAGCACTGTGTAAATGAGACATGTCTAAAACTGGTGACTGGAGGGTGTAGGTTCAGGTGTGCCAAATGTTCAGAGTAACCACTGATAATGTAAGAGGTTCATATTTAGATTATTTTTATTTTACTTCATCCCCTATGCCCCGGCGAATATCTTTAAAATCTTTCATGGACACAGCGGTCATCGACAAACAAAGGACAGCCCTTCTTCACATATAGATTTAATGTTAATAATTAAATAAAGATGAACTGTTCTCGTGCAGTGTGCTTTGAAAGCTGACACGATGTAAAGAAGAAAGCCTTACCACTTGGACTATTGTAACAAATGCATTCATGGGTACATTGTTTGCTAAACGTCGAGTTATATGATTTTAATAACGAGTCATTTGCATCCAAGTTAGATTTAAAATCTGATATTTCTGTAACGTTATATATACCTATTTTGTGTAGTTGATAAAATCTTTTAGTCTTGCAGAAATTCCAAATATAAATTTGCAGTGAATGAATATGTTACATGTCTGTGTCTTTATGCAAAAAAGTGTTGCTGTCACACCAACTAAGAAAAAGAAACCAATATTGGTAACCAAAGCAGAAGGATGGTCGGCTATGCAGTCTAACAAGCATATATGAAAACTATGACACGTGACAAAGTGTGCTGTACATGCATATATTGAAATAACATACATAAAACCGTCACGGTTCCGTCATAAGCGCCGAAGGGGTTAAAAAATGGCAAAGTCCCATTTTGGATTAGGACTTTCAAACTTTTTCGAATTCTTTCTGCTTCCAGTCTCAGCAGGACCAATCTACTTGGTGTATCAAACCAGGGCTTAATAATGGCCATCCTTAAATCGTGTGTCGCTACAGGTCTACTACGAGCATTGACTCCTGTTGGTGCTGTGAGTGGTCATGTGATGACGTGGGCAGCAGCAGCCCGGATCAGGACCTTGGGGGCCCAAGTCTATTACAGGCAGCCGTACTAGTGGGGAGCAAACCACACCCTCTCAATCATTCACAGCACTGTGCAGGCCAGCCCCTGAGGTGAGTGGCTGTTGCAATCAGGAAGAAGCGGAAGCGGCTCAGGATGGAGAGGAGGCATCAATGCGGGGAGAGCAGACGGAAGGCGGAACCACAGACTGAGGAGTAAAGTGAAAGAGGAAGCGAGTATCAATGAGATGGACTGATGGGCAGAGACCCGCGGAGCAGCAGCAGACAAAAAAAAGGGACTAGACCCTAAGGAAAGGCAATAAAGATGTGACTGCTATGACTCATGGACCAAATATTAACTTAATTATTAAGATTAATTGTTTCAATTTTAATTAATCAGCACAAATAAAATGCATTCATTCATATTTAAACAGAACAAACATACTGAAATCCTCGAGGGTGCCCAAGCAACCCTCAGCAGCCCTGCAGAGTAAAAAAAACTGGATGTGCAGAGGGAAGGAGTGGGTCTTGATGTCCTTTTCCCTTTTGACCTTTTCATAGAAAGCGAAGAATCAACTTGACAGTAGTGGATAGAGGAAGTGAAGGGGCATACTAACTCCACCAAGTCAAGGATGGGACGAGGAAGGGAAGAAGAGGAGGTCATTTTCATGTAATGAGTGGTTGAATGAAACCCTCTCCCACTCTATTGAGTTATAGTTGCCGTGTCAAGCTGTGTCAAGTGTATAGTACACTTTTATTACATCAGTCATTCTACCAGCTGTCCAGGAGTGATTGGCAAGTGTGGCACATCCTAAAAGACAACGGTGCGTGTCTGCTATCAATTTCTGTGCACATAACCTGCACTTGTGTGGGCATCTAGGTATTGTGGCGCTTCTGATTAAAACATAAAACACATTCCATGCAGGTGTGAGAGATCAGTGGCTCGCACGTTTTGTTTCATACCAATCAAATTCAGCAGGCCTGTTGGAACGATAGCCCATTATAGAAGAAAGCAGATGTTTGCACTCAAGAACAATATCCGTGCGGTCCAAGATTTATGGAGTGCGAGCATGAGGTAAGAACAGGAATCCTGGCTAGCTTACAGAAGACATTGCTTTATTTAAACTCTGCATGCCATTCCATAGCTCCCTGTGTGCTTCTCTAAAAATAGTTCTCTCCGAACTGTCAGGATCTGATCTACATTCTCAATGCTAATAATAATGTAGACCATTTGCATGTTAGCTTGGTACTGAACACCAGCGCTGACCCTGGAATACCTAAGCATTACTGTTCTCTAATGATGGAGTTTGGAGTAATTAATCCCCTTGTAGTAGGGTGTTAACTGCTGTTAATGGCTTGCCCCACGTTTTGGGTCGTGGCCAAAGCAAATGATGCATAATGAGAGGAAGGGCAATTAACAGCTGCTAAGGCTAAATTGGGTGTTTGCAAAACACAGGTTTGGAGATGTTTAACTGTGAATAAAGGGATTGTTGTTCACTGACATGTTTGCAGTAGATCAGAACCAGACCTGTCACGAGGTGCCATGCACAGTGCCGGGCTGGCCATAGCGGGCACCAAGCAATCCCCCAGTGCGCCGCACGGGTGTGGGCCGGTTTTGGGCGCCTGGGTCCTTTTTTTCTCACAGGGCCGTTTTTGCAGAATAGCAGGAAAATCGGCCCTGTAACAAAATCGGCTGAAAACCGGCACTGGCAAATAGCTCGGTGGCACCCCCAACCCCCTGGAGTGGGGGGGGGGGGGGGGGATTGAGCACTTTCCCAGGGCCGGTTTTGGTTCCCAGTCCGGCCCTGGCCATGCATCACCTGGTGTCTTGCCACCTATCCACCTTGACACAAAAAAAGGAAAAATACCAGGTGCTGTCCCCTCGATCTTACCCTCTGATATCGTGAGAATCCCTCTCCTAAGCCATGTTCACAACATTCTCTGAATATTCCCTCATTTTACCCTACTGCTAGACTAAACAATCTTTACCCTGTTTTGGCCATGTATATACTCCCTCCCGTCACCCTTCCCACTTTGCATATAAAAAAATGTTTGGCGTTCTGCACCCTCCCATTCCCCTGTGAACTTTTCTTACCATCCCACCTGGATGCTCCTTCTTCGCTCTCCCATTGAGAGTGAAGCGCCGGAGCGTCTGTGAGAGCTGCTCGATAGTGAATGTTTCTGGTTACAGAAACAAAGCACCTAAAATGGTGGTACTGGTCAGTTAAAATGAGATGGTTTGTCTTGATCCAAAATCATAAGTAGCTGATGCAGCACAAGGCCAGGTATTGTAACAGCACAGTAATGATGGAGAGTAAATGTTGCTGCAAGATTCTACAATCCGCAGCTCCACAGACAGACTCCCACATGCATTAACATGACCGCATTTACTTAGCCGCTGTGAGCAATCCCTCTAGCATGGACTCGAGGGTTCTCTTCAAAAGTAATACATTTCGACTGTACGCCAACAGCATTTACCATAAGATAAATGGTAATACCGCAGAAATTACCACTAAGCAGAATAGTTTTACTGGTGTGGTGCAAATTTACCACAGCCAGAATTCCTTTTGTGACAGGACCACTGAGGTCTGTGAAAATGTGCTATTTGTGTATTTAAGCATAAATACCTGCAGAACCTCTGAATTACAAACACAACTATACTTTGGCCTTGTGATGTATGGTTCTCATACAGCACCTCTATCATTTATTTCAGTTACTAAATCTGATAACGCACTGCTATGATGTAGCAACAGTTGATAATGAAACACTTCACACACTGACTCATAATGGCCTTCTAGGTCAGGCGGGCCAGTGCCCCGAGAGCCCGTCAGTGCAGCTCTATTTGTCGGCTATGAGGGTAAGAAAAGAGCTCTCTCCATTGGTCTAATACAAGTTGGATAGCCTAAGCAAATAACTAAAAATTAGAAAGGGATTTGCAACATTACTGGTGGAGCAGATTAGAAAACTATATATATATATATATATATATATATATATATATATATATATATATATATATAATGTACACTTGAAAGGTGACCGTGATGTAAATTTGGAATGATAGTCGCAATCTAGCCCACTGTGTGGAATGAAGCAATTTGAAAAAATGTATCAGGAACCATAACAGAAAGAGAAGGTAAATAGTTATTGTGCTTAAATACACGTGGTTCATGTGAGGGTATTCAATATTTCTCCAGATTTGCAGTCAGCAAATAGGAATTTGAGTACATTAATAATCTAGGCGCAAATTCACCTGACGTGTGACACATCATTTTCTAGTGCACATTAGGTCTTTTATTTCACTGACGGATTTTGTTTACAGAGTTGTTCTTTAATGCATTTTTAGCAAGACAAATGGCAACTCTATTAAGAAGTACATAAAATCTGAAAGCCACAGTTTAATATGTCTGTTTACACCCCTTACTAAGCAGTCTTTAAGTTTGGCCTAGAGACAGCGTAAATTGTTTTGGTAGCCACATGAAAAATAAATCATGAATAAAAAATGCATACATCTATGCACACATACACATCCTTATCATCCTTTGGTTCAAATGTCATTCATATTTTGCTTTCTTCCACCAGTGTTTACAGCATAAGGCAATGGACCAACCCACAGCAGCCGTTGGCCCTTCTATGATGTGAATTACTGCATTTTTCCTGGGCCAATTCATTTAAAAAGAAGTCTACTCTGGTGCCAGGACAGGTGGGCCTACACTTTACTTTGTCTGTGCGTTTTTTATTTCCATGCTTCATATTACTATGTTCTCTGAGTCATCCTTATGTATTATAAACAGTTTTCAGGTTACTGCAATTCAAAACCAAAAGCACCTTTTCTTTGCACCAATGAGAACCATGTGTTCCTGTGATGCACATTAAAGCGAAAAGGGCTTTCTGTCTGTTCTAGGTAGCTTTGCCTGCTAGAAAGCATGCATACTATTCTTTTTAGGTTATAGGTAATAGTTATATTTGTAAATTGTTTTTTTTTTTAGTATATATCGTCAAAATGACGTTGTGGCATTTTTTCTTCTTTTTACGTTTGCGGTTTGTAATAAAAAAAATATTAAATATGAGCCATCACAGCAACTTGTCAAAGCTGGACACACAGGTTTTGCCAGTGCTTGTTTGACGTTATTCCTTCTTTCTTACCCTCACGTCTTTCACTTCCTGATCATTTTCATTTCCCTCTTAACATTCATTAATGTTACAATGTAATTTCAGAATTTCGGAAGCTGTTCATCTTTCCCTTTCCGTCCTTACCCTAGCTTTTGTTCTTTTGAATGAGGAATGATGTAAACATCTGGCCATGCTTATGCAAAGGACAGACGTATGACAGGGATTGAGGAGTTCAGGCTGATGTATGTAACTACAGTACCTGGTGAGCATTCTGCATACATAATCAGCATTTGGGCTTACTAGTGCACTACCATCACCCAGTTATTATCATTATTATTATTATATTTAAACTCATATGGCGCAACAGCTACCCGGAGGTTTCCCGACGCCTACGGACATATGCCAAGAAGAGGAATCACCACTGGAGCTCACTGATTGAATAACCATGTCTTGATGCCTTTCCGAAATCTTACATAGTTATGCTTATGACGGAGACGGAGTGGTAAAGAATTCCACAATGCGGGGGCAAATTGAGCAAAAGAGCGACCACCCATCCGAGCCAGCCTGAACGTAGGAGTCACGAATTTGGCCTGCTTGGACGAACGTAGATGACGAGTGGGGATGTATTGTTTAACCAAAGCACCCAGGTAGCTGGGCGCCGTCCCGGCATTGATTCTGTGCATAAAGCATAGTGCTTTGAGCTTAAATTGATTTTCGACCTTTAACCAGTGTATATCACAATGGGACCAGGTGATAGGGGTCATTCTGGGGAGCTGAAGTAGGAGTCTGGCTGCCGCATTTTAGACCACTTGCAGCCTGCGAATGACATCCTTATTGGCCCCTAGGTATAAGACATTCCCATAGTCCAATATTGACACAATCAAGGCCTGGACCACCGTCTTTTGGGCCCCCTTCGGCAGCATCCATAGAATCTTTCGCAGTCATTTCAAAATGGCAAAGCATGTAGAAGTGGTCTTAACTGCTTGTTGGCGCATCAATAGTTGGTCATCAATAATTGTGATGGCTGGGGAGGGGGACCCATTTGGAGTGGTAAATGCTGTAGGCCCCAAAGTTCTTTACTACCACCAAGGATGAGGAGTGCCGTTTTTCCTCCATTCAACTTCAGTTTGTTAGAATGCATCCATTTGGCTATGTTTTGTAGGCCTATTTGAGGAGATGACACCTTAAGCTTAACTTCTGTGGATAAAGAAATGATAAACTGAGTGTTGTCTGCATAGGAATATATTGTAAGCCCAGCATCTTCTGCTATGGCTGCCATGGGACTAATGTAGACATTAAAAAGCAAAGGGCTCAAAATAGAGCCCTGCGGAACTCCATGAAGGGAGACATGAGAACTGGAGTTATTGGTCTTTGAGAAAACCTAGAATGTGCGATTGAATAGAAAGCTCTCCAACCATTTCAGGGCAGTGCCACCGACACCCTTAGATTTAAGTATTTGAACAAGGGTTTCATGGGATATGGTATCAAAAGCAACACTCAAATCCAACAGGATGAGTGCCACAGTGTTGCCATGGCTAACCGCTGAGGGATGTTTTCCATAACTCCCAGGAGTGTTGACTCGGTTGACAAATCTAATCTGAAACCGGATTGAGACGGATGCAAAATGTTCTGGGAGTTCACAAATTGAGTCAGTTGGTTATTGACGTGTTTTTCCAATATTTTGGAAAATGCAGGAAGCAGGGAGACGGGCCAGAAGTTGGAGAAGACTTCCGGATCAGCGTTAGCCTTCTTCAGCAACGGAAGAATCATTGCATGTTTCCAAATGGCAGGCACTACTGCTTCCTCAATTGAGGCATTAAGAAGTTCCATAATCTCTTTCAGAATCAGAGGGTCTAGTTTTTTTAAAGGAAAGGATCCTTCGGGGAGCCTGACTTAATGCTATTCAGTATGTCCAAAAAAGAAGACATATCTAAAGGTAGCCATCTATTAATTGTGCTCTCCAAAGATTCTGATAACCCACTATGAGGTCTGGGGTTTGCTGACAATTGATTAGGCTTAAGATGCTGTCCTCCATTTAAATTAGGTTCACAGTAAAATTGCAACAGTGGAAAGAAAGAGACAAATTCTCCAATGTCAGCAACGCACACTGCTGTTGACGAATCGGTCGGAGCCTACTAAGATCTTCATAGGAATATATACGAGATGCACCCTGTCCCCGTCCGGGTGCGGACGGGCTTGCCTTTGGTGCGCCTTTGGCGCGCCTACTGCGCACGTCCGCTGCGCATCTCCTTCATGTATCCACTAAATAGAGTTGCTGAAAGTAACCACACCCCCAGCCCTCTAACCCGAACTGGACCAAATCTGCCGCCTTCGCTCCCTCCACAACAACCGGGAAAACCTGTGGTGGACAAGGGAGTCGGCGGTTATCGACATATGTCAGGAAAGCAGGTAAGTGCGGTACAAATACGAAGGTAAACTTGCAACGATTGAATTAGGTTAAAATTGCTACAGAGCACTTTAAAATTAGTATATTCCTGGTATGTAAAGAATTAGAGCAGAAAAGCTTCAGCGCTAGTGCCCCTTATTTTAACGCACGTCCGCTGCGCGTCTCCTTCATGTATCCACTAACTAGAGTTGCTGAAAGTAACCCCGCCCCCTGCCCTCTAACCCGAACTGGACCAAATCTGCCGCCTTCGCTCCCTCCACGACAACCGGAAAAACCGGTGGTGGACCAGGAGTCGGCGGTTATCCGCGTATGTCAGGAAAGCTGGTAAGTGCGGTACAAATGCGAAGGTAAACTTGCGACAATTGAATTTGGTTAAAATTGCTACAGAGCAGATTTAAAATTAGTATTTTCCTGTTAAGTAAAGAATTTGAGCAGAAAAGCTTCAGCGCTAGTACCTCTTATCCTAATGTGCGTCCGCGGATATAGAGAGAACAAATAGCTAACTTCTAATGACCAGCACATTACATGTCTGCAACAATGTTAAAGTGTATAGCACTAGTGCAGTCCAACAATAAAAGTTGTTGGTAATATTAAGAAACAGAGACAGAAACTTGCTTTTTCTGCACTTTTACGAGATATAATTTTACTGCTATCTCTATAATAGAATTGAATCCCATAAAACTAAAAATAGTGTTTCCATCCAAGCTGAGAAATTACATCAGCTCCTTTATTTAAAATGGACTGAACCATGGCCAGAATAACTGTACAACAACTCCAGATGGTTGATTTCTTCAGTGCTTAATTTGAATCGGTATTTTCTGGTGCTGGGCACCAGCACCTATTTGTCAACACCAGGACTTGACAGTCTGCCACATGGTGGCAGTGTCTGTCTAATTTAGAGACAGACACAACAGTTGTTTATTAATTTAATATATATTAAAAAATGACCAATACATTTCGCTAAAGCTATTGTTATTGCATTGGGGCATGGAATAGTCAGAATTGTCAACTTGTAGAAGTGTGATAGTTAGTAGTTGTGTTGGTACTGTAATTGGCAGCGCTGGCAGGGGCAATGGTCAGTAAATTGGGGAAGTGACTTCCTGACGAGGGCCCTAGCATTTACAGTTTTACAAATTAAGCACTGGTTGCTTGGAATCAGCAACTCTTGAATTTATTTGAAGTTGTTTCTGGCTGTTACAACCACATTGCTAAGGATTTACCACATAACACATCATAAGCCACATTACTTACAAAAACGCTTTGTGAACGACTCTGCATAAGTTACCTGTAGCCTTTTTCTTACTAGACTGTATTCAGATTTTGAAGATGTGAAGTACTCTCTACTTGTTGTAATAATATTTGAGCTAAAGATGGATTGAGGAATAGTTTTGTTTCATCAGCAAACAAAGCTGAATACTGTTCACATTCATTTTAGGAAATGCATAGTTCACAAAGAGACTTTCATCAAAACCTTTAGCAGCGTTTTCCTGCTAAAATTAAGGAAATTGAGAAAAACATTCTCAATAAATGAAAACATCTATACAAGATAAAAAAACAAAAAGGGACGAATCTTGGAGATATAATATATTTAAATATTAATTACTGTCCCGTTTAAAGCTTTTTCACTGATGAAGCGTATTCATATTTACATCAAAAAATACCAAAGCATTAGTTGAATTTAAAATCAGAAAAATGTTTCATAGTTGTTTTTATTGGTATGGTGCATTTAGTTTAAAATTGGCCCGGCGCAATACTAGTTTCATGTTGCCTCTGCTAGCAGAACTTTGATAACACAAGTTACCCCCCACATTTACCTACAAGAGATATGTTTTCCAACCCTGTATGATGAAACTCAAATGATGTTGGTAGATGCTAATAAATACTATTTTTATATAGTGTTTGATAAATATTTGTAGATAGTTTTTTTTTTAAACAATAGGGTGTTTTCGAAACCACTATGAATATTTTTATCAATACCTAATTATATTTAAATATTATATTAGCATCATGGAATGTGCCACCAAAACAGTTTTAACTTGCATAATATGCCACAGTATTAACACCTTAAATGCGTGAAAACATCCCTCCCCAGTGCTGCGCTGTCCATTGGAACTAGTGCTGAATGGACGTCCAATGGTCGTGCGCAGCACTGGGGAGGTAGTGCTGCCGTCGGCCAACGCCCCGACGCAGTACTTAAGAGGTTAACCTTTCCCATGCCACTCAGTAGCATCTGTTGTGCTGATAATATGGTCAGGTGTCACAGCAAACCTTGTGGCCCTTTGCAGAGTGCTCTATGCAAGGCCAATCTATTTGTGAAACTCTCTCAGTAAAGCATTTTATGAATGTTTTGCACGGCCATGTCTGACTTGAATCTTTTGGTGTCTTAGATCCTCTTCTTCTGTGTATTTTCACAATCAGTGGCAATTTAGCATCTCAGTGGCCACTCCTTGAGACAGAAAGGCACAACAAATTGTCATAAACATAGGCAGAATTCAGGAAAATCGAAGCTTGCATGACTGTTGTAAGCAGATTCATCTGCTGAGGGTCATATCGAAATGATGGATGTCAGCCTATAGCTCTGCATAATCTATGAACTCTACCTGCAAGCCTTCAGCAGTCAAAATAGGATTACTATTGAGTCTGGTAATGTTAACACAGGTTAAGCCATTACATGACCAATAATAATATTATTAAGGAGAATAGAGCCGGCGCCTTTGAAGGAAAAATATTGGGTTTTTGCATCAGTAGCGGTCCATGCAGGTAAGCGCGGTGAGGCAGGGCGGGATGGAGGATGACGACAGACGACGGAATAGGAAGTATTTATTTATTTAATTTTCCCTATTCCATCATCTGTCACCTTATGGCCCACCGCGCTTACCAATACCTGTATGGCCAAATGCAACTCATGTTACTAACAACCAACTCAGTGGTACTCACATAATCAAACTCAGGAGATTAAATGTGGAGTCAGCAGCGTCTAGATCTGAGCCCTTACACTTCAGGCTATGCCCAGATTTCAGGAGGACTGAGCTTAGCCAATAACCTATTTTAAAAGCGGAAGATAGTAGCACATATCTTTACTGGTAGTGTTATCCAATGAGTGGGCCTCTGTAGTGCACATCACTTGCTGTGTTCTGCTGCAGTATTATAGACGTTATACGTTAATAAATGCAAGGAGCCTTGACAAATTGAACAACTTGAACCACTTTTAAAAGAGTGGAAAAGTTTTTTTCCCTTCAAAACATCCTGTTTTCCTTTAAGGAAAATGGGTTACATAAAAAAAAAATGATGGTTTTATTTAAGAGCAATCACAGACATGGTGGTCTGCTGACCCCAGCAGGCCACCTTCTATGTGATCCCATTATGCAACCTACCTCATTAATATTCATGAGGTAGTTCCAATTGCAAGCCACTACAATTCAGTATTTTGTGAACTGAACTATTATTGTATGTCGATTCACAAAATACTATTGGATTTGGTAAAAGTCGGTGCGCTATTTGCGACCACTTTAAGCAAATCCAATGCACATACATCTCGCCCTACTCCACAATGAAAAAGCCATCGCTTTTGCCCTATCTGCCCCTCTAGACAGAGGCCAGCCATTTGGAACTCAGTCATAGTCTTTCTTCCACTTGGAACAGTCCAGTCTGAACTGCAATGTCCTCTATACATAGGTACACAAGCAACCCCGACGGATTTCTGTCTTCTATGTCCTTGTCAGTGGGTTATAGCTTGAGCCTTGTGCACAGAAAGCATGAATCCACATCAAGGCACACCAGTGCACTGAGGGTGTTTACTGCACAAAGTACAAAGTAATGGAAGAAATACTTCAATTATTCTCAGCTACTGCTACTCTTTCAAGGCCACTCCAGTTCATTCATTGTTTTTCATCCACTGTGCCACTGAAGACTGAGACCAGCCAAATGGAAATCAATCTTGATCCTTCGTCAATAGGAACTGCCCAACCAAACTGTCAGACCTACCACCGTCTCTGTGTATAACCCCATATGGGAACATAAGACACCACAACCCAGTTTCAACCTTTTTAGGCCTTGACAATGAGGTGAGTCCTATGACACAGTGAGCATGTGATCCATGTTTGGGCATACCTGTCACACTTAAGACACCTACTGCACAACCATTAAAATGATGTATGGAATGCCTGAAATAATCTCAGTCACTAAATGTTGCTCAGGGACACATTCCAATCAATCACTTTTGCCCAATATACTACTCTAAACAGAAATCACTCATGTACAAATCAGTCTTGGTTGTGCCTCTTGATCCATCCACATCCACACATACCTGATTTAATCCAAGAAAAAATTGTTCTATGCATTAAATCTACTGACCCTGGGTATACGGTATACCTTTTTTCTAGCTACTTATGAGTAAATTAAATATGCCAGTTAGGTAAAAGCCAATTTTACCATGTTTAAAGGAAAGCGCACAAGCAGTTTAGCACTGGATAGCAAAGGTATCATGCACATAGTTATAAAAGCCCCAAAAAACAGGTTCAGAAACCACCAACAACATGTTTGGGAGGAAGGGCCTGCATAGAGGGCCAGGCCCAACAATCCCCCTCAGATTTTATTTTGCAATAGGATGAGGTTTATGTAATTGTGGCAGCATCACTGAGGTATTCTTTAATTATTCTATGAATATTTTTGTTGTCATTCAGAAGCATTTAAAGATTACCTTAGAATTAATGGAGAGATATCAATTCCTATGTCCAACAGTCATATAAACTTCGAAATTACACAGAATCATAGAAGATGCGGTTTGCTAAAAATACTAACATATCCCTATAGTCTGCCCATTTCTTTACCAGTTGCAGCACCTGGCACCTCCAAACGCCCACAACTTTTAAATAAAATTAATTTCCAAAATTACCACCTTGTTGTACGTCTACAGCTCATTATTACTGTGACGTCTGTTAGAGCAAGCATCTAGAAATAACACTAAATTGATGAACATTCATAAGCATGCACATGAAGCTTAAATATGGATTCCACTTCCTATTGTCTTAATCAGATTTCATGGAAACACTTCCATTAAAGCTCTATATTTTGGGTATATTTAGTTGGAAAATTGAGACCTCATCACCTTTATCACAGAAAGATCTTTTTATAAAGAAAGAATTGTGTCAAGGACCAATGTGAGGAAGAACACATCTCTATGCAGCCCGCTAACGCAAGTGTGCTTCAGCGAGGCACCAGCCACACATCTGTTTTAATCACGCAGATCCTCAGTAAAGCTGACATTTAGAAGAAAAAGATCCTCACTTCAATTATCGGACATGATGCTGCATTTAGGGCACTTAACTGCAGGTGGCAGAAGATATGCTTAGCAAACTTTACTATACCGCCTCTCAACAATGTTACAATTAAGTCACTCCCAAATGTCATGAGCCCACTCCAGTCCTATTCAAGTTTTCACTCGCTCATTAAAAAGCGCCTATCGACTCAAAAATGCTCTTAATATATTATTTAAAGACACATGATGTACTGATAAACGCTAGTCTGATGAAAGAAAAGCAGGAATGGTTTTGGAAAAAAAATATGGGAGCGAAGATGTTATTTGGCAGAATGCACAGAACAACATCATAAAAAAAAAGATAATGTCACGGAAGGCGATCGTCAAATATAATTTTAGTTGTCAATGTCATTATTTTGATGAATACCATTTCTGCAGCACTTACTGAATAAAACCACCTTACTTGGTCACTCTGGCATCAATCTAGCATTTAAGCAGAACACCTAGGGGCTGATAAGGATGGCGGGCGGAACGTCACCGCCGGGCCGGCAGTAGCGATCTGCCCGCCATCAAAAGGTGATTTACCCAACACCATATTATGATGACGGTGGGAATCACTATTGTTCCGTGGCGGTTGGAAAGAGTGACCGCCATGATTCTGCAAGGCGGTCCTTTTCCACCCGCCTTGTGGAACCCAGAACCAGGCAATCATTGCGGTGGTGCCTTTCAGGCACCGTAGTAGTGATTACAATGGGCCTGTCCGCCTGTCTTTTTGTGGCAGATTCCCTGCCGCAAAAAGGCAGGCAGAGACTGGCTAGGGGGCCCATTGAGGACCCTCCTGGAGAGGGGGGTCGTCAGCTGTGCACTGGGGGGTACCCATAGTACCCCCCTCCATTTTTATGCACAAGATGGCAGGCACCACGTGGTGCCTGCCACGTTGTGCAGGGAAATGCACAACATGGCCATTTCACATTGTGGCAGGTGCTGCCGCCAGCAGCACCAGCCGCAATGTTAAATCACCAGATGCGGACGCTGTGGTATCAGTTGCATCATAATTAGGGTGGCGGGACCCCCGCATGGCAGGCAGGCGGTCCTTTTGCCGCTAGGGTGGTGGGCAGACTAAAGTCCGTCTGCCATCCTAATGACCCCCCCTAGATTGGGAGACAGGAATGGGGGGGCTAACGATAATTTGGCCTTTCTTTCCTGAAGAACAAAGCAAAAGTGTGAGAAAGATGTTGGTTAATTCACTTTTGCAGGGTGAACAGTACTTGGAAGTAAGGTCTAAAGTGTTAATTGCACTCCATGTAAGAAATTGTGAGACCTAGGCGGTGCCATCTGTAGATCACTTGATCTCTCATCATTATTTTAGCAGCAGTCACCAAATCTGATTTACTAATGTAGGTCTTCCCTGGGATTGGGGATTATCATGCACGCGTCCACCGCAGAGGTCAGAAACTGAGAAGCTTTCAAACTCAATCCACCCAGTAATGCAAACTCAGTGCCCGAATTGTGTTTCTTACAGCTACAAAGCATGATATTTCCAAAGGGCAAACATCTCACAAAGAGCAGTAAGATGGGGTAATGCTGGATACACATGAGGTCACAAGCCCATTGCAATAGATTGTGAAATGGCGCCTTCACAGGCCTGGTTGTCATTGTGGATAATCCTTTATAGGACTACTGGCCAGTGGAGAGCGCTACTTGGTCCCGATTAGGGAAAGACATCACAACAGCAAGATAATCTAATGTTGTGCATATTCATAACCCCTGTTGATAGTGAAGAACAAATATGATAATTCATTGGAAAGAAAATATTTCAAAATATTAGTTCGATAAAATTTCTAAAGATTCTTAGACCTCAAAGCCAATAGGAACAGCCGCCTGAGGCTTGCTGTCAATCTTGAATGGGATCTCATATGGATGAATTTCCTTGGGATGGGCCAGTGTAAGTTTAGATTCAAACCAGGAAGAAAAATCCCCATTGATTAAACAAGTGAGAAAAGCTATTTCAGCATGCGCTTTATGGCAGCCTTATGCACCACTGCCCCATTTCTCAAAGAAGCTGCTGCTCATTTTAAGGCATGACATCGAGCCCAGTCCTGAAGACTGCACTTTATATGGTTGCTGCTCTGCACCGTTTCTCTATGACCATAAAGCCTGCATATAGCGGATGCCCTTGCTAAAATGACAAACTATACAAAGTGTTTAGCTTCTATTACTGCAAACATCTTAACATCCAGACAATTTAATTTAATTGCAGGTTTCAAATGCGCTACAATCGACTCCTAAAGGAGTATCTCTGTGCAATAGACCGCTGGGGAACCCGTCCTGGCGTTCCTTGTGAGATGGTCCCTACTGGGTATCTCCAAGGTGAAACCAGGCATCTCCGGCGTATGTGGGGGGCCGTTGTGGAGATGAGGCAAGCTAATGCCCTGAGTTGCTGAGTGTGATCCCTGATTAGAGTAGGCACCGAGGTGAGAATTATCGAGTCCACTGACCCTGGTCCACGACCCTGCCACATCGGGAATTGAACCCTGGTCCCAGGCCGTCCTATGCTCCGGGGTCTGCCGCCTCTAACCAGTGAGCCACTCCACTCCACAACATGGTAAAATATGCAACGTATAGACTTAGAGATAGCAGCAGAAAGAGTAACGGTGACAACAACAAAAAGCTACTTTATTGAGTCAGAGCCAGGGAATGGGACGATGATTGCTCTGGGATTGAAGAGTGAGAGTGGGAGTAAGTGTCTGGGAAATTGCCAGGATAAAGCCATGTGATCATTTCAATCTGTTAGCCAAAAAGACATAAGAAGTGATACATCATTTTATATTATGAGGTCAAATTGACTGCGTTCTGGTGAAAGCAATTTATATAAACATCCTTATCTATCAGCTATCATTCTCATACTTATGTTCAAGAAAGTCAGTGAATCAAGCATCTGTCATCTCAAGTGCCATTCTATTTACAGGAATGCACTCCACTGATGTGAATCACAGAATACTGCAGAGCATAAAAGTAATGCACATCCTTAACACCATTTTTAAAGCTTCAACAAACAGTAAATCCATATCTAGTGAAATATAATAACAGCCTATGAACACTTTATTCCAAATAATGCCTCAGTGTGTCCTTATAGGAGAGTTGCAGCTCTTATTCCCTCAATATCCAAACAAAGGGTAAGATAATTTTCGAATAGTCAAGTTTTAATAGCTCTTCATAGTCAGAGCCTGATACAGAGAGACTAAAGGTATAATGTCAGAAACCTTTTCCCTAATGGTTGCTCTAATGCATGGTAGAAATGTTCACATTTTCAAGGAATCACAAAGGATCCCTGAAGTGCTCAATCAAATATATACCAATTTCAGATTTCCTGGAATACTCTAACATATAAAATGTAAAAGTAAAGAAATGTACAATTTTCTCAGCATGTGAAACCACTTCCTATAAACCCACATAAAATATGTAGGTGATTTCATCACATGTAGGACAGCAATTATTACTACAGCAAACACCAGCACACTTACGTATTTCCAGTGCGAGCAAATACTCACAAACCTACTGGTTTTGTTGAGTTTTAGGATTGTTTTAGCACTGCTGACCAGTCATAAAGTAAAGGTGCTTACTCCTTAAAACTTGGCAAAATTGCTGTATATACGACTAACCATATTTAATTCATGTTTAAGTCCCTAGTAAAGAGGTATACCATATACCCAAGGCTGGTAAATTAAATGCTACTAGTGGGCCACAGCACTGTTTGTGCCACCCACTTAGGTAGCCCCTTAATACACGTCCGATGCCCGCCATTGCAGCCTGCAATCAATTTTAAAATGACCGTTCGACTTGGCAAAATAAAGCCCTTGTCAGTCCTAAAACCCAATTTTTTATTTCATATATGTAAAAACTCCTAAATTAATGTTTCACTACTGTGAGGCCTGCTTCTCCTATAGAATAACATTGGGTTACCTTATTACATTTAATAAGTGGTGTCTAGGCAACTGTAATTTAAAATCCTCTTTAATGGTAAGGTCACATTCAATCATCCTGCGCTCTCCAGAACCATGTTTTGAGGTTGAGCGGGCCTAAACACTGGAGTCGGAGAGGGTCTATGAAAAGAGCCTCCTTGACGCCAGGGTGTAGGCTCACTCTCCCTCAAAGCATGGTTTTGGATAGCTTAGGGATGTCCTATTAATGAAGAATGACAACTGTAAGGTGTGTGAGAACATCCCGTCAAACTTTCTGTGTGTGTCAAAAAATGACTAGATTGACAAAAAGAAATCATTAAGAAACTGTACACCCTAGTATAACTCAGGCGGCCTTTCTTTTTCGTGGCTCACAATAGAGGCCCTAAACCTCTAGTGCCCCTCCTTGAAAATTGTCCATTGGTTTTGTAGTTTGAAAGTTTGCAGTTGCCCTTTCTGGATTCCTCCCACACAGCCACACAATAGAGGGACTAGATGTTGGCAGGATGAGCCATCCAAACTGAGATGGGGAGTGGAGGTTTGTACTGCTCTACTTGCACTTCATAGCCTATTGTGCCTGCAGACAGACTGAGACCAGAACAGGGAGGCAGGACATTTCAGACATTTCTGTGAGAAGAAACCTCCAGAATCTACTCTCCTACTTCAAAGGTAGGCATAAAATAGGAGCCTTATACCCACTCTTCATTTACTGCTGGACCTGTAGAGTACTCAGATTACTGCCTGTGGCTTGTGGTGTAATTCAGATAACTGCCTTGCTGCACAAAGGATGACTGCACTGCTGCCTGAAGCCTGCTTTGTGCCCTCAGAAGACTGCCCTACTAATTGAGCCCATCTTTTCTACTTGAGCCCAAGTAACTACAAGGGCTAGTTGGTTGTACTCTGGATCAGAGATTATGAGGCAGAACAGGCTCCAACCATCTTGAACACGTACCTGGACCCTCCAAGTGGTGGCCCTCCCAACCTGGAACCTTGAAAATTCTACAAAAAATGCTCAGATAACTCAAATTCAAAGCTTAGGGGTTGGGATATTTTCTGCACAAAAAGTGCTCGGGCTAACCGAAAGGATACCGGCACTTGTCTGCTCAATGATCCATCAAAGGTGATTGCCGGTCAACCTGACTTCACCGCAGCTCATGCTACGTACTTCTCTGCAGCAGCAAATCCTGTCATTGCTTCCTCGCAGCATGGGTATCCGGACTCATGGAGCGCTCATCGGCTACAGCCTCCAGCATCGTCTACAGGAGATTTGAAACTTCATTAAAAATATTAAGTCCAAATTTAGTAATCTCTACCACGTAGTCCAGCAGCTCCCAGATGACAACACATCCTCCTTCGGCACCACTGGCTGCCTTGCCCCGCTGAACTCTTTACTTCTCAGATATTTTTCTTTACAATTCCTTCTAAGTCCAAAGGTAAGTGGAGACCGGGCCCAATCCACTATGTGTGTCTGATCTGCACTCCAACGTAGTTGGCCATTACTTTTCACTTTGCCCCAGTCTACCATGACTGGATCTCCGTGGTTGGAGTTTTCATCCTTTAGGCACTACTTTACACTTAAAACTTTAAAAATCCATACCTCTGGTTCTGCTGATCAGATATTTGTCTATTTGGTATCAAATAATTTATTAATATTAACTTTATTTTTCTAATTCAGTGTTGAATGTTTATTCTTATGTGTTTCCACTTCATTACAAGTTTAGTACTACATAAATACTTTACACATTATCTCTTAATTAAGCCTGACTGATTTTATGCCAAGCTAACAGGCGGTTAAGCACAGTTAACTTAATCACCTTTTTTGTTGTTGAGAATTGTGGCTGTTACTCATGTGGACTATCACCCCCCTCAACCAACAACCCAATTAATCACATATGATGTTCAACGTTTGAAGAATGCCCACACATAGTCTATGACAAGGCAGTGCCTACGTTTGTACTTTCAATTCTTCAATTGCACATTTTGATAATGCACCATACAAACTTAAATTCCATGGCAGAGCGGCTCTGATTTAATTAGACCTCTCTGCCGCCTTCGATACTGTCCCTCACTCCCTCTTGCTCACCAGATTAGCGGCCATAGGCATCACAGGCTCCGCCCTTGACTGGCTGACGTCTTTTCTAGACAATAGATCTCAGCAAGTCTGGATGCCGCCCTTTGCCTCCTCTCCCAAGAAACTTGCAACGGGTGTACCTCAGGGCTCTACCCTTAGCCCCCTGCTTTTTAATATATATCTGACCCCGCTCATCTATCTCGCCGAACAGCTGGGAGCAAAATTAATGGCCTACGCTGACGACACTCAACTCCTGTTCACATGGCCAAAAAACAACCTGGATACGTCTGGAGCCCAATCCTGCCTATCCTCTGTCTTTCGATGGCTTGCCCTCGCCCAACTAAAATGTAACAAGAGCAAATCCGAAATCCTGCTATATGGTTCCTTCCCAGACAACTTTGGCAACTCTCTTAGGCCTGCCGATCTACCATGCCCCAAATCCATCGGAGGCCCCGCAAAAAATCTGGGAGTCTGGTTTAACAATGACCTCAGATTCGAGGATTACTTAAAAAAACTCACTGGGATCTGCTTCTCCACACTTAAAACTTTACGCAGGTTCTTCCCGCTCCTCCCGAAAGAGGCCAAGGAGACTGTCATTCGCGCCCTCATACTATCCAGACTGGATTGCGCGAATGGCCTCTTCTGTGGCCTACCAGCCTACCTGATCCACCGCCTCCAAGTTATTCAAAATGCCACTGTACGGCTCTTGTTTAACATTCCTAAAAGTTCAAGTGTTCGTCAACCTCTCCGCACCCTACACTGGCTCCCAGTTGCCCATAGGATTTCATTTAAAATCCTTGTCCTCGCTTATCGAGCTGTCCATCAAACCGGCCCAGTCTATTTGAGGAAAAGATTTTCCTCATATATTCCCAACCGCCCTCTCAGATCAACTCATCTGCACCAAATGACTGTCCCAAAGTTTAAATATAGCAGGCTTGGTGGACAATCCATCTCTGTCAGAGCGGCGAGAGCATGGAACACCCTTCCTCTCCATCTGAGAACAGCCCCATCCATTACTGTGTTTAAGAAGGGACTGAAGACCCACCTTTTTAACATCACTGTATAGGGTCCCCCCCCCTGTCTTTTCACCGGATTCACTCTGCTCTGCTTCTCATCCACCTCGCGCCAGGATACTATTTTCTTAGTAACAGAGTGCGCTACAAAAGTCTCTATAATATAATAATAATATATGAACCCCTAATGCTATGAATTGGGATGTGAACTTTGGTATCAGAAACAGGTTTTTTGCATACTTAAGCTCAGCTTATCTCGTTAACAAAGTTTCTTAAACATACCTTGCTTTTGTTCTTTCTGCTTTGAAACCCACGATCAGGTAATTTTGTTTTAGCCAGCAGAAAAAGAGGCTGATACAGAAATCAACTCATTATCAGTCCTACATTTTCAGGAGCACTTTCACTCAATCACCTGCTTTCCCTTAGAAGAGGTACTTTCCACTATGCACCCATCGGTCTCTCAAAATGACCTACCCACATCTAAATTGCTTAAATCCTTCATATCCCTGAAATCTAAGATTATTTTACCGTTATTGAATAGCAGTTTAAAGTTTGGCTTAGTGCCCATGATTTGGAAACAGGTGGTGGTTAGCCTTCTTATTTTCAAATATTTTGGTTGCCAGATACAAGAATTTGCAACATTGACTACTTGATTTTTGATAGAAAGATTCAAGTCAATAATAATCCCTGGATTGTGGAAAAATTTGACAGAGATGGGCACATTTCCATTTCCCGAGGCCAGTCCAATAGGCTAGAACTTTGTAAACCATTAGGGGCAAACAAGATTTCGATTTAGGACCATTTGAATTTCAATAAATATTTTGCAACTACCATCGAATATTGTGGATGTAATTAAGTAGGATGCTACATAAAGTGGAATTTGAAACTTTATTCATTCTAAATACAAATTGTGTATCATCCTAGTACAAGAAAAAAGCCACCCCTGTGTTATGGAGGCCCGATACCAGAGGGTGCAGCTAGAGTAGATAGGAATGTACCTTGGAGGAGCCATACTTAAGAGTTTTTGGATAGCCTTAGAATTAGAAGAGTGGGCGAGCTACTAGCTGATGTCTGTTTTCCAGAAAAAATTGTGACCACTTCAGAGTGGTGCTGACAATATCTATGTCTTAAAGGCTATATCTCATCATAGAATGGTCTATGGTATCAAATGTGGTGGAGAGGTAAATGATAACTAAACCACCGATCCATCTATTACCTGCCTCTCTTTTGAGGTAATCAAGAGGGAAGACCATGACTAGGTCAATACTTCTACCATGCTCCAACCTGTCCTGATGGTGATGTAAGAGTTTGTGTTCTTCAACATATTGGAGAACTGATGAAGACCAGGCCTGGCAAGTATCACACATTAGGAGTGACTCTAACGCATTTTAGTGTGGTGTTCCGTATCACCGCACTGAAATGCATTGTCAAGCATATGAAATGAATACCACTGTTTCACACTGCTTTCCCAGTGCTCAAGCTGGCTAAGCCAGGCTCCTAGCGCCCGCGCTGGTGTCTGTGACACCTGTGCAATGGCTCTACTGCTCCCGCCGCTATCAGCACAGGCTCAGTAACAGTGGTGGGGTGTGAGCTCACGTCCTGGTCCTGAAAGGAAGTGTCAGAGCGCAATGCATCAGTTCCTGGGAGGCAGGTGGTTCAAGCACGCGCCAGTACCGCTCTACAGTGTAACAACACACCCGAAAAACGCGGCTGGGATAACTTTGACGTCACTTTCAGTGACCAATGGCAAGACACTTTTATAATAAGGCTGTGCTGCGCGCGGGCAGCATTTAAAGTTTAGCTGCACTATGCACACAGCTTGCACTACCGGAGGAGTGGTACCATGGATACCATGGGCAGACCTGGCCAGGCCCTCTCAGGCTCACCCGACCCCCATCATTGCCAGTTAACTCGTGATTCGCCGTCAAGACTCTGCTGCCTGGCAGCTTGTAGCAGAGCGAGCTGCTGACTTGTAACTTATAATCATCCTGCCCGCGGATCTTCTCTGACTGATGCTGTGTAATATAGATTTGTGCTGGACCGGCTCCGTGAGGTGAGCTTTGTCATTCATGTTCATGACCCCTTTTATTTTTAGCATGCAAGCTCTGCCCGATCAACATTTGTGATCAATCAAGCCTCATGTTGGTGCCGCCTCACATGCTTTCTTCATGTGCTGCTCAACACATGAAAGAACGGGGCTCTGGCTGCAGCCCCCACGCTGATCTGGTGGTGTCTAGCCTTCCGTTGTAAAAGCTGGCAAGGCACCCTTGACAGTCACTACTGTGCACCAGTAGTGCAGACATTTCAGGCCAAAAAGGGCTGTTTGTTTTTTACCGGGCTGCCTTAAGGCTGTCCCTGCTTCTAAACTTGAGTGGTGAAGGCAGGATGTTTTTTCCCCTTATGTTGCAATTACCAAAGGGCCTCCTGGTAGTTGGTGGATCACTCCCTCCAGCCCTCAAACACAATTCATGTCCCAGGCAGCCAGTGTGACTCAAAGAGCAGATCATTGTCTACAGACGCCAGTCCACTATGCAGCAAAACCTACAGAGCGGCTACTGTGACTGGCAGTGGAAGTTCTCTAAGAGTGCTAAACGATTGCTTAAGAAAACCTAGCACCCTAAATGAAGGCAATCCACGACTCCCACGGAGTGCCAGCTTACATTTCAGATGTGTTACTCCATATTGCATGTCTGAAGACTATTTCCTTTCACCAACTGTTATGTGACTGTAGATTTTAACAACAGTTAGACATGATGTGCTTATGGACAAATTCAGAGACATGTTGGGAGAGAAAGAATGAAAGTGTACAAAGTGAGAAAATGCAGAAGACAGTATGACGGATAAACGTGATAGATTGAAGCACTCAGAAGACTGCTTCCCTTCCACACACCTTAGTAATGTTTAAATCATAGGCTAACTGTTGGAATTGGCCTTTTTGCAGGGTTATCCCCAAACTTGTTGCTTCTTCCTCCCTTGTTTTTGCTGACCTGTGGTTGTTGGTAATAGGACTCTGGGCCCTTTACCACTGCTGATCAGTGATAAAGGGCATATGCTCTCTGTATAAATTGTTATTGTGATTTATTTTCCATGATTGGCATATTTGTGTTACCAGGAAGTCCCTAGTAAAGTGCACTAGGTGTACCAGGGCTGGTGATTCAAATGCTACTAGTGGGCCTGCAGCACTGATTGTGCCACCCACCTGAGTAGCCCTAAAATGGTGTCTCAGGCCTGCCACCGCAGTGCCTGTGTGCAGTTGCTAACTGCCATCCTGACCTGACCAGTGTCCACACTGGCCAGGCTTAACCCTTCCCTTTCTGAACACATTGGACACCCCTATGGAAGGCCCAAGGTTTCCCCCTGGGCAGGGTGCAGTGTATGTGAAAGGTAGAGCATGTACTAATGTGAGTGACATGCTCTGGTAGTGAATTACAGCCATTATCGTTTTTCACTATTGAAAGGCTATCTTGCCCATAGGCTGTAATGGGGAATGCTGGGTATAATGTTTACCTGCATATCTTCCCATAGGAGCAAGATAGAAAATTAAAGTGTAGTATCCCTGAACTCACAATTTAATAACACATCTTTTAGGAAGGATGGTTTTTAAATCCTGTGTTTGAAAGCGGCACTTTTGGAAAGGGGCTGCTTTCTTGTTTGACCTTTCTGTCTGCCTTTGGCTGTTTGTGAATTGACTGTCTGGTTTGTGAGTGACAGGGCTGGGGGATTCCAGGAGACAGAATGAGTCCGCCCAGTGGTGAATTGAGAGATCTGCATCTAGATGGGAGGGAGGAGTTACACCTGGGACTTGAATAGGACTGTGCCTGCCCCCCACAGTGCTGGCTCCACCGCCTGTGGTGCGTCTGATGTCTCTGCCCTGCACTGTGAAAGGAGAAAAGGAATCCTGTCAACAAAGTGCTCCAGGGCTGTGCTTTCCCTCCACAAAGCTGGCTCCACCTCCTGTGGGGTGTCTGATGTTTCTGCTCTGCACTGTGAAAGGAAAGAAGGAGTCATGTAAACAGAGTGCTCCAGAACTTTTTGGACCGGGCTCAGAGCCCTCCTGCATAAAGGGAACAAAGACTTTTTGGGGTATAAGTACAGGACCCCATACCACCGAACTTTAGATCATCCTGGAATCAAGAAGGAACCTCTGCCAAGGAAAAAGCTGGAAGACTGAAGAGGAAGGACTGTCCTGCTGTGTGTTTGTGGGCTGACCTGAAGTTGCTTTGCTGCCAAGGAGAGGGGAAGGACTTTGCTTTCTGCTGTGTCCCCTTGCTTGAAGAAATCTCCAAGGACCGGAGTAGAGCTGGCTCCCTGTTAAGAAGTCCTAGGAACAAAAGGACTTTACCCCCAGCTTCCCCCCTGGACTCTACTGAGAGAGTTTTGTCCTTCCTAGAGTGCTTGGTCCAGTTGTGGTGCCTCTGGAAGTTGTGCCTGTTGTTTGGGGAGCAGGACAAGGACAAACTAAGACAATCTGCAAATTTTCACGAATCGCTCGCTTGCGGAGCGCATCTTGACAGTGCGAGGAAATTCCCGCCGCCGCGAAGATCAAGCTCGTTGCAGCGCCTGTTGCCGCTGCAAGAAGCGACGCAGCCTGGGATTGCGGAACGCATCGCTCCGGTACGGGAAAATTACCATTGCTACGAGTATCCTCGCGGAGCCTGTCGTCGCTAGGTGAGATCGTCGAACCGCTTGCTTGCGGACCGCATCATGTCATTGCGAGTGTCGCCGCAGAGCCATCGCATTGAGGGGCCGCGAGAGGGGAAGATCGATGCTGCGCTGCGCATCGCCGCCGCACCTGAGATCGTCGCCGTCCCGTAGATCGTCGCAATGTACCTTTGCAAGATGCTTCCTACGAAACCTGTGCATTGGAATCCATACAAGGTATCGCCTCCCTCCCCATACAGACCGGATTCACCGCAACACGACCGCTGCGTCCAGCGGGGCTGTCGCATCTCCTCCCCAGGGTCTCAGGAGTGACGCATCGCTTATTTTTCAATGCTGCAGCTTTTACTTGGAACTTTTGTTGCATCTTAAGGTTCTTTTGGCTAAACGTGACGCAACACGGGGATTATTTTAACGCAAACCCTAGAACTCTTTTGAAATCATATTCTTGAACTGTGTATGTTGTTTTTTTTGTCATTTTGGTCTTGATTAGTTTATATTAAATACTTCTATTTTTCTAAACTGGTGTGGAGTGCATTTGTGGTGTTTTCACTGTGTTACTGTGAGTGTTGGTACAAATACTTTACACATTGCCTTTGATAAGCATGTCTGCTCGTGCCAAGCTACCAAGGGTGTGAGCAGGGGTTATCTAAAGAGTGTATCTCCCTTACCCTGAATAGAGGCAACGGTCCCTATTTGTCACAAGTACCCACCTGTGCCAACTAGAGACCCCAAAATCTAACGCTAACATTTTTAGAATTCCATCATTTAAACTCTACTCTAAAACAAAATATGTATTAAATACTCATGCATGCCATACTGCTTGCAAGCATAAGTTACACCAACAGGGCTGGTGTGTTTTAGTGTATTATGGTTATTGTGTTGTATATTTGGTCATAGTAATTGTTCTCTGGGGTGGGAGAGATGCAGGAGGTTTAGGGTTGGGAGGGTAGTTTCAATAACAAGCTGACCAATGCTATAAAATGTGCTTTTTAGGCTAGTGTGTGGTCATGAATGATCAGATCATCTTCTAAACAGCAGCAGTACCTGCCAGTCCTTGGTTACAGGAACTGCAGTCACGCAGTGTGTCTCAGATTAGCGTTTTTCCATTTCTGTTTTTTTCCAGCAGTTGTAATACCTTCTTAGAGTTTGTTATTGCTCAAATGGGTGTAATTTCTGATATTTATATGTTTCTCTCATCTTCATTGCTTGATTTTTTAAAGTGTCACTCTTAGTCATTGAAATGTCACTCATAATTAAACTCAAATTATGAAAATGTCACACATAGCAGTTTGAAACCTTGGCAGCTATGGAAGACTGATTTGTCCAACGTTTTCTCAAACAAAGGCAACAGGGAAATAGGCCTACATGTACTCATTACTTGTACATCTAGAATAGATTTTATATGCTAGTTGTTGGAAATTGCCCTTTTTGCAAGGTTATCCCCAAACATTTTGCTTCTTCCTCCTATTTTTTTCCTGAACAGTTATTGTTGGCTATTGGACTCTAGGCACTTTACCACTGCTGATCAGCGCTAAAGTGCATATGCTCCCTGTGTAAACTGATACTGTGATTCGTTCTCCCTAATTGGCATATTTGTTTTACCTGTACGTCCCTAGTAAATTGGCCTGAGTGTTCCAGGGTTGGTAAATCAAATGATACTAGAGGGCTTGTAGCACTGATTGTGCCACCCACATGAGTAGCCCAGAAAAGATGTCTCAGGCCTGCCACCAGGGTGCCTCTCCGCAGTTTGTTAACTGCCATGTTGACTTGGCAAGTGCACTCACTTGGCAGGCCCTATCCTTCCCTTTTCTTACACATATGGCACCCCTATGGTAGGCCCATGCTACCCCCCTGGGCAGGGTGCAGTGTATGTGAAAGGTAGGACATGTACTGGTGTGTGTAACATGTCCTGGTAGTGAAATACTGCCAATAGCGTTTTTCACTATTGAAAGGCTATCTTGCCCCATAGGACAGCATTGAGAATGCTTTGTAACATTTTACAAACATATCTTCCCATAGGCATAAGATGGAAAAATGGAGTTTAGTATCCCTGAACTCAGGATTTAATAACATATCTTTTATGAAAATGATTTTTATATTGTGTGTTTGAAAATACCGTTTTATAGAAAGCCATCCTGTGTGCCTCTACCTGTTTATGGACTGACTGTCTGGCTTTGAAGTGACAGGGGCTGAGGAGGTGCAGTGGTTCCAGGAGTCTGGATGAGTCATCACTATGCTGAATAGGCCTGATCTGCATTTGGAGTGGAGGGACGAGTAGCACCCATACCCGAATAGGGCTGTGCCTGCCTTCCACAATACTAGTTCTGCACCCTGTGGTGTGTCAGGAGCCAAGGCTCACAGTGACAATGGACGTTCTTGTGCACTTGCAGAGTGCCCCAGACATTTTGGGGTATACGTATCAGACCCCATGCTGATACGTATCAGTCTGGGGTCCATACGTATCCCCAGACCACAGACTTTAGATCATTCCTGGAATTCAAGAGGAACCTTTGCCAAAGAGAAGAGCTGCAGAGACTGAGGAGAAGTACTGCCCTTGCTGTGTGTTTCTGGGGTTGGTCTGCAGATGCTGTTGTTGCCAAGGAAAGGCGAAGGACTTTGTTGTGTGGCCTGCTTGAATGAGATCTCCAAGGGCCTGAAGTGTGCTGTCCTCCTGTTCCGAAGTCTCAGGGACACAAAGACTTCACCCAAGCTCCCCTGAATTCTGCTGCTGTGAGTTCTAGCCTGCCAAGAGATGCTTGTGACAGTTTTGGGCACCTGGAGGTTGTTGATGCTGTTTGGGAACTGGAAGAAAGAAGAAACGTGAAGTACTGCTAAGATCGACACATTGAGGGATCGCGGCTGAATTGGACCGATGCAGCGCCCCTCGCTGCCGCCGCACCAAAAGCCAATGCATCCCGGATATCCACGCATTGTACCTGTATGGAATGCTTTCCTGATGCATAACCCACAAACCGGAACCGTCACGAAGAATCAACGCATCACTCCCCATACAGACCGAATTCACAACGCTACTCATGCTCAGCGTGAATTGTTGCATAGCCTCCACAAGGTCTAGGAATGTTGCATCTCTTTGTTTCCAGACTTTGCAACGGTTTGGCGTTCGGAACTTTGACGCATCTACAGGTACTTTTGTGAAAAGTCATGCATCCATAGTTTTCTATGGTGCAAGTTCTTGAAACGTATTTAAAAGTCATAATTTTAATTGTGTATGTTGGATTTTTGTCTTTTTGGTCTTTTTTAGTTTAGATAAAGATACTTTATTTTTCTAAAGTAGTGTGGTGTCCTTTTGTGGTGTTTTCACTCTATTACTGTGAGTGTTGGTACAAATACTTTACACATTGCCTTTCGGATAAGCCTGTCTGCTCATGTCAAGCTACCAAGGGGGTGAGCAGGGGTTATCTAAAGTGTGTATGCCCTTTACCATGACTAGAAGCAAGGGTCCCTATTTGGACAAAGGTACCTAACTCTGCCAACTAGTAACCCCCATTTCTAACACTAGTCAAGCCTTAATAGAATTAAGACTCGATTATGTGAAAGCGATTTACCTTGTTACACTTATTTTACTATTTAAACAACTACAGTTACTACAGTTACTGTAAAAGGCTGCAGCATGCCTGATAAGAAATGAATCAAGGAATGCACATTTTGCTCCTCTGCTATACAGACTATATAGGCTTCAGCTGAAGCTGAGATCTGCACTTAAGTAGGAAGCACTCATTCATCAAGCTCTTGACCTATGCAGTTCAAAATTGTAGATGAGGAATTTCAGTGGCACCTCCCAGCCAGAAATGTAAGAATTACTCGGCAATTTCTAGGTACCGTCCCTAAAACCAGGCAGGGGCGGCCTTAGGCATGTGCAAGCTGTGCACCTGTACAGGGCCACCAAGCCTATATATATCCTTAATATAATAATCCTCTGAGGATGGATACATATTTGCGTGGCGGCCCCTGGCAGGGATTTGGCGGCCTCCGGCTCTGTTCTACTTCCAAACATCCTGAACCCCCCCCTTCACTGGCCTCCGCGCTCCGCCCTGCCCGGACCCCCTCTTCCGGGTACCCCTACCTACGCTCCCTGCCCAGGGCCGCCATGAGCCTAGAGCCGCCCCTGAACCAGGAACGAGAAGTTGGGTGATTGAGCATTCTCAGTGTCTGTAGCTAAATTGTGGAATACTGTTCCCTTACAAATGTGTGCAGATTTCAACCCTTTAATGCTAAAAAAGCTTTTAAAAATGCATCTTTATTTATGAGATAGCAGATTGTAGATGCATTATTACCATATGAGTTTTCTACTATACACCATAGTGGCATTTGTCTATAAGAAAGGAAGTGGCTGTTGAGGTTAAGTTATTATCAATACCTGGAGACATTTTATTCATTGAAGGAGAAGCACTGCACTTGCTTTCGAATATAAATTATACAAGCATTTTTAATTGACTAACATTCTAATACGAGCACATGAAATATGACCATACATATAGAAGCTGCAAACAAAACAGAACTTTTTACATTAATAAATGTAATGGGTTCAGAACAGATGCCTGTTCAAACTCCTGAGCGACGCTTCTTGAATTTCGTAAAATTAACTCTGCAAAAGATCTAGCACACTACAGCAAATTGTGTTAAACATTGATACTGGCAGTAAAAACTGTAATTGAGTTGTAAAGCTACTGAGCGAACACAGTCACAACGTTTTTAAAGCTAATACAAGCAGACAGGTTTCCACGAAGGGGAAAAAACCTAGTAAAATTTGTCTTTTAGTGCCGCCATATGAAGAATCATGATGTTCATGACAGAAGACATGAGTGTAAATTGTTTGCCTGTTTTACAGATGACTGGAGGAATTACACTCAAAAGCAAAATCGCATTTCGAATGCTGTCTAGGTGCACTGAATCTGCCCGGATGCGGGCATACCACCTGCATTATAATGCTTACAGTAGTGTTTTCAATGTTTATAGAAAACAATAGAACCATCACTGGCCTCTTGCTCAGCCAATGAAGTGCTTTTTGTTAATATTAGTTTACTATTTGGAGCAGAACATTGGCAGAAAACTTCAACATCATAATACCTAGTCTATTGAAGCTTATTCAATTAAACCATTTAATGGAAAATAAACTTTAGACACATACTAAAAATCTGATCTGCGTTTTTATATACATAAAAAAAACCGAAAACGATTATGGCCCCTATGATGGGTTCCTGGTTAATTCAGCATGGAGATACCTGGGCCAGGAATACTAGAAATTGCCCCAGAATTGGTAATACCACGTGGGAAAGGGAATAACAGGTTCAATTCCAAATGTTTTTTGCACTTCAGAGGGAAATAACTGGCCCAATTCTGCACATGTTTACCACCTGCTTATAGCAAGTGGTACACGGTGCTGGGGCTTTTTTTTTCTCAGCCCTACAGGATAGATGGGAGGTGGGAAGGGCAGAGGGCCTTTGAATTCAGCTGAGGGAGAGGCAGGAAGGTGCCAGGCGGAAACGCTGCCCGCTACCCCCGTGAACGTTTAATTAATATATAAATGTTTTAATATATATGCTCTGTGTTCTGCCTTTAGTGCCATACTCAGCCAGTTGTGAGTCGTATTTTTCATCCCTTGAATTTCTTTTCTCACCTCCATCTAACGTCCAGGTACCATACCTGGCTCGGACAATGACACCGCTTGGCCAAATCGCAGATTTATGCCTGCAGTTAAGAGTTTTTGGCAGTATTGCCCATATTACTTCAGGAGATTTTTGTTGTCAATATTTTAATATGTTGGTGGTAAATGTGGTTGCTTTATTATAATTTGTTGTTCATCTTGTTGTCTATTGAAAAGCCATTGGCAACAATACAAAATATACGTCAGATGGCACTAACATCAGGTTCTGCACATTTTGCTGCTAACATATTCAAATAATGCCAGCAGCTTCTACATCTGGCAGATTCATATACTACTATCAAATATTGGTCTGCAGGCGACAGTCATTCCCTCACCTCCGACAAATTCAAATCTCACCATAGAATGTTTCTTGTGATACAGACAGTCATTCTTCCTATACATCTGTAGGCTTGACTTCCATGTCTCAAAGAAGTAGCACAGAAATTTAAAGTAAGAATTTTAATCAACAATCAATCAATCTCCAGATGGTGGCCCTTGAGGCTGGAACTTTGGCTGTCAATCCCCCAAGTGTAGCGAGTTTGTTTTTTGTTCATTTTGTTTATAGTATGTAGGCTTGCTGTTCGATTTTCTACAAGACTGCATACAAATGCTATGACTAGGAATGAGACGGATATTATTCAATTGCACTCACATGTTAATTCGGGCATCTGTACAGAAGAAAATGTTCATGATTCCTTATAGGGAACAATACCCCCACCCAAACTGTCAACACAGAGATAGATCTGATTTGTTTGGATCAGAGTCCCATGAGTAAACTTCCCAGTTGTCAGATCATCCATGTAGGTTTATGAGTGGCTTGGGAGTCTGGAAGAGAATGCAGGGATAAATAAATCTTATCTTAAGCATTTGGAGCCGAGTAGCTTATGTTGCACTGGAGAGGGGTTGGGTCACCACAAATGGCCTTTATGACAGGCAGGTGTAGAGTCGGCAATATACACTTTACAGTAGATTAACACATTCCTATGTGATTATCTGAAGGTTAAGGTCAAACTGCTGTGGTTGAATCCATAGTGACAATCCAGGTCTCTACAATCCTGATGATCAGAGAGCAGAGGGGCTACTCTCTTGGATTCAAAGAGTGTTGGACGTTTTGGGTAGAATATATAAAGGATAAGTTTACCTAGTGTTTATATATAATGTGTGTGTGTGTAATCGAATATATATTTTATATGAATGCTACATGAAATAACGTGTTTATTTCCTTGAATGTCTGTAACACATCTGACTAAGAACTGATTTTCGCCAGTTTCCCAATTGCCTAGGAATGTTATTATTATAAGGACACATCTGACTGTCAACACACATATTCTACAGGACATCTATTTAAGTTTAATTTCAATGAAAATGCGAGCAACTGAACTTTTTTTCTGCCTCTGTGGTTTACAAATATCTACCAGGTTCTGGTTGGGTCACAAATCTTCAGAAACTAATCAGAATATCCATTTTTGGTGAATCTGGAAGGGTGCACTATTTCAGAAATATTTTCAAAAGCTCCATTTTCAGGTTACTGGCCTGGGAAAAAAGGTTCAATGAGGACTTTAAAGACACTCACAAATGGAAAAGAACACCGACTGATTCATCTTTGATCATACCGCCATTGCATATAGGAATTTACTCTATTACGTATTTGCCAGTTTGAATTTGTCCTTGATAGCTCACTTTGTAAGTAAGACCACTCAGTGGGTTAATTTTAGCACAGCAAAGATGGTTTAGTCTGTGCTGCATCAAACTAAGTAAAGTATATCAGTATGTGAAAGAGCAGACTATAAAGATATGAATGTAAACCTCAAGTCTAGAGTCCCAGCATTTTCGTTTTACAGAATGTTAATATGCTTTTTTGCAGCTATTTGAGCATTACCTGAAAACTACAGATTTCAGTCACAGTATAAAAGCTTACTAGTTACTCGAATTTACTGCAAACACATATATGTGGAACTATATCTACAGTAGTCCATGTGGAACTTGGACAGCATAGGATTTAATGCCTGTGAAATAGCACCTTGGGTTAACATCCCTCTTTTTTTTTTTTAACAATTCTTAAGAGAAATACAGACAGTCATCTTACATTTATTTTAAAATATTGTACATTTCATCCAAACAGCAAATATTGCAAAACATCAAATTGGATGTGCAAAACACCAGTAAGTAGATTTACCCAACTATTTGATTGTAGCCTTTTCCTAATAATACAAATTACGTATACTGGAGCCAATCAATCAATCAATAAAACTTTATTCAGCTTTAAGGATACAACCATTAAAGTCATACGGCCTACGTTGTAACATAAATCAGACTACAAGTTGACAAATATTATAAAATCCAAATGAGCTATACACATATAAAAAACATAAGTTACAAAACACATATTATTAACAACTTGTCCTTTGTCTGATGGCAAAACGTAAAAAATTGAGAGTATACAAAACGGCATCACTAGAAAGAAGTTGTAAGAAATAAAAGCTGGTCTCACCCTCCTAAAGCCCATTTTTTAAAGATAAGAATAATAAATAACCTTCTGGGAACAGCATAAAAAGTGCAGAACATTAAAAAAAAATGCATAATTTCCTGAGGAGATTCCCCATCGCAGCAACAGGGCATAAGGCACTAACTGCTGTGAGAACCATCAGGATGTGACAATAAGTAGTGGAAAAGGTCAAGCCGGAACCTTGTCAAAAGAAAACGATTGTGTATGCTTTTCAGCCCTAGAAGATAAGGCTCCATGATAGGCACAGTTTTCAGTACAACATCAACATACTTGCGCACAATGGGCTTATACAGCTCATTTTCTTCTCTTTAACTATGTCGCATTCTTAAGAAAGACTCCTTGCCCTAAGTGAAGTCCCTTTTACCAATTCCCTCAGGATTCATAAAGAGATCAACTCTTCCTAGTCTGGCAAGGCCAACTTTTATATACAGAGCCATCGAATACATGAGACGTGATCAAGAGAAAGACAGTCCAGCAGGACCGCTCTCTTGCTTGGCCCATTTCTTAAGACACAAGGCCAGAGGTCAAAAAGCCAAGTTGTCAGAGAGATAGGGCATCCCCAATTCCTCATGCGCAACGTAAGAAGGGGGGCCTTGCGGGACAGAAAGTGCTCTTCACAAAAAAGAGTTTTTGGTGCACTGCAAGCCCCTAGCGCGATATGGCCCCATATCTCGCTCCCATGACTGACCTTTGAGATACATTTTGCTTGGTAGATCTGCAGCAGGGCCCCTATTGGCTTCCCTCCCACTCTGCTGGCAAAATAACAGCAGCTGAAGCTTTCACTAGGCCCCCTTTCTAGGGCACCAGCTCAGTGAGTCGTCAAACACTGCTCCCAAATAGGAAAAAACATTTGTCTTGGGTATTAACCCCTTGCATGCTGATGACGGAGCGGTTCCGTCATCAGCTACGGGTGAGCTGTGCTGATGACGGAAACGTTCAGTCATGACTCCGCCTGCGCAAGGCGGAGTCAGCATGGGCGGGGAATTCCCGCCGCACGCAAGGGGTTAAAGAACTACCTAGTTTAAAAATGGGCTGTTTAGCCTTAGTCTTTCCAGGGCCCACCTGCATGATATATGATTTAGAGTGGTATACCGACTGATCCAGCTCCTCCATAGAAGAGGCAAAAGAGTTTAGGGGAAGTTGTAAGCCCCTTGCAGTCCTATACTGTAGTCTCAGTACAGAAAAGATGCTGTGAATTGCTTCACAATATTTGGAACTACATCCTGGGGGTAAAATGAGGCCATTTACAAAATGAGGTAAGTATTGACCATCTGTAAAACTAACTCTGCTCAGTTTATGCCATGTTAACATTGACTGAATGTAGTATGCAGACATATTGTCTGGCATGCATGGGGTGTGCTAAATATTACTTTCAAAGTGTTGTCCCTCTTGGTGTAGATTATCTAATATCAATTCCTTGGTAATCAATATTTAGGACACAATATTTATGATGGCTGATATTTGGACAGCAATATGCTGATATAATTTCAGTTAAATTACCACTGTGATATAAGAACTTAGAATCCTGCTGGATACATTATACAGAATAGTGTTTAGCACCAAAAATATTGCTTTTTAACCCCAATAAAAAGGTTCAATATGAGCTAGGGAGCTTCTGTTTTGGCTTTTGGTTTTCTTTTTTTCTGCAGGCATGGGAACTATTTAGTTCAAAGGTATTCATCCAGTAGCTAAAATGATGCCAAATATGGTAATTAACAGGAATTGTTATGCTATTGGTAACTGTACAGGAGACAGCAATTTCCAGAGTCAGCCTGTACCAACAGTGGTAGTGGTATTTCACCTCTGGGAGCATCTCCTCATAACCAGAGCCTTGAATGCAGAAGGAAGGGAATATGACCTGGAGTGCCAAAAGGCATAAACTAAAAAAGGGCATGATTTGCATTTTATGGAAAACTATGCCGAAACTGCTATGGCAAACAATATGCTAATTAAAAATCCCAAATCATCACTATTGCTCAGTTTAAGAGCTGGAAAAGATGGGTTGCTAAGATTGACATATCTGTATACTAGCTTTGATTTCACAGGATGATACATAAGGCAATGGGCTACTGTATAAGTGATCTGAGTGTAGCCTGCAGATTACACTTTAAAATAGTAGTAAACTAATTTTGCAAACTAATGTGTCTGCTGCAGATATGATTTAATCTGCAAGTGACATTGCTGAACACTGGATCTGAATTCACAGAGCAGAATAGACATTCTTCTTCATTCATACCACTGATTTCAAAACATATTTCCAAAGTATTATGAGGTAACCACTCGTGTGGAGTTGGGATAACCCGGCATCATGTAGGATGTTGCTTCTTAGAGACAGTTACCATTCCTCAGAGCTCTGTCTTTTCAAGCTTCGAAATTGACAACAGATTTCCCTTGGTCAAATTTCCAGGCTGAATGCCATCACATTTTCACATTTGTTTAATTCAGATCTCGTGTAGCAGCTGCCAAGAATTGCATGAACTTTCAAGAACGGATGACTCTCTCCAGAAACTAATATTACCAAAACTTGTAGATGTGTTGTATTTGCTTGAATCACATCGTCCAGGTTAATTTCTCTTGCCTGGAGCATCAAACTATGCCTAAGTCCATTTACATATCTACAGTTATAATAAGAGCACTGCCAACATTTGTGTCGAGGGAACGCACACTCTCAATCTCTGCTTAACCATTTCGATGCTCATGACGGAACGGTTCCGTCATGAGCATCGGTCGGGCTGTGCTCATGACTGAACCGTTCAGTCATGACCACACCCATTATAATTGGGGCCCAGCACCAGCGGTAAATCGGGGCAGCACGGATGTGGTTAAGGATCTACTTTGAAAATAGCTTTAACTTGAGTGATAATTTTATTTTGAAGTAGGGTGCTAGAAACCTCACAAACCATCGCTCCAGAATAGTGACTCAAGTCACCAACTACGACCACAAAAATGCCAGGGCTACAAGGAATGTAGCTGAAGCCATATAAACAACTTTTTCCCAGTTCATATGATCAATGTTGGAAAATCCCAACTACATGCTAGTCTGAGAGCAGACAAGCTACACAAAAAACAGAGAAAGAAAAAGAAAACGTTATTCCCAAAAAGAAGCAGACAAACAGCAGATTATTTTTAAAAAGTTTATGTTAGTTACAGAATGGGGCTTAGGAGGAGGGTTGAAGAACATATTCCAAGTCAATAAGGTATGCCTAGATCTTCTCTGCCTTTTTGACCTCACCTCCCCCTTCAGCAGGCTTTATTTACGCTGGAGGTAGCAGGTAGCAGGGGCGGCCTTAGGCATGTGCAAGCTGTGCACCTGCACAGGGCCACCAACCCCAGGGCCCACCACGCCAATATATATCCCTAATATAATAATCCTCTGAGGATGAATACATATTTGCGTGGAGGCCCCTGGCTGGGATTTGGCGGCCTCCGGCTCTGTTCCACTTCCAAACACCCTGACACAACCCCTCTCCGCCCGGACCCCCTCCTCCGTGGCCCCCTACCTACGCTTCCTGCCCAGGGCAGTCATGAGCCTAGAGCCGCCCCTGCAGGTAGCGGGCAAAGACATTAATATCTGGTGACTATTTGTCATCAGACTTTGTCCCAGAGCAATAAGAGAGAGATAAGAGGAGGAAAGAAAACAGTGATGTAAAGCAGGGGTGAAGGAACCAGAGTTAGATAAAGGGGCAAGAAGTGAAGTGAGGCAAAAGGAAGAAGTCTCATGTAGAATCGGAATGAGACAGCCTTGTTATTCGGCAACAACAGACTCTTTGAGCGCCAAAGCTTATTTTTGATATATTTCTTTATTTTATAGATTCGGGACAGATTCTGCGTCACATTCATAAATAAAGTATTGTATATCATAAAGTACATCAATTTGTCTTGCTTTCTTTCTGTCAATCTCTGGAGGTACTATGTCTCCATGGAAACCATATTCCATTCAGTAGGCACCAAGCTGCACGGTTCTAGATTTCAATCCTGGTGACAACCAGTGGAGGTATCCGCAAGTGGTGTAGACAACTGGTGGCTCGATAGTTCCCCTAGAGTTGGAATGAACCTTTATATGGTGTTCCCCTTGGCTACCTATCATTATGTGTGGACCTTCCTAATCCTGTGACTTCTCACCCTCTAGGAGCAGTGGCGACCTCTCTGCTAAGACGGAGGAGCGTTGCCCCACTACTCAAAAGAAAAACTAAAATGATAATACAATACCCAGTAGTGGCTGCTACAAGACCCTGGTGGTGAGACGGGGGGACCACAATAAAAGATTTTAAAAAACCACTTACCTGTGACGGTTGGCCGCCGCCACTCCTCCGTCCTCTTCCTTCTGTCTCCGATCCAGCAGCAGGAAGCAGGAGGAAGCACCTGGCACCCAGGCTCCCCTGAGCCAATCACGCCACTGCTATGTAGCGTTGTTATTGGTCTGAGCGACGTGGACCAGTGCTCATACAGGGACAGGGAGCCTTTGCAGGTTCATCAGCAGGCAGCATAATGCAGCCTGGTGGGGAAGATGCAAAGTGCACAAGACTGTTTGGCCGGCTCAAGAAGGCCAGGCAAGCAGTCGTGCACACTTAAGGAGAGCAAACCGCCTCCTCTCCCTGCTCTGGCCAGCACCAGCCCACCAGAGAGTCACTAAAAACTAAAATGATAACAATGATACATTATTATCATTTTAGTTTTCCTTTTGAGTAGCAGGACGATGCTCCTACACCTTAGCGGAGGAGCTGCCACTGATAATAACGTATTGTTATAATCATTATAGTTTTCAGTGACTCCGCCCCCCCACCCGGGTCCAGTAGCAGCCGTTACTGTCTAGGAGGATGACATTATGTTGCATCTGACTGTTAGAGTACAGTGCAACATGATCCTGGCAATAATGCCATAACATAGACATGCCATAGTCAGTGATTAATTAGTAAAATATATATATATATATATATATATATATATATATATATATATATATATATATATATATATATATATATATGCCAGGGCCTGCATCAATTGGCCACTGCTGCTTGCATCAATTATTGCCTCTGCCAGCGTTGCCAATGATGCTACCAACACAACTACTAACCCTAAAACTCCTACTGGTGTGACAGTTCAGTCTATTCCAGGCACTTCTCGATTGTCAGTAACAAGGCTCAATCCTACTATTTTATTTTATGGGAACAGTGTTACAGACAGATAACATCCTTGGCATAAAAAAAAATCTAAATGAACGTGGCCTTACAAAATGTCAGATTTAACCATTTTTGTGAAAACAAATCGGATTCCCTTACCCTCACCATGATTGATTCATGGGTCATTTGGCAGGATATTGATGGAAATGTCAGCCTGGACATGTGGCGTGACCTCTAGGGCACCTTGAGACAGAAACAAATGACCCTTCAAATGTGCTATGGATCCGGACACAACATGCCACCATGGAGTCCTGAGTAACACATCTTAGCAGCGTTTTTTCTTCTAGTAAACTCTGTAAAATTGCAGCCAACTGATTCAGTTGAAGTGTAGAAGACTACAGCTCCCAGAATGCAGAATGCATATCAGTGGTGAGATTACTGTGCAGGACTGGAACACCGTGTCCATGAAGACATGGATCATTTGGAAATTGTTGGAAAGAATTCTTGGGAGCTGGGCACCTCCGTTAAAAGACTATGGAGCATATTATCACGCAGGATGTTAAAGATTATCGCAGTTTTAGCGGGAGAAAACTGCCGCTAATGCGGCGATAATGGTCTTGATAATATGGCCTTGTGAATTCCAATAGAAACCCATGTTCTAGTGTGAACATGGGCTCCTATTGGAATTCTCCACGGCATATTATCAAGCTCATTGTTGCCGCTTTAGCTTCAGTTTTTGCCACTAAAACGGCGATAATTTTAACGCCTTGCTTGATAATATGCCCCTATAGGTTGAGTCCCTGAGAACCCATAGTCATACCCCGGGATGACACTGCAAATGATCAGCTGCTCTGATTGTACAGTATACCATTCCTCGTTAAAACTACCTTTACTGAACAAGAGGCCCTGAATCATTCATAGGACTCAAATATTATCAAGCATTTAATTTTCTTGACAAGTGAGTGAAAAAAACATAAATGCTCCATCATGCACCAACTGCATAACTCTGGAAGAAGAACAGATGAGATTTAGAAATTGCACCATCCAGTAAAGTTACATCTTGCTGAAAGTAGGTGGAATATGTGTTTGGAATTGGGTCTGGATTTGAGATCTGCATGTGATTTCGGACCCTGTATTTCCAGATCCAGCCTATTATTTCTCGTCCTGGCTCTAAACCTGGAATGGCTGGTATTGGTAGTGGAGAAGCAGGTCAGGTTCGGAATGTCTGGCTGTTATCTCAGCCTCCAGTTACTGTCCCACTGGGTGCAAGAATTGACATGGATTAATCGATAGAAGAGATGTGGATCCAGACAGAGAAATGTAGGTGCTAACCTGCCCTTCCCTACTCTAAACCAATTGCAGGGGTCACCTTGATGAAGGACCATTCTTGCATATTTACTGAGTTGCTCAACTTTTGCTCCTTTGTAGACTCCATTTCATTTAGTACATCTTGGTGATTTACCAGTTCCTGATAGATTGCCCATCTATTTCTCTAGTTTATACTTATTAGACTCAATTTATGTCTAGTGCACATCAGTGGTATTTCAATTTTTGACAGTGACCATCCAAAATAAGGTAAGTACCTGCAGGCATGGATGCAGCTATTGACACACCTTTCTGCAGCACCAATGCATCTGGACAGCGACCATCTTTGAACTGCGTGCCCACTGCATCATCAAATCTTACACACCTCACTCGGCATAATTCAAACTGGTGATCCATAAAAAACACTCTTTCAATCATGCACTTAGGAGGGATCCTCAAAACCCAATGAAAACAGGAATGCTTCTCAACCTCAGCGGTATGAACTGCTACATTAATAATTCAACTGGACCACACAGAAAAGCGCGCTAGTTCTTCTACGATGGGGCATGTTTATGGAAAGCGCTATATAAATAAGCATACACTATATAAATAAGCATAAATTAACATAACACACATACATGCACAAGGTCAAGCAGGTCAGAATGTACACAAGTGCGAGCCGGTAAGATAGGGAATGAGGGAGAGCTTGAGATGTTCCATGTTTTGTGACTGGGGTGTGGGAGGGGTAATGTAGGGTAGAGTTCAGTTCCCTAGTTGATTTTTGTACAGGTGCTCTTTCGGTGTTTATTTGACCATTGATAAGGACTTGTTTAATATGTCACATATTGTAGAAGTATTGCCTTAAATTTACACCATATGGTGCAAAGAGTAAGCTAATAATTGTGATTATAAAAATATTTATATTTGGATAAATAGGCTTGGCAGTGGCCCCCTCTATACAATTTTATGAAAGGTGACTAAAATGTCACTGAGCTCAGGCAGCCGTGGGCAGAGTAGAGGGACCCTGGAAGTCTGCCTCATCTCAATTCCAAGAATTTATGTAGTGTGTTAGAAATGGGGTTTCTGGTTGGCTTAGGTATACACCCTGGCCAAGCAGAACTCACCTCTCTAGTAAGTGTCGGCTAGATACATAAAGAAGATAACCTGTGCTCACCCTCTGGTAGCTTGGTGCAGAGCAGGCAGGCTTATCAACCAAGGGACCGTGTAAAGTATTTGTGCAACACACACATGGAGTAACACAATGAATACAACACAAAAAGACTCCACACAGGTTTAGAAAAAATAGAGGTTTATATTATAATTCACACAAGACAAAAATGATAAATATCACATGTATGCTTTTCAAGATATGCTTATTCAAAAGGATCACATTAAATGCATGTAAGACGCACTGCCTTTTATTATGTGCGATATGGTCGTCTTTCCCCAATCACAATGATCCCTGTCAGGGACCAACAGATGGATTTCTGACGTTATGGAGCAGAAAAAAGAAATGCTCCACAAGATGCTCCCTGACACTGGTTGTAACCAAAGGTAGGGCGTAAGGGTACTTTCTAAACTCAGTTGCTCACGAGGGTGCATGAATCGGGTTGAGTATTCACACCCCTCCAGGATGACAGTACCTTATCAGGGAGTGTTGTCATGGCACAGTGGCCTGCAGTACCTAGGTCACTCTAGGACAGCGGTCTTCGATCTGTGGGGCGCGACCCCCAGGGGGGTCGTGGAGTCCTGGGAAGGGGGTCGCAGATTCTGCAGAGTGCAGTTCCTGGCATTGGGCTGATCGAGGGTGCTCACGGCGGAGGCCTAATTCACACCAAGGTGTGAAAAACATCAACGCCTCATTAACAAGTAAAAGGTCTTTTAAAGACCTGTCAAGTACTTGGGTGTGACTGTGTGTGTGTCCCTGAAGCTGTTTCAGCCGGGCTCACATACACGAGCTGGGGGGAGCTGGGGGAGGGGGGGGGGGATAGGGGAGGGAGAGTGGCTGTATTTCAGCCCTGTGAGTTCAATGGATGTTGCGCACCTGGAGCTGTGGGTCCCATGACATGTCCCCCGCCCCCAGCAGGGAGGCACAGAGATGCCCTCCCATGAGCTGGAAAGAAGAAGGACGACGACGCAGAGAGATACTGATCCCCCCCCCCTCCCCCCCCAATGAGAGAGGCACAGAAAAGGTGGGTGGATGAATGATGGGTGGATGGATGGATGAAAGGTTGAGGGATGGATGGATGTGTGAAAAGGTGGGTGGATGAATGATGAGTGGATGGATGAATGAAAGGGTGGATGGATGAATGATGGATGTATGGATGGAAGGATGAAAGGGTGGATGGATGAAGGATAGATTGGTGAAGGATAGATGTATGGATGGAAGAATGAAAGGGTGGACGGATGAAGGATGGATGGATGAAAGGGTGGATGGATGAATGATGGATGGATGGATGTGTAAAAAGATGGGTGGATGAATGAAGGGTGAATGGATGGACGAAAGGGTGGATGGATGAAGGATAGATGTATGGACGGAAGAATGAAAGGGTGGACGGATGAAGGATGGATGGATGAAAGGGTGGATGGATGAATGATGGATGGATGGATGTGTAAAAAGATGGGTGGATGAATGATGGGTGAATGGATGGATGAAAGGGTGGATGGATGAATGATGAATGATGGATGTATGGATGGAAGGATGAAAGGGTGGATGGATGAAGGATGGATGTATGGATGGGAGGATGAAAGGGTGGATGGATGAAGGATGGATGTATGCATGGATGGGAGGATGAAAGGGTGGATTGATGTATGTATGGATGGGAGGATGAAAGGGTGGATGGATGGATGGATGGATGTATGGATGGATAAATGGTTGCATGGATGAATGATGCATGGATGGATGTGTGAAAAGGTGGGGGGATGAATGATGGGTGGATGGATGAAAGGGTGGGTGGATGGATGTATGGATGAAAGGGTGGATGGATGAAGGATGGATGTATGGATGGGAGGATGAAAGGGTGGATGGATGAAGGATAGATTGGTGAAGGATAGATGTATGGATGGAAGAATGAAAGGGTGGACGGATGAAGGATGGATGGATGAAAGGATGGATGGATGAAAGGGTGGATGGATGAATTATGGATGGATGTGTAAAAAGATGGGTGGATGAATGATGGGTGGATGGATGAATGATGGCTGTATGGATGGAAGGATGAAAGGGTGGATGGATGAAGGATACATTGGTGAAGGATAGATGTATGGATGGAAGAATGAAAGGGTGGACGGATGAAGGATGTATGGATGGATGTGTGAAAAGGTGGGAGGATGAATGATGGGTAGATGGATGGGTGAAAGGGTGGGTGGATGGATGTATGGATGAAAGGGTGGATGGATGATGGATGGGAGGATGAAAGAGTGGATGGATGTATGAATGGATAAAAGGTTGCATGGATGAATGATGGATGGATGTGTGAAAAGGTGGGTGGATGAATGATGGGTGGATGGAAGGAAGGGTGTATGGGTAAAGGATGGATGTATGGATGGAAAGATGAAAGGGTGGATGGATGAAGGATGGATGGATGGAAGGATGAAAGGGTGGATGGATGAAGGATAGCTTGGTGAAGGATAGATGTATGGACGGAAGAATGAAAGGGTGGACGGATAAAGGATGGATGGATGAAAGGGTGAATGGATGGATGAAAGGGTGGATGGATGAATGATGGATGTATGGATAGAAGGATGAAAGGGTGGATGGATGAAGGATGGATGTATGGATGGGAGGATGAAAGGGTGGATGGATGAAGGATGGATGTATGCATGGATGGGAGGATGAAAGGGTGGATGGATGTATGTATGTATGGATGGGAGGATGAAAGGGTGGATGGATGTATGGATGGATGTATGGATGGATAAAAGGTTGCATGGATGAATGATGCATGGATGGATGTGTGAAAAGGTGGGGGGATGAATGATGGGTGGATGGATGAAAGGGTGGGTGGATGGATGTATGGATGAAAGGGTGGATGGATGAAGGATAGATTGGTGAAGGATAGATGTATGGATGGAAGAATGAAAGGGTGGACGGATGAAGGATGGATGGATGAAAGGATGGATGAAAGGATGGATGAATGAAAGGGTGGATGGATGAATTATGGATGGATGTGTAAAAAGATGGGTGGATGAATGATGGGTGAATGGATGGATGAAAGGGTGGATGGATGAATGATGGATGTATGGATGGAAGGATGAAAGGGTGGATGGATGAAGGATACATTGGTGAAGGATAGATGTATGGATGGAAGAATGAAAGGGTGGACGGATGAAGGATGTATGGATGGATGTGTGAAAAGGTGGGAGGATGAATGATGGGTAGATGGATTGGTGAAAGGGTGGGTGGGTGGATGTATGGATGAAAGGGTGTATGGATGAAAGGGTGGATGGATGATGGATGGGAGGATGAAAGAGTGGATGGATGGGAAGATGAAAGGGTGGATGGATGTATGAATGGATAAAAGGTTGCATGGATGAATGATGGATGGATGTGTGAAAAGGTGGGTGGATGAATGATGGGTGGATGGAAGGAAGGGTGGATGGGTAAAGGATGGATGTATGGATGGAAGGATGAAAGGGTGGATGGATGAAGGATGTATGTATGTATGGAAGGATGAAAGGGTGGATGGATGGATGTGTGAAAGGGTGGGTGGATGAATGATGGAGGGATGTGATGAGGTCTAACAGGAGCATTTATGGTTGTCAAAAGTTGATGGAGGAGTACCAGTTTCTAGAAACTTTTCTCGGAAGGGGGTCCTTACGCCTAAAAAGGTTTTACAAGGGGGTCTCGGCATCAAAAAGTTTGAAGACCTCTGCTCTAGGAATTGAAGGGGAGGTCAGTTGGCGGGCCTCGAGAGTGGGGCCTCATCATTGTGCTGGTTTTCCTCTGGATTCTCAGCGGTGGTGGCTGGAGTAGGAGGCCCTGTGTGCTTAGTGGGTAGATGATTCTTTTGCCTCTAGCCACACCCCTGATACCCAGGGCAACGCGTCACGATAAAGCTGCGCTTGTAGGTGTTGCAGTGCTGTGGGAATTTAAATCGGAAGTTGCACCACCACTTGGACTGACTGGAGCACTGATTCTGGGCAAACAGCACCCAAGCAGGGCACTAGTCATTGGATACAGTAAGTGAGTGATCTAGCATGCTCCGCTCCTTGTCAGAGCTGGGCCGCCGCACTCCTGGTGGAGCTGCAGTAGTTAATGACCCTGAGACTTCAATGAACAGGGGGAAAGAAAACAAGCCTTTGGAGAACACTGGAAGTTAGACACAAGGCAGAGGTAGCAGGCCAACGTAGTCGGGCAGGTGGGAAAGTGGCAGTCGCTCCTGCCGCTCAACAAGCAGCAGGCAAACACAGCAGAGCAGTTAGCAAAGTGGCAGTCCCTCCTGGGAGCACAGCAGCCCTTCTGGCAATGTGAGGTGTCTGATTACAAGTCCAAAAGTGTCAGAGTTGGTGGGACTAGAGCCCAAGTACTTATACCCAAAAGTGCATTTGATGTAGGGGTGACTTCAAAAGAAGTCTCTTAAGTACACAAGGATCCCTTTCAGCCCAGTACTATCTTCCAGGCTAACCCTGAGGTGTAAATCATTGCTTGTGTGAGGACAAGCCACAGGCCTGAGAAAGGTTTGAAAGGCTACTAGGTGGAACAATCAGTGCTACAGGCCCACTAGAAGCAACTGAAATACAGACCTTAGGTATATGGTATATCATTTTACAGAGGGCTTACCAGTACATAAAATCAGGTATACACCAATGTCATCATGTTTGGGGAGAAGCACATGCACTTTAGCACTGGTTAACAAAGTCTTAAACCCAACAAAACGAGAATCAACAAAACAGGAGTTAAAAGGCAAAAAGTCTGTGGAATCAGCACCCAATGGAAGCCACTGCGCCTCAGCTCCAAGCTTCTTCTTATATAAATACCACTAGACAATTAACTAAATAATCATCAGCTTATCATAAAGCATTCCTAAGATTCACTTGGGATAGATAGGAGTAAAATACATCTTCCCAAAGGTAAAGTTTGAATGTCTCTCACAGAGGTCTCAGCAGTAATTCTTTTCTGTATAAAGGGAGATAGGCTCACGCAGGTCTACTTTAGTGTGGGATAATTTACCAGTGAAATGGAGAGAAAAATGAAAAAATCTAGGTCAGAATGTAGAACACAAAGTAAATGCTTAATGATATTTTCTACACCTAACAAAGTTATATTTGTTCCATTTTCTTCTATTAAAACACAATTGGAATGGTTGATAACTTGACTCAGCTTGACAAGTTTGGGATGTGCCCACACTAAGGGGCATATTATAAAGGGGGTTTATCTCCGCTTTTTTGGCTTTAAAAGTCAAGAAAGCGGAGACGAAATGATCTCTATTACCTAGCTGTCGCTAACACCAGTTAGCGACAGCTAGTTGGAGATAGCGACCATATTGGGCCCCGCTTTGCATGTCAGTGATATTTATCACTAATGACATGCAAAGTGGGCGTGCCAAGATGTTAGCGACTGGAAACAGTCGCTAACATCGCTATCTCCTATTACCAACTTTTGGAGATATTCGCGCTAAGCGCGAATATCTCCAAAAGCTAACACCTGCCCCTGAGCAGTTCTTAGCCATGTTATCCAATGGTAGGTGGATAACATGGCTAAGAGCATTAGCTCGGTAATGCATGAATATCGCTGACTTTTCAGCGATATTCATGCATTTCGGCCGATTTTTATCGCTTAGGAGATAAACCTTGATAATAGCAAGGTTCCAAAGCGATAAAAATCGCCGCAGCTCGGAGACAAAAATATCGCCGCTAAACCAACATAGCGATAATTATCTCTAGTTCTTGGTAATATGCCCCTCAGGGCTTTATTACGGTGGCCTGGTGTTGGGTGATATATTTATCATAACTGATAGATAACAATACCCTGGGGTATGTTATTTATGAGTGTGATAAATAGCACAGATTGTGGGTTTTCCCTAAAATGGCACGTGAAATATGGATGTCATTGATTGCTATACCAAAATCTACATGTCTGACATTTACGAGCATTTTCCTCCCTTTAAAATACAGCAGGTATGAAGTGCTTACATTTAACTTAGCGGGCAGTTTTGCCCTCACCCAGTATTAACCAGGTGTGATAAAAAAACACACACAACACTCATAATTGTGATATGTGAAGTAACAGGAGATATCACAAGTTTAAGACAGTTTGGGAGTGAAAGTATCAATCAATGCTACCAGGACATGCTGCAGTCTCAGTCATGGCAGGTAGAATAAATGTGCTTGCAGTACTAACCATGCCAACCTATATAACCATGCCAGACAGAATTGATTGCAGTCACAATCACGCTAGGCAGGTAGGTAATGTAGTGAGCTTAAATCTCTCTACCCAAAAAAAGCCATGAAAAATTATTTGAATCTAGCAAATATTCAGCAGAACAATTATCTCATTTATTTATATTCATTTGATCACCCTGTATGCTTATTATGCCAACCATTTGACTGGCATGCCATCAAGCAAGCCAATTGTGCCAGAAAAATGTCAATAATAGCTACCAGAATGTGTTTTGCAAACAAGTATGTCAGTTGTTAGCCAAGATGCCAATTTTAACAGCCGGTTTGCTATTATACCTAATAGGACCTAGATGTTGCTAGCCAGTATATTCCTTTTGCCATCTAGGACGCCCAACAAATTAGTCTTCATGCCCATCATATCACTCACACTGGCACATATGCCAGGTATTATCCCACGTATTCTTAGTAAATAGCTTAGTTATGATCCTTGCTGAGCCCCCCTCCAAATGTGATGCTAAGCAGCTTGGTGTGTGGCTACCGTACAATGGGACCCTTGCTGATAGAATTAAGGGCTGGGAAAGGAGACTGCGGCAAAAAGGATCTGACATGGCCCAATTCCATGGAAGTGCCTGGCATTGCAATATGGCGCAAAAGTGTTTGGGGATGGCTGGATAGCTAAACAGGCAGCTGCTCAGGGGATAAGTACAGCTCTGAAGAGGGATAATGCTGTAATTCATAAGAAAGTATATTGCTGAATTGCCTAGTTTCTGAGCTAACCCTCGTACAAGTGTTGAGATTAGTGGACAAAACCCTGGCCAGACTATTGTAAAAGATAGTCAGAGGGTGCTTCTTTCACTCTCTCTAACCTCCCTGTTTAGGTCCCTCATAAGGGATTATGTTAATCCGAGTAGCTGGAGCTTGCTTCTGAAACCACCTTTCCAGGGGTAGTCTGTAAGCCTCTAGAAAAGAGATATTGCTCATATTTATTTATCTTTTTTTACCAGGTAACAAGGAGCATGACACTGGGGTGCTCACCCGCTTTCTTGCATTGAATGCGTTAGAGGTGTCGTTCAAACGCGAGCCAGACCACCCCTAAATGGTACGGGACAGCCTGTCGTACTGCAGAAAGATATGAGAAACCGCGCCCCTCAACATGCGTTATTCCCTAAAACCCTAGTATGGCATATCATATCATGCGCTTTGATGTGCAAGAACTGCGGTCTAAGTAATACAAAAAACTGATGTATGGATAGCTTGAATTCACCTAGGGTCCTGGTCATTTACTCGGGGCAGCATCCCAGTCCATCGTCTTTCGGCCAACCATGCCACCTCAGACAAGACTGCGCCAGATGCAAATGGCATTTTCGACTGGACACGGGCTACTACAGGAACATACACCATCCTGGGCACTGTGAGCCGAGGGCAGGAGGAAACTGTGCCCTATTGATTGCTGCTTGAAACTTTCTCTTATATTTCATCCTACCAGGTGTTGACAAAAACCTGCTAGCCAAAACGTACCAGTTGAACCAGCCATCCATGCCAACTACTGCATACTAAGGCAGCAGTGCCTTCAGAACCTGTGGAGAGACCTTTCGGGCACGAGTAAAACTTGTTATTAGTGATTTTAAAACGACGTTTTAAAATCAAAACTTTGTCATAACGAGCGCACTCAAAGCTGGACCTGTCTTTGCTGGTTTGGTGTAGATTTCCTGGGTAATAAATTACTAAACAGAATAAATATTTTGATGCCACTTATAAAGTAGTTCATGTGATCCTAAGAAAGACCCTCCTCATAAACTGTAATTCCACTGACACCCACAATGAAAGCTTTCCCGGCTCCTCCATTCCAGCAGCTGACACTATGATGTAATAATGACAGCCGCCATACTGTGAAGTTTTAATTGACCTTCAGTTGCCTTTCAGAGACTCAGGAGAGGATGTGGCGTAATGATCAGAGATGCCGACTTTGGAACTCGAGAGCAGGATTTGAGTCTCGCCATTGGCTCAAAATCCTGTGATTCTGGACAAATCACTTGATTCCCCGCATTAAAGAAAAACACAAAAATAAATGTGTCCTTGTGTAATGTAACTGGTGGTCATGTAGAGCGCTCCAATACCTTTGGGTCGGGTTCGCGCTGTACAAAATTGCAACAACAAAAAAAAATCAGTGCAGAGCACATTCATGAACAGCACATTCCAGGCTTCTCAGGTTCTCATGAAAAGTAATAATAATCTGAAATGTGTCTTCGTTCCTCCACATGCAGAGTTAATTACTATGCGCTGTGTGGTTTAATTGAATATTGAAATTGCACTCTTTAGAAAGCACTTACGTTTGCCATGGTTCAGAAAAGGTTCTTTGACCACAGCTATATTTCAGAAGCAAAAACGGTCACAACATAATTTACATATTTTATGTAAGACTGGGGAAAATCATAAACATCCACTCTTTTGTTTTATATGTTTGTTAATTCCTGAGGGGGGGCTGGGGAGGGTGGACATGGCGGCTTGGGGGACGGAAGCGGGGAGGGGGGGGGAAGGAGGGGGAGGAGGGTAAACCCTGCTTGGCATGACAGGATGCATTATTTTCAATTCTGGGAATACTTAAACATAGGTATTGAGATTCCAAGATGTGAAAATTGCAGCCTTAGTGCGAGAAGGTTTCATTCAGGAGCACCTAAAGTGCCATCGCCAATGCAAATGATAGATGTTGTTTGTGAGGAAACAGGATCTTATTTGCAATTACAAATGGAACTTACTGCTTCAAAAATGTGACTATATAAGAAAAAAAGGAACTACATTAAATTGTCAAGGTAATAAGGTGGTGTCTTTCATTATTGAATCAGACAATTCCAAAATTGTGGAATTTTCAAAGTTGTTTTATTACATGCATTTTTTGATGTATTTATCAGAATCTTAATAACCCCTTAATACCCCTTATCGCTTCCCATCCCTGACCGCCTGAATTACCCCTAAATATTACCCTTCCTTTAACCCTCTTCCCCTTAACATTACCCTTTGCTGAACCCTACCACCCCTTTACTGTCACTTTACATGCTCTTTCTTGAACCCTAAAGCAGCTTTCTATCCAAACAAACCAAAAAACACCTTACTACCCCTTAACAGTACCCTTCACTGTACTCTAAAAATAAACCATTATTATCCCTTAATGCTATCCTTCCCTAAACCTAAAAACCCTTTACTTCCCCTTTTCCACAAAAACAAAAAAACTCTGTCTTTCCTTTATTACTACTCTTCCATGATTCATACGAACCCCCTGCAGCTGCTTATCACTACTCTTACCTGAATCTAAAAAATGCTTACTAGCCTTTTACGCTACCCATCCCTGAACCCTAAAAAACTCATACTACTCCTCAATGCTACCTTTCCATGAACACCACTATAACCCTCACCAATCCCTCACCCCTTTTGCACCTCACTATAAATGCTCCTCTCTAATAGAAGAATGTCATCTTGCCACTGCTCCCAGAACACTAATCTTTTCACCCTCCCTGCCGACAGGGCACTGTATTTTAAATTTAGAGTGGGCACTCTCCCAATCGTTGCTTTAATATCGAAATGGAAATCTGGTGCTTCTCTGTCTCCATTTTGTGCCCATTGCACCACTAGACCTGAAACGGTGGCTCACATTATGTTTGAGTGCCCGGACTATCTAAGGCCAAGGAAGTACTGGCTCAAGCCCCTTTTTTCCAACATGGGAACACGCAGTTACCTGGTTGCCCTTCGCATTTTAATGTCAGATACCTCCCCCGTTATTGTTTGTGGTGTCTCCAAATTTTTAAAGCAATTCTGGTTGATTCGTTGCAAGAGGCTGTCAATTTCTGTTTAATTGTACTCTTAATTAATTTATTCGGGAGCTTACCCGGTTCTTAACTTTTTAATGTTGTATGTATTGACTAGCTGCATGTCTTGAAATGTTTTTTTATTGTATGTAATTCGCTTTCAAGATATCTTGTATATCGAATAAAAGCTTTTCAACTCAACTAATCTTTGCCGTACAAGGCACAAAATGTTAACTTTTTTTGTAGCCACAACTATTTTTCATTCTATTTTTTCGGTAGACATTTATGACCATATTTTCTTGAAGTCTACTTTTTCCCCACATTTCTTAACTGCACCCAAAACATCTACTACTAGGCCATTTTCACTTTAGGGTTACGAGTAGGGATATAGGTGTCTGTTCACAGGATGGGAGTAAACGGTTGGTTTTGGGAACATGGTAAACCCCAACAACCCTGACAAGTCATGAGCAGTCACAAACATTCTCTGTGGTTGTCTCATCTCATCTCTACGAGGAACTTCAACCCTAAAGAAATGTTGGAGTAGATTTGCAAAATGGTTGGGAAGCCCACTACAATCATACCTTTATTTTCAAGGCGTGTAGGAGGAAATCTATTTGCTATATGATTCCTTATTTATAGGAAAAAAATTATTTAAATAAACGTTATTTTTCAAATTTTTGTATAAATGATTAAAAGTGCAAGTCTTTCAATTAGGAACTGATCTTATAGCCAAATATTTACACACAGGTCTCACAGCTTACCCTCGGCTGGTTGTGTGATCCCAGGCATCCTTTTCCTGACAATGAAGAGTCAACTCCAAGGATCAGCTAGTGAGAAAACGCTCAATTGATTGGAGAAAACGTATGAGACCGATACATTTTGACAAATTGCTCTGTTTTCTGACCTACTGGTCTGTTGCATCATGGAATTGTAAACTGGTATTATATATCCAAACCTTCACTGCCATCGGCTGTCAGCACAGAAGCTTGCTTTTTGTTTTTTCAGAGTCATTAGGCATGAAAGAATGTCACCTTGAATGTCCTCTGGCTGTCTTAAGACAGACAAGAAAGCCTAAAACTGTCTACAATCTCTGTAAATCAGGCTCCCCTTTAAAGACTTAAAACTGTTTAAACCTAATGCAATCCTTAGTGCATTGGGATGCATGAGTAGACAGCAACTAGCGTATTACTATGAATAAATATCTTGGGGTGAGGCCAGGATCGGACTGGGACACAAATTAAGCCCTGATACTAAATTAAGAGAGGCCCCATTGGCGAATCAAGTCAAGTAAAACGTTATTTAATTTTTGCCAATGGAGAATCATAGAGCAAAACAACTGGCCCAAATTGATCCGGAAAAAGAATGACCTTGTAAACTCGGTATGGGAGAATCCAAGTGTTTCTGATTTTTGCAGGCAATGTCTGTGGTAATATCAGGGAAATCAACAGCAAAAACTATAAACCATAAAATTGTCCCACAAACAGCCAACAAACCAATCCACTCACTGACCTGTCAGACCACCCCTTCTGGAACTGCCTGATTCTCTTAATGAACGGTCTGATAATTAGAGGGCCCCCTTGCCTTCTGTAACAGTGTGTGGATTATCGAAGTAAAAGGCAAAATGCAATTTTGCCCACTGTAGCATTTCCTCCGCCCCTTCAAAGGTGTGGCGTTTGCAGCTCTCAGCAGGATTCGTAGCACTTTGACCTGTCAGTAGCATTGGAAAGCGACTGCTGTACTATGTATTGTGCACTTGCAGTCTGATTGCCACACTGACGTGGGTACAAGTTGTCCTTGGCTGGAGACACACTTGTTCTGATCATTCTATTTAGAACAGTGATGAAAGAGAATGCCCACATTTTTTAATTTCATGTATAAGTTTCCAGTGACTTACAAATGTTGCAGCCGGTGAGGCATTACTGCTCACAAGACTCATTCTGCTGTGTGCACCTCTCCATCTCCCTTTCTTAGCAAGAGTGTATTTGTGTTGTGTTGAGCTGTGCAGCCCTCTATGAACCAAGAGGGTGGAGTGGAGAAGTGTGGCTCAATGTTTAGAGCGGCAGACCCTGATGCAGAGGTCTAGCCCGGGACCAGGGTTCGATTCCCCGCCTCGGCGGGTCTTTGGCTCAAAAATTCCACGGACCTGATAATTCTCGCCTCAGTGCCTTTTCCAATCATGGAGTCGCACTCTGCAAGTCTGGGCCATAGCTTGCTTAATCTCCACAACGGCCCCCACAACGCTAAGGATGCCTGGCCTCCACCTTGGGGGTGCCCAGGAGTGGACGCCTCACAGGGAAAGCCAGGATGGGTTCCACAGCGGTATTCGTTCAAGCGCCTTGAGACCCTTGCGGTTGAGTAGTGCGCTATACAAGTATCAATTTACATTTTACATTTACAAGAGGGTGTCCCGGCATTGACAAGGTGGTTGTTTAGCCTTGCCTAGGGCTGCAGAGGACAACCCAAAGACCCAGGTTTTCAGTATCTGGAGTAGGTGTGGGCGGAAAATCCGTTCCGCTCGCGGATTTTGCGGATTTTCGGGAAATCCGCAATCCGCGAGATTTGCGAATCTCCTGCAAAATCCGCAAATCCGCGAGCAGCGGATTTTGCTCGCACTGCTCGCACTGTTCGCGTGAGTTCGCGTGAGTTCGCGCCCCGCGAATAAGTGCAAAATTGCAGAAATACGATCTTAGCAAAACTGAAAGTAACTACTTACCAGGTTCAAAAGTTCAGGCTCATCATTAGTAGCCATTTCCTGTAGTGCTTCCTGAGGGGCCCCTCCAGAGTTCAGTTGCCAGTTGAAACTGTTATGTGACCCTGCTCTGAACCTCAGAATAGTTACACATATGCCACAAAGGTCCTGAATTACAGCTAAGGGAGACAAGCAGGAGCCAGGCTGGAAGTTAAAATCCATTAATCAGCCCCTAATTCATTATTGTCAGTTGGGGCAGGGCAGGTGTTGTAACTAATTTTGCAACAATGAAAGCACTTAGCAAGTGCAAAAGATCACTAATCAGGGCGCACTAAGGAAGCAGGTGCCAGCTAAAAAAATATTCTGTGACACATTATTCAGCCCCAAATTAATTCAGGTCACTTGAGGCAGGGAAGGTGTGCTTTGCTTTGCCGAAAATAATGTACACTGGACAACCAGAGGGTGTGGTGATGAAACAGAGGGTGGCATGGGTGGGCCAGAGGGTGGCATGAGTAGTCAGAGAGTGGCAGTGGTGACAGAGAGTGGCAGTGATGAAGAAGAGTGTCCCAAACAGGCTGGACACGTAGAAACAACAAGTTCGCGAAACTTGCGACCCGACAGGTAAGTTCGCAATTTGCGAAAGTGTACAAAACCCTCGCGAACTGGCAGAAACACGGGCGAACACAAAAAAAAAAATCCGCAAATTCGCGGGAATTCGCGGATTTTGCGGATTGCGAATCCGCAAATCCGCAAAATTCGCGAACGCGAGATCCGCAAAATTCGCTCATGCTTAATCTGGAGGAACTTAAGAAGTGACGAGGCGGCTCAGATGTATAGCAGCAGGTCGTTCCACACTTCAGGAGTGATGCAGGAGAATTCCCAGCCCCCAGATCTAGTTTTCCGTATGCGTTGCATGTGCAAGTAGGAGTACAGCCAACCGGAGGCATCTTGAGGACTTGTGAAAAGAGATGCAATTGTGAGGTTTGCTGGGCCACTGTTGTGTGGTGCTGTGTAGGCGTGAGTGAGGAGTCTGAACTGTGCTCATTTGTGTGTGGGTGACCAGTGGAGCTCCTGGAGGTGGCACGAGATGTATGTGTGGCTTGGGAGGTTGAACGTGATTCCAGCTGCCGTGTTTTGGATGGTCTTCAGGCCACTCCAATTTCCATAGGTATGACATCGTTTAAATACCATGCTGCACCTGCTTTTGATAGGGTGGTGGTGTCCTAGGGAGATTTCAATAAGCATTTACTAATTCTTTTTACATAGCTGTCAAGACAGGGCACATCTAGGCTCTCTACCACGTTTTTAAATCTGAAAGATGGCATTTATGTTTCATGGCATATACTCAATGGCAGATAACGTTTTCTGCTAAACATCTCTTCTTTCTGTCAGGTTTCTATTGATTCTCTCTTCAGCTACCCAATATAGGAAAGGTTGGCACCTCGGAGACTTGTGTGCAAAGCAGATGCTGCAGACTAAATTACATATGACGTGACGACAATGGAAGACAAAGCTTTTTGCAACAATGCAGATGCTTTGCATTTCCACAGGACATCCACCAAGTGCTTAATTAAAAAAAAAAAACAATACCCTGCAGTTTTTTCTTACAAGTCTGCACACAGCATTCGCAAACACCAGCGTAGCCAGGTACCAACACTTCTTAGTCCTGATTACGCCTTAAGCCTCGTTGTCCCACCACACTTCCTGTCTCTTTATCTACCTCTTGCAGGTTCTTTTTCATCCCTTCTTTCTGGTTGTTTCCCAATCTTTCTCTTACTCCTCCATTCTCCCTTTCTCACTTTTCTCTTTGTTGCTCTGGGCCACAGTCTTAACCCCTTGCATGCTTATGATCAGCTGAGCTCGTCACCCTACTTCGAGCTCGTCATAACTGCCGCGGCCGGCCCACGCGCGGCTCATTCCCCGCCTATGCGATCGTTCTATGGGAGTGGGCGGAGTCATGATGAGTTGGACTTGTCAGGAGTACCGTGGCGCAGCACCTACCCTACCCCAGCCCCGCGTGGAAGGGGTTACAAAAAGAAGACCCCAAAAAAAAGTGCCACTGTCCACTACCTGCAACTTCCGGCACAAATTATGCACTGCCTTCATCATCTTTGTTCACTATGCTCTGATTATCGCCATATCACTTTCATACACACTGACAGAACCACACAGGCAATCACAGAATCTACGAAAAATTGGTATAATTCCCTTTTGCATAACTACGGGAAATGTCAGAAAATAACCCGAAATTAATCTGGCATTTATTTGTGCCACATTTTTGACCGAAATGTGCCCTTGTATGCATTTTGTACAGATTAACTCAGATCACACTAAAACGATGGCATAAAAAGGTACAACTGGTATGAAAATGGCCACACACGTTCTATTCCTTCAAGCTGTTGCCATGTTCCTGTGGAACTCGAACGAACATGAATTATGTTATGCGGAGTAATGGCGTCATTTCACATAACAAGTGCAATGTGACATGGCAGATATTATCCAAGATTGCATTTGTTAACAACATTTCACACCAGGCCTTTCCAGCCATCAAACATGCTCTTTGCAAAATGTTGGTGGATTTTGTTCTTATAGATAACATAACACTATCCTCCACCTACCATGTCACAGGAAAGAAATACCAGAGTGAGCTCAAAATGCAAGAAGCTGTCAACAGGAGAAATGTCACTTCGTTACAGACTAAAGGAATTAGCAGATTCTCTTGCCCGTAGGCCATTCCTTACATGCAAATATTTTGAAGAGCAGATGCAAATGATAGGAACCCATTACAACAACTAAGGATCCTACTTTGTGGACTTTTTAATGTTTGTAATATGCAAAGCCTTGATCAAGGGCATTAAAGGCTCTTGAAGGATTTAATTTATGATTGTGACATGAATTTACTTGCGGTGGGTTGTTTTAGGATTTTTTAATTACCTCATTACCTCGTGTTGGCATTATTTTGCAAGTTTTTTTTTAATAAAGCACAATCTATTAGCAACATTTGCAAGGCAAGAACAAACTAAAAATTGATATGAAGTGACTAGTACAGTTAGTTAAAATGTATGGAAAAAAATCTAAATATAGTCTGAGAAAATAGGTGACTTCTAAAAAGAACAGATCTTTCCAACAACCATATGAATGTTTATAGGGTCTTAAAATTGAGGCGGTTGGCAATAAAGAGCAGAAGGGACAGTATTATGCAGTCCGTTGAGTCGGGGTACTATGCAAGCATTCATATTTACACACCCACTGCAGTCTGTAATGGCACTAGGAAAAGACAAAAATCGATGGAGTGAAACCACATAGCAATGTCACCAAGGTCACTTAGGACACATTAAATCTGCTACTGTGTATGTTTGACATGCAAAGCAATGCACAAGGTGGCCCAATCTACTCCCTTCCCATCCAGCTCAAAAGCAACTGGCCCCAGACCACAAAACTCTCCTATGAAAACTACTCATCACGCTTACTCTGTAGCTGAGGGGCCTTTGGACTGGCCTGCTCCACAGTCAACGTCACCTTTGCGCTACATTCCATTCCGCTTCAGTTCAGCTGCCCACTACTCTTTTCCGCTCCTCACACTTAAGTAGAGGCTTGGACTCAAATCCTACCTTGAGGATTCCAGGGCTACCTTTATATATATATATATCATTGCCACTTAGAATTTACACAAAAATTAAAATATAGGGAAGGGTAAACAAACATGCCCAAGTCGCTATCCCCAAATAGCAAAGAATAAACAGCCAGATTCATCATTGAAAAATCGGCTCGCAAAGGGCCAGATTCTGAGAATTCACCATCCCAAATGCAAAAATCGCAAAATTCGAAATCGCTAAATTGCGAGGAATTGCATTTAAGGAATCTCTATTTGAGATTCCTTAAATGCAATTCATGAACCATTTTTGAATTGCGAAATCGCTATTTTTGACCGCTATTTACCGCAAAGTCTGACTTTGTGGTAAATAGCGAAAACTTTGAAAAATGCACTTTAGTGCATTTTCTAAGTTGTATGTTACACACACACATGTCCTTTGGACATGTGTGTGCGCAACATCAGTCTACATTTACATTTCAGGGGTGCTACAGGGTGTCCTTTGGACACCCCTGGCACCCTGGAAATCGCATCCTTATTTGCGATTAGCAAATTGCTAATCGCAAATAAGGAATGACTCCCCATGCATTCCTATGGGCCTCTAGGCGAGTCATTCCTTATTTGCGATTAGCAGTTTGCTAATCGCAAATAAGGAAGCTGTAGGAATCGCAAATAATATTGCGATTTCTACATGAATCCCGTTTTGCGAGTCATTAATAGCGATTCCTTAATAATCGCTATTAAGGACTCGCAAATCGGGACATTGATGAATCTGGCTGTTGATCTCATATTTTATTTTGACTCTCGCCTTTGGGAAGAAATGCAGAGGTCCCAATTTCATTTTTCAATTGTGTGACATCATATGAAGCTGCCTTAATTTAATTTCAACTTTATAGTATGTGAATGGAGATTGTCACTATGCAGGGTCAGACTAGGACAAAAAATAGGCCTGGGCACCACAATAAAAGTGGCCCTCATTAGCAAACTAGATAGTGTAAAAAAGTGGCACACATTTGCAAATCCGGCCAGTAAAGACATTCTGTGAGTGTATTTGGAAGGTATGGAAGTCTGAATGCATCCCCCACGTCCATTTTGTTGCTGGCAGATCATAAAACTAGCTTTGGCGCACCATAGAGGTATACACGCTTTCCATCCACACACAGACAGCCTTGTACCTCAAATAAACACAGATGTTCTGTATTTACCAGAACCATCGCGTTTTCTACTCGCTGTTGCCCTTCCAACCTCTGCCAAAGAGAACCACACGTTTCCTGGAATGATGTCGAAGACAAACTGCTGCAGGAAATCTCTGTTGATGGATTTCGCTCTGTGACACTGTTGGTTACAAAAGCAAACTGCAGCAAAGCATTATTCCCCAGAAAACGTCTATGGCTTATCATGTCACGTGCTTGTGATGTGCAAGAACTGATACTTGAGTCAGACATTATTTATTTATGCTCCAAAGTTATATCTGTAGGTGTTCCCAGAGGCGTCTCTGTGGGAAATTCCATGCAAATGGCGTGAACATCCACTTAATGCAAAAATCAGTTGGTATTAGGGAAATGTGTAAGTTTATTTTGACTATATAACGAAAAAGTCCAGCTGCAGGTGAGTGAAGGAACGCCTATGACCTCTTTCACAAGGAGGGGCTTGAAGAAGAAAGTGCAAGTTAAGGAAACTACTTTTGAGGAATACACCAAAAGGAATTGTACATTTAATAAATAAATGGAATTAAAAATATGATGGTTGTCTAGCCTTATATTCTCCAATGTGTAAAATATGCAAGCATAGCGCTGGTAAAACATGTGTAAGTGTGTTGTTGTAAAATCCATAAATTGTATATGATTTAAACTTTTTTTGAAAGAGAAATGTATTAAATAACCTAAAAAGAGTTAACTTACAAACCATGTAGTTTATAAACGCTGTGCATGACAGACACCTTTGTAAACTGGACCCTTTATTATTTCTGAATACACATAACTCTAGTTTTCCCTTCATACTTCAGCACACACCTCCATAGCCCACTGTGACTGGTTGTGTGGTGTCAATCTTTGTAATCTCTGTGTCTGCCCGCACACTTTAAAAATATATCTTCTTTCCTCACAGTATCTCATCACATTGTCCTTTCTAAGGTGCAAGCAAAAAAAAGGCTGCACTCGCTGGAAAGGAGTGTGTAAAAGGTCATGAACATTTAATAGCCCAATAACTGGTTATATCAGCATAATCACTGTCCTGTAATTAACTTCCTTTCTTGGCCGTTCATTTGATATTTTCAGTTCATCTTAACAGGATTCCTTGACAATCCACATGGCTTAGAATCTCATAAGCTGAAACCTTTTTTGCAGAAGGTGGAAAGCAATGGCACCATTAATCACTGCTCTCTTCTCAATTCAGCAGCATGTCAGGACTGCTCAGCAGTCCCTTGCTATGGGAATACGTCAAGAAAAGCGCCAAGAGGCAATATAGCTCTATCAGGCTAGTGATTGGTGCCTATTTAGTTTTGATTTGCAGATGATAGGTTTGACTGCTGCTCGCGGACTTACTGTTTTATCCTTCAAGGTCAATAAATCAAATTTCATGAAATAGAATTACTTGAAGTGTGTATAATCCTCAAACCTGCTGTTTGAGGTGCTATTTAAAAGCAGATTACTATTACCAATAACTATTTGGCTCCATGCAAAATACACTCCTCCTACTCTGAAGCTTTATAATGCTGATTTGTGGTTGCTCAGCAGAAAGTCCCCCAACTACAGCCAAATAAGCTATTAAAATCAAATCTGACCAGATTCTTACATTTTAAAAAGATGACAGAAGGTGGCAATAAATATAAACCATGAAAAATCGTGCCTGGTTATTGGCTTGTTTTTTGCACTAATAATTTTTGAATGGTCAAGGTAATACCATCATTATGAACAAGGAAATGACCCAGAAAATGGCCTTTGTATATTGAAGAAAGTATGTAAGTCGCTTTTATAAAGTATCAAAGGCAAACCACCAAATCTACATACCCCGTGAGTTCAGACTGTGTTGGCCAAGGTCGTTCTAGAAGTGTCCTTGAGGAGGAGATGTGTCTTGGTGGTTAGGGCTGGTGACCTTGGAAGCTGGCTCAACAGCGTGTGATTCTGGGCAAATCACATAGCTCCCTGTGCTGCAAACTGTGAAATGCAATGTGTGCAATTGATTTGTTCAACCTCCACTTGATGTACGCATTCTTGTATATCATCCCCCAATCTCCTTCATGTAATGTACGTCAGTGCTCCCCAGCTAGGTTTGCACTATAGAAATACCAATACATACAAGGTATAACCAATGCTTAATTGAGCTGGTGGTTTCCGGTGCTCGGCACTTAATCGTCAACACCGGCACTTATAGCACAAACTCGACCCAAAGGTATTAGAGCACTTTTCATGAGCTCCAGTTAGGGACACATACATTTTTTGTAGGCATAGGGAGATTGAGTGATTTGCCCAGAATCACAGGTTGTTGAGCCAACACCGTGGCTTGAACCTGGTTCCCCAGCTCCAAAGTTGGCAGCTCTGGCCAGTATGCCACATCCTCCACCCACTGGTAGAGTATCATGGTTAGTAGTTAGTTCTATTATAGGCGGTGCTAACAGGAGCAATAGGCTGGTGCAAGCTGCCTTCTGGCGAGAGCGCCGGCACTTATTTTTTCACAAATTAACCACTGGCATAACCACTGACCATGTAGACAAATCCTACTTCAGTTCACTGTATATATGTGCAGCCAACGTGGACATATTAAAATTTGGCGTGAATAGGGTCCCTCATGTACAAACGGTGGGCATCAAGACCAACTATATGCACTGCTTAAACTCCCATACCACATGCTAATCACCCAGCATTTGCACATCCCCACCTTCTTTTATCCAGGCAGCATTCTACTTTCCCACCATTATTCTTAGCCGCCCCCAATAATTTAATATCTGAACTTCTCCTCTCCTCGTGTCTCTTTAACAATCTATGTCAGCATGTTTCTAAGCGCTCTAAAGTAGCCGCATGGCTCTACACTGGACTCTCTAGACACCTCTGTAAACACCTACATGTAATAAATGAAAGATCTAGACACTGTTTCTAGAGATTTTCACAGAACGTTTTTGTGCAAAAAAGACACTAAAGAACTGGGCTGTGAGGTCATCAGGAAATTTCAACAGTGGATCGTAGTTTGCGACAGAGGTGGGGCTGAGTCAGTCACGTGTCAGGCGCATGTAACATAGTCTGCTCTATTTCTAATACTGGTGCAAGGACTTTTTCACCATAAAAAGAGATAATTTACTGCATTTGTCCCTGGCCCTCTTGCCATGATGTTATATGGCACACCGTCCTGGAGGAATGCTCGGTCACCTCCAAGCATTGCCTTAGAAACAACCTTATCCAGCCACATCAGCCTATCAGAGGTGTTGGTCAGTAGCAGGTACATTCGTAATTTCATCAGACGCGTCTGCCTTAGGACGAGAGGGATACACAATGCGCCTTTGTAGATTTTGTCATTGAGAAGCAGCTTTATGTATGAAAGGATATGGCCATTCAGCTTGCACAGACTGGGTCAAGTAAGACTCCTAAATTGGTTCATCTCAATCCATTAGATAAATAGCTGCCTGAAAAGATTCTTTTTTGATTTTGGAAGCAAGCCACTGATTGCTTATATCCATGCCAAAAGAAATATGGAGATTTATAAAACTGTCAGTCCTCACCATGAATTAAAGGAAAATACCGGACTCTGAAATTGCTATTGTTCGTCTGTGTAGTGAAAGTATTCAAGAATTCTGTCTGTAAGCACACAACTCGGAAAGGAAAGAAAGAAAGTGCAGACTCTGAAGACAAGAGGCACCTACGCCTCAGGCAGAGGATCAGAAGTCAAGGACTTTTCATGCAGTGTAACAAACCCATTTAACAAGCATTGGCAAAGCAGAAAGTGTAATATGCTAATACATGTTGTGCTAGTGTGTTAGAGGAAGACAACAGAAGTAGATAAAGAGGGCTATAGTTGTGAAGTAGTCCCTAATGTAATTCACATCAAGCACAAAAGTGGAGGTGGAATGATACACTCAAACAGCCAATAGCATTAACGGAGAGATGAATGCTTCACTGGGATGACCCAGGCTATGAATGACAAAGTCGCAAGGCAATGACTGAGTTGAGATATGAATGACAAAGTCTCAAGCCAAAAGCTGAGAGAGGCTTCTTGCGGAGAAGCAGAATCCCCTCGGATCCAACTTGTTAGGGTTTTGCTGCTGGGAAATTGTCGAGTACCGAGTACCCACAGCTTGTAATGGAGAAATAATACCCATTTCTGTTCACAATTGATCATAGCCACAGGTACACAACACCAGGATCATCTTTGAGGCTGAAATCCACAGGACCCTCCCAAAGCAGCGCCTGAGGCCAGGCCAGAGGCGGTGTTATATGATGGGTCGGAGACTCGCCGTTGTACTCAGATGTTTCATGGAAGAAATTTCCGGTAATAATACACAGACGGTGGTTTTACAAGTGGGGCTGTCCGCAATCTATTTTCTTGACTTATACTTTAAATTCTGTCATGTCATCTTCAAAGAATGCTAATATTAGCTATATCTAATAACTTCTAGTGCTAAAATTAGAGTCCAAATCGTTTTCTAATTCACTATACATCAGCTTCCTGTATAAAATAATAATGTTTTTAATGTCTTTTCTTGTACTACATTTCTTCCACTTCAAAGTTCTGCTAGTATTACGAGCCACTTTTGTCCATTTTATTTTTCATGTTGCTGGCTTCATACGGATGGAAGGCTAAGGTAGCCATTCCAGGATTCAAGCTCATGAACTGTAAATCTCGCGGGTGACTTGTACTTGAATGATAGTGGAAGCGAACACCCTGTTTCATGTAGGACAGGGACAGTTTCTACAATCCAAGCTCGCCCGCATGGCCCAAGGGATCTGTTCGAGCTTTCCTGAGGAGCCGCAAGAGTGAAACAGACTTGGTGTCATACTGGATCCGGGAGCGAATAGGGGTCTCATTCCCCAGTAGTATGTCGCACTGAAGGCTGATAGATACATAGATATGGGGCATGCCCATAATTGGTTGTTGGCAGATTCTGGAAGACCCTCTTACAGATGCTGAATGGACCATCTTACAGACGCTGTCCGTGCCCTGGGGAACGTCACTAGTAATGCACACTTTAAGCTCACACAGTTTTATAACCTGCACCAAGACTATCTCATGTCACAGTGGTCGCAGAAGATTTTTCCTAGTGGCGTAGATATGTGCCCTAGATGTAATACGTCCCAGGCTCATTTTCTCCATATGACGTCGAGTTGTCGACAGAAGGAAGCTTACTGGGTCGAACGGATGCGGACACTCAAAGAGGTCATGGGCTACAAACTAGACCGGACAGAGCGTCACTGCCTGCTTGGGTTTTGGCACTCCCAAAAACGGGGAGCAAAATGGGATAACGATATGTGCTGCTGGACCGGAGATGAGTAGATCCGACAACCATTTGTGCCACGGTGGGGGCTATCCAATGTATCTCTAGGTGATTGGTCGGTACTGAAGAATGTCAGTTGAGGCGAGAGTGGACGAACATGGAACTTTGGAGAGAGATGGCGGAACGCTTGAGTGAGGTGGCCAAGAAGACCAATAGTTCCCCATGGTCTCCCCCTATGCTGTCACAGGCGCCTCCTTAGATATGGGTCAATGTGACCAATGAATGCTGTACTTGCTCTAGTGGGGAGTGGACTGGTATTTTTAGTGTGAGATGAGCCTGGAAGTCCTGGTGGGACGTACTTAGATGTGAACAGTGTGATAATTGTTGTTGATATTAGAGTAATGACCACACCCAGGGGGGACCACACAAGACATCTCATCAGCATTGTAGTTCTGAATATGTCTTTGTAATTATTAGTGCTGTTTATTTGTAGTGGTGCTTTATGTATTTTCTATAGAAATGCCAATTAAAATAAGAGAGAAAAAACAATGAACTGTAGATCTCAACACGCATCGGGAAAGGATTTACCATACTGACCCATCTCCGGATTGAGCTTTACCACTTAACAAAAACATAATCTTGCAGTTAGTGGCTGTAAGAGCCTACTAAATATTGGGTAGTCCTCCAGGGAATCAGAGTACTTACTACACCTTGAAAGATGTGCAAGCACTCAAGAGAACTGCCTATGCTGTCTCACAAAATGTATAGCAACCATCCTAGGAGGAGTGACAACTGCCAATAAATGATACAGCACCCTCTTGATAGGTGATGTACTGTCCACTAAGAGTGTTTTCTATTGAGCAAGGTAGATGCTGCTTACTTAGAGTATAGCGCCTCTGCAAACAAAAAAAGGCTGTGCAGTCTCACTAAAATTACAATAGCCCTGCTTATAAGTCCTGACACTATTCATTATTAGTATACACTTCTACACATAAGTGCTAGCACTGTTGATCCCTCGTATGCAAAGCTGCTGAGGAGTTGTTGTACTGACTGACTGCCGAGATCTGCTTCTATTGCCCCACTAAAAGTAAACCAGCCCTGCTTGGATGTGTGACTCTGGTCATTACAAGGGGTATGGGGAGAGGAGAACAGCAGGTGTCACAAGGACCTCTGTTGTTCAGCACTGCCACTGCGAAAGCCACCATCTACAAGCTTTAAAATATAGGTTACCCTTTGGTCAGTTCCTGCGCTTGTGCTGGAATTGTACCTTTAAAGAGGATTATTTCATAGAAGCCAGGAAATTGAAGGACAAATTAAAAATACGCGGATATCCGTCTAAATTACTAAAAAGATCAATGAAGTGTGCCTGGTACACTGATTATTAACTGTCAGAGATCGCCCGAGAAAATCCAATCTGGTCTGTGTTTCCACTTTTGGAACACACACCAATGCCATAAAAAAGATCATTTCTGAACATTGGAATCTCCTTAAGGCTTTCCCTTAATTCATACAAAAAACAATGTTTTCCTTTAAACGAGGCACCAATTTACAAGACCGACTAGTACATGCCTATGAGGAAAAGAGAACCAGAGATACGGTAGACAATATTAAACAGTACTGCATCTGATTGGCCATGACAAATGCCACTTCTGTTTGGCCTGCAATACAACTCAAACGATGAAGTCATGTAAGATCAATGATGTAACTGTCACAATTAAATCTTTTTCCAACTGCAATACTAGAAATGTAGTGTACTGCATTCAATGCCATTGTGACCTATACTACATAGGCAAAACGATTCAGCCTATTCAAAAATGTATCCTTCAACACCAGTCCTGCATCAGATGCAAGAAGGAAAATGCACCCTTGGTCGAGCATTACCAACAACTTGGCCATACGGAACATGATATGCACTGGTTGGTGATTGATGTCATCAAACCTACGAAAAGACAGAATAATGTTGATAAAGTTCTCACTATTAAAGAAGGCGAATTGATCTGCCAGGCGGACACTGTTAGGCGAGGGCTTAATTCTGCAACAGATTGGCATGCTCTGGCTTGTATACATTGAACTTCTGATCCCATAGGGAGATCTTTCCCTTTCAATATTTCTAATCATATGCAGGATTACAATACAGATAAATATTTATCTAATATTAACAATCTGTTTTTATTATTTCGACTTTGCAGATCGCAATACTTGATACTTATGCTAAACTCAAACCTGCACCTTCCTCACCCTCCCATCCCCTCTTCCCATGGCATAACCTTTTGTACATAAACCCCAAAGCTTCCACCGTTTATTCCCGTTTAATGTTACCTCCTGTGATCCGGGACAAAACCAAAGTGGAACTCTCATGGGAAACCGATTTGGGAATGAATTGGCCTATCTTTTGTTGGAACAGAATTTGGAGAAAGCTTAGGAAATCATCCAGAGCGGCGAGCACAACACAAACACTCTTCTTCATTTATAATAGATTGTTTCTTACCCACACGCACCTACATAAAATACAAAACACAAATCTCAACACTTGCTGGACATGTTCACAGGTCGACGCCGATCTCCATCATATGCTATTTACATGTTCTTTTATTTTGGAAACAGGTCTGGCATCAAATCTACACTATATTTCACACCACAATTCCCCTCTCCCCTACAAACATTTTTCTAGGTAGTTTAACACTGGATTGAAAAACGAGTCAATCCCAGCTACCACTTATTGATTTGTTAATAGCTGTAGCCTTTCAGCAAATATAAAAAAACTGGAAGGAGGCCTCTAAATTGTCCTATTTAGTTGGTGGTATGCTGTATGTCATAATCATCGCCTTGATACAGCACTCGTTCATCTTATATCTCTTGCTACTAAACGTTCTCACCTATGAGGCACACTCACATAATTTCTAGACGATACCGTGAAGAAAACTTCTTTACCTGCTCCCTCACAACAAGAAGTTATCAAACCTCCTTGACCTACTACTGTTGTCTACAATTATGCTTGATTTATCACTCTCTATAATAGTTTTCAAAATTGTTTATTTCTGACATATGTTGTTATTTATGTTTTTGTGGACCTCTGACCTTCGTGCATCCATTTATTAACAAATAACTGCATATACGAAGGTTTGTTTTTATGATCATATAACATTTTCTTTTCAATAAACCTTTTCTTGAAGTTAACGTATGTCATGCATTTATCTGTTACTAGCAGCCCGTCCCGACATTGTCCGGGAGCAATCATGCTTCAGGACCCCCACCCGCCCCGACGTTGTCCGTGGGTCCCCCGGATCCTTCCTTCATATATTGCAGTATTATACCTCTATGTTTCTTTTGTACGCTTTTGTAACCTGCACATGTCACATTTTGCTTATGTAATGCACCGTTTGCTAGCTGTTGTATTTTGTTGGCTCACGATTCTCACTTTTGTAATGCACTCACTTTTGTAATGCACGGTTTGCTATCTCTTTTGCTTCATTTAATGCTCACTGCTCCTCCCCTCCTGTATTTCACCTACGCTCACCGCTCCTCCCCGCCACTTTTTCCTCATGCAATGCACCGTTTGCTAGCTCTTGTATTTTGTTGGCTCACGATTCTAACTTTTGTACGATTCTCACTTTTCTAATGCACTCACTTTTGTAATGTCCGTGGGTCCCCTGGAGTCTTCCTTCATATATTGCAGTATTATACCTCTATGTTTCGTTTGTACGCTTTTGTAACCTGCACGTGTCACTTTTTCCTCATGTAATGCACCGTTTGCTAGCTCTTGTATTTTGTTGGCTCACGATTCTCACTTTTGTAATGCACGGTTTGCTACCTCTTTTGCTTCATTTAATGCTGACCGCTCCTCCCGCCTGTATTTCACCTACGCTCACCGCTCCCCCCGCATGTATTTCACCTACGCTGACCGCTCCTCCCCGCCTGTATTTCACGTACGCTCACCGCTCCTCCCCACCTGTATTTCACCTACGCTCACCGCTCCTCCCCGCCTGTATTTCACATACGCGGACCGCTCCTCCCCGCCTGTATTTCACCTACGCTCACCGCTCCTCCCCGCCTGTAGCTTTTGTATTTCACCTACCTCATCCACCGCTCCTCCATGCCTGTCCGCCGCTCCTCGCCGCTCCTCACCGCCTGTCCGCCGCTCCTCCCCGCCTGTCCGCCGCTCCTACCCGCTCTGTTTCCGCTGCTCCTGATGTCAGCACGCACGTCGCGGCCGGCCGGCGCTACTTCCAAGGGACTACTTTTTTTTTTTAGGTAAATATTTTAAATAACGTATATTTTTTTATTTTATATAGCCTATGTCCATCTAAAGACCCTGCCAATTACAACGATGTATCGGGTGTTTGGATTGGCGCTGTGGTTCCCGAGTTTACCCGCCTCAAAGGTTCAAAGTTCTTCCTTTATAATAGTAGTATAGACTACCTGTTTGTTACTGAAAACTATTATGACTGTGTGTATCAATATGTCCTGGCTTAGGACAAATAGGAACCCTAAAATTGTACTTAGGCAATACCGGACATTGTTTTAAACCCTTTTTTGAAAACTGTTGGGTGTGATATTAGTTTTCGAAAATGATGAGCCAAAATGTATTTGATCAAGATAGGTATCAATTTCTAATGTACATTTATGAAAAAAATTTTGATATCCAAAAATGCCCTTTAACATTGCCAGTTACTGTTCTGAATCTTGTTATCAAAAAACCTTTGGGCTGCGAATTTAGTCTATTACATCATTGAAGCTGAAATATATTTGACCGAGATAGACACAATTCCACAATATGTATGCTTTCTTTTTGTTAGATGGCTGGATTTAGAATGCATTGTGATGTAAATTTGATATCTCTGATGATATATGAACACAAACATGATGTTTATTTGGTGCAATGGATTCACATCTTCTGATGAATGCTGATACTAGATTTAAATACCATTTAGAATCAGTATTTCGTCTACAAGCAATGACACACGAGTTGCGTTGTAAACAACAGAATGCATACATTTGACTCGGTTTCCCCAGTTGCGATTATATAAACAACATGTTAAGATGGCCGCCATCTTCAAATATGATAGAGGAAGGATGCCATTCTCAATGTCACACAATAGGGAAAAATTTGTATACTTAAATCATTGGCAGAAATATAAGAAGTTGACCTCGGAGTGACACTAAATACACTGAGTAATCTCCACTGACATCTAAGCTCACTTCTCATAATGGAGACTCAGGTATTTCATTTTAATAACCACCTTGAAAGATTGCCGCTACAAATGTCCTTAGTCAAATATGGCAGCTGATAACGAAGTAGCTCAATCAATAGTCCTCTTTCCGCTTTCAAACAGTTTAAAAACCGGATAGGCTCCTATGCAAGCTTGATGCGGAATCTCCGGCCACTACTCGCAATACCGAAGGTATGTCCAGCCACCCGCTAGTAGATCTTTTTTACCATAGAACCATGCATTCAGTCTAATTAGATTGTAACTTTTGTAATTGCAGAATAAACAGAACTGATCTAGACCTTCTGTACGGCACCCCACTATAATAACACATTGGAATGCCGCTTTGAATTGCTTTACGCTGATGTCTTTCGATAAGGACCGTTTGGCATATATAAGTTGAGGTACCTTTTGTGACTACGCCGTAAATAGAGTAGATGTCCCCTTTAGGCTTTACTTTTAATTTCAGTGAATAAGATAACCATCTTCTTTTGCTTTTACCATTAATTTTAATGGATACGATAAACATCCCAGAAATGTTAAGGTTTTGAAATCAAATGCGTTTCATGCAAAAATCGATCGATACAACACTAAAGGGTTTTCCCTTGAATTCTCTTAGACTATTTGGATCGTCACAACTTTCAAGCGTGTGATCTTCCTCCAGTTTGAGACAGTTTTTATCGATACGCCACAAAACTTGAACACGCTCTCTCTGGCGCTACTAAGGTAACGATGGGTGCACTATCAGTTTGCGTCACCTTTATCTTCTAGGAATACAAAATGAACTAAAAGCTATCCTCTCTCTCTTGTTCTATATGAGACAGATTAGCTCATTTACAGCTTCACAATTTTGAAGATATAAAGACAAGCTGGTCCAACTGATTTTAGGTATGTCCTTAATTTGCATTCATCAGTACGACAAATGAAATGTAACTACATCTATCATGACCAATTTAGTTAGGTCAAGATATGCTTAAGAATATCTGCTAGGTTTTCGAAACAAACGTCAATATAATTCATGACATGTCTGTGTTGGTGATAACATTGCGTATGGAAATCCCACGATCTAATGTTTGAGATTCAGTTAGCTTATCACAACTAAAGATTTTTTCTTGATTTGACCTTTATGCTATGGGCACAAGTGTATGTGTTGAAATGTAATCCCTTTCGGACACGCTGAAATTTCTATATCCTAAATGCTAAACCGTGGTATCAAGCTAAATTTCCAGTTAACATGTTACATATTGATAAAAAGATGATTGGTTACCACAATTCTATGTGGGCACTCGAACTCTGTCTAGGAATGTTTGTTAATGCCTTGAACTATGCTAGATGAAGATATTCTAAGAAATGCAAATATTACCGAACATAGATTAGGATACTGTACATTCATTTGTGTATAATTTTTAAACAAATGTGTTTTTCTCAACGAAATAACTGCATAATGGTGTTACATTTACACGACTGTTATTGAAATATTGTTCCTATATGTATATGCTAGAATAAATAGTAATTTTCTATTGTTCTACATTGTCACAGGGGTCTACAACCTTAATACTATACAGTCCTGAAGATGGTCTCATTAACCCAAAACAAGAGACCGAAACGTCGACCTACGCACTTCTTTCCTTGGTTTATTTCACGAAAAAGTGTTAGCAACTGACTGTCACAGTGAAGGTTTACAATTGCTGAACAATAACCTTCTTGTCTCATTGCATGTATTGCATATAAGTACCCTTTCAAAATTTCCCCAAAAATGTCAATATAAAAAGAGAATATTTTCATATATACACCCGTTTCATTTTGCTCTGCCCACCTTTTTCATACATATCTTGTATGATTGTTTTGTCCTAAACGGTGTTTTACCCGTTTGAAGAAATTGTGTTAAGAACTAAGTTTCCTGAAAGAAATTAACCAGCAAGCATATAGCTAATCTTGCGTACAAATACTACCATAAAATAATCTAACAATTTAACGAAATAAATCCCTTGAAGGCAACTTACCCATTCCTCATGTTTTTCCCGAGCCCTCAAGGGTAGTTTGGGTTGCCCATTTTCTCTATCATTATCATTATCGAGTCCCTATTAGCTCTTCTAAAAGGTCCATCGGTAAGTGCCTATTGAGATTTAGTACAATGAAATTAGTGATTTTGTAAATTAGTTATAAAAATTTTACCATTTCCGCTGCATCACTGGTATTGCACTGCAAAAAGTATATTTAAACCAGCTTAATGTAAGTTACTATAAAAGGTGTTGAAGATCAGAATGTGTCGTAACTTGGTCTGACCACAGACAAAAAACCATACCAATGCAAAAGTCTGAGTTCTGCTAATAACTGCTCATTTCAGGTAAACAGATCAGAAGGGCTGAACAGCTAGTTCTCATTTTCACCATTTAAACAGCTGTTATAATTCAGCTTGGGCAGGTTGTCTGCTAGCTCTGGGAGCAGACATTGTGACATCACAGCAGGTTATTATAGATGATTAAGTATGTCATTTTCTTTTTGCACATGAGTCCTAATGTCACTACACTGTAATAAGAAAATGAAAGTAAGACCTTAATACAGTGATTGCTATTATCATGTATTACCACCCACTAATGACACAAGGAAATTTGCAAATTGCTAATAGCAGTGAGGCCTCAAAACTGACAATACTGCAACAGATATCTACAGGCAGTACTGGAATTGCATACAGTGGTATTAGCAGTACTAGAGCAACATGCTGCATTGTCCTTGTAACAACACAGGTATATTTTGCCTGGTGTGAGGCTCATCAGCAACATCAGCTTTTCAAACCTTTCCCCTGCAGTCGCCTCACAAGCAGTGGTTAATTTGTAGAAAAATAAGTGTTGGGGCTCTTGTCAGGAGGCAGCCTATTTCTCCTGTTAGCTCCGCCTAAGACAGAACCAACTACTAACCATGAAATTGGGAAGAAGATGTGGCATAATGGCCAAAACGGCTGAATTCGGAGCTGGGGAACTAGGTTCAGGTCTCAGCGTTGACTCACCAGACTGTGATTCTGGGCAAATCACTTAATCCCCCCCTTAAATTAATTTGTCCTTAACTGGTGCTCATGAAAAAGCGCCGGTGTTGATGATTAACTGATGGTGCTGAGCACCGGAAACCACTGGCTCAAATTAAGCACTGCCCACAACTGACCAGCTTATCACACAAATATCTTTGGCAGACCATTAGTTCTTTAGGCCATCTGGCTACATGGTAGCTCAGTAGATCATTCACAAATGACGAAATTTACAATAATTGGGCCTGTCACCTGAATAAACATGATGCCAATAAGTGTCATATTAAGGGCAGGTTTAAGGGTAGTGCGACCGGTACAGCCGCACCTGGCGCTGACCTGGGGGTAGAGGGGGGTGAGGTGTTTAGAAATAACTTATAGTTTTAAATGCACCTGGTGCAGAATTTCTTGTGCGTCCAGCAGTTTTCGGGCAGCAATAGAAATGTCAAAATAGGTCTGATGATTAATGTTCCTGCTGGAGAGAGAGTTTTGTTTAATAGCAGTATTAGTCTTCATAAAGTAGAGCAGAGCATTCATATGCCTGCTGCAAAGAACGTGTACCATGCCGATCACAAATCTGTATTTGATGTGGATAGCTCAGTGGATTACTACTTTTGTCAGAGCCCTCCTTTTGTTACAGCAGATCATAAGTTACCATCCTAATATAACAGAGTGACTTATGAATTGGCATAATATAGGTTAAGAGGTTATGTTTTTTACTCCAACCTTTCTTGATCTATTCCCAATGTTGCTAGAAAGGGTTCTTTTGGGTAGATATACATTCTTATTGGTAAAGCCAACCACAACTAGCACTTTAAAGCAAACAAAATGCATGTGAGAGAGGGACTATGGAGCATTGGCGGGCACTGGTGGAGGATGGTAGTGAGGGAATCTGTTGAGGAGGTCAATGGTAGGGGGTGAGGGTTGCCAAAAAACGATCCTCCTGGTCACACGGATTCCTAGAAACACCAATAACTTAAGTGTAAGCTATCATACTAGCCTTTAAAATGCACTGAGCTTAAAGTAATATAGCTCACCATAACTGGGCATTAAAAGAGATGAAGCGTCCGAAAGGTGTGGATTCTATACCAAATCCATCTCTTTGATGGAGATTTCTGCCACACAATAGAACAAGTCACAGAAATCTGTAGACAATGAGAGAATCGAAGACTTAAAGAGTTAAATGAACAACAGATATGTGTTGATCATATACATCTGAGGAGTACATTCAATTATTGTCAGAGTAGTGGTCTGCTTTGCAATTTTCAAACAGTGCTTAAATCAGCCCTACCCACTTTACTAACCATTTGGTGGCTAGCCGCAGTAGCAACCAGTGGTGGGAGTGCTGCCGGCTGCTGACGTGGGGCGGGGGAGGGGGAGGGGCAGGGTGGGGGGTAGTAAACTCCGGATTATGGCATAACAGAAGTAAGTATACAAATAAATAAATAAAACAAATTTCATTACGCGCGCTGCTTCATTACGCGCGCTGCATCGCATTTGGCGATGCAGCGCGCGTAATGAAATTTGTTTTCGTTATTTCTTTGAATACTTACCTCGTTAGACCCTGATCCAAAGTTTACTACCCCCTATCCTGCCATTCCCCCGCCCCATGTCAGCGCCTTGCAGCACTCCCACCACGGGCCGCTACTGGTTAGCCGCTATGCAACATTTCCATATTAATAAAACAGAAAGATCAAATTAATGGTTTAGAATGCAATGCTGCTCCAAGAACAACATTACTAGTGCAATAAATAGGGTGAATCCATGCTGCTTGTGCAATGCAGATCGAACAATAACATGTTGCCGCTGTCCGTAATACAAAAATGTTTTGGCACCAGGGCAACAATGTAACCTTTATCATCGGGAAGCATGCATAATATTAGGCTTTCGAATTACATCATGTGTGTAAAAGAAATGATTAGTAAATTAATCTAAGTCCATGAAAAAATGTTATTAAAAAAATAAAATAATTGATTTTTGTTCTAGGTTTGCTACTTTTCAGATAAATATGTAACTACCTCATTTTACTTCCTTCTTAGTTACATTGCATAAAGCACAGTAAATATCTAATAGGATGCTCTCCTTTTTGCATCAAAAAGTTACTTTATCTGGGAATGTGTTGCTCTTTGGTATGGGCCGCATTTAAATAGCCCAAATGTACAAAAGCTTCAACATTTAGGACAACTCCTTGATGTCCTAATGCAAATCTCCAGTGATTATATTCTGGTCACGCAAAAGCATACATTTTCTTCTATTTAATATAAGCCGGCACTATTTTCACACACTAAAGCTAACTCTAAAATTAACTAGTCAAGATGTTCTCTCCCTTTCAAATCCTCCACAGATTTCCATAATTCATAGTGCTTCTTTTTTATGCTAGAAAATCATATTTGTGACCCTATTCCTGAACTTTCCTTTCGTGTCCTTTCCCATTTGTTTCCAATCCATCAGAAGCTTATCACGGTTCTAAGCCTTGGAAGTCCAGGCCTCGTGTCCCTAGCTCAGCCCTTAGAATCCTGGAGAAGTCTGCATTCATAACAAGATGTGTCGGAAAGCGTGTTTGACTGAGCACAGACTGTATTTAAATCTGTGACAGCATTTCTGTGAAACCATACTGAATCAAAGATTACTCTGCTATGCAAAGGAAAATTAGGGCTCATTTTGCAGCAGAATGAATACAATTTTTTTTACAACTGTCCCAAGTGATTTTCAAAACATATCAACCTGCAATAAGTGACATGGAATCCCAGGAGTGTAATATGTAACTGTGGTTCCTGAGAGCAGAATCAATTTGTCCACTCTCACTTTTATTTGTCTGGATTCAAAGCATCACTTTTGAAACAATAAAGTGCAATGGTGGGAGATAGAGGCAATATATTGCTTCACGACCTTCCATAATTCACATCTGCTGCACTAAAGGACACAATGCATGCAGCAGCAGATCTTAGCCATTGTCATAAGAAATATGACCACATGACTCCTATTTTGGGAACTCGTGGAACTCCACCAGGGCCGGACTGGCCATAGCGGGAACCGGGCAATCCCCGGTGCGCCGCACGGGTGGGGGCCGGTTTTGGGCCCCTGGGGGCCATTTTTGTTACAGGTCCGTTTTAACGGCAAAGAGATCGGTGGCACCTCCAACCCCCCCTGATTGGGGAGGAGGGGGCCGGCCGAGCACTTTGCCAGGGCCAGTTGAGGTTCCCAGTCCGGCCCCGAACTTCACTGGCTCCCATTGTCGACCCACGCCATCTTAATACCAGTAGCATAATTTACAAAGTCATCAGTACTAGCACCCCTGTCTAGCTGGTTCACTATCGCCAGTGGCTCTTGCCACACCCATAACCAGGGTAAAAAAGCTAAATTTAACACGTCTTTCTCATCCATTCGTTGGGGATCTTGAACATCATTCAGGATCCATCAGGATTACCCCAACCCTGATCCAATTTAGGAAATAGCTGAAGATGCACTTATGGAAAGAACAATACTTCATGATGTATAAACAGTCAATCTCTGTTGCGAAACACAGTTAACTTGAAAATCATTATTTGGAGTCTTCAAAGAAAAAAATTATGAGAAGCATTAGGGAATAATAATGAGTTTGGCAGTTCATTGAACCACCAAACTCACATTGATGGTGCAGTGGTGATGGTCCAAACTCATCAATAAAACTACGGCGGTCGGTCCACCACAGGATGGCAGAAGCCACCAGGGATCAGCAATCCCTGGCAGTGGAGTAGTGGTTAGAGGCTGCAATATGCTTGGCCGTGCCGATGTGGCACCTCCAAGCATATTTGGAGTTTTCTCATCACCACTGTTTTCATGACGGTAAGATCCCCGTGAAAACTGTGGCTGTGAGGAAACAAATGGGAGCCCTACAGGGACCTCAGTTGCTTCAGGGCCATGTGATGCATTGTGTGCCCCCCTTGTCTGCATGCACACCCTTTCCAGCACGAAATGGACTCCACAGTTCATGCCGTGCAGGAACTGATTTTGGCGCTCCCATTGCGGTGTCTTTTTAATAGGCAAAGGAACGCCTGCCAGGCAAGAGGTAATTCGTAATCTGGTGGGTGTTCAACTGTGAGTTTTGGTGGTGTAGCGGCCTACTCCCACACCACCAAACCCATAATCAGGCCCTTAGTCTGAATGGGTAGTAGTACTCCTTGTAAGAAGCATAACAAAAGGGCAACTGGAATGCCTATAAATATGATTAGTCTTGTTTGTCATTAGGTATAATGACATTAAGCCTACATTTAGCCTAATGCCCTTTTTAGAAGGCTTCTAAGGTAGAGTGGCCATCTGTGTAAACAAATTCAGGAAATGTAGTGCTTTTGGCAGTCTACAAACAGGTTTAACCAAACAAAAAGCGTGGCAAGCTGTCATGTGCTCCAATACAGAATTATTTATCAGGCAGAAAGCAATTTAACACTGACAATACTGCATGTGGGGCATGATTCACAAACCTCTCTAGAGTAGACAGGGAAATTATGTAGAATGTTTACAGCATCCTAGAGGACATGAGTGGTAAGGATGAATGAGTGAGCACTGGAACCTTTTATGCAACTTCTCGGGTGATTTGAGACAATTTCCTAAACTGATTCAACTCAATTTTTAATTTTCACTTTGGAACAACAGGGACATATTCATCCAATACTCCTAGGAGGCCTAGCAACTTTAGGCTTAGGGTGAGACAAGATTAAGATGCACACCATGGGGCACATTATGATGGCGGACGGACCTGAGTCCGTCCGCCACCATAGAGTAGGAGGGAACCTCCGCATGGGCTGCGGAGTTCCCTCCTGTGCAATTAGGATGTGACCGCCACCCTGGCGGTCACATTCTCTATTTTTAACATTGCGGCGGATGCGGCTTCAAGCTGCACCCGCCATAATGTTAAAAATGCACGCATTGCATTTGTATGTAGAAAATGGCAGGCACCGCGTGGTGCCTGCTGCTTTCTGCATACAAATGCAGGGGGGTACCATAGGTACCCCCCATGTGCACCCCCTACCCCGCCCTACACCTAGGGGGCCCACAACGGGCCCTCGCCGTGCAGTTACACATGCTTTTCCACGGCGGAAAAGCTGCTGTGGAAAAGCATGTTTCAGAGCCCATCCTAATCTGGCTGACGGTGTCTGAGAGACACCGTCACCATATTAGTGCTTTTCTGCCGCGGTTGTAAGCCAACCGCGGCGGAAAAGCTGCGGACGGAAACCAGGACCCACCAGCCATCCTAATGTGGCGGTGGGTCTTTGGTGGGTCCGCAGAGGTAATGGGTCGGCCATCTTGGGAAGGGATGGGAGGCATGGGAGGCTAACTGTTTGCTTTGGAGGGTTCTGGTGTGGAGCTGAAGCTCACTATGTACGTCATGTGGTGAGGAAGACTATACTCGGAGTAATGAAGATTAGCGGTAAGTAACCGGGGCATTACCTCGTGTTGGCATTATTTTGCAAGTTTTTTTTTAATAAAGCACAATCTATTAGCAACATTTGCAAGGCAAGAACAAACTAAAAATTGATATGAAGTGACTAGTACAGTTAGTTAAAATGTATGGAAAAAAATCTAAATATAGTCTGAGAAAATAGGTGACTCCTAAAAAGAACAGATCTTTCCAACAACCATATGAATGTTTATAGGGTCTTTAAATTGAGGTGGTTGGCAATAAAGAGCAGAAGGGACAGTATTATGCAGTCCCTTGAGTCAGCGCTCCCATTGCGGTGTCTTTTTAATAGGCAAAGGACCGTCTGCCAGGCAATGAGGTAATTCGTAATCTGGTGGGTGGCCAACTGTGAGTTTTGGTGGTGTGGGAGCAAGACAGTGGCCTGGCGGCCTGTCCCACACCATCAAACCCATAATCAGGCCCTTAGTCTGAATGGGTAGTAGTACTCCCTGTAAGAAGCATAAAAAAAGGCAACTGGAATGCCTATAAATATGATTAGTCTTGTTTATCATTAGGTATAATGACATTAAGCCTACATTCAGCCTAATGCCCTTTTTAGAAGGCTTCTAAGGTAGAGTGGCCACCTGTGTAGACAAATTCAGGAAATGTAGTGCTTGTGGCAGTCAACAAACAGGTTTAACCAAACAAAAAGCGTGGCAAGCTGTCATGTGCTCCAATACAGAATTATTTATCAGGCAGAAAGCAATTTAACACTGACAATACTGCATGTGGGGCATGATTCACAAACCTCTCTAGAGTAGACAGGGAAATTATGTAGAATGTTTACAGCATCCTAGAGGACATAAGTGGTAAGGATGAATGAGTGAGCACTGGAACCTTTTATGCAACTTCTCGGGTGATTTGAGACAATTTCCTATACTGACTCCACTCAATTTTTAACTTTCACTTTGGAACAACAGGGACATATTTACCCAATACTCCTAGGAGGCCTAGCAACTTAGCTCAGGGTGAGAAAAGATGAACACAAGTGTTTCAAGGTTTCTTCACCTATGTTTCCAGTGATGTGTGCCCCTTTGATTAAGATGCACACTATGTGTGCTGTATTTATATGTTATTAATATCTATTTGTATAATGCTTTCCCCCTGCACATTGAACAGAAAAAATTAAAAGAACTGTGTGGAGTATTAACATCAATATATGTTCTGTTTTTTCTTACAGTCATTAATATATTTTAGTGCTGATCCAGCTAAGTAAGCCAGCATATTATGAGTTTCCAGACAGGTAGAGAAAGACCAGATAACAAAACACCAATATAGGTCATTAATAAGTCCAGCTGATGGGCACAGAGCCAAAGTGGCCTTACATCAGATGGCTGAAACCTGTCAACACAAAGGGTTCTTGGATAATCACATCTATTGGCTTCTATTTAAATGTGTCTTTTTTTCTTACCAGTGGAACCCAAAATAAAGGCATACCAGTGTAGCTACTAGGTATATGTAATCTCACATTTCCCCTACACAACATAACAATACCTAAGCACTCTTGCACTGAGGTTTAACGCATTTGGGATTCAGTATCCCAGGATGGCACCAGATGATGAAGTATGCCACTAATACAGTGGGTGAGTAGCTGAATAAAAAAATTAAAGCGTGAGCTTGGGTTTATCTTCCATCAACACTATCTAGGTCTAAAGGTCATAGGTCTGATATCTTCGTGTTGCACAGTATAAATTATTATCACATTTATCTAGGTCTATAGAGCACAGTTCTGATGATTTCTTTGTGTCATACGATATACATTAAGACCACATTCAGCACACCACATTTTTAAGTTTGGTGTGACAGCTCAGATATCTCCCAAATCTATTATTATCAATTCATTAATATAATCAGAGAAATATATCCCGCTCAATTAATGGTTTTGGATGAGGTCTGTATGATCCCACATGCAATTCATTTCTTGCATTGCAATATAGGAGGGGATATTTTACAACAACAGTACACCGAATGATCACACATTCAATTTATTTTAGATGCTGGCTCACAGAAATCAATGCCTTATTGCTCTGTTTTTTCACTGAAGCAGGATTTCAGGATTTATAAATAGTTTAGCCAGACCTATTTGATGTGCCATGCTTGTTTAGAATGTTGCCAGAGTGACATGAAGCCCACATCCAGCCTATTACAGGAATATTTCTGTGATTGATCATAAGCAGTATTTTGAGGCAGCTTGCACGGACACGCATTAACTACCATGCCAGAAGGATAAAGGGGGCAGATCAACAAAAGTGCACTACAGTGGGCTAGACATCCTTTGGGTTGCTTGTGCTTGAAAGTAAGAGGGTGTAGCCTTTACAAACCAGTAAAGTTCAAGGATATGTCATTTAACACTCAATTATAATGTCACTTAAACCTATGGCTTTTTTGTAAATCAATCATGATCTTTCCTCTTTTAAAAAGGGACTAAAACCTCAACTCTTCCCAGGGATACTGTAGTTGGCTGTTAAAGTAATGTTTGTGTTTCAGGCCTTGAAAGATCACAGCGCCAGGATACCCGTTGGGTGACAGTTGCGCTTTACAAATGTGCCATACATACATACATATAAAGCGTGGCTAATCACCTGATAGGGTATCCAACCGGTCATATGAAAGCTTAGCATAAACCCAACCTATCGGGAAACCTGGGGTCAACACCCCTTCTGCATGTAGCCTTTGGGAGTGCGCAGCGGGATATTGGCCATACGGCCAGGTCTTTAGCTAAACTCTATGCCCAACCTCCCAGTGGGCACCTGTTAGACCAGTCATCTGTGACTATGTGATGCTTGTTCACTTTTTGCAAACATTCTACCATATGCCTTAACGTGGCGGATGGAAACATGTTTGCAAAAAGTGAACAATAAAGGTTTACGTGCTGTTGCCGAAAGAAAACAAATGGACACACCTGTGTAATGATGCATTCTGGGAGAAAACCAAGCCGCAGTGGTAATGCACGAGGCAAGGTGGAAAACAGAAGAGTACCCGTGATCAACCCTCACATAGAGGAGAAACGCATTGGGTTTGTGTATTTGTGCAACTTTCTGCATGGATTAAAGGCATTTTCAACCTCCAGCCTTGGTGTCAGTGTCCTCACTTCAAGGTTAAGTGAAGTTTTGTTTGGATTTTAACGGAGGGCACCGGTATCGTCTCACTGACCCGCCCTGCAGAGCCTGCTGGCTCACATTCCGGTGCAAACATGTTGGCATGTATGTATATATATATATATATATCAGGAACCAGGTTCCCTCCAAACGAAGAAGAACAAGCCACACACAGGTAACAGGTCCAGCACGCTTTAATGGGCTTTCAGGGCATGACGCGTTTCGTATTCAAACTTTTTCAAATGCCTTTCAGTCTTGAATGCTCTCAAATGTCCACTTTTTCAACAGGTTACTCCTCTGCGATTGGCTGAGGTCCTTTGCAGGTGCTAGGGAGTGTCTCAAAACTCGTGGTCCCGAGTCTCCAGTTAGGCAGTCAGTCAGCGTTTGTACTGCCCCAGTGGGCGGTGACTGCCTTTTCTCCTCTAGCGCCCGGATCTTACAGGTGGGCAAGCGGCTGTCCTGGACCTTCACCCCCCCAACATGACACAGCCGTAACCCCGGATTATCTTGACAGTGCAAGACGCTCCCCCATGAAGTCACGGTCCCTCCAAAAGGTGGGCTGCAGCTGTGAGACGTGGTGGTTCAGCGTTTCCCCAGTCCGTGAGGCACACCAAGCAACTGCCACATAACGCTGTTCAGCGATATATATATATATATACTTTCCAAAGTGGCAGCCCACAGTGTGACGCCGGAGCTCTCCTCAGGGCAGTGCATAACCTTCCGGCAGGGCAACGTCGGTAAATATGACACCGTTTTTTACCTTTCAGCAATGATATCGCACACGCTTGATTTTCAGGTTGTATGGCGATTTATTCAGGTAAACAAAACGCTGCCATGCCCAACGCGTTTTGGTCCTCCCCACTCGGATCTTGATCACGGGATGATGTTTCAATCAACAAGGGCAGTATTTATTTCCATGACTCACAATTACTTCCTGTTATTTTTCGCAATGCATTTGGGTATCTGTTGTGACAAGTTTAAAGTGCATGGTGCTGGAAAGATTATTATATAAAAAAAGGTGAGTTAATAGTGAGTGCCCTGTTACTGTGATTTGAAAAACAAAGGTTTATATTTTATAAGAGGCAAAGAACTCATATATATATATTTTTTTTTAATCACATTGATTAGATTTTATATGTCTCTTTAAGTCTCACTAGTGAGTTTATTTCAACAATGTCTCTCTTTATTTAATTTTCTGTCCATCGGTGGAGATTTTTTTTTGCGGAATAGACGTCATTTTGAAAACCTTCTTTTGATTTTGATTTTCCTTCGCAGGTTGGTGTGGTTATGTACAAGTTTTTAAGGAATATTTTCAATCGATTTTGACAGAAATATTTTGACAAAATTTTTTTGGGTTCTCGTCATATCTTATTCCTCTTTTCTTCTATCAATTTGATTTTTGTTTGACGTTATCACAAGTAACCATCTTTATCATTTTATTGGTATCCGTGTTCCTTTCTATTAATTTTTGGCTCTCTGGTGAGCATTTCTTGCCTTTTTAGTTAGATGCAGAAGATGACATTCTTCACAATGGTTACGGTAACTTTTTTTGATCATTTGTTGTTATAACTGGTTAAGACCTCTCAGATTTAAAGACCTGAGTGTTACTATATGCTTAGATTCTTTTTTGTCGCAGGAGTTTTTCCCTGTTTCCGCCCCTCTCTGATTGTGGAACTTGTTCGATGGCGCTGAATCTTAGGTCCTCCCACTTGCTATTGTGGGCCTTTTCCATGTGTTTGGCTATGGCATTCGAGTGTTCGTTATTTTTTGTTGCTTGTATATGCTCTGAGATTCTTTTCCGGACACAACACGTTGTGCTGCTGATATACTTTAGTTTTCACAGACAATCCCCAATATATTCAACAAATTTGCTCTTGCAGGTGATATGTTGTTGAATTTTCCACTTTCTTTCTTTCTTGATGTCAATTTCCTGTCGTTGTACCCCAATTTTGCATGTCTTGCTCTGTTTGCACTATATATTTTCCAACTCACAGTCTAGCTATTCAGCAGACAAAATGCTGCCCACCCAATTTTGGTGCAGACAAAGTGCTTTATTGATTATATAGCAGGAACGGGCGTGGCCTCCCTGCTAGGCCTGTGTAGGGGCCCCCTCCGGGTTCATTCAGGAGCTCTGCAGCTAGGGTGCTGTGCTGAGGGGGCCCTCTGGAGCTTGGGCCCCCCGCACCGCAGGGGCTGCGGGGGACTGTGTTACGCCCCTGATGGCAGTCTGCCACAGACCCAATGCGTTTCAGGTCCTGTTAATGAGCCTTAATCAATCCATTTTTTGTTTAGCTAATAACTTTAGTGCTCTTTGAAAAATCCGTGCAAAACCTCTCAAAAAGAAATGCATTGGCTGGGTTTATTTGTTTAAAGAAACAGTGTTCAATTTGAAGGGTTTTTGTAACTACAGTAAATGAAATTTGATTTTCTCTAAAACCAGAATATCTCTCTTCATGATAATTTGTGATGTGCATAATCTATATATTTCTGACAGATGAGTTCCTTGGAGGGCTATTTCTCTGACATATTGGTTCTTGAAACACTGTTGTACAATTGTTCTCAGTTCACTAAGTACTTGGTTGCTTTTATGGAAAGTATATCCCTTTCTGTAGTTTAGTAACAATAACTTCAACTAACCAATTATACAAATAACTAAATTGGCCCGTAAGCATGGATAATTTCGGAATTACAGAGCATTTTGTATTGTAATTAATTGTGGAGTCTTTTCCTTAAAAGTACAAGATTATTCACAGTAACACTGGATTAAACACAGACACGGGGTTTCAGAGGTGTGTGTTACTTACTGTAAAATGCTTCAAACCATCATAGGGTTATTAAGAACGATCTACATGTAATTGCAGTACAACAAAAAAGCTGATCCGACCATTTGTATCATTATTAAGGGTTAATGTTTAGTGGTATCTTAAAATGCCCCAGATACATGAAATAATACTACAGAGATTTACTCCAACCAAAAATATGTATATATTCATCTCTCAAATTATACAAACAGGTTGTAGTGTAGTTCCTATATTCCCAATAGGCTCTGCGCATTGGAATAACATAAACAGCAGTGTAGACATAGGCCTGAGGTCATCTAGGTCTCTACTGACTATGTTAGACTTAATTAGTTTTGCCAGCAAGCTCAGAGGCCACTAGAAACTTTCTTGAATGTTCAGGAAAGGGTTAACTGTCCTGATTTAGACAAGAAGGGATTCGTTTCTGACAACCGCATAAACATGACAACTTTGCTCCCTCAGAATAAAGAGTGTATCTCTAGAGTCGTGTAAAAACAATCAGTCAATCGTGCATGCTCAATTTCACCAGAGTGCAGAGAAATAGAGAGACAGGCGTTTTCAATAAAAAGTGTTATTTTATTGAGCAGTCTTCTTTCTCATGCAAGATTTTATTTATTTTATTTATTTTAGCGATTTGTAAAGCGCCTGGTGACCCGAGGGCATCCCCGCGCTATAATAATTATGGAGATCTGAGGACAGAAAAGGAGGGACTCTATTTAGGGAACAACAGCGTTTTCAGTTTTTTCCTAAAAATCAGATGATTAGGTTCAAGCCGAAGGGAGCGGGGAAGTGCATTCCATCTGGTGGATGCTTTAACCGAGAAGCGACGGCCGCCAGTACGTGTCTTCCGGTGTCTGGGGATATTGGCCAGGTTCTCATTCTCCGAGCGAAGGGACCTGGGAGCTTTGTAGGGAGTAACCAGGTCTCTCAGAATGGCAGGGCCAATTGTTGGCTTCTAGGTATTGTGACAGTTGGCCATTGACCAATTTCTCGGCCATTTTACTGATACAAGGGAGGAGTGAGATTGGCCGGTAGTTCGCCATGTCGGCTGGATCCAGCTGGGGTTTCTTTAGGAGTGCTTTAACGACTGCACTTTTCCAGCTGGGGGGGACCGAACCTTGAGAGAGCGAAATGTTTATGAGCTCCGTGATTGTGGGCACGATGACCGGGGCTACAGTTTTAAGGAATCTGATAGGGGCGGGATCTAAAGGGGAGCTGCTTTTCATTTTGGCCATAGTAGTGTCTACCTCGTTCCTTGTTACTGCCCTAAAGGAAGTGAGCTGAGGAAGCAAACTGCTTATTGTTTGATTAGTGGATGCCTCATTGTCCATATGGTTCGACAGGCCGAGAGGGGGCAGAGAAGTTAAGATGCGGTCGATTTTAGCATTAAAATAGTTGGCCAACTCATTACTTCTGTCTGCCGGGGGTGTGTTGGATATGGGTGGAGCAGGTGTTTTCAATAACTCTTTTAAAATGAGATAAGATTCCCTTGCCGAGTTATTGGGATTTTTAATTCTTGTGTCATAATGAGAGGCTTTCGCCAGCTTCAGGGTAGATTTGTATATTCTCACCGACCGCTGATAGGCATCTTTGCTGGCATGCTGCCAGTCTTTCCTCCATAACTGTTCTGCTTTCTTGCAGTGTTTACGGAGAGACCGGAGTTCTGGAGTGTACCATGGGGCAGATCCTAGTTTCCCATTCTTATTCTCGCGTGTTTTTATTGGGAGGATGCAGTCCAGAGACGTGGTAATCCACTCCCTGAATTTACTGTCTGCAATGGTCGGATCTTCCGAGGGGGTCGGGGTAGTCGAGTTCAGGGTTCTGGCCCAATCTTCTGTGGCTATTCTGGCCCATGCTCTGTCCCTAATGTAGGTGGTGGGTTTATGGAGTTTCTTGAGGGCTCCTGGAAGGCAGAAAGGGACCATGAAGTGGTCAGTCCATGGGAGGGGAAGGGACTCTGTGATTTGAAGAGTGAGTATATTCGTGAACACCGGGTCAAGCAGATGACCTTTAGTGTGCGTGGCTCCGGAATTTGAGAGGTGGAGGCCATATGCCGCCAGTTCTCCAATCAGGTCGGCTGCCCCTGTATCTAGGGGGTCATCGAAATGAATGTTGAGGTCCCCTAGTATCGAGAAGTTGGAAGTGAAGTGGGCCTGAGATGCAATAATATCCAGGAGTGCTCTAGAGAAAGTACCCGGATGCCCAGGGGGCCGATAGATTAGGAGTCCTGATAGTGAATAGGTCGGTCCTACATGGATGGTGAATTGAAGGCTTTCAGAATCAATGATATGAGCATTGTTGATTCTGCAGGTGAGATTGTCTCGATGAATGATCGCCAAGCCTCCTCCTCTACCCGAAGGGCGGGGCTGGGACTGAACAAGGAAGCCTGGGGGAGTAGCTAGGACAATGTCTGAATCCGAGTGGTCCGTAAGCCATGTTTCCGAGAGGAACAGGACGTCAAGCTCATGATCTTCTATTAGATGATTAATTAGCAATGCGTGTCTAGGGAGTGAGCGACAGTTCAAGGTGGCTAGTTTAAGAACTGTGGGCAAAGCAGGTCGGTTGGGGAGTTTGAGCTGGGCTGGGCGGCATCGAGTGCAGCTAGTATATGGTCCTTCAAGATCATGCACATAATTGCATGCAGTGTCAATAGTAGGTCTGAGACTGAGGAGGTCCCGGCGTGAATAGCTTACCATGGGGGCAGCCTGATCCGGCAGGGGTTCTGGCCCTGGGCCCGGCCGGGCGCGGACGGGCGCAGACGGGCTTGCATAAGGCTCGCCTTCGGCGCGCAAACAGCGCTCCCGCTGCGCTCGTCCGCTGCGCTTGCTCGACTGGCACATTTATGTGGGTGTTTGGGGCGTGGCCTCCCGTGTGGGCGTGTCTCTGCCTACTGACTGCGAAGGGGTGGAATCCCTGTTTCAGCGATAATATCCGCTGTATCAGGGGGTCTGCGGGGGACTGCTCGGCGAGGTGCACAGTGCCCGTGAAGTGAGTAGAGAGTTTTAAAAGTATCAGCACACAACAACAGTTTAGCAGTTTTAAAATGACAAGTCCTCCGGCTTCCGCCTCAGAGGTTTACACAATCTACCGTGGCGCGTTCACTCGGCGCTTAAGTAGGCTGTCGGGTGGGCGTGGCCTCCCGTGTGGGCGTGTCTCCGCCTACTGACTGCGAAGGGGGAGAATCCCTGTTTCAGCGATAATATCCGCTGTATCAGGGGGTCTGCGGGGGACTGCTCGGCGAGGTGCACAGTGCCCGTGAAGTGAGTAGAGAGTTTTAAAAGTATCAGCACACAACAACAGTTTAGCAGTTTTAAAATGACAAGTCCTCCGGCTTCCGCCTCAGAGGTTTACACAATCTACCGTGGCGCGTTCACTCGGCGCTTAAGTAGGCTGTCGGGTGGGCGTGGCCTCCCGTGTGGGCGTGTCTCCGCCTACTGACTGCGAAGGGGGGGAATCCCTGTTTCAGCGATAATATCCGCTGTATCAGGGGGTCTGCGGGGGACTGCTCGGCGAGGTGCACAGTGCCTGTGAAGTGAGTAGAGAGTTTTAAAAGTATCAGCACACAACAACAGTTTAGCAGTTTTAAAATGACAAGTCCTCCGGCTTCGGCCTCAGAGGTTTACACAATCTGAGAAATGAATTGACATAATTGCAATACTTATCATAAAGTAAAGTGCGTACAGTAAAAGTAGTATTATGAAATAATACTGTAAAAGCATTGATATGGTTTCTAAGCCATAAGCTAAGAAACCATATCACGATATATGATATGGAATTTTCAACTGCCAAAATCTGAGGGATTGGATCTTGGAAGAAAGTTGACAAAATTTGGGGTAATTTGTTCCCTATTCAGGAGACTTGTGACTAGTTCCTATTTCTTTCATGGTCAGAGCCTATTCGACGCAGAAGAAACTGATGTATTTTTTCTTTAATACACTGTAAATTTATTTGCCTATTTTTTATTTTGTTTACGTTTTTAAGGATCTTATGTACTATAATTTTCTTTTGAACTGTACATCTGCTTGTGCTGTCAATAAACAATAAAAAAATATATATATATGGTTTCTTAGCCATATGATACTTTAAAATGGATAAAACATGTACATACATAAAAACATTGACTAACAAACTCAACTGATGCTTCTAAGATACGCCTACCCCGGTGTACCTGACCTAAGCCTAATACGTGGGAAGGAGTAAGTAAGTTGCAGTTTTAAGTTAAGTTAAGTTAGGTTTTTGCCAAGTATCGGAATCAAGAATTCTCTCTAAGGTTTTAATCAGCTCCGTACCTTGGTTATAGAATGAAGGAGGTCTTGTATCTCGCTTCTCAGGACTCAATCTCCCAGCAACCCGCGAGGGTGACTTGGGAACACCGGAGCTGGATTTCTCGACGTGAGAAAAGGCAGCTTCTCCAGCTCGTCAAAAAGGGAGGGGCGGCTTCCTTCGGCTCTGGCAACAGCTGGGCTCTCGGACAAGTAGAACGTCTCTCTGCTCCCCACCACCGTGTGTTTGCTTAAGGCAACGTTGGTATATTTATACCTGAAAGGTACCGGGTTTGACGTAAGGTTAGACATAAGCCGTCACTAAGAACTAACAGTTCTTTCTGGACTCCAGGAGTTCTTCTGCAAATCAAAACAAAAGCAGGGGGAATCCCGGGCTGCTGGAGGCTTGGTTTGTTTAAAGAACGTGTTGGTCTTTGGTTGTGAGGGGCTCTTTAGACGGGTGTCAGTAGTTTGAATTGGTATCTTTTCTGGATGGAGAGCCAGAGGAGGTCTCTCGGGTTCTGGGTGATGTGGGTGGTTTTGGGCAGGTTGAGAACCAGTCTGGCCACTGAATACTGTATTGTCTGGAGCCTTCTCATGGGTTCGCTGCATACAGTGTGTTGCCATAGTTCAGACGGCTGGTGATCAGGGCTTGCATAACTGTTTTCCCGGACCTTGTCAATCATGGAAGTAAGCCAAAGTGACAGTGTTGATCTGTCGTTTCATAGCTAGATTGCTGTCCAAGATAATAAAGAGCTCGCTGGCGTGGTCTTAAGGTATATGGGTGGGTCCGAGTTCAGCAGACCACCAGTTTTCATTCCAGAGGGAGGTATGGTTGACAAAGATAAGGACTTCGGTTGTGTCCATGTTGAGCTTTAGGCAGGTGTCCTTCATCTTGGTACATCTTGGTCTTTGGTGTGTAAGGGTCTGCTGAGACTGAGGACAAACTGGGTGTCATGAAAGTATGATATGAAGTTGATGTGGGGTTTGACGATTTTGGCTAGGGGAATCATGTGGATGTTGAAGAGGGTGGGGCTGAGAGATTAACCTTGAGGGATGCCGCAGATGGTGCTCATGGGTATCGAGGTGAAGGGGAGATTGAGTCTCTGTGCGCGACCAGTGAGGGATGAGGCCATTCATCCAAGAGATTCTTCTTTTATTCTGATCTGATCAAGTCTGTGATGAGTGTGTGTTAGGAAACAGTGTTGAATGCTGGGAAGAGGTCGGGTAGGATCCGGGCGGCAAAATCTTCTATGTTGAGTAGGGAGCAGATGTCATCTGTGGGGGTGATGAGGGCAGTGCTTTGCTCTGAAACCAGATTGGGAGATGCCTAACAGGTTGTTTCTCTCCAGGTGCTCCAGCTAGTTTGATGGCCTTCTCTAGGGCTTTGGCAGTAAACAGGAGCAGCTTGATGGGGTGGTAGTTCTGGAGGTATCTGGAGTCTGTGGAGAGGTTCTTGAGGAGTAGTCGGACCGCTGCATGTTTCCAAACATCAGGAAAGGTGGCAGTGGTGATGGTTGTTTTGAGGGAGGGGGTTGGCTGGTGGTTAATCTTGTTGCTTTTCGGGTTGGAGAGACTGTAGTGCTAATGAGTGGATGGAGTTCATCATGGCTATGTTGTCCATTGTGTTGAGCTGTTTCCATGCAGCGAGGTGGTAGTCGAGGCTGGTTTCCGTAAGACTGGGGAAGCTGAGGTTTTCAGTGGGTTGGGATCCGAAGTTCCTGTAGATGGTGCATATCTTGATGTAGAAGTAATTTGCTAGGGAGACGCAGAGTTGCTGTGAGGGAGGAATCGAGTTTCGGTAGCTGTTTGGCGGGAGAACTCTCTGAAGAAGGTGTAGAGTTCCTTGGTGTAGTTGGCGTGAGCCTAGATGTGGTCTGCAAGGTCCTCCTTTTTCGCACCCTTGAGTTGGTGGCTGTAATAGTTGAGAGCTGACTTTAAGACGGCTTGGTGGGTGTTTTCTCTGATGGTGCTCCATCTTGTGGTTGTTTGCTGTTGCATTTCATTGCACTGAGTTTCCGGAGAGTACCAGTTGACTTGTTTGACCAGTCTGCGAGTTTTAGCTAGTTTGATGGGACGACTCTGTTGAGGACGTTGATGATCCAGTTGTTGAAGTTCTCAACTGCCTGTTTCACAGTGGTGGTGGCGCTGGGATGGGTTGTTTGAAGGGCATCCGTCTACTGGTTCTGGTAATGTGCTCCTTGAGACATCAGATGCCAATTGTAATGAATGTACAGGAGTAGAGTAAAATAGCATTGTGGTTACTAAAGAGGTCAAAAGTTATCCAAGTAAACTGTAGCAGAAAATCCTTAAGAGCACTTGTTAGTGTGACATGGCATCCTGTGATACTGATAAAGGTTTTTCTCAACTAATCTCTGTATGATAAAGGTTCATGGTAAAAAGACAATCCTTTTCTGTTTAATTGTTGTTGTAGTGAAGACAACTGAGCAAAGGCCCATTTTTAAAGAGGTTTCATGTATTTTATGGAAGTGTACAATCCCTGTCCTCATCGCCCTTCAGTTTCCTGTTCCATCACATCCATCATCTTACCATGCATTTCCTCATTACTGCAGTCGACTCTTTATTGTCTGCCTTCTTTTTTGGAGGAGTATTTCTTCTATTGTTATCCTCTTAACACTGCTCTTCTCATATTCCTTTTTTTCACCTTTTACACCTGGGGGCAATCAATGATCTCTTACAGTCTGCTCGGTGCTTCAACGTAGCCCGTTTTTTCATCAGAAGTACAAGTCGAGAAAATGATTATCAAACAGGTTAGTAACAGACTTTTGTGATTCTTTCTTGCTCATTGTTATATATTATTCATTTTCCTTTCAGATTTTTCAACCCACTTTTCCATCAGTATCTTTTGTAGAACCACTATGTGTACTTTTCCATTCAGATCAAGGTTTATTACAAGGTTGTTTGTTTTTGTTGGGATGGAAAAGTATCTTCTTTGGTAATGGAAGTGCACCCCTGCCCTGAGCCCCCTGCTGCAATGATAGCTGGATCCGTGCTGCTGATTTTTGTTGTCATGGGTGGACACAAATCATGTGTGTGGTTCATGAAATAGAGAGGTCACTGGGAAGGTGCTTGGGCACATCTGAGATAGGAGATGGGCTAATTAGAGAATCATAAAGAGTAAGACTGAGGCCCTGGGGGAATGTTTTGATGCACAAAACACTCTGGCTGGCATACAGGTGTGCACCTCTAGTCACTCCCGTGACATATGTATTGGGGCTATCAGATTTGGAGTCGCTCCTGTTGTGACAGACTGCTTTCTGGAGAGAGGGCACGACGGTGGAGTGGTTCTTCAAAAGGAAACAGGCCCCCAACACAAACTACAAAGACTCAGATCATAAATCACATTTGGTGTCTAGAAATAGACTATAAGTAGGGAAGTTTGAGGCCACAAATGTGTCAACTGTCAAGCAGCCAATCTGACTTCTGCCTGTGATGAGGACCAAGGGCTGAGGTCTCCTAACTGGGCGAGGGCACATCACTCAGGGAAATTCAAGAGCATCTGCAGTAAGGCCTTGAGCAAGAGTGACAGCTTGCTTGCCAAGAACATTGTCCCCTATGAGGAAGAGTAGAGCGCTTGGAGAGAACGATGCCCAGTGTGGGATACCTGTAGCGATGTGAGAGGAGATGGCTTCTGCATCACTCAGGCCATCGCTCATGTGCAGATTCAATTTAGCTACCCATATGCCAGTAGGGACCACTGTGAAGTTAGCCATGGCTGTACAGATCGGCCCATCACCCAACTGCAGAGTGAAGTCGGAGACACCTTATGCCAGAGGGGACCACTGGGAAGATTGCATTACTGCTGTGACGATCAGGTAGTATCCCATGTGCAGAGGGAAGTTGGTGACCCCATATGCCGGGGGGGTTGCCATGAAAAAGAAATTACTGACATGTCGATTGGGCATTCGCCCATGTGCAGAGTAAGGTTGGTGACGCTAGAGGGAGCCACCGGGAAGAACAAGGAACATTGTCTGGTTTCATCGATAGGAAAGGATGCCATGATCTCATGTGGGTGTCTGAGCCCTGGCTAAGTATCAGAATACAAGAGATCAACCCCCTACCTATGAGAAAGAGCAAAGGAGCTTACTGTCTCATCAGAGGAAATGCCATGTGTGTCCAGCAACTGCCCCAATGTCTGAGAGTGAAACTTTTTCAGGAACTCCTGTAGCACAACCCATGCAGGAGTAGGTGAGCCTGATCACAGGGCCGAAAGTCCCTGGTGAAATTGTTATGCTTGAAAGTGCTTCTGGTGCTGGAACACTTTTGACTTTAGAAGAGTTGTAGTGAGACTCCGACTCCTAGTGGGGCTTTATCTGAATGATGCCTATTGTGAATAGTGAATTAACCCTTAGAGAGAGGGAAGTGGGACACTAGTGTACTGACCTCAGGTGACTGTGTGCATTTTTTGTGTATTATGTACTTTACTTTGCGTTCATGTATAAATACTCATTTATTTGAAAAAACAAGTATTTGACGGGCAATCATTTCTTGTAGCTACTGAATATATTTTGAGTTTCAAGCCCGTGCTCACCCCCTGCATCTACCTCTCTACCTGAGAAGCCTTGGATTGATGGACCCTTGCTACTGTGGAGAATCAAGTACTGAAGTGGTACCTGGTCCAGTTGCTCAGAACACATAGTAGGTTGGGCCCCAGGACATCGGGCGTAAAAGACCTCACCTTCATGTTGGGCCCAGTAGCTCCTGCTTGCCCTGCGCACTCTGAAGGGGTTATAGCAGTTTCTCATTAAGATCAAAGCCATTCTTATCTTCTAGTCAAATCAATTTTTTTGTACTCAAATTAGGCCTTCACTATTCTGATTTTCTTAATCCTTATTTTTCAATAGATGACCATGAATTTGGCATTTATTCTTGTTAACAACACGTCCCCTAAAATTTTAAAAACGTCAGAGAAATGCAACATCCAAATCTGTTACAACACTACATATACAATATAAAAACAAAGTAACAAACATCTTCATTAGCATTTTAAAATTTAGAGACAAGATGTTTAATAAGTTTTCTTAAATGCATGTCTGTCTGCTAGGTGTGGATCGTTTAGACCCTGCTACCTTCCAGAGTGAAGCAGCGAATGGTGAAAGGGACATCTTTCTGCATCCTGCCTGGATATATGTTGCTAGTAAAAAGTTTGCCTCCAGAGACAAAACACAAAGGCTGTACTAGCTGAATATGAGTACCTCTACAGGAAAGCCTGCCTTACTCCAATCCAAGAAGGGTCAGCATTTTAGCAAATGATTTTAGACATGAGACCCATCAAATTTGTTGAAACTCCACAGTCATTCTGATCAGTCTGATTGGATGTGGTTTAGCCAATTAGACCATCTTTTCTGGGACAGAAGGGATGGGGATGTCCTACTAGGTCATAGCAGAACCTTGTAATGTGGATTTTAGGCATTCCACTTCAGGATATGAAGAGGAATCCTTCAGGATTTATCTAGGTGCAGTGTCATCCTGTCTACAACAAACTTATGTAATGGTCTCTTCCGCCCTCAACTAAGCTCTAAACAAACTGTGTTTAGCTCAAGGGCTCTACTGTAGCTCCAGGCTGGCAAACTGAAATTGAAGAGAGCCATGCTTTGAAAGTATTGTTTAACGCTAAAGTTCAGGACATGTTATTTTTACAATTCCAGATGTTATTAGAAGCACCACCATACCACAATTCCTGAGAGGCTGCTGGGGTAATATGGCCAATCAATTAAGGCAGAAGTCACCTGTGCATATAACCACCCACAATGTTTACATCTATCCGACAGTCTCAGGCACTGAGGGAAGAAACAGTCTTCAAGGGTTATTCTATTTAGACTCACTGGTGGAAATGGAACAGGCTAAAGTAAATTGTGATTTTATCAACGATAACGTCTTCCCTTGAGCACTTTTGCGAGGCTCTTGGAAATCCGGATGTTGCGCTGTTCATGTAACCTTGACTGTCTGACCTTGAAATGCTCAGCACCCTTTGCTCAAAGGTTTGCGCGTTTGGTATTTAAACAAGGGCGTGCAGGCCAGACATTGTGTGAGGCTTTGCTCGCAGTCCTGCTGGAACCTGCGAGGCAACGCTGCAGCAAACACAACATGTGAACAGCTGTGCACACACTCGAGCGAGAATCCAACAGCCATCTCGGCGAGAGCGCAGCGTGCAGAGAATAAGAGCGGCACTGCTCGGAGATAATTCAGCAAAGCAGAAACAGCAGCACCCACTCACACAAATCACCGTGGGGGGAGAGAGCGGGACTGTTTTCCATCTGCAGGCGGTGACTAATGAAGTATTACAAAGAAGGGCTTGTGAAATAATGAGCCCATTTCAAGAATAAATGTGTAACAAAATAAAGGCGAGCAGACAATTCAGCTCTAATGAACGCGGCACGTGGGCTTCCAATCCTGCCGGAGAGCGCTGCGATGCTCAGATGGGCGCTGACCTTATGCCAGCCGTTTCTTATGCTATACAAATGGTTTCGATTGACCACTTGACGGCCGCCCGCTTTATTATACGGCACAAAGCTCGTGCAATCTTGCTTCGAAAACAAATACCTCCTTACCCCTCACAAATGCCCTAGTAACTAGCTACACATATCATTGCTATTTGAAACGATAGCTCGTATGAAATTGACGCATGAAAATCAGCAGTCCAGGGCACTTTAGAAGTTTCTCTTGCAATTGGTTGTTCCAATTAGCCATGTAATATAGTGTGACCTGGTGAGTAGTGCACTGTGGTTGGAAGCCAAAAGAACTAGTTTATAAACTCCTTTCCTGGAGCACCTTCACTTTTAAATTTGAAAACAGATAAGGTCAGGGTCGAAAGTTTTTTTTAGGACTCCACCTTCCGCACTAGTGAAGTAGTGTGGCTCACTGGTTAGAGGCGGCAGACCCGAGAGCAGAGGACGGCCCGGGACCAGGGTTTGATTCCCGGCGCGGCAGGTTTCTGGACCAGGGTCAGCGGACTCGATAATTCTCTCGCCTCGGTGCCCACTCTGATCAGCGATCACACTCGGCAACTCTGGGCATTAGCTTGCCTCATCTTCACTAACGGCCCCACCAGACCGCCGGGGATGCCTGGTCTCACCCTGGAGATACCCATTAAGGGACCATCTCTCAGGGAAGCCAGGAAGGGTTTCGCAGCGGTCGAAGCGCCTTGGGACCCTACGGGTAAGTAGTGCGCTATATAAATGCCTATACATACATACATACATACACTACTGATCGCAGCGGCTGCTAACACCAACGCTCGCTACTCTTAACTCTGCACCTTACATTTTCTTGTTAGTGCACTCTTGCAGGTTCTGTTCAGTCTTCTTTCTCCCTTTGTCACACATTTACTACATTTCTCTTCCTCCTTTGCTCTCCCTTTTCTGACTTTCTTGCTCTTGCTTTGCATCGAATAAGCCACAGCACCGAAGACATGAGTGCCAGTGCCCACCAGCTGCAAACAACGCCAAACACCGCCTCAAATGAAGCCCGGTCAAGCAATGCGGGCCATTTCATATGAAGCGATCACTGGGTGCACTAAGTTAAGACACCGCCTGTGCACAGTTTTGGGTGGACTGATGTTTTTACCAGTTGAAGAGTTAGATCAGCACTATTCCACTATCTTAGACAGTGGTAATTGGTTGCTTGTGTGACAGGTACTTTCAAGGCATGCACTGCTTTTGACTGGAAATGTAGCCCATACAATGATGCACTCCCTAACACAGTAGCATAAACAAAGCAACAAAAAGACACACCACAAGAAAACAAATAAAAGAAACGTAACATAACAAACACAGTATAACAGAACAAAATTACATGACATCATATAGGACAAAAAACAACAAAACTAATCACCACTACAAGATGTCCCCTAATAAATATGAACCTTATTTTGTTAATACACAGTGAAAAGGTATTCGGAGAAAGCACTGCCTTAGCTGACAATGAAGGATTTAAAAAAAATGCTGCTCAAAATTGTTCCGTTAGCTGGTCCTTTACCTCTCAGCGACATTGAGACACAGACTGGTAGAGGTGGGGAGCGCAAGGCCTGTCGTCTCTGCTCAAACCCCCTACCCGCTACTGTTCTTCAGATTCTACCTAGTGCCTCTCTCTCCTTGCTCTTTCACTATGATTACAAGTCACTGAATGGTCCATGGGTTTGTGAATTGCATGAAAGATTTTCCATCATTTCTTCTGCCTGAAGAAGATGCATGCAAAAGTGACCCTGTCTAGGAACCTCCTGGTTCATCCCAAACATGCTCTTTCATGCCCCTGGAATAGAAGTGCTTTTATCACATCGGTTTTACCGAATCTTGACCGATTTAAACCTTTGCACCTTTCTTACCAAGAATTCTGCACTAGAATATGAAACCATTGCTCAAGTGTGGTGCAATTGCAGCTTGATGTGCATGAACGATCAGTGCAAAAATGTCATTCACAGCAAACACCTGGTGCAAGAGTAACATTTGCATCGCCTGCAAAAAAGTAATTGTTGTGCCATTCCACCAGTGCAAATGGCATTTTAAGTGCATCAGTTGGTTCCAAATTTCATTGGACCAGTGCTACTTTATGTAATATGTCCCCTGAAGAAACCGTCTTGCAACTTGGTAGCCTGTACGGAACCACCTCCAATCAACCCTTGGAAATGCAATTAGTAAAAGAGTTAGAATCAGGCTTTAGTTGCTAAGAAGTGTTCCAAGAGATGTTTTAAACTAACATCACACAATGAACCCCCCGTTAGGATGAACCTTTTTAATTACAGATTTGTTTATTCTGGTATTATTTGCTATGGATTTCTTTTGCGGCCCCTGGGAATATGTTGTTGGTTTCGGTATCCACTTCAAAGTCGCCTCTCTCATTCTATTCGAAACATTTTTTTACACAGTACATATCCACAAAGAGGGGTTATAGACCGAGATTACGTGAAATAATGTTGTAAAACCGCGGCAGCACAGATGGCACACCGGTCCAACCCTGAAGGCCTTTCGGTGGCACTGGCGAGTGCCCAGTGTCTAGGAAATGGCCAGATTTGCCTTTACCTGGTTGGCACTCACCAGCTGCAAAACTTCAGTGTCCCTGTAGACTTAGGTCATTTGACAGCTGTTACTGTAGTAGAATCCTCTTCTAGATTGGTTCAGAAGTCCCATCATGAATATGGCACCATATAACAGGCTGTTCTTGTGTAATACAAGTGTTTGGTGGAAAATGTCCCATGGGGTGGCTCAGTGAGATAAACGCCCCTTGCTGACAGCTGTTGCGTTCCTGAGTTCGAATCGCAGCAGTGGAAAGCCAGCCTTCCATTCTTCTGAGGACCATAACTTGGGAAAGAAAATCACAACTGTGATTTAGAGTGCTTTAAAAATGCCACAAGTGCCAAATTCATGGTAGCTGAAATGATAAATATAGGTAAATGTGTGCCTTGCCACAGGCCTGTCACTGTAGAGCTTGCTCATATTTTAGTTATATGCACACAATAAACTTTTCAGGCCCGAATACTAGAAAGGTAATAAGTGCTCATATTCAAATTGTAGGAAAGTATTGAATATACTGTTGATTAGCCATACACAATTTGTTTTTCACAGACCAAAAGGCGTATCGCCATTAAAAAAAAAATGTAAACATCTTCAAGGAATAATATGAATTTGTTTTTCTTGGATTTCAAGTCACAATTTACAATGTACTTATTTTTTTTATTATGAACAGTGTGTTTTTAAAGAGATTATTTGTCGTGAGGCAAAGACTAATTTATTTTCATGAGTGAATTTTTTTGATAAAAATCGCAAAAAATCGTTTGAAACATATTAATTCAAATTAACCTACGACCCTAACATGACTGCATACACTATGTACAGAACTATACGACAGGGGGCACAACATGAACCACGAGGGACAGCTCTTTATAACGACCATTGAGTATTAAAATGATTCCCATTTAGTTTCATTATTTGTATTAATTATGAATATGCAAAGTAAGCCACATTCAGATCCATTGAGTTGGCTCATGTGGATCAACTGAGAGTATCAGAGGTCTAGAAATTGGAATAATTGAGGAATCAATTTCAGCATTCATTTCAGGAACCATGAACACCATTAAGAAGATATTAAATCGATTAAATAATTTTGTCAATTTAATGTTGATAGCAATTTTGTGCAGTTTTCCCGTTCACAGCACGTTGTTATACAGTGATAGTATACTGCCGCAACGAGGGGGCGTAGCTCCTACCAGTGCAGCAGGTGCAGGTGCACCGGGGCCCTGTGCAGGGATGGGGAGGGGCGTCAGCCTTCATTACACTAGGGCTCTTGCTACTCACTGGCTGCATTTCACAGGAACACGCTTATATTGACACAGGTCTGTCTGTGCACCAGCATAAGAACGCCATTCCACTCTCAGAGCTGACTTCACTAGCAGAGATATTACTATCCGAAACTACAGGTGCAGTTGGTTCAAGAGAGTTGCGAAAAAAAAAACATTTTAAATGTAGCAATTTTGCAATGCAGGTAAATTGCTCTGTAAAGGTTTCACCAGAGTGAGACTTCGTGAGTAATGTCCACTATTGTGTAGTCTGAAGTGTCTTTGTAAAGTGCTCCTGTCACTGGTGGCGGATTCTGAGAGCACCATTTACAAAGATGGGGTCCTGTTAAAAGGCCTGGGATGCTGCAGGCCTGCACCATTTTATTGCTGCAGGGCAGGCTTCTGAAAAACACTGAAGAATATAAGATAAAGCAGAAAAACTGTGAAAGGTGAGTGTTAGAACCGGCTGTCTCTAGTTGGCAGAGGTATACACTTCTGACAAATAGGGACACTCCTTTTCTAGTTAGGGCAAGGGGATCACACCCTTCGATAACCCCTGCTCACCCCCTTGGTAGCTTGGCAGAGCAGAACAGGCTTATCTCAGAGGCTGTGTGTTAAGCAATTATGACCACGTACAGTAACAAAGTGAATACGCTACAAATGGACACGACACCGTAGTATTATAAAAATAAGTATTTTTATATAAGACTTAGCACAAGACCAAATAACGGCAAAACTGTACACAATCGGAATAAATACGTTCGGGAAGGAAAAAAGGATAGTTCAAAGGTAGTTTCTTCTTTAGCACAAGAGTCTTTTAGTATCAAGTAAATCTTCTTCTTGGAAACACAGTTCTTAGCAACAGGGTAACTCACACGGGAGCTACACAACGCTGGGCAGAGATAATCCACAGGTTCGGCGCCGACCGCGAGGAGCGCTGCGTCGGGCCGGGAGTCACACGGACCCCCAACAACACAGTACCTTAGGAAAATGAAGCACACGATGATCAGCGGCGTCGAGCACTCCGGCGTCGCGTCTTCGGTGTTGATCAGGCCTCAGCAGGCGTTGTCGATGATGTAGTTGCACAGAGTGAGCAGCTACTAGTTTCCCACTAGTTTCCCACTAGGCCCTGCGCATTGGAATAACATAAACAGTAGTATCGACGTGGAACTGCTTATATTCCAGGCCTCCACTGACTATGCTAAACTTAATTGGGTTGTGTTACCAACTAGCTCAGAGGTCACTGGAAACTTTCTTCTCTGCATAGGAAGTGATCAGCTTCCTTGGCACAGACAAGAAGGGATTCAGCTTTCCAACAACCGTGCAACATGACAACTTTGCTCCTCAGATCAAGAGTCGATCTCTAGGGTCGTGTGAAACAATAGACATAGATTTCACTCAGTCAGTCTAGTGCAGTTTACTTTCACAGTATGTAGAGAATAGAGAGACGGGCGTGTATCAATAAAGGTTAACATTTATTGAACAGTCTTTCTTCTCATACAAGAGAAATGTATTGCCACAATTGCAATAACTGTTATTATGAAAAGTACGTACAGTAAGATAAGAATAGCGAAATAGAACTGTAAAAGCATTGATATGGTTTCTTAGCCATACAATGGTTTAAAAGTAATAAAACATATATACAGTCATATATACATTAGGCTAACATACTCAACTGGTGCTTCTAACTAAGCCTACCCCAGTGTGCCTGACCTAGGCCTAACACGTGAGAAGGGGAGTAAGTAAGTAGCTTAAGTTAAGTTGGTTTTGCCAAGGTTTGTTTCAAGAATTCTCGTCTAAGGGTTTAGTCAACACCATACCTCTGAATAGAATGATGGAGGATTGGTATCTCCTTCAGGGGTCTCTCTCGATATCCCAGTCACCTGCGAGGGTAAACTGGAAGCGCCGGGACTGGATTTCTCTGCACGAGAAAGGCAGCGGCTTCTCTCAGCGCGTCGAGGAAGGAGGGGTGACAGCGTCTGCGGGCAGCTGGGCTGGATGTCTTCGCAGAGGACGGCTGCACGGCTCCTCAAGCGTACTGCACCATAGGTCGCGCTGTAGCGGCGATAATGGTAATCAGTAGCTTCACCACCACAGGATAGCAGGCTGCAGCGACAGAGTGCTAGTTTTTACCAACACGGGGTCATGCAGGCAGCTGGCATCAGCAACATGCTCGCTCATTGCTTAAGGCAACGTTGGTAATATTTATACCTGACAGGTGCCGGGTTTGACGCAAGTTTGCTGGACATAAGACGTCAATTAAAGATGTCACTAGGAAGTGATAGTTATCAGTTGCTCATTAGAGTTCCATTACTAATCAAAACATAGCAAGCGGGGATTTCCAGGTTTGCTAAGTTTTTATCTTGTTGAAGAACTCGGAGTGTTATCTAGGAATATCAGATAGTGACTGCTGCTCTGTCATTGCACTAATTGGTCGCAAAGGAAGTAGCAGAGAGTCATGCTGGAATGTGGCTCTGTGGCTCTGCTCGTGTGAGGCCAGAGATGACTTTTCAGAAAATCGCACTTGAACGGTTATGCCAATATAGGGAATAAATGGATTTATAGCCGAATAGGGGCATAAGGTCACAGTATCGATCAGGAACCTAGATAAGCACATGACACCCACTCCACGAATTCATGTCCATCAAAATTACTAAAACTAAGCAATTTAGATGTATGTGTAACATTGTGTAACATAGCCCACCCCAAAAATACATAAATGCATTCGAAATAGGCGTACTTGTAATACATGGAATTTTGGTACTGTACGTTTTTTAAAGCATAGTAATCATTCAAAAGGTATTGCATATGAAGTCAATGAACGATTATGCAAAAGAATTACACATGAAGTATCTCTGACAGAAGAAATGCGAGATAAATCATCACATAAAAATGCATTGTAATAATATGTGTGCTAGAGGCTGGTGTTATGTTATTATGTCTCTAGATGTGTTTAGAAATAGAAGTGTGAAGCTTCTGTTCTCTAAGAATAGTTTTTACGTTAAGCAAAGAATTGTTCGTGCCAAAAAGAGAGGGTCAATATTTTAAAAAAATTGTCCAATTCAAAGAAAAAATCAGTTTACCAAAGCTCCTGGCAGTTTTATGTTGATCAAAACTGAAGGCCGAATTCAGAGTTCATGGGAACGCTGTGTGTCGGAAAGCTTCTCAAAAGTTATTGTTTCTCTGTGGGTGAGAACATCGTATCAGACAGGCTCGCAAAGAATTGGTCTACAAAATCAGGTGATAGTTCAACCAAATTAGATAGCGCTGAAACTTGGCAGGTGTGAGAAAGATTGCCGTCATCGAATGCAGGATCAGCAATGCTCACAGAACGTTGTACCTGGATGATGTTGCTTTTGTCACTCGCTCCACTGTTACCACTTGGCTGTAGTACAGGAGTCTCCACGAATGCCGTCATCAGGATTGGTAGCCGCTGGGGACAACACAATGCGTGAGCCGTTATTGGACTTAGCAAAGTATCGACGTCCATTGGTACTGCTGATGGAAGTGAAAGACAGATGTCCAACACGCATTCCTCGCCGCAAAGCATACACCGTAGCACAGGTAAAATGCAATTTTGCCATATCGGTCTGAATGAAAGGAACCAGGTCATGTTGAGATCTCTCAGCCTGGCCAATCCGAGGACGTTAGTTATCCTGTCCCTGTAGCGCATTGCTAGGATTGTTTCTTCCATTCCCATGGGAGCTATGTCTGAGCCGAGGCTTGCCATAACGTAGCAGGAGGGTCAAAAATAGAATCCCTGCGATGAGTCCAAAAAATAGTGGAATACCACCAAAGATGGAGTGCACAAAATTAGGAAAGATTCCCAAAATTGCCTGGAAGGGTGTTAGCAGTCCCGTAAAGACTGTCTTAAATATGCCTGGGATGCTTGTAGCACTAGACATGTTAAGGAGTTGGTCGAGCATTTGTACGAAATGCACGGGGCAATTTGTTGATAAAAGGTCATGGACTTCAGTAGCCGTCCTTGCGACTAGAAGATCATACGTCTCTTTAGATGACGTTATAGGCACTGTTGTCTGTAAAAGCACAGATTTCATTTTGCTTAATGTATCAATTCGTATAGAATAGAGATTCAGACGAGGCCAGAGGGGAGTCACTGTGTCTGGAGGCCCGCTCGGGAACAATGCTTGCATACAACATTTGACCATGGACGTTACTTCTACTAGATAACTTAGTCCGGGCGCGAGGCCACAGCACCTGTGATCCGTTCTTAGAATGTAACTCCCGTTTGCGAGTTGCATAAAGAAGGGCTCTATCTGAGTTGCAGGTGTGACTAGCTGGTGGCATGAAAGGTTGTTTGAATTGCCATCACATGCTCCGTGTAAATTAATACCCTGACACAAAAGTATACCGCTTAGTGAGTGTTTACAGTTGTCACCACTAAGAAATACATTTTTGTCGCTGTCACTATAGCAAGAATGAGTGTATGGTAATTTCCATTCGGATTTAACATATCCCTTACCCAATTGTTCATACTGGCCAGCAGGTATGTATTCAAGGCATTTATGAAATCGGAAAGTTGTTATCGGAATTGTGATAATTCCGTGTATTATCCATTCAATGACAGGGCTCTCTGACATTGTCAATGATAATCTCTCGAGTTTCTCGATGCTCAAAATTGTATAGTCTGCTCCTTTCTGTGCCAAACTGATCTGTTTATCAGTAAGGTTAAAAATGGAAAATAATGACGTTGTGTTTATCAGACGCCAAGGCACATAGCCTGAACGAAGATTTTGCAGCGTCCAGCCTAGTTCTATAATAGAGCGTAATTGAGACTGGCCATGTTGTAACATTAGCAAATCTCTGTCTATCACATCAAAGGCAGAGGATACAATATTGTCCAAAGAATATATTCTTGAAGACAGAGTCATTAACCCATTGTCTACCACAGAAAGTGATTTTTCCAAATTAATACGATCAATTTCTCGTATCTTTTCAGCTGTTTCAATTTGCTTTACTTTCCAAGCCTCGTTGTAAGCAGCATAGATACTGGTCGCTATGAAACGCTTTTGACGCTGTTTGCGTGGTCCAAGAATGAAATCGCGCAAATCAGCACCATCTTTTAACAAAGACAAGTGTTGCTTAATTTCAGCCAGTGTGGATGAAGTTAGCCATTCTAGGCAGAGTTTACCTACACTGTATGTGGTTATAATTCCTGGATGTTGTCTCTGGGAATATCTAGGGTCTAATCTGGTCATTTTTAAACCCTGTGTTTTGTTCAGGAATCTATCTTGACAGCTATTTGTGTCTGTAGGCCAGATTAACCACTTTTTCCAATCAGGATGTGTTCTGTTGAAATGTAAAATGTGTGACACGTCTAACTCATTATCTGCAGTTGTATTCTCAGCTATTGGCTTTGGTATAGACGGTGTTTTCATTTCTTTGTTCTTAGCTAGGCCAAGACAAGATGTTTGGTGTACAGTGTCATTTAAAAATAACATTTGTTCTGGTATCATGCAGGTTCTAAACAGTGCTTCTATGCCTTGCACCTGCCAATCTTTTGTACCCCAAATTGATTTTGTTTCAATATTATTTTTCCAATAATCAAAACCAAATGTCATCATTTTGTCATAAAATGCTTCTGAATATATCAATTTAGAATTTGTCAGCATTGTTTTCATGCCTGTTTTATCTAACAGTTTATAATAAAACGTTTCTGCATCACTGGTGTTAAACCCTGAAAAATATTTGAATTTCTCAAAAAATGCTTTAGAACTGCTTTTAGGTGGTGTAGAACAATGTTCCCATTGATTATACATAAAAACATTTCTAGGCTGTGCAGATTTATGCAAGTAATGATCCCCATAGTGGGTGTAACAGAATAACTGCTCATAACTAGATGAACCTTGTAAATAATCATGATCTGTGAATCTAGCTGACATTACTAAATCAGCCATCATGTCATTAATACTGTTAAAGTCCCAATCATCAGAGAATGTACTAGGTGTAACAAAGTCACTTAAGGAAACCTTTAGTTGATGAGGATACTTCAGGATTTCGACCGGACCATAGATCTCATAGTCTGTTTTCTCCCATACTACCCCACCAGGTATTGGAATTGCTGTGACATTTACTGTTGACAGTTCTCTTTTCTTCACGTGGGATGATCTGTGTGGTTTCAGGACTAGGTTGATGTTCTGACTTGCTGTGTCCATTCAATTGTAATGAACTTTCCTAAAATTAAAACTAAAATTAGGCAGAGTAGGAGTATGAATACCCCTGTGATAATCCAATGCTCAATCAACGGTGAATCCAGATATAGTTCTTTGATTTGTTGAAGGAGTCCTGTTGTATTTTCTTTAGAATACTTTTTTGTTTCTGGCATCACTTCGGGGTCGTTTAAATCTTCAGAGAAGTTGTCGAAGTTGATGAAATAACCAGAGGCAGTTCTGTCAATTGATGGGATTGTTTTTTCAATCTGTCTTTCGGTAGCACTTTCTGATGCCACATTAGTGTAGACTGGTGTTGTTTCTTGACGAACTGTTTCAATCTGTGTTTCAAGAGGCACGAGTTCCATGGTATTATTGCATAGTCCTTCATTGTGCACTGCAGGCTGATCGAATGTGATTAGTCTTTCAGTTTGAACCTCTTGGATTGTTGCAAGTTTGGGTATTCTGTTGTTTCTTGGGAGTCCACTGGGCCTACTGTTGATTATAGGCCACATGCTTGTGGTTTTACCAGGTCGATGGACACGACTCTGTTCTCCTTTTTACCAGCAAGGGGCGGTAGCACAACTGATCTTGTTCCGGTGACTGCTAAGACAGGTACTGCTTTTCTGTAAGAAGGCCCAAATTCCTTCTTAACCGCGATCTTTTCTCTGACTAGATCCCCAATCTTTGGAATCCAGACAGGCCTTGCTGGGGCTGTTGCGGGTGGTGCCTCGTCAGTGGTATTTGGCTGTTGCTTTAACTTTATGTTGCTTAATGATTTTCTTGTTTCATTCAGTTCCTGTAAAACAGCCAAACGGTCTTTTACTTCAAACTGCGTTGTTTCTTTTTGTACCACTGACATCTGACTATCGAGGTCCTGAACGTTCATTCTAATTCCGAACAATAGTTCGTATGGGCTGAAACCTTTTAGAGAATTTCTTGGCATGTTGTTAAGACTAGTCTGGACACTTATTAAATGTTTGACCCACCCAGCGCCTGAACCTAATACCTTCGCTGTTATAGATTGCTTTATGTCCCGGTTTTTTCTTTCTATCACACTTGTGCGACGGACAAGAATACCACAACCCAATTCCCATGCTTGGCCATGGCCTCCTTATAGGCTCGAGAGCTGAAAGCAGGACCCTGGTCAGAATGGAACGTGGTAATTGCGTATGTGCCGATAAAGACTCGCAAATCTTTTATAACCGTTCTAGCGTCAGCCGAGCGCTGGGGCCTCATTTTTTAAGTGCATTTCGTCTTAAACGTTGTACACTGGGACGCGCTTCTCTTCTTTGATTGCGCAGATAGACCGCCTTATGCTGTCTAGTAGGGATCCTGAAACTACACTGGCCTGTTCATTACTGCGATCTCTGTTGCAGTCTTCACAATTTTGAGCAAAACATTGAATATCTATACTCATTCCTGGCCACCAGTACTCTGATTGCAATTCTTTCAGAGAGGCTTTGATTGTTTGGTGTTTCAGACCCAACCCCATGTGTGCTTCCAGTAGGAGGAAGCCCCTCCTGCTCCTGTTTGGAATTACTCTATCCCCCACTCCAGGGATTCGAGCAAAAGGAACGGAGTTTGCATCGATTATGTATGCATAATTGAGTGGATAGTTTACGGGTAGTGCTGCACAGTCGCCTTTTACGGTCGTTTTTACTGCTAGCATGGTTTCCCCGTCTATATACTTATCTGTACGCTTTTTTGTGGCTACGGAAGCCGGGTTAGTTGCTTCCGCGGTGGCTGTATTAGCCAATGAATTCCCTGCAACGTGAACGCCATCACGTTGAAGACTCTGTGCGTGAATCACGTGAGTCTTTTGTAGTTCTTTACTTAAAAGAGCTACCTCGTTCCAGAGCAATTTATGCTTTATTGTGGCACCTGTGTCATCTTTGTAGTCGTTTTCGATCCAACTCTGCAGTTTGTTGTTGTAAGAATTGACGCAAAAATGAGAATCGCACACGATAAGTGTGGGGAATTCGCGTTCTGCATTTTCGAGCGCCATCTTTAAAGATCTGATTTCAGTTCTCTGAACCGAACAGTTTCTTACAGATTCAGTTTTTGTTACTTTCGGTCTGAATTTACCGCACAGCCAACGACCTTTAATAATCGCACATGCTGCATTGTAGGATTTATTCTCTACATTAAAATGCTGTACAAAGCTATCTGTATAGATTATACAGGCGTATTGTGGGAGAGGCAAAATTTCGATTGGCAGAGGATATTCTTCTTCATATTCTAAATCATTCAGTTCTTCGAATTGCGGGGCGAAATAGTATTTCACGTCTTCCGCTCCTAGAGAATCTATGCACTGTATCCATTTCGGATCCAGTGACACTGTAGGCAGGTTTACTGGGCTGAATAGCGCTTCGAAGGCGGATTCCGCTGTAAGGATATTAATCCGTTTGCCGTGTGCTAGTTCTCTTTCATTTGCTAATGCGATTTGCACTGCGTTCACAGTTCTTTCTGTGTGACTGAATGTTTTTTCTGCTTGTGTGTACAAGTGAGATTTAATTGAAATAGGTACCTTTTCTCCCTCATTAGAGGTTAGGTACGTGAATCCGCATCTTCCTGGGATGACTCGGATTACAAGATCACGTGTGTTGTCACGTGTATCTAATTTTGTTTTTGCTAACATGTCTGTTTGCAGTGATCTCAAAATTTCTGTGTGGTTTTGAGTCCAATTGATTTGTTTAAAATCAGGTTTTATTAGTTCGTAGAGAGGTTTAACCCTCTCTGCGTAATTTAGGATGTAAGTTCTTCCGAAATTCAGAAAACCTAGTATTGATTGTAAATTCTTCAGCGTTTTTGGAGCTTGGAGTACAGCGCACTTCTCTAAGAAGTTGTCTGCTAGGCTTTTCCCTTCACTTGATAATTCGTACCCTAAAAACAGTACTGTCAGATGGGCAATTCGGGACTTTTTAAAGTTGAATTTGTAACCCTCTGCTGCGAACCCAAGTATAATGGTGTTCACTCTTTTCAAGTGAGTATCCAAGTCGTCGTCTGTGAGATAAATATCATCTACGTAAGATAATGCTTCATCATCATAGATTTGTAGTAACTCTGTTACCCTAGCTGAGAATAGTCCTGGGCTGTTCTTGAACCCCTGTGGGAGTCGACAGAATTTTTTCTGTGACCCAAATGCGGAGAAAGCGGTCAAGTATCTGCTTTCTGGTGCAATGTTTTGACAAAAGAAACCATTAGAAATGTCTAATGTCGTTTTGTATTTTTTCCTAACTATATTATTCATTAGGGCTGCACTATGCGAGTTTTGTACTGCAAAAGTTTTGCAACATGTATTAAGGTGTCTGTAGTCCAAAACTAGACGATATGAATTGTCTGGCTTGGAGACAGGAAACAAAGGATTGTTCATTTGAGAGGTGCATGTTTCAATCACCCCCTGGTACTCAAGTTGATCTAAGATCTCCCTGACCTGTTTTTTAGCTTCTTGCTTTATGGGATACTGCCGTTGGGCAGTTGGTTCACTTTTTAGTTGGATTTTGTGAGGCGGTGAATCCTCATCCCATCCTACATGATTTTTATACAATGCAGGTGCCTGGGCTACTGCCCATTTCCTTGCATATGTGTATTTTTTGTGAATCGGTATGTGATTCGAGAAGGCAGGCATAATCACTTCTTCGCCACGAGGGCACTCCCTGACAAACTCTGGGGGCCAATCTTTTTCAGCTAACAGAATATCATAGCCTTTTGAGAGCTTATCCCAAAATAGACCCTTAATTTTCCTAGTCTTATCACCCTCTATACGCAATGTTATTTCATATATTTTATGGGGCTCGCTAAGTCTGGTGTCGGCAGTTTCAACCTGAATGTATTCATTCGTGTCCACTGTCTCCAGATGACTCATCAAGATCTTGCGCGCTATACTGATTTCTGCTGCACTGTCCAACATTGTCAATGCCCACTCCCCGTTTTTCAACTGTGTCCTCAGTATTCTCGGCATGGTTGATTACTCTAATACTGGCTACCTTCTTTTTAGGAAATTGAGATTTCTTATTTTGAGCAGGTTCCTTGTCTTTGGACTTGGTGTGCTCTCCTGGGTCTGACCGTCCTCTTCTTTCCGAATTCTGTGGAAAAGATCGAGAGGGACGTGTATCAATACTTTGATATCTATCAGGTTTTTTTATATTATCCCTATTTCTAAGGTTATATCTTTTCTCAGAGGGCTCCCGTTGGGGAGACTGGCGTTCTCGAGTCGGAGTTCTCTCCCTCCGTCGAGGAGACCTTCCTCTGGACTGGAAAACTTTTTCCTTGGGAGTGGATTGTTTATTTCCATCCCAGCTCTTTTTAGGAGTGTTTAAATTATTTTTAATAAATAATTTTTCAGGATTTTCGAGAAGTTGGGGCTTAACTGGTTTCCCACCCAAGCTGTCTCTACCTAATTCTTCATAGCATTTTTCTATGATTTTTGCAAGCTCAACAGGATCTTTTATATCTGTTTCCCTCAACTTCTGGTGAATCGCCACAGATGCTGCTTCTCCCTTTACATTGGCTAATAATATAGCCGTGACCTGCTTGAAGTCTTTCAGTAATTTCATACCTAGATTTAAAGCTGGTTCTGGACCGAATTCATTTTGAATCTGTTTTAGCACGTCTGGTATTACCGCCATAGACGGAACACCGTGTGTTTTTGTGTAAATGGAAGCAAAGACTGTACCCCAAGTGTCGCAGTCCTCCACGTGTGGTGCGATTCCCATAGGAAGGCAGATGGTCAAGATTCTGTGTTTCTCAATAGGGGTAGTATCAGGAAATACTGCCTCTATTTGAGTGATTTTCTGGGCTAACCAGAAAGGAATTTGTTCCCGTTTTACGGGTGTTTTACCAAGACATGACTGTATGTTCTGTGGTGTAATTTTATTTGTGTTCCCCTGATGAGGGGTCAGCTGGTGTGAATTAACAGCTGGCTGGACTGTTGCAGTCCGTATTACATATTGGACTAATTGCCTATGTATTTTTATTAATGTGTTTAGCTGTACTAACAGCTCTTCTCTAGACATTTTTGCAATGTCAGGATGTGGTGTGTAGCTGGCTAGAACCGGCCACGTGGCTCCTGGTCTACCTAGTGGACCGAGCCTGGTTATGTGATCATTGTGTTTTAGGGCGCCATTAAACCAGAGCAGGTGCTCTTGAAATTTAAGTGGAATTTCAACCTCCTCGAAAGGAGCGTACTCTCCCGGAGGTTCCTCTATTTTGTAATAATGAAACTCTTGTGTTATAGCGTTTACCGCTGGAAAGTTTATCCATGAATAGAATACCTCTGTCTGCCGATACTCGTGAGCCTCTATCACGAAAATTACTGTACCACCCTGAGGTGTCAGTCCGTGTTCTATAAGTTTTAAAGTTATAGATCTTCTTAACTGGACCGGGATGATAATAGCACCCGGGTCTGTGTATTCGGGACCTTGCTGAGTCGCATCTACTGCGGCCCCAGTGGTGCCGTTGTTTTCTACTGACATTGTATAAATGCAGTTTTTGCAGAGTAGGTCTCCAAGGAGACAAAGATTAGATGCACAATATTTTGGAACACTGTATCCTTCAACGTTGAATAAACCAGAGCTTTACATAGGAATCTCTTCCTACTAAGGTCGGGCGGATTTTAACCTTTCACCCACTCCAGACGTCTATTGGAGTATTTACGGGAGAAAGGGGTGTGAAATATGCACGACTGAGTTACTCTACAAGTCTTACGTTAGTTTATCGCCTTACCAAACGTTGGGCGCCATGTAGTGTAGTTCCTAGTTTCCCACTAGGCCCTGCGCATTGGAATAACATAAACAGTAGTATCGACGTGGAACTGCTTATATTCCAGGCCTCCACTGACTATGCTAAACTTAATTGGGTTGTGTTACCAACTAGCTCAGAGGTCACTGGAAACTTTCTTCTCTGCATAGGAAGTGATCAGCTTCCTTGGCACAGACAAGAAGGGATTCAGCTTTCCAACAACCGTGCAACATGACAACTTTGCTCCTCAGATCAAGAGTCGATCTCTAGGGTCGTGTGAAACAATAGACATAGATTTCACTCAGTCAGTCTAGTGCAGTTTACTTTCACAGTATGTAGAGAATAGAGAGACGGGCGTGTATCAATAAAGGTTAACATTTATTGAACAGTCTTTCTTCTCATACAAGAGAAATGTATTGCCACAATTGCAATAACTGTTATTATGAAAAGTACGTACAGTAAGATAAGAATAGCGAAATAGAACTGTAAAAGCATTGATATGGTTTCTTAGCCATACAATGGTTTAAAAGTAATAAAACATATATACAGTCATATATACATTAGTCTAACATACTCAACTGGTGCTTCTAACTAAGCCTACCCCAGTGTGCCTGACCTAGGCCTAACACGTGAGAAGGGGAGTAAGTAAGTAGCTTAAGTTAAGTTGGTTTTGCCAAGGTTTGTTTCAAGAATTCTCGTCTAAGGGTTTAGTCAACACCATACCTCTGAATAGAATGATGGAGGATTGGTATCTCCTTCAGGGGTCTCTCTCGATATCCCAGTCACCTGCGAGGGTAAACTGGAAGCGCCGGGACTGGATTTCTCTGCACGAGAAAGGCAGCGGCTTCTCTCAGCGCGTCGAGGAAGGAGGGGTGACAGCGTCTGCGGGCAGCTGGGCTGGATGTCTTCGCAGAGGACGGCTGCACGGCTCCTCAAGCGTACTGCACCATAGGTCGCGCTGTAGCGGCGATAATGGTAATCAGTAGCTTCACCACCACAGGATAGCAGGCTGCAGCGACAGAGTGCTAGTTTTTACCAACACGGGGTCATGCAGGCAGCTGGCATCAGCAACATGCTCGCTCATTGCTTAAGGCAACGTTGGTAATATTTATACCTGACAGGTGCCGGGTTTGACGCAAGTTTGCTGGACATAAGACGTCAATTAAAGATGTCACTAGGAAGTGATAGTTATCAGTTGCTCATTAGAGTTCCATTACTAATCAAAACATAGCAAGCGGGGATTTCCAGGTTTGCTAAGTTTTTATCTTGTTGAAGAACTCGGAGTGTTATCTAGGAATATCAGATAGTGACTGCTGCTCTGTCATTGCACTAATTGGTCGCAAAGGAAGTAGCAGAGAGTCATGCTGGAATGTGGCTCTGTGGCTCTGCTCGTGTGAGGCCAGAGATGACTTTTCAGAAAATCGCACTTGAACGGTTATGCCAATATAGGGAATAAATGGATTTATAGCCGAATAGGGGCATAAGGTCACAGTATCGATCAGGAACCTAGATAAGCACATGACAGGCACACGGTTGATGCGATCAGCAGCGGGGCAGACACGAGGTCCTCTGGAGTTAGAGCCGTACTCCTACTCACTGGCGTTGCTGCTGGCGTCGGTCGGGCCCAGCGTCCGGTCGTCGTGATTGCTGTTCTTTTCAGAGGTGCTGGATTCACTCTTCCAGCGGATAGCACTTTTTAGCAGGTGAAGTCTTTTGGCCCTGTGACTTCGGCAGGAGACTGGCACTCTTCCAGTCCTTGGAGATTTTCTTAGCAAGCGTGAGAGTACACACCCAGTTCCTCTCTCCTGGTTCCTTGGCAAAAATAAAGAAGCACTGCAGGATTCCCCCAACAACAGCACACCGGCAGAAGGGGTAGGCAGTCCTTTAGATCAGCAGGCTTCTTGTCCTTGGTTACAGGGTTCCTTGTCAGAAGTGATCTAAATTCTTGGTTCAGGGGTCCTCCTCTTATACCCCTTTTCGTCTTTGATCCCTTTGTCTATGCCGGGGATGTCCCAACACCCTGGGTCTGTGGTGGGTGGAGCTAGGCAGTGGCACCTGGCCTATTCATTGAGCCGGGCCGGGTCCTCAGACGCCCCGCAGGAGGTGGAGCCAGCATCGACACCGGCAGGAGCAGAGCTATCGTCCTCCTGGCAGGAGGTGGGGCCAGGATCGTCCATGGCAGGCACAGAGCCATCAGTCGCTTGGCAGGAGGTGGAGCCAGCATTGTATTAGGCAAGGCAGGCTATCAACAACTACTCTCCCCCTACTCTCAACGTAATGTCCCACTCATCCCACACTGACTCATCCAGACCTCTTGGAGCCACCCAGCCCCTGTCACACACACGCAAGACCAGCAGAGACCAGATATGGTTAGACAAGAAAATAGACACTTTCTAAAAGTGCTATTCTCGAACCCAGAGTCCAAAAACCATCCACACCAACGGATGCGTAATTAAACCCCGAGTTCAGGGATACCAAACTCGACATTGCACCGTACTCTCCGAGCCAGCTAGGATCATAGCATTAATAATCCCGGCGGCCCATTCTATCCAACGGAGAGCAGGCTACCTCGCAATAGTGAAGCCCTAAGATGGCGGCACTTCACTATCAGGACAGACCAACTTGGTCAGGCTTGTCCTGCCTTATACTTACAATGCACCCTGCCCATGGGCCTACCATAGGGGTGACTAACATGAAGTTAGGGGAAGGTTGGAGGGGCTGGCAAGTAGGTATACCTGCGCAGCCGACGTGACAGTGCAAGACTGCACGTGGGTCTCGCAATGACCGACCCGTAGACATTCTTTTACAAGGCCGCTCCTGTGGGTGGCACAACACGTGCTGCAAGCCCACGAGCGGCATTTGCGTTCACAAGCCCCGGCACTCCTGGTGCACTAGACTAGGGACTGAAAGTAAACCAAATAAGCCAAACAGGGATATAACAGATACATCATTTTAACAGAGGGAGCACTTGCGCTATGGCACTGATCAGCAGTGACACGGCGCCCAAAGCATATACCAGCAAAACATCGTAAAACAGTAGAGGCAAACACAAAAAATGGAGGAGAGACTCAAGCCAATGATGTCAGGTCTAACAGTGAGATCCACTGGATTTAAAAAGTGAAGGGCAACAATAGCATGCTCAAAACCTAAAATGTTTTAACACCTCTCTAGAAAGTGAGTATTTTGGAATAGTCTCCATTATAGCAGAGGTGCCCATTATAGATCCAGGAGGACCTGATACACAACATGTATTAAAATGATGGGCGGGGTGCTTCGCCTTCAACTTAATGTAAATTCCCTGACATGTGCTTGGAAGGCTGCACCAGAAGGGAAGGTCAGGGGGCTTTCCTGCAAGACCCTATTTCTGCTATGTGGAGTTGTACAGAGCTGAGAGAGGCCCACAGAGGTGGAAGAGACTTTCTCTGCACAACTACATACTGCCAGTTCTCTGTGTGGGAAATAGTGTTAACTGTGCAGAAATGTCTTCCCAAACTCACCCACAGAATCTGGGGGTGACCCCTTCTCTTCCCACTCCGTAAGGGAAGTTACTCCTGCCCTGTAGTAAATTTACAACCCTTACTGGGATGGAAAGAGGCGAATGTTGTACATACCCCTAAATATAACTCACAAAGGTTGTGAGATAATGTTTTTCGATATTTGATCATCTCTTGATACTTGTTGCGGATAATGACTTGCATAAAGATGTAATTATATAAGGAGATCTATAAATACGGATATAAGACCATATATCATAGATTACCCTATACTTTTTTCATGTGATTCCCTCGAGAACACTGCTCACAAATGACTGCCTTCTACCCAGGTTCTTTGGGAAGACTAGTGTTGTCCCAATTCATATACACCTAGTGTGGTATAGTGTGGTATAGTGTGGCATACAACGCAACATGTTGGGACAAAAGGTATTTAGAGTTTTTAAAAGATGAAAAGTGAGCATGAATATATATATACTTATTAAGCTCTTACCATATAAAATATAAATGTTATGCTGTTTAAGTAGGCTGCTGTCTGGGGCCTGTTTTGTGCTAGTAATGCACATCTCTCAGCAAAGCATCAATATAATAAAGTACCCATTACAGTACACCGAGGAGGTACAATATTTGTTCATGATAAGCACTAAACAAGTCATTATAATAACAATAAATGTTGCAAGCAGTTTATTCTTGCAAAATTATATTTTTAATGAGGTGGGATCTGTTATACTGTAGAAGGGCCGGCATTGTGAGCATTCTGCTACCCCAGCAGAACATCGGGTCAGTTTATTTAGCTTAGTTTCTTCACCTACTCCAGCTACCAAACGTGGGCTTAGTCTATTACTCTCACCAAGTCACATAAACACTCTTTCTGTGACTGAGCTACTCGCCCTTTTTGTCTTGGTACCTCTTGTTAGACCTGGTACCATTGGCGAGAGTCTCCCTTCCTTTTTTTGCTATTGTTTCCTTTGTTTTCGATATGTTTTTGCTGGTGAGATGCTTTGGGCACTGTGCTTCTGCTAATCAGTGCCAGTGCCAGTGCTCCCTATTGTAAATTACTGTAATGGATCAGTGACTCCATGATTGGCTTATTTGATTTACTTGCCAGACCCTAGTACAGTGCACCATGTGTGCCCAGGGCCGGTAGATCAAATGCTGGTAGCACTGATTGTGCCACCCACAGAAGCAGCTTGTAAAGTGTGTCTCAGGCCTGCCATTGCAGAGCCTGTGTGGAGTCTAGTACCTCATGTGACTTGGTAAGTCCACCCACTTACCAGTCCCTAAAGCTTCCCTTTTCTACATGTTAGCCACCCCCAAGGTGGGCCCTAGGACAGGGTGCATTGTATGTGAAAGGTAGGACATGTCCTGATGTGTGTAGCATGTCCTGATAGTGAATTACAGCCAATTTCGTTTTTCACTATTGCAAGGCTACCTGTCCCCATAAGCCAGAATAGGCACTTTGAGTATAACATCTTATAATCCTAACTGACCCAGGGAACATGGTATAAAAACAAATTTAGTATGCCTGAACTCGGAATGATAAAATGCATATTTTAGTAAAGTTGGTTATCACATTCTTTGTTTGAAAATACCACTTTTAGAAAGAAGGTATTATCTTGCCTAAACCATCCAGCCTGCCTCTGCTACTGCTAGGTTGTGAATGGTATGTCTGGTTTGTGAGTGACAGGGGCTGAGGGGGCTCCAGGAGGCAGAGTGAGTCAGCACTAGGCTGAATAGACCTATCTGCATTGGGAGTGGTGGGACAAGTAGCACCTGGGCCTGAATAGGGCTGTTCCTGCCTTCCACAATGCTGGCTCCACCTCCTGTAGTGCATCTGATGACCCTGGCCCACGTTGACAAAGGAAGAAGTTGTGCACTGGCAGAATGCACCCAGGACTGGTTTGGACTAGGTACAGACACTCACTGCCTTCAGAGACAATTGATTTATGTGTATAAAAAGGGTGACCCAGACCCCAGAACTTTAGATCACTTCTGGACATCAAGATGGACCTTTTGTCAAGGAGTAGAGCCAGGGAATCTGCAGGAGGTTTTGACTTCCCTGTGCCAGTGTGTTGCTTTCTGGGGTTGGCCTGCAGTGGTTTATTTATTGCCAAGGAAAGGAGAAATACTTTTATTTGAAACTTTCATAATTTTGAAGAAGAATCTCCAAGGGCTTGAACTGTGCTTGCCTCCTGCTGAAGTCTCAGGGATACAAGACTTCACCACCAGCTCCCCCCTGAATTTCCTTGCTGGGAATTCTGTCTGCAGAAGCCTGTGTGTTGTTGGGAGCTGGAAGCACGACTAAACCGCAAGAAACGCGTCGCATCCACAGCTGTCTCATCACTGGAGAAGCATGTTGTCACTTCAAGGGTCACCGTCGCATCACCGGAGAAACATGTCTCACTCGCAGCTCTGTGTCGTCGTACCACCAGAGAAGCTTGTCACTACCACAAGGCTCGCCGTCGCATCACTGGAGAAGCGTGTCGCAGGGCCTGTCTTGGCTCCAAAGTTACAGAGTTGCCGCACTGCCGTTGGGCGTGTATGCATTGTCTTCATGTCGTCGCATCGCATCAAGGGTGCCATCTTCTCGCACCGGATCGTTGCATCGCATCAAGGTGCCATCTTGTCACATCGCAACTGGCCTGCCCCACAAGATCGTCACATCACCTCCTCTCCGGTAAAGAACATACACATCGCCTACTTTGCGCAAGCACTGAGGAACAGACGCATTGCCTCCCCCAAAGCAAGGAACCGACACATCGTTCTCCCTGCAAACCTTTTGTTTATTTTGTGTGACGCATCCAAAGGTACTTTGTGGGAAACATGTCATATTTACCCTCTAAAGTGACCTGAGTTACTTCTACCATCTTAAAATCATTTTCTTAATATTGTATTGTGGATTTTTCGTTTGAGTCTTGTGTTAAGTCTATATAAAGTATACTTATTTTTATAAAAACCTGTGTTGTGTCCATCTGTACTGTTTTCACTGTATTACTGTTTGTGTTCACAAATGCTTTATGACCCTCATGTGGTTCCATTGCAGTAGAAGGTGGCTCCATGGACTTGTTGTCTTACAGTGTTTCCTTTGGAGGTCAGCCTACTTCTCCGTCCTAGTCACTGTAGTTCAATCTATGAACACATGATATTGCTCGTCTTGCCTCCCCAACACACCACCTCTGGATCTGCGGTTAATATTCGTTTTGCTTCGAGACTCCAGTGCCCGCTTTTCCTAAGGTGGTGCAGTGTCCTAATCTGCCATGATTATTCTATTTTCACTCACTAAACCGACAGCATTTTAAACACCCACTTCATTCCCTCCGAGGACATATCATTACTATAACCCCCAGTAGGTGCTAATGACCACAAAAACCACATAAACGGAGTGGGTAGTAGGTAGTTCCAATGTAGTGTCCCTCTATGCCCAGATCCCTCTCTGACATTGTCTCTGGTGGGATCTAGTATTTGTCCATGGGCTACAGTGACACCTTACATTAATGTGGAAGCAGTGCCCATCTCTGAGACTGTGTCAATACTTGCATCTCTACCTTCTGCCCTCTGATGGGCTTTCAGTATTCTCCAGTGACAACGTATTCTAAGGTGGACACACTGTCCCTCTATACTGAGTTTACTCCAAGTTTATTCACGTACCAGGTGGTATTGCTCCCACTCCATCCATGCTCGCCAATACAATCTTATCATCTACAAACGTACTCCAGTGATGACTTACTCAAAGTGTCTAGTTTGTTCCACTCTGCCCATGTGCTCTCCGCCTGCAGCAAATCCTGATGATAAACTAATAGAGTGCCCATCTCTTGCCTATCAGAAAGCCACACCGCCTACTATAAGTCAGATTTGTCTATGTGTGCTTCGATGATATTTGATTTGTCCTGTTGTCCCACACTTTGTATCCATTTAGTAACCTGGGAGACTGCAATGATCCAGTTCTGGGCACTCAGGATGCATGTAGGGCTACAATAGAATGACTTAGAGCTAGAAATGTTCTAATGGTTGTGAGAAACGGTACATAGAAGACAGAGCCCGTTGGTAGCGTGTAGAGGTACTTACCTCAGGTACCCACACTGTCTATATTGAACAGCCATCATGCTGGGAGAGAGAATGCGTAATGAGGGCAAGCTGACTGGCTGTGCAAGACAATCATCAAAGTGCTTAGTAACCAATCCTAGGGGATAGGTTAAAATTGGTTACAGATGACTCCCTTAATCCCCTGTGGTTCTTTACACTAGCGCCTTAAACTGTTTTGATTTATGGGCACACTATATGACTCTACTAAGTAACCATAGCTAGAACATTGAACTTTCCATGGGCACTTCCAGCAATTTACAGTTTTTGTTCCAGAAGAAGCTATCTGTTCACAGATAGCCATTGTTTACCAAGTCGGAATGGTTACTTGTGACTTTCTGCCCATAGTAAATACATTCTGAATCACGATCAGAGTAGCAGAATGCTAGATGGCTAATATTCACTTGGTCAAAGGCTTTCAAGGTTACAATCTGGAATGCAAGTCCACCCCTACCCGTACCTCTGCAGGTAAGATATAGGAAGAAACCTACACTCAAACCACACCACATGTATTTACTGTGCAGGGATACCCAGAGGAATCCACCCACTCACAAAGATCCATAAAGTTCTTGTGATCAAACTCACTCTAGCACCAAAACCCAGAGAGATATGCGGTGTTATATTGAGTTTGAGTTTGGTGACTGTAGGACATCTGACAAAATATTGAGTAATGTCCCGCCTGCCCTACTTTGAGTTCACAGAGGTCCAATGCGCTCTAAAGATTGCTTACAGGATGTCCGCCACATTTTGGCAGATGTCCTGCATCCTCTTAGACCCTAAGCAATGCCCTAAGCAATTGGTGAGACTACACAATGCAAAACTGTGTTACATTTCATTAGAATATATTGAGTTCATATTATGACAGTACCTGTACCTTGCTTAGCACTCCAGAAGGCATATTTTCCCCTTTGCCTTTTAGCAGAGAATAGCTAGTACACAGAAGTAACTTCATCCCTTTCAAACATTAAGTTCATCAGCTGGACATAAGACCAAGCTTGTAATATAGACCAGGGTCATCCAAGGTCGGTCCTGGATGGTCGGATCCAAGCCAGATTTTGTAGCATATCCCCATTTAGGTAAATGTAGTTATCTTACAAATCTGGCATGGATCCAGAACTCAAGGACCAACTTTGTAGAAACTTGATATGGACCGCTGACTTTAAACTGGTGACCAAGCTAACAACATTTACTATCTGCACATTACCTTTATCATGAGGATCTCTTCACCTACCATCCAGAAGCCAGGATCACAGAGCTGTTTGCACACCTGAGGTGCGTAAATGACATATTTTACAAGTAGTTTGAATCACAAAACATACATCTGCACTTGTAAATGTTTTCACACATGTACACAGCAAATATTAGTATGATGTTATATATGTAAGTGAATTTCTTCACAGGGTTGAGTAGTGAACAGTTTTACAGGGGTGGCGTCCTTGCAAAATAAGGTAAATTACTAAACACAAGTTTGTGGCCATTCAGTACCCATTTGCAAGTAGTTTCCCACCTTGAAAATGGTATCAGATTTACTCCTGTCAAGGACTGGAGTAAAAAAACATTCTCTCAGTGAAAAAGGGGAGGACCATGTTGAAATTGGTAGAAGTGGTATTTTATAAATGGTTTTCATGTGGGCTAGATGTAAAACAAAACAGCAATTACATTGATGCAATTTATCTTAAGCATTTAGAAAAATGCACGTTATATTACTGAATGTGTAACTATTTATGCATGTGAGTACTCGGCTTCTGAGCCCTACACCTGGAATTCTTTGTGAGTTCCAAGAAAGTCAGGAATATGTAACAAACGTAAGCGTAACGTTACAGGGGCGATACTTTGTGAATCAGCAAAAAACTCTATGGTAAGCAATAGCAAGCTGCTGTAATATATGTCACACAACATTATAGATGAGTAACTGGTAATAATGGGGATATTTAACATGTAGTAGGATTATGTGTGACATCAAATTGACAATGACATCAAAGTTCAAGTTGTCTGTAATGTCATTCAGAACCCATAGGTAAAAAACATTCCCTTTAATCACAGTTACCACCTTTAATTTTCTGTTACATATGGCAGGCCATTTCACCTACCCTACACTGATCAGCTGTTTAGGGGAAGAGTAGCTATGTTAAAGTCTCACACAGCATGGCTTCACCTGTATCCTGTATCTGCCTTCTGGCCTGTATTAAAAATATGGTGTTCTGAAATCCCACACCATCATTATCTGGCCACCCCCAGTACCCAAATTTTAAAAACTAAGCCTGGCCTCCTACCAACCTCCCAGACCACCCTCTGCACTACCTTTCTCTGCTCTCCAAAATATTAGAAAAGACTGCACTTAGGGCCTGATTCCGATTTCGGACGGAAGGGCTCTGAACAATGGCCGGAACCCTTCGCTCGAATCGGAACATGCAGGCCGTATTCCTTTCCGACCAAGCCATTCCGATGGGCTCAGTCAGAAAGGAACCTGACTCGGATTTCTGGATGACTTACGATGAGCTCAGAGAGCCCGTCCACCGTCTGGAAATCCTTCAGCACTCCCCCGGTCGGATGTATGATGTTACAACGCATACTTTTACAACGCATACCTTTACAACACATTTTTCAAAACACAACATCCATTACAACGCATTCCATTACAACGCATGCCATTACAACACATTTTTAAAAACTACCTTTACAACGCATTCATTACATCGCATACTACCTTTACAGCGCATACCATTACAACGCATACCATTACATTGCATGTATGGTAAGTATTGGGTAGTGTAGGGGTAAAAATTACTTTTCTGACTCCAGGGGGGTGCAACAGTAGGGTAAGTGTTGGATAGTGTAGGGGTAAAAATTACTATTCTAACTCCAGGGGGTGCAACAGCAGGGTAAGTGTTGGATAGTGTAAGGGTACTATGCGTTGTGATGGTATGCGTTGTAATAGTATGCATTGTAATGACATCTGCTGTAGTGGTATGCGTTGTAGTGTCATGCGTTGTAATGGTTGCGTTGTAATGGCATGCAATGTAATGGATGTTGCGTTATAAACGTTTTTTTGTAATGTTAATTGCGTTGTAAAGGTTGTTTCCCCCCCCGGTCGTCTCTTTACGACCGAGGGAGTACAATGGCAGTTTTCACTGCCTTTTCATGAGGGTGTTTCCGGCACAATAAGGCAGTCGAAAACTGTCTTTGGAGGCCCCCAGTAGGGCTCCCACGGGTGCGAGGCCACCGAATGGCTGCCTGGGGGCACCTACGGTGCACCTTGGGGTGCAGGCCACAGGGTGCAGGGATGAACTGAACCCCTGCATTTCACAATGCGGGCATGCATTCTGCTCGGAATGCATGCTCCCATCGTGACACATACGAGTGCGACCGAACAGGGTTCGGTCGCATCGTACTTGCAGGGCCATAACCGAAGTCTGTAGGTCGTTCGGTCATGGTTCCTGACCGATGTCGACGGACTCAGGTCCGACTGACATCGGAAATGGGCCCTTAGTGTCTTGTACCTATATTCTCAATGCACTTTCTTCTGTTATGTCATACCATATTTGTATACCACTTATACACCAAAAAGATTTGTTGGGGTAAAGAAGGACCACATCTAACCAGGATTTTGCCAAGGTGACAACCGGGACTCGGGACGCCGCACTTAAGGCTGATGTAATGGTCCTTTTTGTTAGCCAAGGGTGCGGGGGTCGTGCACAATCTGATATGGCTGACACCCTCCCCGCCTCACTCCCTGATTCGATATGGGGTTTTGACCAGGTTGGTGCAAGTGAGGCAAGGCAGACCGAAGCCGAATTCAGATGGTTTTTCCTTTGGGAGGGTTTTTAAAGGGGCTTGGAGTGGCGGGACGGTCTTTTACTTCACCGCTCCACAGCAATATCCTCTCACAAAGCTCTCCATTGGGACAGAGCTGTTTCTTTCTCTTTTTTCCCCACCCACAATCCACGGAGGCAGCAGATTTTGATGTGTGCAATGTTTTTTGCTTGTGTTTTTTCTTTGCAGATTGTCCGAGTTGTTCGCTCCATAACTGTTTATAGGTATTGATGTGTAGATAATTTTTTCCTACAGGGTGGCTTCATTGTTGTATTTTATGTAAAGTATCCTTGGTCTGCGGTAAGGTCATGATTGTTGGGAATATTTTACGGTCCTTAGTAGGCAAAACTATTGTCAATGGGGATGCCTGGGGGGACAGTGGTCGCTCATGAAACCCCGGGGGCGCGGTTATAGAAGGTAGGCAGGAAGGTTCAGGGGGAGGGAAAGTTCAGCTTCCGGTAGTGTAGTTCCGTAGTTTGTGGGTGAGGTTCGTGGTTCCGAACCTGTTCAGTAAATATCGTCGGAAATAGACAATTTTGGTGTCAGCAGACCGCAAATCACGAGTGTAGTGTGTACGAGTGTTTTCGCATTAGTCGATCAATGAGAACACTACGTATTCAGGGATTTAGTTTGAACCTTCGGGTTCCATTTTGTGTACGGCAGCCATTTTGTGTGGTTGCCCTCACATTGACCGATGACTGCGGCCGAACGAGTCCTTGGGACACGTACACCTTAGCTGACTTCAGGGTGACCTGGGCGAACTGACTCCCTTGCCCGAGGTTGACCTCGCTGAGCCAGTTCCTTGTTAAGCAGCTGGTCAGATAAAGATCAAAGAGCAGGACATGCCGAAGTTTACAGTACACTGCACCCACCTTTCTATCTTGCTTCCAATCTGTTTCTGCTGCTTCCTTTACGACATAATTACTGATTTGGGTTGAGGTTTTATGATGGGTTTGTCCGGCCTGATCGAACAGGAATATTGGAATGTGCTTGGTCATTTCTCGTGGGCTGGACAACGGAAAGTGGGATTGTCGTCATACGCTACTTTCAAAATGTCACATTTCTATTGGTCAGTTTGTATGAACCCAATGCTAATTTGGAATGTTGCCTGAGGCTTGATTTTTTGGCTTAAAAGACCATGCTCCGCTCATTGAATGTGTGCAGTCTCTAGCGAACCACCCGTGTTGTGCTTTGTAGACCTCTGTTCCTGGTTGCAACCAATAAACTTTGGTCTTTGACGTCATCGAGAAGGCATCAGGCGTTTTCCTTGACGCCGCTGGGTTCTAAAACAGGGTTTTGGGCCAACCCCGGCGCATGGGCGCAAAATGTTGGCATAACAGCACAGCCCCTGGGAGTTAATATTGAGGGCATGGGGGATAAAAACCTTCTGGGGAACTGGGCCTCCTACGCAAAGTCACTCCGGTAGGAGAGTGGGACCTAGCACGTTGGTGGACCAGTCATGACCTTTGCCCATAGGCTCATTTCGGGTTACACAGAAAAGCAATAAATGTTTATCATTTTAGTTTATGTCAGGAACGGCTAAGTATTAGATAGCATGTTAAGGCTAGTCAGCTGAAATGATGTACATATTCATGTATCCAAATTTTCGATGTTTTGATGTAGTGGATTGAAGGACGTTTCTTTTCAGCATATTGTAAATATTGTACATATGAAATTTTAATATGTTTTTGTTATGTTCAATAAAATAAGGCTGGGCTTTTTATGACCCCCTAACCCAAGACATGGTATTGATGTGGATTTATGCCTCGGGGAGAATGGAGGGGTTGGGAACCCAGGGGCTGTGGGGGAGGGTAAGGTGTATTTATGGAGAGGGGACTCTGCAAAACCTGGCCACATAGCAATATGCTTGTTTGAATACCCAAGTTTTCAGGAGCTTCCTGAAGCTCATGTAGTTGGCAGCTTGTATTTCCTCTGCATAAATACAAAAAGTTGGTGTCTGTCAACAACACCCTCTGTTCTATTTGTTTAGCCCAAACTGTTAAAAAAAAAACTAAATAAAGCCTGCCCTCTTGCCAACCCCCTCTACTACTTTCTGTTACTTAGCTCGCCAAAGCCACACTCTCTCCTCTCCATGGATCACAGATTGGGCTGCTCTGACAGGCTCTTGAAGAGCGGCGTCAACACAGCTTTCAATTCTTTGTCACATTGGGTCGACAGAGACCGCGCAGCAGACAGAGAAAGTGTTGGTTGGTAGAAGAAGAGGGCCACCTGTGTTTTCCAGCCTCCCTTGGGTCTGTGGAGACGTGAGCCATGCAGAAGGTGTGAGACCATTAGGTGTCCTACTGCTGCCTTGTTTGGGTCTCAGAAGACCAATGTGTATGTATCAAGGACCCCCTGAATTAACGAATCTCACAATTCCTAGGCCAGGGAAATAAGCACGAATGAAAAGTAACAACCTAGGACATTTGGCGGTACAAATCACATATAGATCAAAAAAGATGTAAAAGTAAACTACAGCTGGCTAAAAAACAGGCTTTTATTAAACAATTAACACAATTAAAAAAATCATTCATGTAACATCAAATGACAATTATAAAATCACATTATGTACTTAACAATTACACATAGTAAATTCATAAACAGTTTTTTTATATAAAATATGGGGATAAGTGGCATGAAAATTCGGTCTCTACGCGCGTTTCGGCGGCCAGCGCCTTCTTCCTGGAGCAGCCACACAATATCTACAAAGTCAAGATACATAAAATATAAATTATATCAATTCCAACTCACAGATTAAAAGCAAGTTTCTAAACATTCTCATTAAGTACAAAGGGAAGCTTTAACATTATTTTAGCAGCTGTAGAAAGAGAGAGGACAACTTAATAGTTTACATATGTCTTGTCATTTCCTTAAAGAATTAGTTCTGTCTCTTTTTGTAGGTTGGGGAGTTTTTAGAGAAAAGGTAGATGCCATTGATGGGCATTTGTGAAAAAATGTTTTCTCTGTAAGTTATCATTTATCTTTGGCACATTCTGTATTAGTCTATGTTGGAATTCCGGAGGTATTCAGGAAGTACAGAGTTGAGTAACCAATTTCCAAAATTACGCAATAGATACAAGAAATTTCAAATTAATTAATGGTATTCCTATGTCTCAGACTGCAGGGATAAGCTTTTATATTAGATGGTTTAATACTTACTAATGGTTCGTTTTATCAAAGAGTTGCTTTAAGATAAATTTTCGTTCTCTCATTCGAAATCTTTTGATGATAAATGGATTAAAACTGAGGATAGAAAGGACAATACCATGTTTGTCTGATAATTATAATTTGCAAACCAAATTAGGTGTGTAATTCGGTGATTATTTTACCTGATTGTTTCGATGATTAGATAGTAAATCCCGCCAACCGGAACCCTTTTATGATGATATTGGATAAAATTCGTTCTAGGGTATTTCTGGATTTCTGATTGATGCCATGGTAGGGAGAATAAACATAATGGACGCTTAGGCGTTTTATTTATTATCAGCTTCTTTTCTTGTATAAAGATGATCTATCTCATTATTTAACATAATTATTTGGAATATATGGGTTAACGGTTCTTACCTCCTAGACTTTATCTAGTTTACTTTGGGTTTGGTCAAATAGACTTCAAATTGATAGTTGGTCTATTGTTGGTATTTTTCTTAAGGATCTGATAACCTAGGGGAGTACATGAATATTATGATCAGTGGTTAAACATATGCTGTATATATAGTGGTAACTATGCTCCTTCTAGTAATACACCATGCCTTACCTAAGAAGAAGAAAGATGCTTTTCTTTTTCAGGTTTCAGATGTAGGAAGGATGTTAATCCTTAGGTGTATTCCGAGCAAAATTTTTTAAAAGATCTCCCTGCCTATGGATTTAAAAAAATGAAGGGAGACAGGTGTCACTAGAAGTTAAATACCAAAATCTACTTTTACTTCTCTCAAGTGATCTATTTTTGGGGGCTTGTGGTGAGGATCATACCTGTAACTGGTCGGCAGGGCTCCCTATGTCCGGTGGCGGGATGAGACGTCTTGATGAGCGGCAAGCGCGGGAAAAATGAAGGTCAGAAGCCTGTTTCCCAGCGCCGGTATTTATGTGGTCATTAAGTACTCTAAATTGTTTGCACCTGCAGTCACGTAGCTAGAACGTGAGGGTGCGGAGTTGCGGAGTTTTGATTTAGAAGTGGCGGAGTTTAAAGAGCTCTTATTTGATTGGGTCTGTGAAGGAAGCAGGAATTTCGTAAACTCGCGTTTGATTGGCATACGCTCGTTCGGTACTTATAATTGGTTGTTCTCATGTTTGAGAGGCTCGGCAATGTTTACATTCTTGTCGAAGTTATAATGTGCGCTATTTTCCCAAGCAACTACAAGATGGAGCGTTCCGAATGGCTCCTATTAATGAATGTTTTTGTGGTTTATATCTCTAACATGAAAGTATGGTACTTTGATAGCAAGGAAGTGATATATGCTTTAAACAATTAATGGGTGACTCAATGGTTCAACGTGAGATCATATTTTCAATTCTTTCTCAAAGTTCACGTTTAAAGTGGAATTCTTTCATTTTGTGGCTGATCGGTTAAGGAACTGGATGAAATTGTCAATATCTTATGTTGACATATCGATGTTAAGTTATATATAGTATATCTAGCGTAGAAGATGTGATATCTCTGTTGCATCACAAAGATATATCTACGTAAAACCACTACTAGGCACAATGGGTGATTTCACTTAAGATCTTCCTATCGATCCTATTAGTAAGTCGCGTTAAAGCGCGGCGATTTTTCTTTTCAGATGATGAGAGTATGCAAATAAAGGAAGTCTTTGTCCGTATTTCAGTCTTGCATATAGGTATTAACTTAGACTATGATTATAGGGTTTGGTTACTTCTATCTTAGTGTTTATAATTTATTGTTTTGATTTCTAAATTGGTCCAGTGTATGTTATTATTTCAAGGGGGCTATGGATGTTAATCTATGTAGAAGATTCATAAAAAAATGTTGAGTATGTGTTGGATCAAGGGTCTACTGCTTAACATATATGATTACATTAACTGAACATTATCTTTTGGTTATATGGACATAAATGTGTGTCATTTATATATTGGGGTTACTCACTTTAAAGAATTGCGTGTTCCCACGGGATTTCGCTGTTTAGGCCTTGTCTAAAGGTGTTAAAGACAAAAATCCAGAAAACTTCTCGTTTCTTGCGGATAGATGTGCCTCCTTTTGAGTCTGGAACGTGGATCTTCTCTAAGATCCTCCATTTGAAATCATTAGCACTATGCCCTTTATCTAGAAAGTGTTTGACCATTGGGCATACAGTTTTTTTGGTTCTTATCGCCGAACGATGTTCATTTAGGCGTGTTTGAATAGCTCTCGAGGTCTCACCTATGTATCCTTGGAGACATGGACATTGTATGAAGTAGACTACGTTATTTGTTTTACAATTCCACATTTCCTTTGCCTTGGTTCTGTGGCCATTGTGCTCAAATTCTTCACCTAACAAGATGCTGTTACATGAATTGCACGATGAGCATGGAAAAGTTCCTTTTAATGGGTGGTTGGTTAGAATTGAACGTTGATTCAGTACATCTTTTTGGGAACTATTCGCAAAGCGAGAGTGAACAATGAATTCTTTTAGATTTTTATTTCTTTTGTGAGCAAAAATCGGTTTCATCAGTTTCTGATCATTTGTACAGTTACTATTTAATATATGCCAATTTGAATTTATGACATATCTTATTTTTTCGTTTATTGTTGAATGCCTTGTAATGCATACTAATTGGTCATTGGGTTTAATGGTTTTTGTTCTGAGTAGGCAGTCCCTATCGTAGTATCGGGCTCGTTTATATGATTCTCTTATTAGTCGATGTGGATAGCCTCTCTCAAGGAATTTAGTTCTCATCACTGCTGCTTGTTTATCGAAGTCTTTTATATTTGTACAATTACGTCTGACACGTAAGAACTGTGAAAAGGGGATGCTATTTTTCTGAGTCCGAGGGTGGAAACTTTGGTAGTGGAGTAGGGTGTTTCTTGCCGTAGGCTTTATGTGGAGGTCTACTTCCAGGGTTCCTTCATTGTCTAAAATTTCTATATCCAGAAATTCGACTTTCTTGTTGCTAACATGAGAAGTGAAGTTTAAGTTGGGATTCGCTCCATTTATCCATTGCAGGAATTCGTGGAGATTCTCTCTCCCATCGGTCCAGACAAAAAATATGTCATCAATATATCTGGACCAATGGGAGATAGACTCATAGAAAGGGGCAACTTCATTATGGATAAATTCTTTCTCAAATGCTGCCATAAAGATGTTGGCTACTGATGGGGCTACTGAAGCCCCCATGCTTACACCCTTGACCTGGTGGTATAAATGATTGCCAAATTCGAAAACATTCTCCGTCAATACAATTTCTAGACATTTAAGCAGGAATTCTTTTGGGCATGGTATTTGGTGAAGATCAATGAACCAACTTGTGGTTGTTAATGCGTCTGTCAAGGGAATATTGCTATACAAGGACTCTACGTCCATTGTGACCAATAATTCATTATTTGAATTGAAGGGAATTCCTTCAATTTTTTGGATTATATGTCCTGTATCTCGAATGTAGGATTCGATCTTGGGGACAAAGGGACGTAAATAGTTATCTACGTATTTGGAGAGTGGCTCAGTTGGTGTTCCGATTGTAGAAACTATGGGTCTATATGGGGGATTTTTAGCATCTTTATGGATCTTTGGTAGACCATAAATGCAGGCAATTTTTCCTTGGTGATGGTTCAGATAGTCATATTCTTTCGCACTGATTAGGCCATCTTCCTGAGCAGTTTTGGTTAGAGACAGAATTCTCTTAGATATTTTAATTGTGGAGTGAGATTTAAGAGGAACATAGAATGTGGGGTCATTCAGCATTTTTAACATGTTGGCTTCGTATTCTGGGGTATCTACAATTACAATCCCTCCACCTTTATCACATCCTTTAATGGTAAGGTCTTTGTTGTTAGAAAGGGATATTAAAGCTTGATGTTCCTCTTTCCTTAGGTTGTAAGTAGGTTTAGGAATGAATCTAAGTGCTTGATCTAATTTTTTTAGGACTACTAATTCGAAGGTGGCTACTTCTGGCCCTAGTTGTTCAAGACCCGGACAAAAGGTGGATGGGAGGCAAAGTGGTTTGACGGGGGAGTTTTCCTCGTCTGATGTAGTATTCGAGGCAAAGAATTTTTTCAGGCGAATTTTACGCAAGAAGGAAATAATGTCGCAGTAAAGTTCAAACAAGTTGACTGTAGAGTGTGGGACATAAGATAACCCTTTAGATAGTAAATTTGTACTATGTTCATCTAGTTCTAATTTGGCTAGGTTAAAGATAGGAATTATATGCCCTGCTTCCAATACTGTCTGCTTCTTGTTTCTCGTACAAATTGTGGTTCTTCCTGTTGATGGTGGTGCTGCGGTTGGTAGTTGCCTCTCGGTTGGCCCTGGAAATGGACTCTGGGGCGTCCCCGACGTCCTCCGCGGTTCCCTAAAAAAGGCTGCCTGCGATTCCCTCTATTAGATGTTTGATTGTAGAGTAAATCAGAATCATAGTAACCTTCATTACTTTCATTTTCAGAGTCAGAAGTTTCTGAAAAGGTGTTTACTCGTTGGTTTTGTTGTTGGTGTTCATTATTTTCAGTGATGTAATGATTCTGTTGGTAGAAATCAGTTCTTAAGTAGGGGTATGTGTTTTCAATTGTGGCATATCTCTTGTCTTTCAACAATTTATCATTTTTTCTTTTTTCTAAATAGCTCGTAAATGATTCTATTTCTTTATTACATTCCTCTATTTTCTTTTTGGCTTCTTCTATGTTACCTATTTGTTTGAGCTTGGTTTCTAATTCTTCTACCTCGGACCTTACTTCTGCTGCTAATTCTTTTGCGGTCTCAACGATGAGCATCATCAGGTCCCTTGAGCATCTACTAGCGATTCTGCTCCATTTATCTAAAAAAGCTTTATAGTGGACAAATAGACCCGGGATGTTTCTCACCCTGAGGCCCATGGGGATAATGCCTAGCCTAAGATAGGCCAGCATAAATTCCCCATGTGCTTCAATTCTTTTAAGTTTCTTTTTCAGGTCTAAAAGTTTTTTAGTATCGTCGTTATGTAGATTGGAGTTAGAGGTAGAAGTTCCAAACGTAGAGGATATACCTACGAGTGTTTCAAATTCTTCGTCTGTAAAGCCGAAGGTTTTTTGAAGTGCCATACTGATGTCGAATTAGGATCTGATAAGTAATAAATTTGGATGACAGCGATTGAGTAAGGAAATGACAAGAAGGGTATGATGTATTAAGATAATACTGAGGAATCGCCCTGCACAGACAAGCTGTGGGAAAATCAGAAGACCCCAGTCAGACTGGAACGCAGGAGAAGCACGTGGTTCACATTATGATGTTGCAATAGTGGCAACAGGGACCAGTCAATACATGGAATGAGATTTCCTATCATGCTAATGGTTCTCTATAAATTATGATGTCACGTTTGGCAACTGGGTTGATGACCGTGAGACGCTGATCATGAAAATGGCTGATATGTAGCGGGAACATGTGGAAACATGGACCGAAATAATTGCTAACATGAAATTCATGATTATGATTAAATGAACAGTGAATGGTTGGAATACATATTAAAAAAACATATTTTGCATAAGAAACGCGCACCTATCTGTTGAAGATTTTCTTCAAGCATACATTTATGGTCAGTAGGAAAACACTCACGTCTTGTGGCTCTTAGGAGACTTGCTTTGAATTTTAGTTCTCCAGAGAGGTTGGAAATTTGGTGCTTCAATGCCAAGCAAGCCATATATTTAATCAAAAACGCAATGACTTTTCCCATTTAAATATACTTATTTTGTAATGTATGAAACGCACAATATTTTATTTGCCCACCTAGACAAATTTGATATTCTCCTGAAGTTGGAAGTGCGCAGCACTGAGGCAGAATTGGTAACATCACAGCAACGAATGCAGTTATTATTTTAAACGCGTTGAATTTAAGAGTTCATCTGAGGCTAAACGTATGCGCTCCATATGGCTCATAAAAAAATGCAATTGACAAGAATAATGTTGAAAGCAACGCCATCGCTTTCACTTCTGGAGGTAATCACACTTTGGCATCGACTCATGCTAAATTATCCATTGTAATTGAGTTACTTAACTTTACAGAGGAACAGAGTGTTTTTCTCTAGATGAAGCAGCAACATCTGAATAATGCAATACATATAATAATGACATCAGTCCTGCCTAATTATCCCCTAAACGCCCTCAGATTACATTTATAAACTTGAGAGTGGGCAAGTGGACTTTTATAGCTTGCTGCTATGGATGGAAGGAATTCTCACTAGAAATTAAATTTCGGCAGGCAGGGTCATCCTAAGGATTTTGGGGGCCTCGGTAAGACATGTTTTAGGGTCCCTGTAAGGAATAAATTAGAATTGTATATGGCATGTCTTGCTAATTCTCAAGCCTGCATGATGGTAAACAATATTAACCCCTTCCATGCTGATGACGGCCCCCAGCTGTCATGCACTACGGTGCTCGTGTGCGGATGACGGCTGGGGGGCGTCATAAACCCGCCCACTCGCGATTCTGCCGCACAGGCGCAGAATCGCGGCAGAATTGAAGGGTTAAAGTATAGGTTACATTTTAACGGGGCTTCTCAATAACAATTGAAATATGTTTTGTCCAGGACGCTAAAACCCCTTAAGATGAGGACAGGTAGAGACCTAGTAAGAGGTAGAAACAGTGGTGGCCAGCACGGCTTGCGGGTGGTGCGACAGGCGGGGGTGGTGTCGGTGGGAGCAGGCGGGTGTGGGGGTAGAGGGGTAGCGGGACACAGCAATTAAAAAAATAACACTTACCTTCCCGCTGGGTCCTGCGCATCTCTGCTCCTGCTTTCTTCTTCTAGAAACAGGAAGTACCTGGCACACAGGCTCCCCTGACCAATCACAGCACTGCAATGCAGCGTTGTGATTGGTCTGAGCGCCGTGACACAGCACTCAGCCAGGGGCTGTAGGGGTGGGCATGCTCTCCATGCAGCAGCCTGCATGGAGAACAGGGAAAGTGAGCATGAATTTTTTGGGAAGCCTGAGAGGGCCGACCAAACAGTCATTGCACAGGGGGGTTGTGCCCTCCAACCATGCTCTTCAGCCCCACCCCCTCACATAAGCTGCAGCAGCACGAGGACACAATAAAATGATGATAACATTATGTTATTATCATTTTATTTTTTCCTGTCTTTTCCTGCTGGAAGGCAGTGGGGCAACGCTCCTCCACCTTAGCCGAGGAGCCGGCACTGGGTAGAGGAAGGCAGAGAGGGAGAGAGATTTTGAAAGGCAAACAGAATAGACAGAGATCAAATAGAAAGTTGGTTTGTCTCTTGGGGGGGGAGATTGGAAAGTGGGGGCCTGTGCAATTTCCCACTCTGCCCATGCCTTAAAACGTCTCTGTTTATAGTGTTTAATAGATAATAGTTGTAAAAAAAAATAACAAAAAAATACGACTCAATCAGTCAAGATGCCACTTCATGCAGTGTTTTCAGTTAAGAACTGGGCATAAACTTATTTGCTCTGTTGTTTTGCTCACACTTATCATCAGCTTTAAGCTTATGTGATAAAAGAGAGCAAAATGAAGAAAATACATTTTACAATACACATACTGTTTATGCACGTTTGAACCCACTTTTTACCCCAATGTGATAATCAGGTTTGTAGGCACCCTGGTGTTGTCTCCTTGTTACACTCCTGGGACACTTCCATATTACAGGGAGAGTTGCATGTATTGGTGTAAACCTTAGTGCTGTGTTAGCAAAAACCCATTGATTTTTTCTAAAATTATATGTGTACTATACTTACTTTTTAAGGGCTTTCAGCCAGTTCCCTTCACCCATGCCTGTTCTGATACCATTCAGTTGTTTTTTCAAACAATAACGGACTTAACATGGGTTAGTAGGTAAGTTCACATTAGTCATGGCTACCTTCACTGTGAGCCATGGCATTCTGCCCTTTTAGAAGAATCACATCGACAAATAAATCCCATTATGTAAGTGCCAGGGACTACTTAAGTGCCAGGAACAACTATGACAATGTTTACTTTTTCTGCACAAAAAGTATGTTTGTTTTTAGCCAATGTCTTTTAGATTGATGAGGCCCCCCAACAATAACGTTTAGCAAAACGGATGAAAAAAATAAAACCACATGCAAGACCTATACATTTTGCCAATGCTAGTTCATTTCAGGGGTGCTTACTGTGCCCTTGCGCAATGTGCGCAATGTGAAATAAGAATGGTCTCATTTGCTTGATAGTGTGGGCCCATAGAAATGAGGGAATGGATTTACACTGGCACCTGCAGGGGTAAAGATGCTCTTCAGGAACATCTAACAGTAAACCTCAAGGAGCCTGATGATGCAGTTCAGGGCAGAAGGTCAATTTCCAATTTGTAAGTCAATTATATCTTCAAATCTTTGAACAGTAATGGGAAGTAACCTAGCAGCAACATATGTATATATATACATTGGTATGATAGAGCAGAAATTGATATTATCTAATTCTTCAGAGCAAAACAAAAAGGAACCAGGTGGAAGCTCATACATAACATATTTGGAGGCTGGAGGTATCACATACAGATTTAAGGAATTCTCATAATTATTTAATATAACAACCTTTACTCACAGTTATACTCCATTCCTAATGCCGGACACTTAGATACATGTCTTGATATACCAATAAGACAACCAGTAATGGCAGTAAACAAAACTATTACCTTATTATATCTCCAAAGGATTGGTAATAATGTTGCCAACAGAATTCAGCAAGTATAATATTAATAATCCACATTTGTTTGTAAAGCACACTATCACCCGTAAGGGCTTCTAGGCGCTGGGGGCCGCCAGGAAGATTAAGCAAGCTATTGCCCTGAGTCACATGGTGCTGGGCTAATCTGCCGCTGGTGCCAGGGAGCGAACCGTGATCCCCAGATTCCGGAGTGAGTCGCCCTAACCGCGTCACCACACCTCAAATAGAATTGATGCCAATGGTCTTTAAATATCTTAAGAGAATAACATACTTTTTTTCCAAGGCACTCCCCTCACCCACTAACGAGGAGTTTATTCAATGTAATTGAAGTACGGCGTTGTAAAAGGGCTAACTCAATGAAGAGGATTATTTTGTGACATTGATACCCTCACCGCTAGATGTCATCTTGATCTGAGAGTTACTATATCTCAATTCCTTGGTTAGATGACCTTTAGGAAGCTAGATTTCCTACTAAGATACTGTACAAGGAGTTGGAGCTTCCTATGAGGAATTAAAAAGAGATTCGGTTTTAATGGCCACAATTACTTGTGTGAAAAGGAATCTCTCTATGAATCAAATAGTTGCATTTGCAAAGCAAGTAGAAGGGTCATTCAGATAGCAAAGTCTGAGCTGGCAGTACCCAAAAGTGTCTTGTACCTAAGAATGGGCATGATGCATCTCCACCCAAGCATAGATAACCATGGGAAATCACTCTGCAAAGGGAATTGGCCTGCAAAGTTCCATCCTTCCCATTTGCGATTCTCAAGAAAATGCAAACATGCTGTTCAACCGTTTGCAACTGTGGAACCATGAAATGGTAAGCACCTGCTAAATGCAGGTAGTGGTCACTTGCAAAGTGTAAGGTGCCAATATCTGACAGCTAACCCTCTGCTAGCGGAGGCTGGGGGCATCAGGAAGTTCATATAAAATTGCCAAGGACCACTGCATACACTGGTTTATGTTGAACTTAAAATGTACCACTCTGCAGGTACACTGCAAATGCGTTTGCTTGGAAGGAGGGCTTAGCGCATCCCTCACATTGCAATGGGATGGCTGGTCACTGAGCAATGTAAAAATTGCACTGCGATCAGCCTCTTCAGGCCCTGGATGTCTCTTTTGCCACTTACCCAAATAACCATGAGAAATCCTTACAGTAACATCTCTTGGAAGATTCAGATTGCACATTATAACACTTAAAAATCTACAGTTAACTCACAAACAATTATATTATTTTACCTAATACTCAGAGATATGCCAAATGAAACCATCATTTTTCAATCAATTTGAATGAAACAGGTGTTATAATTTCAAAGCAGTATCTAGATCCCTCCTTTAATTAACGTGAGTCAGTGCCGCTGGCACTTCTAAACCTTCTCTATTTACTGTATGTCTTACCTTGTTCAGTTCTCATTATGACTCGCTCACTGTATATGGGCACCAAGTCTACTTAACTTGTCCCTTTGACTCACTCACTGATCATTCTGGGACACAAGTTGTCACCTTACCCATTCACTGCTTCCTCACCTACACTCATCGGTCATTCTTCACCATGCACTTTGACTATCAATCCATCGCGGATATCTCTACCTTTTTTGCTGCTGTCGGTGCAATTTAAAGTTCACCATGCCATGCTCATGGATTTTTCTCTTTCACCAGTGTTTATTCTGAGTCCCTCATCTGTGACTTGCTTCCCTGGTCATCCATTAGTAATCAATATTGTTTTTCTCACTCTTCCTTCCTTGCATACTTTCCTACCTCACTCAAAGGGCTGTCCTGCTTCATTAACTGGTTATTGGCCATATTCGCTGGAAACTGATTACAATCATTGGTCGGTTGGTCCCACTCTGTGACCACCAAGCCTTCTTCACACAGCCTCCCTCGGTGATCAGCCGGTCTTTGCCAGTGGTCACCCTGCTTTTCCACTCATCTCCTTGCTTTGCCCAGTGGTCACACTGCTTTCCACGCTGGTATCCCATACCTTCCTCACTGGTCAGTATGCCTACATCACTGATCATCCTACCTTGATCACCAGGTCACCCGACCTAATTCACTCGTCACCTTGCTAGAACTAAAGACAAATCTGCTCCATGCTGCTTCCTGGTAGGGCTGCAACATATTCAATAGTCACACTGATACTCATTCACTTCTTTCCCTCTTTCAATGTGATGGCCACATGTACCATATTTTGCTGGTCCCTCTATCTAATTTTGGTAGTGATTGCTACTCACTCGGCCTTTCAGTTCAGGTGATTGTCCATCGTTGAATATTTTGGGATTGCTTCAACGATTAACTGACTGGAGGATCCCACATGTGCAATAAAACTCAAAAAAGATAATTGTAGCCATACAGTCCGTTAAAATGCAACAATAAGGAACAATTTACATGTCCATCTTTGAGTAGTGATATGAAATGACCAGTATAGTTTATATAACCATCTTTGAGGACCCTCAACTATTTTCTTTCCCTTTTGCTTGCGGACCCTCCCTTCCACCAAAATACAGTATTCTGATGCCACGCAAGACATCATGGTGAAATCTGAATCCAGAAGAACCCAATCATTCTAAACACGGCAAATACTAGCCAAATTGAGCAAAGAACAGTCATCAGGGCCAAAAACTACCTGAAACCTCAAAAATACCAAACCAAAGGTCTCCTGAAACAGTGCCTACAAGAGAGATGAATGTCTACAACTAATCTAAGGAAGGCATCCCTGAGCATCACCCTAGGACTGAAAATCCACCTCTTGTGGTCCAGAGCAAAACACTACCACTCAACAAACATCTGGACATGAGGCATGATAACCATTCATCAGTTAGTGCGTGATGCGGGTATTGATTAGAATCTTAAACCCATTTTTTATTTTTATGCAGAATGTATCACCCCACCCCCAAATAGACTACGGGGCACATTTGTCAAAATAACATGCAGAGCAGCAAGTCACATGTGCAGTATTTAACATTTTACAGAGCATTTCTGTCTTTTCTCTGCTCTGTCACACAATGTGCTGCCAAGCACAAACACAGGCACACTTGCACCATGGGTGGACACCTCACTGCACAAAAACTGTCCTCTGAGGCATCTTCCATCTTTTGATGTGTGCTTCTGCAGCACACACAAAAAGAGGAATAAACAAAGAAAAATAAAGATATTTCTCGTTACCAGGGGAGGCGTAGCATTTCAATGCATTCCTAGGTTCTACCAGTAATGGTAAATCTGGCAAATCGACGAAATCAATGGATGCATGGATCATACACTCTCCACCCATAGAACGCCTCCCTGGTGCAAAGTAACTCAATGCAGCGATTTGCGCTGTGTTACGTCACTCCAGATTTATCAAGCCACGCAGGACCATGCTAGGTGGCCTTGAATGGCTTGACCGAGTTCATTGCTCTTAACTCCTTCCATGCTTGTGACAGAACCGCTCCGTCACGAGCATCGGTTGAGCTGTGCTCATGATGGAGCGGTTCCGTCATGGCCCGCTCGGCTCGCCTACGCGGCGCGAATTCCGCGCCTGCGCTGGACGTTCAATTGAGCGGGCGGGCCATGACGGAACCGCTCCGTCATGAGCACAGCTCAACCGAGGCTCGTGACGGAGCGGTTCCGTCACGAGCATGTGAGCGCCGCTCGGCCCCCCCTCCCCCCTAGCGCTGCGGCGGAATTGCCGCTGCTGCGAAGGGGATAAGCCCTCTTCTGTGTGGTGATAAATTTGGCCGCATATGTCCGCTACTAAATCTTCTGCGAATACGGAACACCTGACCCGCAATCATCTTCATTCTATCAACAAACTGAGAGGCAGTAATGGTTTGAAGTGCCTATTTCCCAGGTGAACCATAGTGGCTTTGAGGAAAAAGTCTGAAAGCAGGAAAACTCAGGAAGAAGACTAACATTTTTACATTCTATCGCATGTCAAAACAAGATGTAGCGGCAGTACAAACAATACTGTACTCACAGCTATTTAAATGTTTTTTATTTCCTATTACACGAAGGGCCATTGGTCAGAAGTGTTAAACAATATCATTACAATTTACTCCCAAGTGTCTCAGAAGATAAGGAGTTAAGAAATCAAAAAAATATCAGAGTTTAAAAAAATAATGCACTGATATAAATAAAGATTTCAAAAAAGCCATTGTGCAGAAAAGATGTTTAAGTGACAATTAATCTATGTAAAATCTGAAAACTCGCATGGAACTATAGAGAAACGTGCACGGGTGAAGCTAAAGACATCATATATGCTCCCTGGATCTTCAAAAGTGCAGCAGCGTTTAAAATGGGTAAATTCTTATTGTGTGATGCACTTTGTATTTCTCTGGATCCTTTTAGTTGTGAAATGTTGCTTATTTCTGGAATGTTCGTGCAGTAAACCTCTGTGTATAGAATACGCCACCTGGCTCTGTATGATGCTAAGTTCAATAAAAATAAATACTTCTAAAATAGAGCTATAATCACCAATGCACGCAACCATGCATGAGTAATCCCCGAGGGCCCTCAGCTCTGATGAAAGATTACCTTTCTCTCTTAAAACCTTCAAAATGATTTCCCAGTGAATCATTGTATCCATGTAAGTACGGCATATTTTCCCAAAACGAGCCTGTGTGGGACTGACTGAGACAAAGTAACAGCAGCAGATGTTTGACAGATTTGTTCATGGAAACATGTTTCTAATGCAGATCGTCGCACTCACTTCTTCCTCCATTAAATGTTGATAATAAGCTGAATCTCCCACCCAAGGAGAGACCTTGCCAACCAGTGCTTAATTTGTGGAAAAAAAACTATAAGTGTCAGGGCTCTTGTCAGGAGGCCACTGCAGCTTTCACAACCCACTTCCCCTGACAGTGCTCTCAATGACAGTATCAACATGCTGACCTTGCATTGGTCCGGGTCCCACGCGTCTGGAGAGCGAGGGCCGGAGGTCGTTCCTTCGGTTGTTTGGCCGCGAAACTTTGGAATGCACTCCTTCTCACCATGAGAGTAATGCCGAATCATTTGGCATTTCGTAAAGCCTTAAAGACCTGGCTCTTTCCCTGTAAGTAGTCTAATCTGTTGTCGTTTACTGATCGGCCCGGGTCTCTTGGGGTGTCTGATAGCCCTGGGACGCCTCATTGCTGAGGCAGCTACGCGCTTTACAAATCCAAAAATTAATAAATAAATGGACACAACTACTAAACATCACACTTTACATGTGTGACAGTACAGACTATTCCAGGCCTCAAATCTATAAGAGTGGCTTGGGCGGCATATATTATAGAATTTTCATGTATACTAAATTGACAAACAACTTATCATACTCACCTATGTATTAGACTGCAGCCCACCTTGCATCAGAATCTCTTAATGCCGGTGTTGACAATTAGGTCCTTGTGCCCAGCACCAGAAAGCACCAGCTTAAATTAAGCACTGGTGCCACCCATGTTCATGTCACATCGAACCTTGACATTCTGTACATACTCAGGTCCCTGCATCTGCCACCACAGTCACATTGAGTGTTGACCAACCTATGAATTATGTATCACAGCTTCCAATGTCCTGTTTTCCTTCACTACCTTAACTCTGCTAAAGCGTACAACATGTCCACCCCATTTGTCTTCACCCTGGCACGCCTCTATTTCCCCTCGTCACCAAGTAATAAGCAACTTCTTATTTCCCGGGCCATGTTACCAAACCTCGGCATTCGCTTACCTATTATGAGGTTTTCTGCACCAGCAAGAATGTCTAAAACTTCTCAAAAGAATGATACTACTTGTGTTACCCTTAGAAGAATAGAAAGCTGAGGTAGCTCTCCCAAAAGTCAAAATTTCAGGAAGATGAAATGCTGAGTCAGCACTATCAAGTTTCAAGTTCAGCCAGGATTCAAAACGTTATCCATGGTGGGATATTAAATGTACTGGGACACTTTCTGGCATCACTGCCCCTCTCTTGCACTTTCCTTTCATGGATGCTGCTAGTTCCCCATCCTCTGTTCCTTTACTTCTTGCCACAGCTACACTCCCTCCAGGCTGCTCGCTGCTGATGCTATTCGAGGCTGTGAGATGACCTGGGCAATCTGTAACTTGAAACATCCTGCAGAATAGGCAACTCTCTATTCTGAATGTATTTTTTCTAGAGAAATGTGGGCATTTTTCTAAAATCAAGAGTGGACTGATTTCTGGGTTGCACTTGCACATATAGAGGATACACACTGTGCCCTCTGATCCATGCTCATAAATATACAATAATGTCAACCCTAACAAGTGCAGCTATTCCTCCAAGCTCCTTTAGGTAGCATCCATACAGAAACACTCTAGCAAAACAGCACAGCAACCCCCATTTAGATCAAAAGATTGGGACACAGGTCCAAATCTACACTGACAAAGCTGGGAAGCCACCAGAATTATTGTACTTGGAACTGGATAACAAAAAAACAAATATGAAATGATAATGAGTGATATATTCAAGCTAGTGCAACCACTGGCAGCCGATACAGGAAATGTAGGGCCAGATTATTGGCATCTATATTGCAGCTCTTACTCAGGTTGGGAAAGAGTATTCAAACATATCACAATATCATGTAGCGCATTACATTCATGAAAAAGAGATCTAGGCACATGCTTGATGTAATGGGAGCAGTGTGCAGTATTCCAAACACTGAAAGAACTCTGTTGCAGTATTGCAGAACAAGCAATAAAATAACTATATTTAAGGATAAAATGTTCTTTCGAAAACGATTGTGAGCTGGCTTTTCCAACGAGGAGCTCATGAGTTCCTGGAGCTCTCAAACTACCTGTAAGTAGCTCTCCTGTGTGCATCCTATTCCTAACCTGCTAAAGTGGAACCTTTTGCTTGGTTAAATGAAGATATGTATGAGAACATTATGTTAAAAAGGGTTCCAAAGACAACCGGTAACCAAAGACCCTTTTATGTTGCCCGGCAGTATCGCCTCTATGACCCACCAATATTAATCAATGAAGAAGCAGGCGCTGGAGACTGGAAGGCGGGAAACGAGGATTTTATTCTCTCCGGAGGAGAACACATCAATTCAGACAGCAAGTATCGTCACGAGGTGCTCTAACCACATCTCTGAGGCCTGGCCTCTTATACTAGGGTTTACGACCTTTATTGCACATAACACATTCTCGCAATACTGTAGAACTTGAAAGAACATCCTCGGAATCTCCCCTTCAGACCCGTTCCCACACACATTTACAGTTGGATTCCCCACCCTGGTCACAACAGGTGATAGTCGTCGCACAGCAGGGCATTCCGCCGATTCACGGAATGCATGGGGTTGATCGGATCTCATGGGGTGGGGGCTTTGATCGGTTCGGGGGTCTTTTGATGGAGAGGGGAAACTTCCTACTGTACGGGGTAATAAACAGTATCCGCAGAGCCAGGTGGCGGCCTGGGAACAGGGAAGGCAAACGGGGGCAGAGGAAAAAGGGGTTTGTATCAGAAGGATCTGAGGCCATGAAAGGAATGAGGGGAGGTGTCGCGCTGGGAACAGGATGGGATTCCGTGGTGAAGCTGCGCTGAAGAGGGGTTTATGACCCGAGGCATGAGAGAGCGGGGGTTGTCAGCGTGCGGGGGAATGCTTGCGAGGTTAAGAGAGAGAGAGAGAGACGCGCTGGCTATTAGTGAGGGGCCGGGAGGCCATGGTGCTAAAAAATGGCTGTCGCTTACGCGCACGAGTGGGCCTGGAAAAGGGGCAAGATGGCGCCGATAATGTTGACGTTTTGCAGTCTAATCTTTAACAGTCCTCCCTTTTCAACATATCTTAGCCAACTTGTTTACTCAATGTCAATCTTCATCAAATTCCTAACCTCGGCATCATATATTGCTCTCATACGTTCGTTTTCAAAGTCCACAGTCTTAGGGCAAATACAATTTACACATAATGTACACAGGGGTGGTAGACATTGAATTCCTAAACATAAACCGCATAGCACAACCACAGGAATCAGGATAATGGTGAATAGTCTCCAGCCCCAGTTTTTAACGGTGCTCCAGAACCACCCACCCAGCGACCATTCTTCTTGTTCTTGGTGGACTTCTGAAGAGAGCCTATGAAGATGTTCGATGGCCTTGTACACTGAGGGTGAGTTGTCCGGTATGTACGTACAGCAGCTGGACCCAATAATGCGGCATGCTCCACCACGGTCCGCAAGAACCACATCCAGGACAAGGCGGTTCTGGAGGGCCACCAGGCGGACCGCTTGAAGTTCAGCGGTGTTGTTAGCGAGGATACCAGCCGTGATGTTCATTGTTGTCTCAACTGCTTGAGTCAGATGTCGGATGGCACGGCTGTTTGCCATCGGGCCCCAGAGGGGGACTAGTCCTTTCATAGCATCGATGAATTGCGCTCCTGTTGAGTCGGCTTGTTCGATGTCCTTGGCTCGTTTTTGTCTGTGATGATTTGCTGGTGCCACATAAGTCGGAGGAAGGATGAAGGAAATGAAACAAGTGCCTCCCCAGCCTTTGGGGAGCCAGGTGTAAGCCTTCGTGCCGCAGACGAAATACATGTTTGGAGATGCCACAAAGGAAGGTGGGTCGGCAGAGTCCAGAGTTCTAGAAAACCGGCAGGCACTGTGGCCCACCAACTGAGTCCCAAGCCCTTCCAGGCACATGTGGCCGGTGACGTTGATGACTGACAGGGCCACAGTCAGAGTGGCAGCCGTTCGTTTTCGCAGGTAGGAGAAGGTGGTTCTGGTTGGATTATTGAACACTTGCATTTCAACTGGTTCTTTAGCAGGGATGTCCAAGTGGATTGTGTTGTTGTTGGTCTGCGGGCAGAAGTGTGTCTTTGTTCTGTTCCGCCAGACACCGTGGTAGAAATGCGTTACCGTTTTGCTGGAGGTGGCATTGTCCTTAAAGCTTTCTTGCAGAAGCATCAGCCAGGCAAGACAGGAGCCGTGAACTGAGAAAGGTGAAGGGATGAATGGTATCGAATGTCCAGTGGCGTGGGGTAGCAACCCACAGATCCAACAGTTGGTGGCATTGGTGGCAAGGTTGTGCTGGTGAAGTAGTTGCACGAAGGAGTTATTCCAAAATTCCTTTCGCCTTTCTCTGAGTTGGGGTGAGAGCGAAATCAGATAATGTTCCTTCATGGTGGTAGGCTGGACAGTGGTCAGGAATGTTTCGTGAGCAGGTGCATTTTCTTCCACAATCCAAAGTGTGGTCATGAGGAGAAAGCAGAAGAGGATTGTGATGAAGAGTGCAATAGTCTTTGGGCTATGGAGTCTGTCTGCCTTTGGGTTTCTGCGGTGGGTATTTCCTGTTTCCTTCATCATCTTCTTATTTGGCGCTTCCATCATCTTCTTATCTGGCGCTTCCATCATCTTCAAGGGGCTCGGTAGCGGGCAGAACCACAGACTTTGTTTTGCTTCTCTCCGGGTAACCCTTGGTAGTGTTTAGGTCACCGTTCTGAGATTTAACTCAGTCCGTGGTCTACTTAGCCGAGACTCCCTCCTTTCGACGCAGGAAATACCCTTCTTTCGATGGCACTGTGGGATCAGAGAATTTTGAAAGTTCAAGTGGGTCGGTATCAGGATAGCAGGTTAGCGATGGTCGGTCCTTGTTCAGGAGCTCTTCTTGGTTGTCGATGTTTTCGGTCGAGGTCAGGGTCGGGGAGATCTTCTTACAGTGGTGTGCATGCAGCCAGTTGCGTTTTCCTTCCACCCGTAGTGCTGTTCGGGTGGTGATGAGGACTTGCCAGGGGCCCTCCACCGGGGTTCCAGACTCTTGGCACGCTGAAAATTCCGGATTAGGACGAAATCCCCAGGCTGAATGGTGTGTCCGGGACCCCTGGAAGTGTCAGGGATGGCATGCAGCACCTGTTGATGGATAACAGACAGCGTTTTAGTCAACTGACATAAGTAATCAGACATTAGGACATCCGGGACGTCATGAATGGAAGTTGGTTTCGGCGCAGACCAGACATTCATAGGTCGGCCGAAAACAACTTCGTATGGCGTTAAGTGGTGTTTGGTGGGGGTGGAACGCATTGAAAGCAACGCCAGGGGGAGTGCGTCTGGCCATTTCAGTCCTGTGGTAGCCACTATTTTGGCCAATTTTAGTTTCAGTGTGGCGTTATGTCGTTCAACTAGTCCAGCAGATTGGGGGTGGAAGACTGCGTGGAACTTTTGTTTTACACCCAACCCCTTCAAAATGAGTTGGATAACTTCGGCTACGAAGTGGGGGCCATTGTCGCTCCACAAAACTCGACAAAGGCCGTAACGGGGGAAAAACTCCTTTAACAGTACTTTTGCTGTGGCCATAGCAGTGTTGTCACGGGTTGGATATGCTTCCACCCATTTGCTAAATGCGCATACCACCACAAGTACATATTTCAGGCCTTGACATCTGTCTAGTTGGATGTAGTCCATTTGCAGGACTTCAAATGGGTGATTCGGGACCCCGAACCCTCCCCGGGGTACTACAGTTCCTTTCCCGGGGTTGTGTTGCAGGCATATCAAACATTGTTGGACCAGGCGTTTGGCGGACTCTGTGATCTTATCATTGTGCCAAACTCTGGAGACAAGTTCAATCATGGGGGCTGATCCTATGTGGGCAGGGGAATGTGCCATAGTCAGTATGGGAATCAGGTATGAGTCAGGTAACAACCATTTGGTTGTGTCTTTTGTCCGCCAGCAGCCTTCTTCATCTTTCAATCCCACCCGTGTCCATTCAGCCAGTTCGTGTTGTGTGCTAGCCATTTGAATGTCTCTGATAGTGTCCCTAGCGTCAGACCATTTTTCTGCTTGTGACCTGGTCACGTACATGCGTGTTGTCGTCCTATTTTCAGCTGTCGCTCGGGCGGTGAGGTCGGCTAGTGCATTTCCCTGTCCAATAATGTCTGTCACCTTTTTGTGTGCCTGGCATTTGATGACTGCAAGCTTTTTGGGGAGAAGGACGGCTTCGATCAAGGCGGAGACTAGGTCCCCGTGCAAAATGGGGGTGCTGTGTGAGGTCAAGAATCCCCTCTCCCTCCAAAGGAGCCCAAAATGGTGAACCACCCCGAAGGCATACTGGCTGTCGGTGTAAATGTTTGCTGTGGTTCCTGTTGCTAGGATACAGGCTCGTGTCAGGGCAATCAGTTCCGCTGCCTGGGCAGATCGTTGCGCTATGCGGGCTGTCTCGACTACAGTTCGAGCTGTGGTGACTGCATAGGCAGCTGAAGTGGTGCCATCGGGGAGTTTGATGCAAGAACCGTCCACCCACAGCTCTCCGTCGGGGTCGGGGAAAGCCGTGTCTCTAAGGTCAACCCTACTTCTAGTCTGTTCGTCTGTGAGGGTCACACAGTCATGTACAGGGTGCGCATTAGGATCGTTTTCTGGTAAGGGCAGCAGGGTTGCTGGGTTCAGTGTGGTGCATCTCTTCAGAGTGATGTGGGGTGCGAGCAGAGTCAGTTCGTATCCTGTCAGTCGTGCACTCGTCAGGTGTTGCGTTTTGGTTTGGTTTAGGAGGGTGTCAACTGCATGGGGTACCAGTACTGTGAGGGAATTCGAGAGCACGATCCCCTCACTCTGTCGGATAGAGATCGCAGCAGCAGCTACGGCTCGAAGGCAAGCAGGCAGGGCTCTGGCTACAGGGTCAAGAGTGGCTGAGAAGTAAGCGCATGGTCGTTGCTTTGAGCCGATGGACTGGGTCAGGACAGATAAAGCGCACCCCCCCTTTTCATGGGTGAAAAGGGAGAAGGGCTTTGTGTAGTCGGGGGTACCCAACACAGGGGCCGAGCAGAGGGCATCTCGTAGTTGCATGAAAGAAGCCTGACACTCAGGGGTCCAAGGGAGTGGGAGAGGGATGTCCTTTGCTAACAATGAAAGCAGTGGTTTTACTACAAGACTAAAGTTGGGCAACCACTGTCGGCAGAAGGAGGTGAGGCCTAGTAGGGAGCGGACCTGTTTCTGGGTCTTAGGGACGGGGGTGTCGAGAATGGCTTGGATCCGGTCAGGAGTCAGTTTCCTTCCGTCTTTGGACAAAAGGTGGCCTAGGTAAGTGACCTGGGGTTGGCAGAATTGCAACTTCTTCTTAGAGACCTTGTGGCCATTTTCTGCAAGGAAATGCAGGAGTTGAATGGTGGCTGTGACGGCTAGTGGAGTGGTGTCGGCTGCCAAGAGGATGTCATCGACATATTGTACTAATACCACTCCATCGGGTAACTGGACTTGATCCAGTTGTCTCTTGAGGGCCTGGCTGTAGATGCTAGGGCTTTCTGTGTAGCCCTGGGGTGCTCGGCAGAACCTATATGAGCGGGCTTTTAGGGTGAAACCGAAGAGATATCGGCTGTCTGGGTGGATGGGGATGGAAAAGAATGCGTTTTTGAGGTCAATGACAGTGAAGGTGGTGGCAGTGGAGGGAATCAAAGTCAGGATGGTGGTATTGTCCGAGACCACAGGGTACTGGGGCACCACCACTTTGTTGATCTCTCGAAGGTCAATGATGATGCGGTATGCTTTCTCATCTCCTTCTCCCTGTTTCTTGATGATGGGCAAGATCGGGCTGTTGCAAACGTTGCTAACTACTTCCTCTACCACTCCTGCGTCTATCAGTGATTGGATGATTTCTACCAATGCCTTCTCGCCTTCGGGCGATATCCGATATTGTGGAAGTTTTGGGAGTGTTGCATCCGGTCGAACAGTGATGTGCACTGGGTCAATCATCATGCGCCCTACATCCGAATCCGTTTTGGCCCACAGATACGGAGGCAGAGTGTCAAGTAGGGAAGTGTCAGCGTCGGTGATGGAAAACATGTGTCTGGGGGGGCAATGTCTAAGCAGAACAGGATTGTCGTAAAGGAAAACTCGGACTCCATCTTGAGAACATCTAATCGTTGCTCGGAAGTGTTTCAATAAGTCGAGTCCCATAATTGCGTCGGGGCTATTGGAGGAGAGCAAAAACGTGGTGTCAGTGGTGTTGTTTTCTAAGTCAAAGAGGATTGGGGCGGACAAAGGGTTAGTGGAGGGCGTCCCATCGAAACCTGTCGATGTTATTAGTAAGCCAGACAAGGGTGCCCTTGGAATCAGTCGTTTAGATAACGCACTACGTGTTGCGCCAGTGTCTACCAGGAATGGTGACTTTGTACCCAAGACCTTAGCAGTGACATAAGGGCCTTGCTGGTCAACATGGAGCTCGACTGGATCCCTCCCTTGCCCTAGGCAGTCCTATGCAAAGTCATGAACGTCATCGTAGTCAGATTGCTGGCATTGGTTCTGTCGGGGTCGATCAAATGTGTTTGGTCTACTGGATCTATCATTAGTTGCGTTGTTTGGGGGCCCTCGCTGTGGTCCCCTATTTCTTGGTTCGTTTGCTGAATCTCTAGGATCTCTATTTCTGGTGAGTTCCAAAAGAACCGGGCACTGAGATTTCCAGTGGCCCGATCCTTTACAGAAAGCACACTGGTCCTCTCTAATGTCTGTACGTCCAATGTGGGGAGTTGAAGCACGGTCTTTGGGAGGTGCCGTTTTAGGGACATTCATCTGATGGTTTCCTCGGTATTGGTCTCGTCCCAGAGTCACCCCTTGCAGTTGAGCTATCATCACCCTCTCTTTTAATTCTTTCTTCTTCCTTTCTGTGGTTCTATCGTTTTCGTTTTTCTGATGTTCATAATATTGGGCCATCTGGAGGATAGCCGTAGGTTTGGAGGCTGCCCAACTACTTTCACTGGCCTGCAGTTTCTGCGAGACCTCCGGTGATAAGCCCTTAACGTAATTCTGGACAAACAGATGGTGTCCGGTTGCAGTGGTCAGGTCCTGGCCGCTGTAATCGGAGAACACCGTTTCAAACCGGGAGAAGTATTCCGATACATCCTCCTGAGGTTTCTGGCGACAAGCCGTTACTATCGACCAGTCCACTTTCTTTTCTGGGATCAGGGTTTTTAATTTCTGCACGATTTTATCCGGGAGGTCTAAAATGGCTTTTAAGGGCTTTTGTCCGGGTTCTCGTTGTCTGTCTATGCCATCAAGTTGTGACCAGTTATGTCCAAACAGCTCAGAGTGGTCGACTTTCCGGATTTGCTTCCACACATCAGCTGGTAGACATAACCCGAAAAACAAGTCGATGTCAGCTAGAGTCATAATCGTCGAACCTAGGGCCGTGCCCAACTCAGTATAGAAGGCAGTGGGGTTTTTACGTAGGTCAGGCAGAGATTTCCGGAAGGTCAAAATCTCTTGCCGGTCCCATGGTTGGTAGACCCAATTGTATACTACCCTTCCCTTTGCATCTTTGTTATTTGCGTCATCGTGAGTCCCTTCACCTCGTGGAGGAACCCAGTAAGGGGCAGCCTCTCGTATCGGCATCATAGTGTTAGGTCGTTCAGTTTGTGGGTCGGTTGCTACAGATGTAGTGGATTCGAATTTTGATTTTTGTTCAGTGAGGTGGCGGAGAACCTTAAGCGTACGCGTAAGGAGGTCCGTCACATCACTCTCACCCTCATCCCCGATATCAACCTTCCGATACAGAGTCGTTAGGCTCTGTGGACCTTTTTCTTGATATCGGTCCTCGTATGCATTTAAGACGTGGTAACACAGTTGTACAGCAAAGTGTCGTCTGTGACTCCCAGTATAAGAATTAAACACATCCGTGACGGACTCTTCATCCTCCCTCTTCTCTACCAGTATCTTTGCTATCTTGTCAACCCCTGCTTGTTCATGTTTGTTTAGTCTATATGCTCTAACAGGACCAACCCTTCGGGCTTCTGGGTCGCCCGGCGTTGTTGTTTGCGTAACATCTAATACGAGGAGTTCAGCCGGCACGGAGGCCATGGGGGCTGAAGCCGTGGGGCTACTCTCGTTGGTACCTGGGGATAGTGGGTGTTGGGCTAAGGGTTGGGAAGGGGCATATGGAGGGGGCATGTGGATGATCGGAGGACCTAGCAGCAGATCATCGTTGGTTCGCTGTTTTGAGTGTAATTCGGGGTAGAGCGCGGAGGGGGTTCTAACCAGACACTGGCTTGATGTTTCTATTTCTAGCTTCTGTTTGGTATCCTCTCTTTCTTTTATCTCTTTCTCTAGTTTCTGAGCCGCTAGGTGGGCTGCTTTCCGCAGCTCTTTTTCCAACCTACTCTCAGTTCTCTTTTTGCGTTGTTCGGCCTCTTTTCGCCACATGCCGAAGCTGTCAAGCATAGTGGACGTCGTCTTGTTTTTACCAAGGGCTGTTTCTAGTGCGATTATTCTATCGTTTTCGAAGGATCCTATCAGTGGCCACTGACTTTCTCGATCCTTTTTTGTATATTTATGCCACAGCTGGCTATAGGCTATAGCGACTAATCCATGCTTTGTGAACATGTCCTTATTAGGGGTACCTTCCAGCGGAACCGGATGGTTCATCTCTAATAAGCGGTCCGGGCTAAACAGGCTACTAACCAGTGGGGAGAAGACAGGCATGACGGATCACAATGGGATAATAGTCAGCACTACCTGTCTTATCACTGCGCGCAAAGACTAGACAGAATATTTCTATTCTACGTTGTTTGCACGTAGTGAATACCTCATGAACCAATTCTGAGCGATCAATATTAGGTCAAAAATAAAAAATCAATATGGTCAATGGGAAGAATAAGTAGGCTCGCAAAGGTTCGCGTCACCTACCTTTTCGCTATCTGCAAAGAGGGGACCTATTTTTCCCTGTTTGCAGACAGAGAATCTCCAGAAAACAATCTATAACAGTTAATCAATAGGGGGGAAGGGGCAATTGTTCAGTGGGGGAGAAAGATAGGTCCGACGGGTGCGTACTTATCCTTCGCTGTTTATAAAGGGAGAGCCTGTTGTTTCTCCGTTTGTAGACAGTGAATCTCCAATAAATTAACAAAAAGTAATACTAGTATTTTCTCAACAATTATCAATCACTTCCTATTATCTACCACTATCGCAATTTCGTCGTGTTTACACGACCTTACCCGGACCGCATGGACAGTTTCTCGTCTTCCGAATCCAGCGCCCGATCGTCCTCTTCTCTTCGTACTTCTCGTGGCACTCCTGATGGTTCCCAGTCAGGACCGCAGATCACTCGAGAGAGGTCTGTTCGGAACCAGTGAAGTTCGGATGATCGGCTGTCAGACGAGGGTCTATCGGACAGGGTACCTTCCGATCGTTGCAGTCGTTCACTCTGTCGTCGGGACCTCTCCCACTGGATCCACGAGTCACTGATGGGCCCCACGTTTGGGACGCCAATTGTTAAAAAGGGTTCCAAAGACAACCGGTAACCAAAGACCCTTTTATGTTGCCCGGCAGTATCGCCTCTATGACCCACCAATATTAATCAATGAAGAAGCAGGCGCTGGAGACTGGAAGGCGGGAAACGAGGATTTTATTCTCTCCGGAGGAGAACACATCAATTCAGACAGCAAGTATCGTCACGAGGTGCTCTAACCACATCTCTGAGGCCTGGCCTCTTATACTAGGGTTTACGACCTTTATTGCACATAACACATTCTCGCAATACTGTAGAACTTGAAAGAACATCCTCGGAATCTCCCCTTCAGACCCGTTCCCACACACATTTACAGTTGGATTCCCCACCCTGGTCACAACAGGTGATAGTCGTCGCACAGCAGGGCATTCCGCCGATTCACGGAATGCATGGGGTTGATCGGATCTCATGGGGTGGGGGCTTTGATCGGTTCGGGGGTCTTTTGATGGAGAGGGGAAACTTCCTACTGTACGGGGTAATAAACAGTATCCGCAGAGCCAGGTGGCGGCCTGGGAACAGGGAAGGCAAACGGGGGCAGAGGAAAAAGGGGTTTGTATCAGAAGGATCTGAGGCCATGAAAGGAATGAGGGGAGGTGTCGCGCTGGGAACAGGATGGGATTCCGTGGTGAAGCTGCGCTGAAGAGGGGTTTATGACCCGAGGCATGAGAGAGCGGGGGTTGTCAGCGTGCGGGGGAATGCTTGCGAGGTTAAGAGAGAGAGAGAGAGACGCGCTGGCTATTAGTGAGGGGCCGGGAGGCCATGGTGCTAAAAAATGGCTGTCGCTTACGCGCACGAGTGGGCCTGGAAAAGGGGCAAGATGGCGCCGATAATGTTGACGTTTTGCAGTCTAATCTTTAACAATTATCTAATTTAGATGAAAATGTGTGCATTTTCAGAATTCATAAGAGGATGTTTGGACAAAAATTGTTGGATTCCCAAAATATATTTTAAACTGATTTTCGAGTGATAACTCATGTGGAGAGACTAATTACTAATTTTATTTTGTACCAGGGGCACTGCACTGTGGCTGGCCTATGTATTCACATTCCAAACCTACAATGCCTTTTTTTTAATCACTGCTGGCAAACCTGCCTAATGCATGATGTAATCACTGCTGGGTAATCTTGCATATTGTGGCCACTAATGTAATCTTGTCTGATGTGGTCATTATTATTACAATACTAATAATAGAACTCAAGATGTTTTTTAATTGAATATAAGTAGCTCTTATTACACAAAAGGCTGGAGACTCCTGGTTTACAGATGAATAGCTGCCAAGTAATGCATTCTTTGTGACACTAAGAGTGAGTCTTTATCACAAGAACAAAGCAGTTAGGTTACTATAATGAGAAAGACTACAGAAATGACCCCTGGTATCAAATGTAGTGGTCTAGAAATGCCCTAAAAACATCCTAAAATCTTTAGTGCTTATTTAAGGGAATCACTTTCATCCCTTTCCCAACATTATCAACATGGATTTTTTTAAATGTGGGGGAAGGTGGGGAGGTGAGGGCGTCTGATGCAAACAGAAATGTGTTAAGAAATCAAATTTGGGTTTGGGTCCATTGTCTGCACTAATTGTAAAATAATGTATGCAATTTGGCGACACAAAAGTGAGGGGAGATGATGCACAGCAGGGGAAAGGGAAGCAGTTTCCTTGTTCTCTTTTTGACCTGTACAATGCTAATCCTGCACCTTGAGACTGTCCTTCAAGTGCATGTGTGATGCATCAAATCTAGGGACAATTTAACCCCTTCGCTGCGGCGGCAATTCCGCCGCAGCGCTAGGGGGGGGCCCGAGCGGCGCCCGCATGCTCGTGATGGAGCCGCTCCATCACGAGCCGCGGTTGCGCTGTGCTCATGACGGAGCGGTTCCGTCATGGCCCCCCCGCTTAATAGAACGCGCCGCGCAGGCGCAAAATCAGCGCCGCGCAGGCTCGGCGGCAGGGCTATGACGGAACTGCTCCGTCATGAGCACAGCTCAGCCGATGCTCATGACGGAGCGGCTCCGTCATGAGCATACAAGGGGTTAAGATAAGAGACATTTCATTAGCAGAATCCAATGCTTAATTTGAGAACTACTTTGTCGGTAGATATGCTCCTTGTGAAAGGACAGCGTGCCAGCCAAAGGCGGAGGTGAGCTGTGGCATTGCCCTCTGATGATGCCGGAGTGGATGGAAAACATGTTTGAATGACATAGCCAGGGACTAATGGATGACTCACCTCTGGCCTATAAGTAAGGAGGTTATACACATAGTTTTAGTAAAATCAAAAGGTCTTGGCTAACACAGACCTAAAAAAAGTAAATTGGTCTGCCACTGGCTCGCCACCTCTTCCGTTTGAGAAAAAAGGGAAAAGAAGGAAGAAAGAAGGTGAACGAAGGAAGAAAGAAGGGGAAGGAAGGAAAAGGGGGGAAGGCAAAAAGATGGGGAAGGAAAGAAAGAAGGAAAGAAAAAGAAGGATATAAAGAGACGGCAAGAAGGAAAGGAAGAGGGGAAGAAAGAAAAAAGACATAAAGAAGAAAAGAAAATAAGAAGGCAAGAACAAAAGTAAGAATGAAGGAAAAAAGTAGAAAGAAAGAAAGCAAGAAAGAAGGGGTTGGCAAGATTGATAGAGCACACTACATAGCTGATATTCAGAGTTCATATGACGTGATGTGAAATAACATAAGTCAGATAAACAAGTCTACTCCAAAAGCAATTTGCGGCAGCATTAGCAGGAGAGGTGATCTATTCAAATGAATAACTCCCTGCTATCACATCAGGCTCTAAAGACAAAGACAACGCTAAATCAATTATGAAATAAAAACTAAAAACACTGGCTTGAAGGGGACGGCCTTGTGCGTGGATGTGCTCAGAGAGAAGTTTTGCTGTATGCTGTAGTGGACGGCAGCAACATGTGAAGGACACCATACAGACTAATGTATGAACACAGGTGGCTGAAAAGTCATTTTAGGAAGGCTAATATACGTATTTTTTTTGTCAAATCAAAAGGTATTGGCTAATGCCAGACGTAAGAATGCATCCCACCCATATCCAGAGTACAAACTACACAACATGCCTTCCACACCCACAATCAAGACACGTGGTCTTCAGTGGGCCTTTTTTGCTGGAATTGTTTCCACTGTTTTCTTTACTGTAGTATCTAAAGCAATGTCACCGCTCTTGTTCTTTCTCAGTTCATCATGATCGCTGGATTACAATCATTCACTCTTGAGCTGTCCGAGTGGGACTGAGATAGACAAACTAGAAAGCTTGCATTCTACATTTGAAGGGGTCACGTGCCTCAGACCCCCGCCGTGCTTTGGACTCACTGACCTTCTGAAGTGTCAGACTGGATGAAGCGCATCTCAGGGCAGGCCATTTTTTGTGTCTCTAGGTCACTCAGTAGCTCAATTAGTCAGGAGAGCAGTCAGCACTTGATACTGGAACTAATGGGCGGCTACATCACAATGCTGCGTCACAGCTACTGTGCACAAGTTGCAAAGTCAAATTAGCAGCAGTGACAATGAATATTGCAGTCCTGGCCATGGCTTAGTGCACCCTGGACTGCAAGTGGACAGCTTCAGCTTAGCTGGTAACACAGCACAACCTCATGCTAATGTTGCTCAAGTGCTGGCAACAGGGTCTGCCAATCAAGTCCTGACCGCAATGGCAGCTGTTGCTACTAAAACTTGGTGGGGCAGCGCAGGGGGTGAGGGGAGGCAGGGAATAATAAATAAATAAAAAGAACGTACCTGACACTTCCGGACTCCGCCTCGGCGCTCCGCTGCTCCGTCAACCGCAGTGCTTCTCTACTACCACCCCCACCAAATCCAGACGCTGCTCTCATGCTGTTACCCAGCATGAGAGAAGCGCCGGGATTGGTCTGAGCGGGCTGAAATGACCCTCAGTTAGAGACAGGGAGCCTGTGCCTAATCTCCCACCCAGCTATGCAAGACAGTCGGGCTGGAGAAATGTAAGTGTGCATGTTGGTTTGACCATCCTAAAACGGCCGGCCAAACTAACATGCACATGTACAGTGCACCTACCACGCCTCTTTGGGCATGGCTGCTGCTGATGCATAGCATATACCCGCCCCTCCCTAGACTCAGTGGACTTGATCGATTAAGTGAAGAATAACATGATAATAAAATATCATTTTACTTTTTCATTTTCTGCCTTTCAGCAGTGGGGCAAAGATCCTACCCCATAACAGAGGAGCCGCCCCTGCCTGCCCGTGTCTGTGGCAACCCCACCCGAGGCTCTGGGGTGCTGGCTTACAGTTCGCGCCATCTTTAATACCAGTCCTCTGAGAGAACCTTGATTAATTAGACACAGACTGAGAAGCTGGAAATGAGTGGCATTGCACTCCAAAGCGGTGATGAGGGGACAAGCATTGAAATGTGTTAGATTAACCAGTAATGGATGGGCTGAGATAAAGATTGAATAGACAAGATGATCTTGTATCATTATCATAGAACGCCGGCCTCGTGACACGTCACAATAGGGATAACACTTGTTCTAGTATCAACACTGTGCTTGCCACGATAGTTGGAAATGAGAAGTAGGGTGAGTGAGAAAATGTGGGGGACTGCGGAGCTCTGGGGAGACATTGACCCGCTGTTCTCACAGGCCTTTTAGTCTAACGCACAGTTAAGCCATTGAAGCAGGGGCGTAGCTAGAGCTTGTGGCGCCCGGGGCTATCCTTCAGATTGCCGCCCCCCTGGGAGGGTGCTCGGGAAAAAGGACGGCGAGCACCTGAAAGAGGTCCGAGAGACACGTAGTATCGCCGCTAATAGTTACCTCGATCATGCAAGTTACATGCACATACATGACACGGTCCAGGTCTAGACAGCCCCGTCCCCAAAATAGTGCCGCCTGGAGCGGACCAACCCCACCTAGCTACGCTCACACTCACTCTTCTCTCCATCCATCCTTATCTCCATCCAGCTATTCATCTCACACGTTAACACGTCAAAACAATATGGAAAGAATCCTTTTTCTTCCTCAAGACCCTACTGAATATAAACCTTACATAAATTTCCAGGATTAAGATCTCCACATATTACCCAGCATAGTGACAGAAATAGAAGAATCCAGTGGACTGTATGTGGGCCTTGCTCTGTTACTCAAGTGCAAAACCCAGCGTGTACAAAAGGCAGCAGTAAGGCTTCTTCTACATCTTGCAGCCACAGAGCTTAGTAACGTTGTATGTCACACCTCCAATGGCCCCCAGTTTCTCAGAGGATTTTCTTCGAAGGGCTTGGCATGGTCCACAAAATCACCTACTGAGCTTACATGAGACGTGAATGTCCCTGACCAAAACCTAGAGTCAGTATCTAGACACCTCCCCTTTCCACAAGAGGGGAAATGACACCCTTCTCACTCCAAGCAGCTAATATACCATGAGACATGTTTCCTACATTAATTTACAACTTTTTAGAATACCTAAGATTTAGGAACGATCTAAAATAAGGCACTTTCCCACATCTACTAAACAATACGCAAATACTAGTGCAATGCCATCTCACCCTTTATGGCTGCTTACTAAGTTCCCACTCCTGTCCACCTAGGGACTTTAGATTCCATCAACGAGCCTACAATCACCTACTACCCCTAAGCATCATATATCAAAGTCCAACAACAAATCATGATTGAATCACCATATCCATCTATCTTCTTTTACTTATTTTGCTATCTTTAATTTCTTTCCTATATTGTCTTATGAGGCTGAGCTCGTGCTTTTGCTTATATTATGCTCCTGTAGAACCCCTATATCATTACCGGTTGCAAAGTATGCTGCTTACTTACTTATTTCCAAAATTCATTTTAATTTAGCTGCTTGTGTATACTTTTGTAATAAAATGTTCCAAAAACCACAGAAAAAATAATGAGCACTACTAGGTGCATCGACTGTACAGTAAGTGAATAATTTGCTGCCTAACTCAATAAGGCTCCAGTTGAGTGCAAATGGTACCTCTTCACCACCCAGCAGGAGCATATGTGGACCACAGAGCTGTGCGTGAGCAAACAAAATAAATGAGGTAGCAAACAGTGCATTACAGGAGGAAATAGTGACAAGTGTGCAGGTTAGGTTACAAGAGAAAACAAAGTACATTTTGAGGTATAATACTGCAATATATGCTACAGTGGCGTAACGAAACTTGAGGGGCCCCCCTGCAACGCACATGGAGGGCCCCAACAGGATATGCATATGTGAGGCCCCAACTGCAACTACAAACAAATGGCTGACCGAAAAACAAAACACATATTGCCAGGCAAAGTGTGGCCTGCCTGACGGCAAAATCAATCTGGATAATAACCTCAGGACGACTCGGGTCTCTCTCCCTCTGTTACGTGAGGAAATGTCAGTCCCTAAAACTGAGTCTAAATGCCCACCACCTGCAGCTGCAACCACCGACATTAATAAAGCAACAAAACTTGCCTCAATTACTTCAAAAGTGAGCGTCCGTTCGTTCCCCAAGGAAACCTCAAAGTACACCCAGACAACAGTGTCTCCTCTCTGTGTGTGTGCTACAGAGCCGATGGGGCCCTGGAACACGAGGGCTGCTGCGGGACCTAAAAGATTATGTTTTAATGACCCCAGGATGCATCCCATCCCACCCCACCCTCTGAGGCTCCTCTCTCCAACACTCACCTTATGCCTGCCATTCAGCTCCAGTGGTAGGCGCGAATGGGCGGCAGGAAACAGGACAAGGAAAAATTAAATTATTGCCGGTGGCCACGCCATCTCTCTAGTCATTTCCGATATGCCTCACGCGCGCACTTTTAATTCTCCTGAAATGCGCTTCACAATGGTTACCAGCCCCATGCCCCCACCCTAAAAGAGAGAAGACCCACGGAGCACTATTTAATTTGTAAAAGAGGCCACAGCGAGGTGTAATGATGGGGAACCTAACACAAGTTATGTAAGCACTTCACATCCCAGACGGATGTGAAGTGCTTACTGGCTGGCCGGGCCCCCCCGCAACGCGAGCTCTGCGTGGGCCTGTGTTACGACCCTGATATGCTAGACACGCAGGTATAAGAACAAACTTTACGTCAATTCGGCAAGTGGGTTGCTGGATAAAAATTCAAATAAAATTAATTTTCGCTTTACCTTCATTTGTCCGTCGGTGTCGGTGTCTCTCTCGACTCTTGAGTCGACTCGAGGCGGCACAGATAGCAGGCCAGGCCCAGTGCATGCAAGCACCAACAGTCAACTCGAGAGAGCGCACTGCGCACGCACTAGTCTGCGCCACTGCTACAGCGCGGGCGGGGGCTGGCCAAACAGATACCCAGGGCCGTCATTGGAAGCGCTTTCGCGCTCTACAGGATTGACGGCCCTGGCTGGGACATACCGCCTGCGCTGTGTGTTTGTCTGCAAGCAGGTATGCTTGCACTTCACTGCCGCCTCCAAAATGGTGCCGCCTGGGGCGGACCGCCCCCCCCTAGCTACGCGGCTGCATTGAAGTATTTGGTTATGAATAAGTGTTACGTTCCTATATCATAGAGAGCGATAGAGAGCCTGATTTATATCTCGGTGGACGGGTCACGCAGTCCCAGCGGTGATGGATATCCCATCCGCTGAAATATAAATTCCATTATACCCTATAGGATTTGTAACTCGGTGGACAGGATATACGTCATCGTTGCAACGGAGTAACAGATCCGCAAGATCTAACTCAGGCCCAGAGTGTGTGTCTGTGTTTGTGTGTGCGTAACTTTGGTCTGTGTAACTTGTGTGTTTGTGTGTGTGTGTGTAACTTCAAGATATGTAGGCATGCCCTTTTAACGTTTTCTAATTGGAAGAGTTTGTAATGATTTAATGTGCATTCTTTCTTCATAAGCTTTTGTAAAACCGATCACAATTTATTCTATAAATCAATGATTATAAAAATAGACTGAGACAAGGCATTTCCACAGGTCTGTAAAGAATGGTGCCTTCCACCTGCGAGGCACAACTCAAGCCTGCAATGCGAGAGTCGCGCAGGCACGAACAGCCAGTTTGATAGAAATAATGTCCTTTGTCATTTATATAATCCAGGGCATAATCGACACCGTATGAATCCCTTTGATGCTGATTAGAGAGGTGTCGTGCACGCGCTCTGAATGTGAGATCAGGATTTCGGCTACAAAGACCACATTATTCCTATCAGTATAAAACGATCTCTCCCCTTGATATTAATAATAGACTCGAGGGGGCCCTGCAATTATGCTCTTTTGAGCCACGGCTTTTACACTCAACTAAAAAGCTCAAATAAAAAACATAGTCACTTCTCCGCACTAACACATACAAATCTAAATTTAAATCTTCGGCCATGTGCTTTAATTGATTTGGAACACTAGAATAAACTTTACGCATTATGCATTGAGGGGAAGGTGTTTTTTTTTGTGCTAAAGTGCTGAATTGGTATCCTGTGACCTGTGTTCTAATGCCTGATACAAAAGTGGAATTTTCTTTTTGAAAATAAAAAAAGCAATAACCCCACCCCTCGCCAAGGACGTTTACTCCCGGGGTGGGAGGGTCATTAAAAAGTTTTTATTTCCACTTACTGCCACGTTTTGTATGGTAGGGTGTGGAAGTAAAAACTGGTTAATTAGTCCACCCACTCAAAATAGGGCATGCAGAGAAACTCTAAACCAGGCCTATGGTTTCTTGGGTTTTGGCTGTAGATCAACCTTTATTCGAAGCAATTGGTGAGGTTTGGGGGCATGCTCTAAACATGGGGTGTAACACTCATGGATGGTCCTAAGCACAAGCTGTGGAAAGAATAGACATGGATTCAAATGTGTAGAACCTTAATTGAATTGCACACCTTGAATCACTTCTCAGGCTTCATTGCTTCACAACTGAGTACTGGTTCTGAGATACAAGGATCTTTCCAAAAATAAGATACAGATCGAGCCTCCTCATTTCAACTGATCAACTTTAAAGTGGGAAAAGCCAGTGGAACAAATCACTTGAACAACTGACTTAAAAAATTACACGTTTTTGAATGGTGTTTGGTCATAAATCATTGAAGATGTACTTAAATGACATGGTTCCCTTCGAAATCATGAGGCTGAATGCTATAAACTGTAAGACAGCCTGTCAAATTTTGCACAGACAGTTCTTGATTAGACAGACTGCACAAGTGATGATGCAGTGCCGCACTAAGATCTGGCCTGGCAGACCAGTCCAAAATGTTTCTTTTTTTGTTGCGTTTATCAGTAGGTGCAGAAATCTCCAAAACAAATTCACTAACAAAGTAATAAATATAACTGTTAGGGCACAGCTACATGGCCACTAATGCAATCTTCGCAAACCTGCACCCGGAGAATGCAAATTACTTCAGCATACTCTGCTCTCTTTTCCTCACTGAGGACTAGTTGTTTCTCGTACAGTACCGAACACAGTATTTTACAACATGCATTTTATATGTATTGGCAAGGCCAATAAATCTCACCTTTCACAGGCATTAATCTAACTTTTGGCTTTGCCAATGCTTTTTGCCGATGATAAATTGTTTTTTTTAAAGAATAAAATGCTCATTGCTGTAGTTGTTCAAAATGTAAAAAAAAATGTTTAAATGCCTGCTGCAGTGTGATAACTTATGCCCACATACATCATTACATCGCAGCAGCCTTTTGTGCCCTTTTTGAAAATTACTGTTTATCAATGGCTTATTCCAATCTTGGAGCAGTTAATAGGCGCTCAGAAGCACAATTTACAGAAATGAGAAGACCAGTAGTAAATTGCACTTAGCATACTCCAAAAAAGAAAAAAAGAATCTGTAAAAAAATAAAGGAGTGAGGGACATCAACTAAACTCCACTGAATGGCAAGGAGCCTATGAAAGAGGGAAGCAGTGGGAGTGGGTGAAAAAAAATGCTGAGCAGAATGGAGATGTGCAGTGGAAACAATGAACAAGCTGGTGGCAGGGTAACAGCAACACAGAGCCTGGAGATTTGGTGTGGTGGGGGGTGTAGAACAGTAAGAAAGAGCCAGAAAACACATGCTTTTCCATGGAGGTTCAATAGAAAAAAAGTAGTTGCCTGACTGTAAGCAGTAGATGGATACACATTTTCCTATAAAAGAGATGATTAAGAAGAAATGCTGCAGGGGAGTGAGAAATACAAGAAGAGAAAGAAAACAATGAATAAGAAGCAAACAAATGATATAGAAAAGAAAGCCAACCTATATTAAGCAGAGGGCTGAGGTAAAACCCACCAAAAGTACTGGTATTTGTAAACCATAGGTCTTTTGACAGCCACCAGTTAAAACCTGGCTGTAGGGAAGACCTAAACCAGGTTGAACAAGTGCCGGATTACTATGAAAATGTACAAAAATAAAAATGAATGTCTCTCTCAATCAAGGCTATTTTTCCTCTAACTTTCAACTTTAAATTCAATATTTTTGGAGCACCCATAGTTCAATTTCAACAGTGTTAAACGATACACAGATCAGGTGTAGGAAAGAAACAAGCAAACATGGTGACCCACTCACAATATTTGTTTTGATGGATGTGCAACCTTATGTATGACAAAGAATCATTTACTCTATAAAAACAAAATAAAAATGTATAACATTTTCTGATAGTAAATAGTAGATATGACAGTGATAATAATCCACCAAGGTTGGGTTTCTGGTGTTGGCAGTATAAGAAATAGGTTGGAAAGGGATGCTCATTAACCTATGGGGGCAATAAACAGGTAAGGTATTATTTGTTACGTATCCCTCAATCAACAAACAATCCTGCGGAGTAAAGTTTTGGAACGAAACCTAAACTTTTTTTTTCATTTATTTGTTTTTATTAAGTTTCCAAATACAAAACAGAAGAATAAAGACAAAAGTCAATAAAAATCTGAAAAAAATAGACTAAACAATAAACAATAGAAAAGACAGGCAAATCGCTAATATCACAATCCATGAATCAAATAAACAATACTGATAAAAAGGGGATTGGGGGGCAATGAGAAGGCAGGCAATGAAAAGCGTCTTAGAAGAAGCGACTCAGGGTGTTAGATGGCAATATTCCACAGTTTTTTACATGGTACCGGACTGCCGCATAGACCCCTTACAGCAAGACAATAGCCAAAAGAGGAACCAAACCTACACTTGGATATCGATATATTACATAGGTTACTGAGCATTCTGCTGCGGAGCTTCTGAATAACACAACTAGAGATTGACTTTGAAAATTGTGCAAACAAGCCTATAAATGACAGGTTTACTTCTTTTGTGAATCAAGTATTATGTTAGCTGTGGGGTCAGCAACATTTCTTTAGGTTTGAATCTCTGGTACCATGAATATCACCTCATTGTTCTTTTTGTAAATCCATTTTGAATTCTAAAGAGGAAAGATATTCTGTTTTTTAAATAGCTGACACCACAAAGGGTAAGATTCTCAGTTTCTATTCTTTAGCATTGCAATCATGATTTTAATGCATTCTGTCTCATTTCTGAATCTTGCTATGACAACTTTAAAACATCCTGGATATTTATTTCTGGCACAACTGTAGTACGTCTCATGGAAAAAGGAGCATAAATGAAACACCTAAACCATTAGAAGGGATAGTTTTTGGAAAAAGTAATAATTCTGAATCAATTAAACCAAATTGCCATGTAAATGGATAATTGGTAAATCACATAAATTGATCTGTGTTTAATAGTTTTTTTAAATGTGCTGCTATAGCCGGAGTGACACCAGTGCACCTCATAACGAAGATAAGGCAATTTGCACATCATATATGAAATGTATATAGACATATACATAAAACATACAGTAGCAATGCAAATGAATATATGGATGTTTTGTAGTCAGTAGAAGGAAAGGAAAGGATTTTGAAACCGGTTCCTCAGCTTTGAGGAAGACCGCTGTAGCCATTAGGCCACATCCTCTTCCCTAACAGTAGCAGTAGCAGTAGCGAGGCGTACAAGATAAACATGAGTAATGATAATCCGGTAGCCAGTGTAAATGTACTAAAACTTTTTAAAATGGGAAAGTAATTGTTTTAAGTGTTTTTAGCTGGATTAATAACAATAACAATAATAAATATTGTTTGCATATAGTATTTCGTATCACACTTCTGAAAGCACTGTGACCAACTGGTGTTACTAGTCCCTAATTTAGCATTACCTAATTTACCAACCACATAATCATGGAATCCTGTGTTGACTTTGTCGTGCTTTGAAGTCATAATTAGGAAACAAAAGCAGATGTCAGTACTTCACTGACGCAGCATGCTAGTTTTAATATTTTTATAGCAGAAGGTAATCTATGACCATTCAGCATCTGGCCACTGGCTTCATTAATAACTTTTAGTTGTTAGGGCAGAGCTTTGCACACCTTTTCAATTCCTTTCCAATTCCTGGCACATGCTTAGTTTTGGAACCACAACCAGTCAATACTATGCACAAACCTACATTGATACAGCTCTAGTTAAGTTAAATCAAATAATGGAACAAACCCTCGTTCTAGTATTATATTACTCACAGATGCTGCCATATTGCAAAACAAAATGATAAGTTCCCATTTACTTCAAAACATTGTATTTCATATGTTCACATCATTCTGTGATAATTTGTATTGTGTACTCTTTCATCTATTCAAAATAAAATTAATAACCCCTCCATATTTTAATTCACCATAGCCCACCTTCCATTTTTCAACTGTTTCCATTCATTTTATGAATGCAATCAAACAAGTGCCAGTCCTTGTTCTTCACCTTCAGAATAAAACCTTTGTCCTGTACATACAAATCTAGGCATTGGCTTTATCCACAAGACTTATTGCTGATGCTGCGTTCCTGCTTCAGCACATCATTTATCACAGATTTCTTCTGTACTATCTGATACTGTATTATAGTATTTGAGCTCAGCTACGTATTGTCATGTTAATTGAGAAAAACACATAACAAAATTTATAAAATCAAATATTTACGCCCATAGCTAATCATCTGAGTATATATACATTTTTGTGATAATTCAGTTCCACTTATTACTGACATTTTATATGTTCCTCTTGTGCATTGCATTAATATTCATCATGAACATTCCTCTTAAGATTACTTATATATATCTGTCAGCTGTGTCTAACCAACTCATCTCCTACACTATGTAACTTAAGCTCATGGATTGGAGCACACTTAAAATGGCAATGTGGTCTTATTACAAGGATATGCATCCCACATTTTACGCCAACATATGGTTAGAATTGCTCAAATGTGATTCAGCCCTAGTCGGACCACCATAAATTCACTCAAAGCAAAAACACGCGTATCAACGCAATTCTGTGTGTACAGTATAGCTCCAACCTCCCAATACTATTACCAGTCACAGTCACAAAATATAGTCATAGCAAATATTTGCCCATGCGAAATTGCACAACTAGGTTTCTGGATATGTTGTCATGATGATGTATTAACTAAAGATGAATAAACTAGATGGCTCTACCATAGGGACACATTGTCATGGCACACACATCTCCTAATTGTGCAGGTCTGTGCAAGAAGAAGAGCCTCTACCATATACACACACCAGACCTCGAGGAACCATGCCTGCATTCCAAAGAGGCCTATTCATGTCACTCTGCTTAATTTCATTGGAGTCCCACATTTCCTGTACTCCACCAATAAGAATGGAGAGAACAGCGTGCAGACAGTGCCTAGGAAGATCAAAGTGACTCTGATTTGGCCCAACATTTACACTGAGTCTTCAACAACAATAGATAATTGCCTCACCAGCCAATAGTGTGCATCAGCAGAATTTGTATCTCCTTCAATGTCTAAGAGCCAATTTTGAAATATGTACTCGAACCCAACTTCAGTCAGATTGCGCTAACAATGTAGTGTGGTACTGGTTTGTTAATCACAAAGGCAAAGTATAAGGCTAAATCTTCCCACTACAGAACTACCATGGTGCACATCCAAATAAGTCATTTCCACACATGGATCATTGAAAAATAGTAAGAAGAGCAAACCATTTTCAGAAACATACAACTAACAAACAATGATGCCTCTCAATAAACACAAGGAATTATATATCCGTGAACAGGAAAAGTCTAATAACAGAAGAAATTCTGTGAGAACGTGCCGCTCATCTGAAAAGAACTGGACTGCCACAAAATTGTTTGCTTCTTTTAAAAGCTGCATTTTTTAAGCCTTTTGAAAGACAAACAAATTAATGATAGATCATTTTAACTATCTTTTAAATTTCTATTCCATGAGTAGGTTATGCACGGATATCTCATAAATGACAAAATATTCTAGACTGGGATTACTGTACTATGTCGTCATTTGTGTATGTACATATTAACCTTTGAAAGGTATCAAATTCTCAGTATTTCATAAAACATTTTGATCACAATTTGATGTGACCTTCATTAGTGATTTGGGTGAATCGGACATTGTTCTGGTCATTTGATATTAACTTTATAGTTGATCCTGAACTGATCAATTAACCTAGTAGAAAAACAAATTTGAAGATTATCTGTTTATCAAATGGAGCTATGTCATAAGTGGTAGGCTCCACTCAAGGAAGCTGTTAACTTTTACACTTGCTTATGATATGGATTGCACTGTTTAAAATAAATATTAAATAAAACAGTAAAACTGAAAGTTTATTTGAGTCAGATGCTTGTAAAACCCAGAAATCAAGATAACTTGCTCTCCACAGGAACATTAATTGAGGTGAATGGGTGAATTTCACATACGTGCAACAATGTTGCTTATGCTTTCATTTTTTGATTTTGTTCTTTAAACCTGCATCATAACTAGAGCCCTAATTTTGACAATTCATCCAAACGATAATTGAACTTGACAAATGATCAATAAAGGAGATATGCTTTCAGGCACCCAGTTTATTTGAGACTTACCGAAGCTCAGAACACAATGATAATGTAAGTATGGGTATTTAATATCTAGAGACTAAGGTAGAAATTAAGGAAATTGATAACAAACGTTTTCCCCTTTACTCTATTGGCCCATATTTTTTCTCTTTGCATTCCCGGCATCAGTGGTGAAAAATTATTTAACTCAATAGGGGAAGGCAAATGTGAACATATTTAACTACTCCTATGTCTCCTATTACGGTCAACAATGGCCTAAAACAAGAATGTGTTTTGGTGCCTCTGCTGTTCAATCAAAATGTCTTGGATGTGAGTCAAACAAGAATAATAAGCATCATGCCCTCCAAAATAAGACCATAATCAGCTTTCTTGATGTAGTGCACAGACAACATAGTTCTGCTGGACAATATTAGGTTAGGCCTGCAACACACTATAAACGCTCTTGACAAATATTGGCAATTGAGTAAGATGGAAAAAGTGGTTGTGCTAATCAACTTCTTTTTGGATTCATGGCAAGACAACGATGGTACGAGTGGTAAGTTTACAGTTTAAGCTCGGAACAGGAGCAAGAGTAGTTGGATAATGATTAAAACAATAGCTCCAGTTCAGATATTTCTCTTTGTATAGATGATCAGTGTAAGACTGCACTGAAGAACCTTGAGATAATAAATGAAGATGTCTTTTACAAAACAAGTACAACCTATTCAATGAACTCGAGATTCCAAATGAAGGTATTCTATGAACACAATGTCCTGAGAGCTCTTTGCATTACAGTCCCGTGGGCGATTGGCTAAGAATTACTTTAAGTCTGATTGAGATCCCCTCCTCTCGCCGGTGGATTCAAACACTAGTGTGCCACATATGAGAGATTTTGTATTTCCATGTATAGTAAAGTGTCTAAAAATATTTAATGGGAAAATATTAATTTAAAAGTCCTGAAGCGGGTGGGTTTAGGCATTTAATCAATCAAAATGCATTGAAAAAACACATGGGCATAATCTATTAACAATGAACGCTTGTATATGAAAAAACAGTTCATGGTTGTACAGTGACATTAATTGAAAGAAATGTTTTAATTTTAAGAGCATATATATGAGCTTGACATTTATGCTTCTTCCAATTGTTTGCGATATGTGTTTATGTGTGTTTATTTATGTTCTAACAATACTTTAAAAAATGTATGAATATTTGTAATAACAATAATTAGTCTTGAATTACAATTCTGGATATTCGTGTGGTTGCTTTCACAGTGTTCTTATAATATATTTTTATTACATTAATAATATAATTTATGAGTGGTTTGTAATTGAATGAGGTGAGTAGGGTAACTTAAGGGAATATTATTTCAGTTTCTGTTCAGAAATACCCCATACAATTATACTAATAAACATCTGCAGCTCCAGGTTTTTGGGGACCCTGGTCGGGAAAAATTGGAACTAATAAAGCTTATAATTACCTGGTAAACTATTTGGGAACTCAAGAAATCATAAAAGACCAGTTGGCGTATATGGCAAAGAAGATCCTGCCACTGACTCAAGAGGCTATCAAAAAGTGTTCTTGGCCCTCCAAAATGCCACTATTGCACCTTAGATAAATGAAATTAATGCCAGCATTACTATATGGCTTTGAAGCATATCCTTTGTCCTTTGGTGCTCGACTGAACAGCTTTCAATAAAACCTGTTCAGAACACTGTTTGGTCTTCCAACCTCAACTATTCAAGATCAAATAAGCTTATAATGTATTTTCTCCGATCAGTCTTTTACGCATAATGCATCTATTGTAGGATTCTGGCTCAGACTGCACATTCAGAAGCGGAGACATTTACAGGATAATTGAGAAAAGAACAGGACTCACGCATTATCGTTTTTAGAACCCTGTGGCATGAAACCAAAACCTCGCTCATACAACAATTGAATATGCCACTATTATGAGAGCATGGAGTTATATACAATTGCTTCAAGAACATTTTAAAGAAGAACTTGAAAAGAAACTTGCATGTTTATAATTGTTCAATGTTTAAGTAGGGAGCACTTAGCATTCAAATAAACCCTATTTATTAATCTAATCGAATCCATGTTTGTCACGTCCCGCTGTAAACCAAATTTCAATACTGCTCCTGAGATTTGGCCTATTTGATAGGAGAAATTTGCCAATCCTGAAAGGATAATGCTTGAGAAATATCAGACGTCATTTCTTTGATTACAAATTTGAAAGCTTGGCACATGTGATCAAAAATGTTTTACATTCATGATTTGGCAGACTTGGTCTTCGACCCTGTAGCAAGGCAATTGAGCTTGGTTTAAAAGGTATTGACAGAAACCTCTTATAGAGCTTTATAAAATATATTAGACGTTTTATCTTTGGAACGGACCTAAAAAAAATTGATGTCATACTACCTTTATGCAGAGTGCCTGTTTTTTTTGTTATGAATACCCTAAAAACAGAATTTAGGGATTCTTTTTAGTGAAGTAATTTAAACTGATAACCATAGACAAAGTCGAGAGGACAGATTTTTTAGATGTTATCCTTTTGTTATAGGTAATTTATACCTTTGCAGATCAACTAATATCTGTTTAATTAACTGTCTATAGAGTATTCTCCTATTTTGTGATGAAGGTATCTGATAAAATATGCTTGTGACACAAAACAACAGCAAAATATACTTTTGGTTGGAGGTTTTGTCCCCCAAACTAAGGTCCTGTAGAAAAGCACTTCCCCACCACAAAAACACACATTGAATTTCTCCAACAACACAGGTCACTGACAAGCACCCACCCATGGCAGTACCAGAAGGAAATCATTCTCCACGTACTATCTAACTGCCCCACCGCCCATCCCTCATTGCCCCATTGACAAAGGGACTGACAAGTCTCTTGTAGACAAGCAGAAGTGAAAAATAGCCTTCATTCTTTGATAGATTACACCCAATATCTTTAAATATCCACTTATTTGCTAACACAGATGTAGAAAAATAGATTTGAGCTGCTCATGGCGGGATAAATACATTTCTTGGGATGATGGGCTATACAGATGTTAACTGTCTCCATGTGAACAGCTGGAATCCTTCATCTTGCCTGAACAGAAATAGATCAATATGCAAAACAGTACTGTGCCATATTGTACTACCTGGTGTGCTTCCCACACAGTGAAAAGGAAATGTTAGGCAGTTTTCTCGGTAATTTGGTGGTACCATTTTGTGGCACTCAGTGGTTGAGGAGTACCTTCTCCTTATGGAAGCAGTGACCCTGATTCTGAGGGACAACACTTTTTAACTTATGAATCCAATACTGGCGCATGACAGTCCAGAGCCAAGCAAGGTTTTCAGCCTATCCACATGGAGAACCATGTATATACAATCGATATAAAATGACAACTTTTACCAAGGGCTCTCTGAAAACCTTGTATGGTTCGAGCTCTAGTTGTAGGTAGAAAAATATCCTTGCTGTGTGGGAGGCCCACTTTTGTTGTTGTTGATAAAGCAGCAGGATAATTTGAGCACATAATGAACGATCAGTGCCAATAAGCAGATATATGTTACAGCAAAGGAAAATAAAATTCCAGTTTGCAGATACATACGGTTTACATTTTCATCTAAGCTCACATTTGTTTGGACTACGTTTTATATAAATATTAAATCAGAAAAGTTCCAATGTGCTTCAAAATGATAAAAAGAAATAATACAGACAGTAGCTTTTGGTCAAATCAGGAAAAAAATGTGTACTTTAAGGTGCGTTGTTATGGCATGCTTCATATTGGGCGTAGAAACCCTTCATTGACTGGCAGGCATAGTAGATAAAGTTCATGAAGTAGTTGTACGACAGCTGTTCCCAAATGTGGATGCTTTGTCAAGATGGCCATTTGTCTTCTAGTTTCCTTCCAGTAGCATCTGAATTGTGCCCTTCTTCCAATACTTTAAAAAATAATGTTGAAATCATAGAGGTTGACCCAGCACGTGAATCACACCTTCGAAGAGGGACATTCTTTCATTATCACGGGGGAGGGGGGAATACCGTCACACAAACAGGAGAAAGCATGGTCTGTGTTCTCATTGGGGAAAATGTGGAGGCCAACGCAACAGGACACGTCAGTTACAAAGCAAGCTAAGCCACACGTGACATTTCAATGCAAGCAGAGCAACGCTTGCCTTAACCGTGCATATGCCTGTACCACGTATTTGCCATAAACACGCATATGCCTTAACGACGCATGTGTGTGGTTAAGGCAGTCAGCAGGCTAGATGAAGAGCGGAAGGGCGCGAAGAGGAATAGAAAGGATCAGGAGAGGAAGGACCGGGACGTGGCTTGAAAATTGGGCTGGGGACAGATTTTGGGGAGGAAGGGCAGTTTTTTGGGCTCAGGGTGGGGGGGTTCAGGGTAGTTTTTAGGGCTGGGCCCAGGTTTTAAGGCTCAGGCTTGGGGGGAAGTAGCAGTTTTCAGGTCTAGGGGTGAGCTTTAGGGCTCAGGTGGGGAGTTAGAGTAGGTTTTAGGGCTGGGGCACAGTGGATTGCAGGGCTGAGGTACAGGCGTTTTTAGGGCTCAGAGTGTAGGGAGGGGCTGAGGTGTGATCTTTACCTCGCATCCCGTTGCCAGTCATGCCTTCAGAATGAAATTTGTTGTAAAGATATGTATGGTAAAGGCATGCGTCGTAAAGATGCGGGCGTGGTTCCGACAACGTTGTTTAGGCATGCATGGATAAGGCATGTTGATAAGGCATGCATGGTTGTATCATACAACCCAATGCAACTCCCGACAGAAACCAGAATAGAGTCCACTACAGAGGTAATCTTCATTTTGCATTGCAAGACCAAGCTGGAAGTTTAAAATGGGCACGAGAGGTCCCGCGGGCTCTCAAGGGACTCGATAAGGGATAAAGCCTCTGCCAGCACTGCCGAGTGGGGGATGGCCACAGTTATGGGGATTAATGCTGTGTGTTGACAGTCATGGTTCCAGCTTCGCAGGGTTTCTTGTTAGAATATACATATGACATTCTATCGCTAAGGAGCACAGAGCACCCTCACATAGTATTCCTGTATCAGCCAAAATTGGGAGTTTATGAAATAAAACTAAACTGAAGTATCGAGTGTATGCAGAATTCTCTATATGAGCACAGCAGAGAAGTACTTTGTTACTGTAATATGTGAAGTCTGGCACTTTGATGGATTAAGGGTGACATAAGCCTTAAAATGAGTTCCTCTTACTCACTGTTGTGTTAGAAACATACAACCCTATTTAGGGTTCACGGGCCCATACTCCCCGGGCCTAGGTAGCTTTGCACCTGCAGCAGTGGATCCATGCACTGGGTCTGATGAGTGACAGGAGGTTGACCTTGTAGCTGCTAAACAGAATCATGTGACTGTTTTTCGATCATGTGCGGCCTGGTTTCCAATACTACAAAACAGGGTAACAGGACAATGAACAGATCAGGGCATCACCCTCACTGTAGGCAGACTTTTGTAAGTGCAAGACACATATGATAGAAGGCATTCTTTATTAGGAGCAAGATACAAAGTAACAGAACCGCATTGGATGTCACGATATAATATAGAACCCGTACCATGCATTAATGTGACACAACACAGACTAATACCCGCACTTACTTCAGTCATGAACAGGACAGGAACCAGGCGTAAGAGGACATCGTTTTTAATTGTCCAGCTACATAACTTATTTTAGTTGTTATTATAAACCAGTCGTGTACAAAACATGGTCACAAACTATCAACAATACAGACATTTTTTATTTTATTTTGAAATATAATCATATTATAATGCAAAAAAGCAAAGTATGGTTTACATTTTTGCCACGCGTATTGATGTTGAATAGTAACCAGTATAAAGAAGAATGCATAGGAAAAATGAGATTAGGACAAGAGGGTAAGTATGTGCTTCTATGAAGACCCTCTTTTGTTTACCAAATCCTAACATTTAAAAGGATACGGTTGTAAAAGATCACATTCATATTCTCTCGTACGGAATCCACTGACTGACAGTAACCTGCAGCCCTTTCAATGTAAGGTACACAGTGGCACACGTGCACCAGGACACCCGCCTCTGGTTCCTTCCGCCTGCTGTCACTGAGGATAGCTGGTCGCTCAGAATAATCCCGCCTAATCAACTGTACTTGCCACACACAGTTTGATAATTGGATACAATGGGAGAGGAGGACTTATTGTATCACTTCTCACTGTGGAAGCAGGAAAATCATTTTCTATTTCCGGCTTAAAGCGTAATCAAATGGTGTGATCTTGGATAAATGACTCGATTTAGAGTTCCTCAATATACCGAAATTTAAAGTGCCTAGAATCATGCTAAACAGCATGATTATGACGTATATTGAAAGAGGATGCAGGCAAGAGGCCCTGTGTAGGATATTAATATTGCATTCTTTCTGAATAAGTAATGTCTCCAAGTGCGAAGAAGGATCATTTTAATGATAGCTACCTTCCTGCGGCGCTAGGGGGCGCACGGCCACAGGGGGCAGGAGTGTGGGAAAACAAAGACGGAGGGTATGGAGGTGAACGATTCGAGGCAGTCCACCAGGAGTTTGACTCACTCTCACAGCACGAACCGCTGCTCCAGCGAGCCAACCTCCCTCCCCCCCCCCCCCCACCCCCCACCCCCGCATTAACCACTTCCCATTACCTCCAAACAGGCCTTTCGCGGGATCCATTACACAGTGTAGGGGTTTTATAAGGTTGTAATGTTCCGGAGCCATCTTTCACTGCGGCTTGGAGCCGAGTCAAACGGCAACACATTGAGCGCTGCCACTGGTAACTGACGAGGTCTGCTGTCACGATAGCAAATACACTTCCGGAAACATATGAACGTCACCAAACATGCCAAGTTATGCAACTCTGATGACCCTGCCCTTGCAACGGCCTGCTCACAACCTCACGTGGCTATTACTGATGACATCACAACAGACATCAATGACATCAGCGAATATATCACAAATGACATACCCAATAGGAACAAAGGTGGTTTATTTGCATGGCGTATCACACAGGGGTTAGTGTACGCTACTCTCTATATGTAACCTGTACAATTTAACTACCACAGCGTTCCTACCTCATATTCCATAAAGGAATATGCCATTACTACATAACCTGTGCACCATACACATGGGAGCATAGGCTATCTTTGCATAGCAACCTCGTGCAGAAGAGTCGTTGCCAGTAGCTGTTCAATAATCCTCGTTGATTTCCATTGTTATGTTAAAAAGTTTTCTAAAGCCACAGATTACTCCAGCTGCAGGGTCCCGGCGCGAGGATTGCTATCCTAACAGGAACAGAAAGGATAAAAAGGCAGCACAGAAGGTGAAAAGGCTTCTATAAGAGGGGGGAATGGGTCGAGAACCTGTCGGAGTCTGGTGCCAAGGCACTGGAGGAATTACTTTGTCGAAACAGCCAGGTTTTAAGATTTTTCCTGGAAGTAGCCTCAACAGGTTCTAATCTTACATGCATTCCAACCTTAATCACCCAATGCTTACAATCATCAGCGCATACTGCGCTAAGAAAATACTGATTTCAGATTCTAGCAAGGAGGGTGTAAACTAATGTATTCGTATACTTAATTAATAAATACATTGTTCGACCATAGGGTCCATAGATTGTCTGTGGTTTACAGAATTAAATACTAATAGACTGAATTAAAGAAAGTGCCATCAACTTGAATGCCAAAGGTTTTCTCATTATCAGCTTTGAACGAGAGATGGGATGCTGCAAAGATGAGGGATATATGACCCACTCCCTTTAGGAGTCTCATTGCAGGAGTTTGCGTTCTTGAGTTGCCAAAGTGTCTAAAAGAGTGTAGACATGTTACGGAACCAAGATTCAGTCATGGTTCAGACAAGACGGAAGTCCTCATCCTGGGATCACTCCCCTCCGCCTGGGATGACTCCTGGTGGCCCCCTGCCCTGGGCACCGCCCCCAAGCCAACGAATCACGCATGCAACCTGGGGTTCATCCTGGACTCCTCCCGAGTAATGAGTGTTATACATTGATTTCCTTTAAATGCATCCTTTCCCTGGTAATCCATTCCCTGCTGCTCAGCCAGTATGAATGTCATGTGTACGTGGAATGTTGGAATGCTGGTGGAGTGGAGAGAGAGAGACAGTTGGAGAGTGGGGGCTGAGAAGCCAGGATGCTGCTCCTGGTGGGGCTTAACTAATGAACTACCATCTGGTAACTACCATCCTGTAACCAAGCCAATAAACCTCCTATTTACAACTTACCTCATGGCTACTAATGGACTTCTTTCGAATGGAACAATGGCGACGATTTGGAGAGAACCACCTGTGTGTTACAAAAGATTACCTGTACCTGAAGTTATTGAGAGACCGGAGGTGAAGATACTTGAACTTTACTGCTGGAAACTACTACGAAAACTTGAGGCAACGAAGTTTGAAACCTGAAGGAAAAGAACGCCCTCGCTAGCCTCACCAGTGTCCTTCACTACCTGGACGGCCTGCCTAGGGCGTTTGACCTTCCTTACATCCTAGTTGTGAACATCATTTGAGCGTTAACCAATCAGATTCAAAGTTTGACAACCTTCAGGAATGACATTGAGTGACTTTAAGTCTACAAAGAATCTACTGTCATCTGGTATTTGGAGAAACAATTTGAAAACATATGCTTTGCCTTCTTGAATACAGTTCTAGTAGTCATTGGAGAGAACTGGCATTTTTAATTGGGCAGCGATCAGCAGTGAATAAATTAGTGTGACTTTTATTTACAAAAGATAGATAGATAGATAGATAGATATATAGATAGATAGATAGATAGATAGATAGATAGATAGATAGATAGATAGATAGATAGATAGATAGATAGATAGATAGATAGATAGATAGATAGATAGATAGAGAGATAGATGAGTAAAGTAGTTCCAATATGTGGTGTAAGGATATTGCAAGTAATAAAAGAGTCCTGCGCACAAATGTAGGAACGAGGCTCTATGAGCAGCGGTGTCTGCCGCCAATTGAAACTGGTAGTGCGGTGGGGGCAGAAGGGGAGAGGAGAGGGTAACAAATACAAACTGCTTACCTGCTGCTGCACTCCACTATGCTCCTGCTGCCAGCTGCCTTGCACCTCTCGAAGCAGGAGGTGGATGGGCCTAGGGACACTAGCTCCCCACCCAAACCAGACGCTGCTCTACACGAGAGCAGCGATAGGACGGTGCCTGGGAGCCTGTGGGGTTTCTCCAACTTGGCTGTACAATACAGCTGGGTTGGAGAAACATAAGTGCGCATGTGTGTATGCTAGCCTGACCTGGCCAGCTAAACACATATGTGCACTTATAAGTGCAGAGTACTCCCCCTTGCCCTGGTCCCGCCCTCCTGTCAGACGTAAATAACTCCAACAGATGTTTCTTAAGAAAGTCATCAAATTCGGATAGTATCAAGGGCGACTCCTGTGTAATGGCAGAGGACCGCCGCCCCTGCTAAAAAAATAAAAATAAAATGAGAATAAAAGCATTTTATTATAATTGCATTCTTTTCTGTCTGGCAGCTGATACATGGGTCTTCAGCAGGGCGGGGCCAGGCAATCCTGTGTGACAGGCATGGGAGGGGGAAGAGTGGGGGGCACCTGTCTGTTTGGCGGCCGTTTTAGGCCGGCCAAACAGACATGTGCACTTACATTTCTCCAACCTAGCTGTGTTGCACAGCCGGGTTGGAGAAACACCACAGGCTTCCAGACAATGTCTGAGCGGCAAACGCTGCCGCTCAGACCAATCCCAGCGCTTCTCTCATGCAGGGAATAGTACTCCCACCATGAGAGTAGCACTGGGATTGGCATCTGGGAGCCTGCGCAGTGTGCAGCCGGAGTCCATGATCGGAGGAGAGAAGTATGGTGGCGGCCGAAGCGGCAGGTAAGTGTAATTTTAATAATTTTAATTATGTATTTACTTCCGACTGTCCCCCCCCAACCGCCTCACCACTAAGTAACAGTAGCAGCTGCCACTGGATAGTATATTTCCATTATAACACATGGCCACGCTGTCACCTTCCCCTCAAACTTCAAATAACTTCTTAGTCTCTCACTCATTCTAATCAAAGAGATATTCACGTTGCAGAAAATGTATAATTAATGCCCGATCTCTCATGTGCTGAAAAACAAAAACATTAAGCAGCTTGTAATTTCTTGTAACCACATCACCTTAAGAAGATTGATGTAACTCAGGTTCGAAGATCTTTTTGTGCTTTAGAATGTGTAACATGCAGATAGGTTCCTGCTCCCTTGCACTGAACCTCAGCGGTGTAATACAAAGGCATTTCACCATAAACAACCAATGGCTGTGGATTTTCAGGATGAAGGTTAAGAGGAAATGGGTCTCCAAAGCTAGACTTCATCTTAATTGTTCTGGCTCAGGAGGCTGCTTTTCACAGTGCCTGCTGGCAGTGGCAGCAGACACTGCGATGGTACCATGTTACTGTAAAAACCATACACTGGAAGACTATGTGATGTTCTTAAAACAAGCATTAGTAATGCTGCAAGTGTACTGTAATAAGAAAATTAGAGCGTTTGTTGATTTTTCTCATGAATTGATTAAAGGCTTGAATGTATCATAGTCCTCTGATGCTATCAAGGGGTCCTGGTGACAAAAATGAACAAATGAGGCCCATTGGGAGATATTCAAGAGCTATAGTACATGCCAAATTATATGTTTCATTAAAAAAACAAAGACATTTTTGTTAAAGGAACAAAAATCTGGGTTCCTCATCATTTGAATTTGATAGCATGATACCACTGTTGTTTGTACAACAATTCTGATGCAACGTCAGCGGATGCAACAAGGTCTCCACGAGATTTAGAAATGAAAACAGTAAGGCCACACATCTGAAGACACAGAACAGAACCCCGCCAGGGATGTTTCAACCCATGGCTAACACCCCAGGCGGAAAATCTAGTGAAATACTTACAAATAGCTTCTACTTGACCCAGCCGCTTGCCCATTTGTATGCATATCCACTGAACTGCTATGGGAACATTTATAGTTAAATTAATTTTCATTTCCAAAAGATAGCTGGATTCAGCTACCTTTTTTTGTAAAACCAGAATGTTCATGTTTTTTACTGGCTATTTATGTTCAACAACTCATAAGCAGTAATTAAATCAATGTCTTAATTGGTCAACTGCAAATTCAAGCAGAGGCATTCATTGAGGCATGAGCAAAGTAGGCCAGAATTACTTTGTCAGGATATCGCCTAGGAAACATTGTCCTACAAAAATATCATGAGCTAAATACGGACTACTACAATATCGTGAAGGTAAGTATAGATTTATCACTATTAACTGCAAGTGAAAATACTTTAACGATATACTTTGTCAGGGTACACATATTTGATGTTAACTGTGGTAAACGTATCCTTAATACGTATTCTTGCCTTCTCAATATTTTTATAGTCTATATTTAGATCACGAAATTTTTCTAGAATTATCCTGCACTCGTGATAATCTGGTATAAATCAGAGAAAGAGATAGCCAACACTCACAGATTCAACGTGTTCTTATTCCCCATCTACAAGTTTGATTCCTATCTTTACAATGTTGTGTTGAAGTATTTTATCTTTATCTTATGTTTGGTAACTTGCTCTAGGGCAACTGATTCTTACTGGACTCTGTTGTTTCGTCTTACTGTATTCTTGCCTGTTAATTTTGGTATCTGGCTCTAGGGCAATTATGATTAAGCACGGGTAAGGTCACCTCCCCAACTCCTGACCTTCTTTGTTTCCTCCCGCTGTTTGACAATGCACCATGTGTACAATTGTGTTTTATTTGTGCTTTCGCCACATCTGTACTGCACTGTGATACCCGTAAGGGTCTTGTTTGCACTTTCTAAAAATGTCCAAATAAATAAATAAAACACTTTTTCATAAAAATATAACCCACATTGTCCGTACAAAGGTAAAACATGAAAATAAGGGGATTCTGACAAACATGGCTGATGACCCTTTCTCAGATTCCTGGACCTACTAATATTTAAAGAACACAATCAGACCTGATCACCCGCAGCTGAAACCTTCGAACATGGTGGAAAGCATTCCAACCAATTAGACGAACGTGCTGTTTTCAACGAAATGACCCTTTGTCTCATGCAGATGTGATGCTGATGCAGAACTGAAAAAGCCCGGCCTCGTGTCAAATACGAATAAAGTCTCATGCGATTATTTAGAGTGATTACTCTGGGGCACAATCTTTTTTGGGCACCGTAAACAAAATGGTGCAGCATGAATTTCACAAACAATCCCATCAAAGGTGTCCACTTTACCCATTCTCCTTTCCTCCACAACACTTTTTGCATTCTTTACAATAAGAACAACCTGGAGTAAAACCCAAGCTAGAAGGAATTCTAATGTTAAAACTCACTTTATATCTGGAACGTCTTCAAAAGAGCCATATACCGCCTTCTTGTGCTATTCAAAACTCACGTGTTGGCACTATCTCGGAATTAGAGGCACATTCCACTACTCCATGAACATGTCATTCTAAATCCAGACATCTATCAGGCTGCCACCAACACTTATGGACAGTTTGTACTCTACACTATCTAGCGACTGAAGGTTTGAAATGATCAACCAATCCTTAACCCCTCCCCTGCTGGTGACGAAACCACTCCGTCATCAGCCGCGGTCGCGCTGTGCTGATGACGGAGCGGTTCCGTCATGGCCCGCTCAGCACGCCTGCGCGGCGCGGATTCCGCACCTGCGCTGAGCATTCTATTGAGTGGGCGGGGCCGTGACGGAACCGCTCCGTCATGAGCACAGCGCAACCGTGGCTGGTAACCGAGCGGTTCCGTCACCAGCATGGGCGCCCCGCGCGCTCCCCCCCGCCCCCTTAGCACTGCGGCGGAATAGCCGCCGCAGTGAAAGGGTTAATTCATTTGTAATTAGGAACTGCATCCTGACACACATGTCACATTACAAGTCCATGCTCGACAATACTGCACTAAAGTCCAGTTTTGTTTTATGGAGGGTGGCAGGAGGAAGAAGAGTTTAATTTAAAGCCTCTTTTGTAGACGGTTGCCATTTCGATGTCTTCTGAAGAGTGTGTGGTTTTATGAGGAGTGATATTCCGCAGAGAAATTCCAGATTCCCTCCACCCCATTAACACCTTGCCTCTTTACACTGCTTTTTTGAAAGCTGGTAAAGTGTTAGGCAGGCTTTGGGGGCTCCAGTCGTGTGGTTTTGACTTCCCTGTGGCACACTGACTGCATGACTTTCCAGACCTACAACCAAGATCGACACACACCCTTCTGTCCCATAAGTCTTTCCAACACAGCACTGATTCTCTGCACTGTTGCAGAGAAAGTCTGCAGTTTTTCAGAGAAAGAAACAGGCAGCGTGCCATTAGAAAAAGCATCTCGTATTGTATCACTGCACATCAAAAACAGAAATACAGTCCAAAATGTATGTTGTTTTAAGGTAATTTAAATAGTATGGTAGCATCCTAAAAGCTTCAGTTTTTTGGCTGGGCTATGTGTGGGTCTTGGCAAGCCAACATTTCTGTAGCTCTGAGCCAAAATATTTCTGTGTAGCACTGTGAGCTGAGACAGACTGCTAAAAATGAATATGAGAAGGTTGGGCGTGACGTGTGGGTGGGACAGGGGCAGCGCCTGCCCTTTCCTGCATGAGCAGACTTTCTTAGCAGAGTCTGTGTAAACCTACCAGTGTACCTGTCTCCGAATGAGTACCAAACCGATGACGTCTACATTGGAACTCGTGCGGTAAATGTGTATATGTATTTATTTAATGTAGTATGCAATACTCCACATAGAGCTCAAGGATATGTATTGAAGGTTGGGATGTACGAGGAAGGACAGTTGGAGGGAGGTACTGGCAAGTAGTGAGGCTCTGGATATAGAAGGGATTTATTGCAACATCTATTTTTTCATACAAATGTACAATTTTCACTCTTTTCCCTATATTAATTTTTAAAGTGTGTTTTTGGGCGGGGTTTTATCTTTCAAAGGGCAGGAATATTTCAGGTTCATAATGTGGCTTAACCCCATAGAATACAGGTCTTTTTCAAGCACATTTATTCGAATAATATATGTTTATGGTTACTCAACTCGAGGGTGTTCATTTCATGGACCTCGGTTGGATGAAAGGCTTAGTAGAGCCACTGGGGTTGGACCTGTGACCATGGCTCAAACACAGATCCCTGCAGCTGCAGTAAATGCATTAGCCCACCGAGCCATAAGACCCGGCTCTTCTTAACAATGCAGGTTGGTGCAGTAGTCACACCTATAAGAGCACATGAGCAGTGTTAGAGTACATCACAAATATGCGCATGGCTATAAAAAGATTAAAGTGGATCGTCATAGCAATAAGAAGCTGCACATCGCACCTAAAACGTAAACAAAATGGAAAACAATTGACATATATTTATATTTATAAGTCGTCTTATCTTCCATATTCGCCTCTCACTGTCCGCCATAGAGGACCATATCAAACAGAACGCCTCTAGACTGTGCTATTTTACTGACATTGATTTACCATCAAATTATGTATAAAAAAATACCACTGTGAAACACATAACTAGCCAAGGCTGGGCTGTCTGGGATGAATGTACCATGTGCTCTGTGGAGGGGTGCCAATGCTTCATTTCAATACATATGCAATGTTTTGTTGAGTGACAAAACTGGTAGGATATGAAGCCAAAACAGTAAACTGAAGAAGGCAAAATGCATTTAATCTAAAACATAAAAGACAAACCAGCAGGTGATCACTTGGTTAAAGTACATGTTCTCAAAGCTATTTCATTGCACTAAATCTCTTTCGTATACTCAAGTGCTGAGGCAGCCACTGATGCTCAAGGGGTCTGTAATCATGTGCCAAAGGTGATGCACATCACCATGTGCAAGGCAGGCATCGGTACGCATCTCACATCATCTGAGAACAAATGTAGTTCAATAGATAATGCTATCAGCACAGTTTTTTAAATGCCCCCTAACTTTGTTACCATTTAGAGAAAAATGGACTAATGGAAATTAGCAACAGGATAGACACAATACCATCGACTGTGATTCACAACAACGTGATGTAGAGGTTACATGGCTTTGCCACAAATGAGAAAGTCCATCCCCCACTGAGCACAGAAACACATGGGGTAATAACCCGCAAGCTGGTGTACAATTCCACTCATATTGAACATCTTATACACAGTACGCATGTCGCAGCAGCAAGTCATGACATTTTTTAATATAACAAACTGAGTGCAATCCCAATCCTACATTCGGGATCCAAAAGGTGCCGTCTTCATATATGACCATAAACAGAACACTTCCTGTGTATCCCAGAGGAGGCCAAAGTAGACCTATTGAGGGAAATTACGATAGACACCAAATGACCGCTTGTGATGCTTGATGGGTCCTACTTCTGCTGCAGATTGAGATTGAGCAGGGATCGATAGGGTTCTGAAACGGCCTCGATTAAAACTATTGCGACAAGGTCTATAATCGGAGTCCCAGAGCAGCGAGTCCTAACACCAAATAGGAATCAGAATGAGAGACAGGTTATGCTTAAACCAGAGGACGAGCTATTGCATCATACCACCTTTGAAAGATCTATCTTGGTTCACATTGTAACAAATGATCACAGTTAGAATGTCACACACAATTTACAAAGCCAGTGGTGGCCAGTGGTGGAACCAGCATGGACCAGCATAAACTTGAGCTTTACTATACCCCAAGGTGACACCTGAGATCAGACAGAACCAGACAGATCAAGACTCAATGTTACAAAATGTAGAAAGCACTGGGGGGAAAACAATCAAAAGGCAGAGTGCGCACTGCAATGAATGGAACCCGTACCATGGTCTATTCCAGCGAGCATCCTTAAAAAAAAGTACCCAGGTGCCCTTGTCCATTAAAGCCTTTCTCCAGTCTGCAGTTGGTACTTTAGCCCACACCATGGACCACCTCCTTGAATGCAAACTTTCACTGTAGCTGGAAGTGATTCAGACCTTCTACACAAGAAACAATACCAACAATTTTCAACCCTTGGGCACTTTGTCTATCTTGGTTTCTGCGAAGTGACTAAGGCAGCACTCAATACATGTTGCAAAATAAATAAACACGTCCATAAATAAATAGAGCATTATACAAGATGGGGAAATGGATCTGAGGGATCTGTCTTCTTAATTTGCCTTGAAATTCGACTTAGAAAAATGCTCAGTTTTTAGACTCAACAGTGTAGCTTGAAAATTGCCCTGCAAATAATCTGATTCTGTCAGAGCTGCAACACAAACAAATCCAAGTGCTGAGCAAGCTTCCCAATTACCATAACGTATTTGTTTTTAGAACGGAGAATGTTTTACCATATTTAAAATGTATTGCTTTGTTTTTGCAAGGCATCTGGTGCAGGCATGATGTATACACTAGAAAATTGATTCCAACAGTTCACGCAATTCACACTGTAAATCTTTGCATCCAAAGTAGCTTTACGCAGGCACGCGGCCCCAGCATGTGCATAGCGGGGAGGTCTGTACTGCTGATCTGGAAAGGAATGAAATAATATGGAATAACGGTGTTTACAATTGTGGGAATTATTACAGCTCATTGAGGATCATGCAACAACAGGTTGCGTTGAATATCCTCTTTGAACGCTGCAGCGGCTCCCTCAGACCACTTCTGCTGAAGGTTTCCATATAATGAGAAGCAGCTAAATTATACCGTGAGGTCCACAATGATTACCCTGGTGGAAAATTCCTTTTGCTCAGTCACAGACCGTTTCTAGTCCCCATTCCTGGCTTACTGGTATTGAGGACATCCCCCAAACTGTGATGCGCCTTCACACTTCAAATTAGTTACTGGTGTCTAGCGGTGCATAGTATCCTTAATTTGCCATGCTCTATTTAACAAGTAAGATTTTTCTTGCTATCTCCACAGGAGCTATAAAACAATTTCCCAAAAACTAAAAATGCTGGACCTGGATCAAGTTAAAGCCCATTGCAAATGTCCAAATGGAGTTTTCAGCACTACCCCCGGAAGGAATCAGATGAAATGGCCTCCCAAACCCCAGCACGGTTAGACTTGTGGCTGGCACAGCAGATGAGATGTTTGCTATATAGCACCCACCTCACAGGGCATTCTGCACTATCCCACTCTCTGATGAGTGTCAGCGTCCGCCTCAGATTTAAATACCTGGGAAATGCCAGGAGAATATCCTGTGATGACAACCCTGAATGCATGTGGTCCATCAGAGGGAGGTGTATGGGCAAACCTTCTCATTTTGATTCCATCCAAAACCAGTAGACATGATAGTTTATAGCAGCTTTTCCAAGCATAAGACAGAACTGGATTTGACATACACAAAAAATTGACAGAAGGAAGTGTTTTGTACTATTGTTATGGTATCAGTGTTTCATAGCGCGCTAATCACCCATGAGGGCATCCAGGAGCTATGTATAACAAACTTGTGCGGCACACAAAGACAACTGTTACTCAATCACTTACATTAAAGAACTCTCAAGAAAAATGAGTCAAAGTTATATAAAACTGCACCAGTGCAGTGAAAATTTGCTAGAGTCCACTCGTACAAAAAACATTTACACTGAGTGATGCAAAACATTTTTTATTTTTTTAAACTGCTCTATTCGTGCAAATAATGCATTTACAACAATGGAATCTGGTGAATGTCAGTACACTTTAAATCTCGGACAAACAGTGGCCTTTGACCTGTCTAATGCCATCAACACTTACACTAATCTATTTGAGACAGTAAACCATCTCCCCCTCAGGGCATTCACCAAAGCAACTAACCCCCTGATGTCAGCAGCAGTACACAGTGCCAGAAGCACTTTCTATCACCTTTGACAGGTCGCTATCAAAGCACTCCTGTAGATCTCGGTAAAATCACACACAACACTTACACAAAGTTGTCCTTGCTCTTTTAGCACGGTTGGATGTGCAACTACATAGGACTGCAGCAAACAACCGGATACACCAGCTAAGAAGGAAAGCTTTTTTGGCACAAAAAGAAACAGCATGTACAGAGAATGTCCTATACTTAGTACTGTATGTTGATTGTTCTGCAAACACAACCTCCTCCTCAGGGATACAAACCCTCTCCAAGTGGACCAGATTCAAGTAGCCTCCCCACTGCAAACAACTACAAACGTAGATAAATAAATAAAGTAAATATAACTGAAGCAAATGATACATGCGCACAGAAAAAGAAGAAAGAGGAAATAGACAGACAAGTCCATACCATTTCATGCTGTGTGGCAACCGCAGACATTTGTTTTCTCCGTTTCATTTAAAGACATTAATTTCTCTTAAACTTAAATCAGACCATTTTTCTTAACATTTAGATTATAACTTTGAAGGGAAAGTAAAGGACTGAAATATGGTGTCTCCACTCACAGGAACGTGTAGTAAGTAACACAGGGAAATATGGGTTCCCAACACTGTCACCCAAGACAAGAGTGGTTTTCTGTAATATGATATGGGAATCACTTGATATAGTCCCAGAATCACTTGATATAGTCCTGACGCCAGGTCTGGAACCGGATTCCCAAGTTACAAAGTCGACAACTCTAGCGGTAACCACAACCTCACCTGACAAGTAAGCTTCAATGGGAACACATGTGAAAGGCACACGCAAGTGGCTGCTCTGAAAATGTTGCAGTAGGAGCCATCTGTGCCTTAGTACATGATGTGCACATCCCACTTCTGAACCCCACTGAAGACTGAGCTCCCCTTGTCATCAAACTTCTGGAAGAAGCTGTAGTGTTAGAGTCTGCCCAGAACTGAATAGATCACTGAAGACACCACCATTGGAAGGAAGCCCACTGAGGAAGTCTCGCCTGGATTGTTGGTACTCCAGTGAGATTGCCTCGCCTTGGAATAAACTTCTCTTAAAATTTATGTTTAGGTCATTTAATACGTTCTGTGGGTGTGTATTGGAAGGAGAATCAGTTGATGTGGAAGGGCTGTGCAGCGAGGAGGCTGCTCCTGGAGGGGCACATTTATGGATCATATTATCTTCCTGTAACCTGTAACCTAAGATTTAATCTCAAGAATAAATCTACTACCTTTTCTACAAGACTTACCTGCGCATCATTCTTCGTTTTAACACTAATGTAATAAAGACGCACCTGCCCAAGAGCAGAGCTTGGCAAGAGTGGAGTTTGGGAAACCAGAGACTGCAGTCGAGTGAGGAGAGGTTGCTCTTATCACAGCATGTGATACAACATAAGAGACTAAGACATTCTCTGTCTAAAAGGGATTAGAAATGAATACTAAGCTGAAGCATTGGCGGCATTAGTGGAAATGCAATTAGGTGACGTGAAAACCACTATCACTAAATCACTATAGTGTAACACATTCCACAGTGATAGATCCAGGAACACAGCATAAACTGGTGACACAATACGTTTTGCTGGGAATCAACACAATGCAAGAACCTGGTGCAAACCGCGCCTTACATCTGGGAAGTCAAACAAAACTTTTGAGACAAGAGAAACTTGTGACTGAGTATATCCACCTGATGTATGCCTTGTCAAGCAATATGCATTTTTAGAGCGTTGATATGTTATGCTGTGAGTATTTGTAGAGCTAATTTCGACCATTCACATGCCACATTGGTGATTTAGGAAAATGGGAGTCAATGCGATAGGATTCTGGAATTTCTCATTTATCGGAGTCCCAATGGTCAGTGCCATTATATTTGGTCTTTAAAGACTGGGCTGTTCTAAGTATTGTTTGGTGTGTTTTCAATTGGTTAACAGTAAGAATGATGTTTCTTAATGTGTTCTTGAGTATGGCATTTTCCTTGTCCTTCAACCAATTTTTCAGTATCAATTTGGATCTTGTCCATCTCAGATGATTGACCTAAGACTTGGTGCGAGTTTTGCCCATTAAGATTAACAAGCACGGCTGACTCCTTCAAGGGGTAGTGCGGGCTCAGTTCATAGGGATGTGAAGATGCATATTTGGGGTGGTCCGAAGATTACAAGTATTCACCTGGAAGACTCAATAGGAGGATCTCCTGCACTGGGTCTGCTTTGTAAAGGACCATAGCCCATTGAAATTCTTTAAATCTATGATCACCATGAAGCTCCTTGAATTTTTGTTCCACTCAGAAGATGTTGGAAAAAACCCAAAGCCCTTCTTTCCACGGAACAGGAATGGATTTCTTCTTGTTCATCTGGAATCCCTGACCTGCGGTTTCCATGCAACCCTGTGGAATCTATTAGGCATTTTGGAGTAATGACTGCGACTCAGCAGGTCACAGTCGTCACAAAGACTTGGTGCTTCTAGCTCTGTGTCCAGAGAAGAGTTCTCTATTTCTTGGACAATTCACTGTGCAATACAGCAGTGACACCTTCACCCAGTCCAAGTTAAACTCCTATAATACAGTACATCTTGAGGGAACAGCACATCCAGAGTGCTGCTTGCTGCCAGGGTTCTTTTTGGCCTCAGAGATAATGACTTGGTTCCATCTAAACATAGAGAAAGTTACATGAGCAACATTTTTGAAGCGTCTTTAGTCTGGGGTGGTCCCCCTGGTGTCTATTTCTAAAGCAGCAACAGGCCTTCACTGAGGGTGAATGTTGCACTTTATCAATCCCAAGTTAGCAATAGGTGTGCATAAGCCTAAATCACTCCTGAGCCTGCAGCGGCAGAGGTGGAATAATTCTTGTATATATGTTTGAGTGTCTTCAGAACTCAGGGTTCTGAGGGGCTCTACATCCACATTGTAAAAAAATGTAGATCTGGCTGCCTACCTGGAGGGTCAGGAGCGAGCTGTCTACGAGTGAGAACAGGTGGAGCTGTTTGTTGTGGGCATTTGTGGGTGCATGCATGCCCAACAGCAAAACACACAAGATGATGGACGGAATGTTGCACAATGGCAAAACATTCACCCTCAGTCACAGATCTGGGTTTAATCCATCGTTATTTTGCTCACCAAGCCATGCATGCACAACACCAGTCAATAAGCACATGAAGAAATATTAGAGCTGCGGTATAGCAACCACACCTGGCAAGGTCTGATGTCACGTTCTCCTCAACAGAAACTTAAGTACCATATTTTTGACAGCTTTGTACATAAGTCCCTTCAGTTGAGGACCGAGAGCTATGACCCTAGAAAGGGTCCAGACCTGTTATCTTCCCATGATAATTGAAGCCAAGGTAGATGCCGTGTTCTTGAACTTGTTCCCAATGCCTTGCTGGATAGGTTTGTAATCCCTGAGATGAATTGCATTGAGTGAGGCATCTGTCTCCCTTCAGAGAGGACTGACATCTTCAAATCTTCCTTTGCGTAAGATCTTAGACTCCTAATCCAGCAACTTGTGAATGACTGGAGCCTGCATGAAAGTGCCTTATTTCAAGACTGCGCGGAGGTCCTCCTTACGGAGCTATTTACCTTTAGCATATTCTTGGGGAGCAGCATTCTGAAGAGCATACGAGAGCACGAGGGAATACCAAATGAATGAACCTGCTCCCTGGAGGTGGCCCTACTCTGAGGCTTGAGGACTTCTTGCACACGTGCACCAATGAATGAACCTGCTCCCTGGAGGTGGTGCCACTCTGAGGCTTGTGGACGTCTTGCACATGTGCACCAATAAATGAACCTACTCTCTGGAGGTGGTCCTACTCTGAGGCTTGTGGATGTCTTGCACACCAGCACCAAGGACTGAGCAGTTCCCTGGAGCTGGCCCCAGTCTGAGGCTTGAGGGTGTCTTGCACTTATGCACCATGGAGTGAACCTTCTTCCTGGAGGTGGTGCCACTGTGACGCTTGAGGACTTCTTGCACATGTGCAGCAAGGGCTGAACCTGCTCCATGGAGGTGGCCCCAGTCTGAGGCTTGTGGACGTCTTGCACACGTGCACCAAAGAATGAACCTGCTCCCTGGAGGTGGCCCTACTCTGAGGCCTGAGGACTTCTTGCACACGTGCACCAATTAATGAACCTACTCCCTGGAGGTGGCCCTACTCTGAGGCTTGAGGACTTCTTGCACACGTGCACCAATGAATGAACCTACTCCCTGGAGGTGGTGCCACTCTGAGGCTTGAGGACTTCTTGCACACGTGCACCAATGAATGAACCTACTCCCTGGAGGTGGTGCCACTCTGAGGCTTGAGGACTTCTTGCACACGTGCACCAATGAATGAACCTACTCTCTGGAGGTGGCCCTACTCTGAGGCTTGAGGACTTCTTGCACACGTGCACCAATGAATGAACCTACTCCCTGGAGGTGGTGCCACTCTGAGACTTGTGGACGTCTTGCACACGTGCACCAATGAATGAACGTACTCTCTGGAGGTGGCCCTACTCTAAAGCTTGAGGACTTCTTGCACACGTGCACCAATGAATGAACCTACTCTCTGGAGGTGGCCCTACTCTGAGGCTTGAGGACTTCTTGCACACGTGCACCAATGAATGAACCTACTCTCTGGAGGTGGTGCCACTCTGAGGCTTGTGGACGTCTTGCACACGTGCACCAATGAATGAACCTACTCTCTTTTGGTGGTCCTACTCTGAGGCTTGAGGACTTCTTGCACACGTGCACCAATGAATGAACCTACTCTCTGGAGGTGGTCCTACTCTGAGGCTTGTGGATGTCTTGCACACCAGCACCAAGGACTGAGCAGTTCCCTGGAGATGGCCCCAGTCTGAGGCTTGAGGGCGTATTGCACTTATGCACCATGGAGTGAACCTTCTCCCTGGAGGTGGTGCCACTGTGACGCTTGAGGACTTCTTGCACATGTGCAGCAAGGGCTGAACCTGCTCCATGGAGGTGGCCCCAGTCTGAGGCTTGTGGACGTCTTGCACATGTGCACCAAAGAATGAACCTGCTCCCTGGAGGTGGCCCTACTCTGAGGCTTGAGGACTTCTTGCACACGTGCACCAATGAATGAACCTACTCTCTGGAGGTGGCCATACTCTGAGGCTTGGGGACGTCTTGCACACCAGCACCAAAGAATGAGCAGTTCCCTGGAGCTGGCCCAGTCTGAGGCTTGAGGACGTCTTGCACTTATGCACCATGGAATGAACCTGCTCCCTGGAGGTGGCCCTACTCTGAGTCTTGAGGACTTCTTGCACACGTGCACCAATGAATTAACCTACTCTCTGGAGGTGGTGCCACTCTGAGGCTTGTGGACGTCTTGCACACGTGCACCAATGAATGAACCTACTCCCCGGAGGTGGCCCTACTCTGAGGCTTGAGGACTTCATGCACACGTGCACCAATGAATTAACCTACTCTCTGGAGGTGGCCCTACTCTGAGGCTTGTGGACTCTTGCACACTTGCACCAATGAATGAACCTACTCCCTGGAGGTGGCCCTACTCTGAGGCTTGTGGACGTCTTGCACACCAGCACCAAGGAATGAGCAGTTCCCTGGAGCTGGTCCAGTCTGAGGCTTGAGGACGTCTTGCACTTATGCACCATGGAATAAACCTGCTCCCTAGGGGGGGGGGCACTCAGGTTTGTGGACGTCTTGCACACGTGCACCAAGGACTAACCCTCCTCCCTGTGGGTGGATGCACAGAGACGCCCAGGAGCGTCTGGTGTTAACGAGGCAATCCATTATCCAGGCGGTTTTCTCTGCCACGGCCTCAGACCGTGTAATAGTTACCAGTTACTGACCTGGAGGCCCCAGTAACACTGGGTCAAGATAAGCGACTCGGATCTCATAAAGCAACCCCTCCCTTCCAGAGAAACAAATGCACTTCCCTTAGAATCACAAAGCAGAACCCTTGTCCACACAAAAGCGGCCCACCTGCACACGCAAAACACCACGGCTCCCCCCGTAAAGCCTGTGACAGGCAAACCCCGCCACCTGGTCCCTTGCGAGAGGAGCACCTCTCCAAAACAAACACGAAGACGGAGCACGGCCGGCCCCTCCCCGCCACAGCGACATCCCCCCTCCCTCCCCGTGCAAGCGAAATCCCATCACAGCATCAGCACCAGCCCGGCAGCATTTCAATGCAGCACACCACAGTGAACCATCCCAGCCAATGTCATCTCGCCCCCTCCCCGCCAGCACCATCGCCCCACCGCTTTCACTACAATGTGCACTTGAGGAAAAAAAAAACGAGACTAGCCCAAAAATGCACAGGCAGAGGAGACAGCGGGCAGGCGCCCAGAACAATGAGACATTCTGCACACGTCTGGCTTACCTCCAAAGCTTCCAAAGTGACAAAGCTGGCCACGGAGAAGCCGTCTATGATGTCTTCTTCTGCAGAGGAAGATTCCTTCCTTTTCCTCCTGGGGGGCCTGGGTCGGGCGGGGGGCTCCCTGTTTTCATCCCTCTCGGAGCCAGAGGAGGACAGGGAGCGCCCGAGCCGGCCCCCACCCCTGCCGCCCCGGGAGGACCCCTTTCTCTCCCAGTCCCTATTCCTCTGGGACCGGGACCTCCGCTTCTTGGCCAGCCGGTGGTGGCGGTGGTGGTGGTAGCGTGGCCCCTCCATCATCGCAGAGCCCCCGCCAGCGGGGAGGGCTGCTCCCCGCGCACGGACCTCTCCGACGGCGGCCACGAGAGGGGGATGATGGTGGAGGGGGGGAATAAAACAAGACACAAAATGTAGTAATCCGGGCTCCGGGTGTGACTCCGCGCAGTGGGGTGCTCCTGGCAATCCAAGGAAAGTGATGGCGCTCACAGGTCTGCTCGTGCAACTCACCAGGCAGCCGATAAATCACAATAGAGGAATGCTTTGATCAGGACCGGCATTGCTTCCAAACTGTACATTTTCAGGCTGCAGCATCATTCTTTTTTTATTATTTCTCCTTTGTTTTTCCCCCTATTGGATAAATAACTTGCAAGCAATACACCCATGGCCTTGCATGCATCCAGATGGCAGTGCCAAGGAAGGGAGGGGAGGAGGCATGGGGGGGAGGGGGGTAGAGACAATCGAGCGCCAGACAGAAACTGACACCAGTGGGGAGAATCTCCAGTGGGGATGAAGCGAGTTCGAATGTCCCAGCTCCTCCCGTGCGCCGGCTGCTCCTCGGTCCGCAGGGGAGCGGGGGTCCGGGGGAGAGCTGCCCCCGTCGTGGCCCCTGGGCCCCTGTCCTCCCACGGTGTCCACGCGGGGGGAACTTTCCCTGCCGCCGCTGCCCGGGGTGGTGTGGAAGCAGGCTGAGCCCTGGAATAAGTTGCGGGCATGCGTGCTGCAGCTGGCGAGCCTGCGCACTGCAGCTCCGGGAAGGCGAGAGGGAGCTGGCGGTGGCTGGAGAGCCCAGCCAAATGTCACCGGGTTCACGCCTGAAGTTCACCTGTGCCCCTGTCCCTGGCCTGCCCTCCTGGTTAGAGCGCGCAGCAGAGACGGGGTGGTCTAAAGAGACGGTCCCTACAAGCAGGTGCCTCGTAAAGGCCGGTGGGGCTGGGGCTGGGGCTGAGCCAGTCAGATAGATCACGCCTGGCAGGTCCTACTAACTGAACGTTTTCTATTTACCTGTCTGAAATTATTTTGGCTGGTATAGTTGTATGGGGGAAGTATGGTTCAGTAAGGGGCAAGAAATGTTGTGAACTGACTTGAGCAAAAAAATGTTTTTGGGAGGCCCACTCATGGTTTTAGTATCTTTGCAACGTCCAGGATAAACAGCTGCCGGTAGTTGCACTTTTTTTTACATGTAAAGTCCCGCAAGCACCTAAAAGGGATGTCGGCACAGGGAATTGTAAGACTATCTCCAAGTGCGCTCGAGAATCCAGACACGCACACCCCGTGTGGGTGTCCGGGAGCAGCAGAGCTCTGGCATTTTCTGACTCCATTAGCGCGTAGTTCATCCAGTCCTGGGATTTTACTTTGCATCATGGTACTTGTAGTGTGAATTTGCAAGGCGAGTGGGACAGCTCGAGAAGAAATCTGTACTGGATGACAACTTACACGTGGAATCTGGAAACGCGCGGGCTGTGGGCAGTGCACTGCACACCTTTTCCAAGTCACTGACAAGACGCCCACTAACACCTGGTAATATGTTTGTGACCCCCTTTACTTGTGTGGCCGTCTATAACATGTTTGAAAACTGTTAGAAGGGAGCAATATGCCAAAATGCTGCTTTGGAAACCACCAGGTTCTCTAAGCCTCTGTTCTTGTGTGCAGCAGTGTGTGTGTGTGTGTGTGAGAGAGAATCAGAGTTTGTGAGTGTCACTATGACGTGGAGTCACTTAGGGCCAGATGTATCAAGTGTTTTCCTGTTCGCAAACGGCCCGATTTGCAGAATCGGTCCGTTTGCAAACGGGAAAAAGCCGTTTGGGATGTATCATCCCAAAAGGCAATCGCAAAATAGCGAATCACAATTTTTGTGATTACCTATTTTGCAAATGCATTTAGAGAATCGCAAATTGCGATTCTCTAAATGCAATACAGGAAGGGCTTTTTAAATTGTGACCCTGTTTAAAAGAAACACAATTTACCACCAACTTCAAGTTAGTGGTAAATTGAAAATCCTTAGAAAAATGCACAATTTTGCATTTTTCTAAGTGCCATGTGGCACACGTACATGCACTTATGCCTGTATGTTCGCCACATGTGCACACATGCATATTTTAGAGTGGCATCAGGGTGGCTTTTTGCCCCCCTTGCACCCTTGAAATTGCATGGGCAATTTGCGAGTATCTATTGGGTACTCGCAAATTGCGCATGCAATTCCCATTCATTCCTATGGGCCGCCCATAGAAATTAATGGTAAACCATTCCTTATTTGCGACTTGCAATTTGGGAGTCGCTAACAAGGAATGTGTAGGAATCGCAAAAAAAAATCTGAAACCTACATAAATTGCACTTTGCGAATTTATAATAGCATATCATTAAAATTGGCTATTATAGACACACACAATTACATTTTGATACAGCTCGCTTTAAGAGTCTCTAGTGCAAAAGTAAGATATGCCATTAAGTAAACAGGCCCCTGTATATACTAGGGGGTGTAAAACACAGCCATTATTATGGAGACATTGGACTCTCGCTTCCTGAGCCCCAGTGCCACTTTTGATAGTCACACTTCTGTTCTACACAGCTCCCCTAGATCAGTCTTCAGGTTTAGCCCCAGTTCTCAGTGTAAAGATGAAAAATTCAATATTTTCCCTTTCGTATCTCTATATTTTGCTCTTTCAGTCTCACTTTTTCCCTCACTTTTACCATGCTCTGCTCTTTCTCTTGCGCTCTCTTTGTTTCTGCGGCTGTCGTCCATCTGTTTGCTCACATGCTTTCTGTTTCTCACACCAGTGTTTCCAGTGACACTTGACCCTTTCTCTCTGATTCCTGCCACCCTCTCCCTTCTCATCATTTGGCTACCTCGGTCTTTAAGTGGGCCGGGTCCTTCCAGTGCTCAGCACTGGCAGTTCTAAAACGCTTGTGCTGAGACGAGTCCCTGTGGGGCTCTCCATTTTTGCGCTCACACTGAGGATGAAAAAAATTAATCTTGACTAGGCAGCAGTACCAAACGTTTCTGCTTTTGATGTACCTTCAGAGACACATTATAGTTTTTTCACAGTCTTATCATTTCAGAACTGAAGCATTTTCAATTTGCTATACAACAAAGTCATAGTTGTTGCTTATAAATCCAGGGCCGGACCCTGGATTTAAAAAAGTTTTAAAAAGTACGCTTTAAAGCTATTTGTTTTGCATTATTCATTTAAAAGTGTCTGCAGCTCCCTAGCAACAAAATCGTCCCCTCAGCAGTTAACGTGGACCCCACCCTGCCACCCCAGCAAAAAACGCCTGGTAGTCAGCCCGGCCCTGTATATATCTTATGCAACTAACAACCATTGACAAAGCCAATAGTTGTTGTAGGTGCTTGTTGTAGGCGTAGTGTTACTTGTATAATATATCTCGATGCAATGACAGAAGTAGCATAATACCAGTCGCTCGGCACACTAAGCTAAGCACAGATTTTCAGCATAGGTGTTTTTAAACAACGTCCTTAATTACATTGGCCACACCCCTTTGAGAGACCCTCTCCGTTTTGTTCCTCCCGCTTAAAGCCCTGCCGCTACCCTTTGTCTATATCTTTCTCTCTTTGACTCGCCTTTCCTGTTTATCTTAGCAAGTTACAGTCCTTCTTTCTCTATCATTCTCATCATTTCTATTCTTTCACTTTTTTATCTTAGTTCATCTTTCTCTTTGTTTCTCTTAGACTCTTACCATTCTTCCTAGAGACCCTTGTTTTGAGGCAAGGTAATTTAGCCCCTCTGTTTCTCCCACTTTGTCTATTTCTGATGGGCACTCATTCTCTCTCTGTCAGTTCTCTACAAGTTTAATTGAGACATCTTACTTTTCTCCTGTGACACTTGCTTTGCACCTATCTCTGTTCTTTTCACATGAGCTCGGTTCTACACTTTGCTGGCCATTTTCCTTATGTGTAAATTTTCCGAGCAGTGCTTTAAATGTGCCGGGATTCAGGTATGAATGAATGACATCATTTATAGAGCGCAACATTCACTCTGAGGAGCATCTTGGCGCTAGGAAGCGGGTGGATTGAGGTTTGAGGGGGAGTAGTCTCAGTCGGTAAGACATCAAATAAGTGACAGTACCAGATTATCTGGGACTGCAAAAATAAAGGTGTTCAAAAGTTTCTTGAACATGGGTTCTGACTGTGTAAGTCTTAAATGGGTGGCCAGGCTATTCTGAGCTTTTGTTCCCAGGACTGCCATTGACTTTCCCCCTCTGGACGTCAGGTGAAAGTGGGGAGGTTTGATTCTCGTCCTGAGGTATGTGGGTCCAGTTGACCGGGCCATTCTGAAGGTGATTACTAGGATCTTACAGAGGATCCTTTTGTGTATGGGCAGCCAATGGAGGGGTTTGAGTGCTTTTAGTATGTTCCTCTAACGGGGTCTCTTCACAATTGCTCCTGCATTATATGTTTTTCTGTAATCACTTTGGTTACCCATGCAGATTTTCTTAAACCCCTAATAAAATCGCTAGGATACCTCAGGTGTTCTGAGGCCCTGCCCCATTTGCAACTATTAAACACCCCAATTATCTGCTGCAGGGTGAGTTCTTTTCTTAAGGCAGCAGTTCGAGCGAGGAAAACCATGGTTGGATAAGCTTGAATGTTTTATTTCATGATGATATTGTATTTTAACTGTATTTTATGCTTTTTAGATACTTCATTATATTTCAATGTGTGATATAGTTTTATTATGCACTTTCCACTTTATATTGACGTTGATTACTCTTCGATCTACATGTGGTCGCCAGGATCTGTTCGAAGGTTTAGGCTATTGCACCACTTCTGGTACATCCCTTTGATGGCCAGGATTGGCCAAATAAAGACTTATTGAAGTGAGCCGGGACTCACAGGCACCGAGTACCTGCACTTCTTTAATTTGAGAGGGAGAGTACTTGCTCTTTTCAATGAGTACTTTTAATGGGAGAGTTCATTCTTCCTAATAGCACACATGTATTACTGGGCAGTGAGTACCCACACTTCTATAATTCCATTTCAACCACTGCTCCGAGTCCTTTTTGATGACATTACAGAAACGTCTTTTGTTTTCATTGTAACAAAGCTGCAAGGCTGCAGCGGAGCCCCTGCAAGCAAAGTACATTCCCAGCGCCTCTTTTTCTCCTGCATTTTTTCTCTGTCACTTCCATCGACAAGCTGCTTCCCTCTTTTTCGCACTAACTCTTGGAATCTCTGACTTTTTCCATCTGTTTCTGTCCCTCTTTTTTTCTTCTATATTCTCTTCTTCTGTGCCCTTTGATGCCACTTTTGCACGATGAAAACTAAAGTATAATCCCGGCCTCTTGACTTAATCCCAATGTGATCCTGGGTAAATCATTTATGCTCCTGGGCCTCTGTTCCCTCTGTTAGCATTGGGATGCTAAGACGTACGTAAAATAAAAGATAGCGTCCTGTTTAGGGAGGAAGAGCCTAGAAGTAACTCATCTTACAATGTGGCGCTATCCACGCTGTCTCTCTTTCATGTAGGCTGGATTTTCGATACTGCTCCTTCTGTCGAGTCTGTCTCTATCTCCCAGCGCCCCCGCCTGCCCTCTTGCAGTCTCAGCACTTTTGAAGAGGTAGCGCAGGCAGCAGTCATGCTATGTGCTCTTGTGCAGTCTTTGCCTGCGTTGACTGTGACAGCCACCAGCAGCAGCTCCAGGGGACCACTCTCTGGCTGTGGCCTTCCCTGCCTGACCTACAGCGCCTCTCCAGAGGCAAAGGCCGTTTTCGAAATACCCAGAGTTTCTCAAAGGCCTGTTCACATCTGGGCGTAAACTGAATAGTTTAAAAGATTCCTACATACGTATGTACAGTCCTATGACAAACATGTGGTTATTGCTGTATAATGAACACTTTATTCTTACCCCACTCATTGGTACTCATTTAATCGACTACGCAACATTGAAATCAGTGGTGGCTGGTGACATTTGAAAGTGGTGGGCGTAGCGCCCGTACCCGAACAAACACCCGTCCACCCCCCCCTCTCACCACCGAAAAAATTGTCTTTATGTATGAACTGGTTCGGCCATTTATGCTGGACTGTTCCGTTTGGAGCAGGGTGAAGACTGGTTTGCGTATAGCTGGGTCCAAATTAAGGTGAAATGGTTTGCACTGTGCACAAAAACAACGAATTGGAATGCAGCCTGTGTAATCACCTGATGAATTCAAGAATTCCTTCCATCACTTTTTTGTATTCTTTAGGATGTTTATTGAGGTCAGCTTACTTGAATCCGCCACTGACTCGGTGACACCACAGACCAAATGTTGTGGCCCCTGGGAAAACGTTTGCTAGTACCCATGGTTCGTAACAACAAATTATTCCCCGAGGGTCCAGCTTCCCACAAGCAATAAGGGTAACATCCACAATTAAAGCGTCACCCCCTAGGAAACATCTGTTCTACATTTATGCAAATGATCTACTCGAAGTCAAGATAATTTCCAAGTTACTGGCTTGTGGGGGTTTATTTCACCAGCATTGGGGGCAGAGACACAAATCCCGAGACACACATGTCTGCCTGGCAGAATGAATGCTGTTGTACATCAGCGCTGAGAGTTGTCTCTGCTGGGCGCTCCACATTTTGGCTAAATGGGGAACCGAGGTACAGCTGAGGGTGTGCCACAGATCACACAATTTGTTTAATAGTAGCTAGGCATCAAAATGCTGCTGTGCTCATTCCTCCCAGCACTGAGGCAGTCTTCGACGGAAGATCCAGGATTGGCTGTGGAGCAGCGTGACTCCCTGCCCCATTCGGAGACCGGGGGCTGTGGCATGAGGCAACCCTCGGTTTCCCAAGGGGGAGGCTACTGCGCATGTTCGGGCTGGTCAGAAAAATGACCAGCCCGAAGCAAACATGCGTGCCAGCGCCAGTAGCACTGCTGAGCAGCGTGAGCACGCACGCTCACAACAACCCGTTATCTGGTGCGGCCGGTGAAGTTTCTGATGGCGGTGCGCATTGGGGTTGGTGAGGCAACGCCCGAACGCCCCAATGGACGCACCGCCGCTGATTGAAATGCTGAATGAGGGCAATCCCAGGTTCATGCAGTGTAAGGTCGATGCCATTCTAAATGAGTGCTCAGCGCATCACAAGCTTCTTTGTGCAGCCGCGCACAGGGTGCGCCCCTGGATCAGCACCTGGTGCCTGTGTGGCCAGATTCACAGCTGTGGACACCATCTTCCAAGGTGCATGGGGAGGTTTACATTGTGCCTGGTGAGGCCGTATGAGTCGACCAACATCCAGGCTGCATGTGAGATAGTGCATAATGAGGTTTGAATTGTGCCAGTAGATGGTGAGGCTCTATGACTCTATCATCTGTGGGCACCAACCTCCAGGGTGCATGATGAGACAGTGAGGTTTACATTGTGCCTGATGCAGGGTGAGGAAGTGTGACTCGGTTATATGTGGGCACCAACTTCTGGGGTGCACGGTGAGATAGTGCATAGTGAGGTTTGCATTGTGTCTGTTGCATGGCGAGGCTGTGTCTGTGGGCATCAGCATCCAGGGTGCATGGTGTGGTTGTGCATGGTGAGGTTGTACATTGTGCCCGGTGCATGGCAAGGCTGTATCTGTGGGCACCAGCATCCAGGGTGCACGGTGTAGTTGTACATTGTGCCTGGTGCATGGCGAGGCTGTATCTATGGGCACCAGCATCCAGGGTGCACGGTGTGGTTGTACATTGTGCCTGGTGCATGGCGAGTGTGCTTCCAGGGTGCATGGTGTGGTTGTGCATGGTGAGGTTGTACATTGAGCCTGGTGCATGGCAAAGGTGCTTCCAGGGTGCTGGTGTGGTTGTGCATGGTGAGGTTGTATATTGTGCCTGGGGCATGGCAAGGCTGAATCTATGGGTACCAGGTAAAAAAAATAAAAAAATAAAAAAGAATCTACGGGTACCAGCTTCCAGGGTGCATGGTGTGGTTGTGCATGGTGAGGTTGTACATTGTGCCTGGTGCATGGTGAGGCTGTATCTATGGGTACCAGTTCCAGGGTGCACAGTGTGGTTGTGCATGGTGAAGTTGTACATTGTGCCTGGTGCATGGCGAGGCTGTATCTACTATGGGTACCAGCTTCCAGAGTGCATGGTGTAGTTGTGCATGGTGAGGTTGTACATTGTGCCTGGTGCATGGCGAGGCTGTATCTATGGGTACCAGCTTCCAGGGCGCACAGTGTGGTTGTGCATGGTGAGGTTGTACATTGTGCCTGGGGCATGGCGAGGCTGTATCTGTGGGCACCAGCTTCCAGGGCGCACAGTGTGGTTGTGCATGGTGTGGTTGTACATTGTGCCTGGGGCATGGCAAGGCTGAATCTATGGGTACCATGTAAAAATAAAAAAGAATCTACGGGTACCAGCTTCCAGGGTGCATGGACACAGCCACATCACCGCACACCTTAGAAACCTGCACTGGCTCCCCGTCAGCAAGAGAATCACATTTCGACTCCTCACCCAAGCACACAAGGCTCTCCACAACCAAGGCCCAAGATACCTCAACGACCGCCTGACCTTGTACACTCCCACCCGCCAGCTTCGATCGACCAGCCACGCCCTCGCCGCCGTCCCCCGCATCCGAAGAGCCACAACGGGAGGAAGATCCTTCTCCTACCTGGCTGCCAAGACGTGGAACTCCCTCCCCATCCAACTCCGCCTGACCCAAGACCACCTCTCCTTCAGGAAGCAACTCAAGACCTGGCTGTTCGAGCAGTAGCGGACCCCCCTCCCCCAAGCGCCTTGAGACCCTCCGGGTGAGTAGCGCGCTATACAAATGCTTTGATTGATTGATTGATTGATTGTGGTTGTGCATGGTGAGGTTGTACATTGTGCCTGGTGCATGGCGAGGCTGTATCTATGGGTACCAGCTTCCAGGGTGCATGGTGTGGTTGTGTTGGTCACAGCGTTGTGGGTGTGACTCTTTGTGTGGATGGGAGTTTCCTAATCTGCTGCATGGGTAGAATCTGCACACACTTCTGTGAACATCCCTATAAGCCTCTGTGTTCTACACCCTCAAGGTGTGAGAACAGCACCCGGTGCACACGTTTGAGCAGACTTTAGTGTTATTGTTCTTCCAGCTCTATTATTCCTGAACCATCTGAGTACAGACCCCTTGGGGTAGGCTCGCCCTTGTTTGCAAGGGTGCGACTCCCCCAGCCTCCTCTTGCAGCTGCATCCGGGGCACAGCCTTAGCCTCTGTGCATGACTAGAGTAACACAATCGTCTACTGGTAGTCATCTCCAGGGTCATGAGAGACATCGATAGTACCTGTATGACGCCCCTTGTGGTGTCATCTCTCGCTACCTACTGTCCTGTATTGCTACATTTGTCTAGCACTTCATACCCCCGAAGAGGCTCTAAAGCACTTTTGTTTTAAGGTGTTTAGTGCATAAGCAACCAGAAGCCAACATACCTCTAAGTGCAGCCACCTCTGGGATGCTGGCCCAGCCTCTGTTGCATTTGTCACCACATAACTTTCTATGTGCACATGATTGACACATTCCACTCTGTATAGACATCTTAAGGGCGTAGGCTCAGCTTCTTTTTCACGTATGTGTGCATGCATGTGGCAATTTTCGACTTCTTGTATTTGTGCAGTCATCTCTAGCAGTAGGTTCATGTCTGTTGCGTCTTTGATTACCACCGTGTTGGACAATAGTAACACCTGGTTGATCTGTTGAAGCAAGCTCTGTGTAAAACAATTTGTTATGTCCATTATGCCCCTCTAGCCAGTGTAAGTTGCCTCCAGATGGCCTCGCTTTTTGGCAGGGTTCAGGGTCAATCTATCTCTGCTGCATGAGTGTGAGGGGATTGCCACAAACTACTTAGAGCAGGAAACTCCAAGGTGTGGGCTCAGCCATGGGTGCGTGTTGCATGGGTGTGTGGTCAGCACCCCACACACCTCTGCCTCCAGGCACCTCCAGTGCATGGGATCAGCCCATGGTGCATGTGTGTTTCCGAGACCCCACCTTTCTTTGCATGTTGACACGTCTGCTAGTGCTTAATATTTGCCTCACAAGTCTTTCTATGCACCTGTCACTACAAACAGGCCCATCATTTAGTAGGTTTAAGTGACTCCCCACAGTCCACAGCACATAGGTATCTAGGTTCAGAGTCATACCCTGACGCATTGTGTGATCTTGCTGCCACATGCAGCCTTGCATAGATAGTGGGCCCAGCCTCTCTTTTTCTCCAGACTGTTACTACCTTCTGCCTGCTCTCTCCTGGGCACATGTGTGATCAGCCCCTGCAAGCCCTCTCAAATCTATAGACTGAAATAATGTAATCATCACATACTGTAGCTTTTAAGTCTCCTACTCAGTCTGTAAAAAAAGTACACAGCCTCTACCTTTTGATACTTTGAATGTATTATGTTGATCGTTGAGGTTGCACTCTATGGGCCTCATTCATAAAGGTAAACATACTTTTGTGTACGTTTTCGACTTTTCAGTATTCATAAGTTACATGCAGGATTTTACCACTCCACACTCCCTATAGGTTTGTGTGTGACGTTCTCTGCACCCAAGACTATAAATAAGTACAGAGATGGTGGAGTCATAAAATTCTGCACGTAGTTTGTGAATACCAAGGGCTGTATTATACAAGTGCCCCGGGTGCGCAAAGGGTATTTGCGCCTGCTTTGCGTGCTCCTGGGACACTTTGGTATTACAGAAGGGACCACAGCCGCTTTTTCGGCCGCTACTGTAATAACGATAGTCAGGGCCGGACTGGGAACCAGAACCGGCCCTGGCAAAGTGCTCGGCCGCCCCCCCCCCACCCTCCGGGAGGAGGGGTTGGGGAGGGGGGTGACCGCGCTCTGTGCCAGGGCCGGTTTTCGGCCGTTTTTTGTTACAGGGCCGTTTTTGCAGCATAGCTGCAAAAACGGCCCTGTAACATAAAACGGCCCCCAGGGGCCCAAAACCGGCCCCCAACCATGCGGCCCACCGGGGGATTTCCCGGTGCCCGCAACGGCCAGTCCGGGCCTGACGATAGTGCTGACGGACATAAGGCGTCATCGCTATCTTCAGAGAACATTACCATATTTGCATAGGGGCGTGCCCCATGCAAATGAGGTAATCACTTTGCCTCTGCACCCGTGCCGTATTACAGACACGGGCGCAGAGGCAAAGAGGCTCTGATGAGCTGCACCATAGGGCGCTACCTAAAATGTGGCGTACTGTCACTGCTTTCCCTGATAGTAGCCCTCTGGAGGGGGAGGCTCCCATGGACCCCCGAGACATTCCCTTGCAGGCGGGTGCAGTCACTCACTGCACCCACCTGCAAGGGGTTCTCTGTTCCCCCTTCAAAGTGCAGGCAGGTTGCCGCCTACACAGTGAAACACGGTGCTGCTTTGAAGCAGCCTCTCTATTTTTCTCATGAATGCGCTTCACTGGAGACACCACAATTTGCAGCTGCCCTGGGGGCAACGCATTCATCATAATACGGCACATTTTCCATCCTTACGCCGGATGCACCTTTTAAATGGTGCGCTCAGTGCAATCAAGGAAAACGTGCTGCAGGTATTGTACAGCCCCAAATGTTTTAAACTTACACAAAAGTGTACGTTTATCTCTGTGATCAGGCCCTATGTGATTTTATGGCAATGGCATTACACTGACGAATTTGGTGTTGTGACCAAAAGTGCAACAATGGTAGCACCATTTTCCCATTTTAAGGGAAATCACAATACATTTTGGATCAGCACTGAACTCTGTTCCGAGGGAAGGGAACTCTGTCCATTTGATTCAAAATAAACACCCTTGTTTCCCCACGTCACCACTATGCCACCGTCAATCACTTCAAGAAAACATTAGGGATTGGGAAGAGTGTAACATTACCCATAGGAGTTTCAATGACTGAGCATGGATTTTTGACCACTGCCCGAACCCCTTTCCTGAGTGCATAGACTCTCACTTTCTGTCCTGCTTGCCCGAGCATCTAGCATCCAAGGATCAGATGTACAAAGCATTTTTGAGGTCGCAAACAGCCCAATTCACAGAATGAAGTTGTTTGTGAACAAAACAATGCTTTTTTAATATGCGAACACCAAACGGCATTTTTACAGAATCTCAATTTAGGTTTCCGATTTGGTGTTTGGAAAGTGTCAAGTTTAGATCACCCTTCCAAACACTGAATCTTAGAAGTATGTATTAATGTTTTCCGATTGAAATTTGGTCCCAAAACTTTAATATTTTATCAACACCTCAAAGCAAGCCATAAGCCATTTGCATAGAGGAATAGTTTCTCGAGGGATTCCCTCCCCTTTGAGAATAGTTTAAAAATCTATTTTTAAGAGCAGGCAGTGGTCTACAGACCTCTGGCTACTGTTAAATAATTAAATGTAAGCATTATGGGGCTTATATGCAAATATTTTTTGTGGTCGAAAATGAGCTGATTCACAAAATTGGCCCATTTGTGACCACAAAAAAGCAATTTCTAATGTACATATATCAAATTGTGATTCAGTAACTTGTTTCCGAATTCCAATTTGGTTTAGCGATTCAGTTTTTGGAAGGAGCGTGTTTAAGGCATCCCTTCCAAATACAGCATCACAATGGTATGTTTGAATTTTTTGCGACTAAATTACTGTTGAAAAACATTAATGTTTTACCAACACCTCAAGGGAGATGGTAACCATTTGCAGATAGGTAGGCCCCCTAAGGGACCCCTGCCCGTTTGTGAATGTTAAAACAAATATTTTTTAAGAGGTGCTTTTAGAAAATGAAACTCGCATTTAATTTCATTTTTTAAAACACTTTCTGCTTTCCTTTAAGGTAAGCTGGCAAACTACGACCTCGCTTGTTAATATTCATGAGGTAGGCGTTTGCGACCCACACGCTATTCAAGAGGTGTACGTTTTGCAATTTTATGCTTCGATTCAGTAAGAACCACAATTAGGGAATAGCAACACCTACATTTTGTACATGTGGCCCTATATTTTATTTTTTAGAAATGCATTCTGTGTTCCTTTAGGAAAATGGGCTCCATTTAAAATATAATTGAATTATTTAAAAGCAATCACAGACATGGTGGTCTGTGTGCGGACTCCAGCAGGCCATCATCCTTGTGATGGCTATCATTTCTATTGTATCACTATCGTTGTCCTACGTCAACAAGATTCATGAGGTTGATCTATTTGCGACCTACTAGGAATCACATAAATAAAAAATGAACAGTTTCATACACTAAGAATAGCGATTACCAAATAGTGATTCGAAAAAAATTGCTATTTGGAAATAGCTGCTCTTAATATTCTTGCATCAGGCTCCAAATACCCTTGGTGTCCTCAGGATCAGTAGAGCCAGCAGAAAGACGTGCCCTGTTGTAAATAGATTAACATTGTATTACACTGGCATTAACTACATGACTGTTACTTGAATTTTCCCGACATGGGTGGAATTCCTTTGTGTGCATGTGCAGCAGATTTTTCTTGATGACTTATAGGGTTGATGGGCACACAATCCCATATATACATAAACAAAAAAAATCCACTCCTTGTGCACTCCATTACGACACCACGTGGGGTCTGGTACTTCCAGTTGGCACTGTACAAAACCTCAATTATAGTGATGGTTTCATCATGAGGGAGGCTTGTGTATAGGCTTTCCACATCCAAACTTAGCAATAGTTGGCTGGGGGCCCATGAAAAGTTTTTTTGCCACCCCACGGGCCAGGTTCTTTTTAAACTTCACTCACTTAGATCTAAACCCCACCATACACTCAAAATTAAATACCCCACCCACACCACACATAGTCATCTTAAGTGCTCCCGCATATTCGTAGGTCGCAGCACCCCGTACCCCGTAGAGGGGTACGATGACCCCGATGATGAAGCATGACACCAAGGGGCCTGTTGGTGCGTGAGGGGACCAAAAACAACAAGGGTGTTCCCCACATTTGGAGGATACACTCTACACTCAAGGATTGTATTATTTTTGTTTATGTACATTTGACCAGGGAGAACGAATCAATTTCGATATATCTTTCTCTCTCCCCCCCTTGTTAGCGATAACACAATCCCATATATGCAGGGCTCGAATGAAGCTGTTTTGGAGCAAAAATAAGCCATCAAAACACCTGTGCTCCTTAGGTAAAGTTTAGCAGTAACATTATCTTTCCAAGGCATTGCTGCCATGGCTGCAGGTGTGTCACAGTTGCTTTCTGTGTCATTTTGAAGCATGTTATGGTATGTTATATTATATTGAATTGTATAACTCATTAATCACAGAGAGGGTATCCAGGCACTTGCACTGGATGGTTTGAATGCTGTGTTTAGGCAGGTCTCAAAGTGTGTTTCCACAAAGCACTCAAGAACCCAAAGGTGTGAACAGATGGTTTCATGCCCTTGCAGGTATCCAAACTATGACCCTAATTACGATGCTGGTCAAACGAGCGTCTGACTGGCAACGTGTCGGAATGGAAACCGACCGACTAGCAGTCGGCGGTGCCATCCGATGAAGTTGGATGCGACCGCCCATGATGCGGTCGGAAACATCAAATTTTCCATTGCGGCTTGTGCATCGCCCGAAACAGGGCCACATCACAAACGCATTGGAAAAATGGATGTTTGCAAACATCTATGAACCGTGTGCCAGGCAACATCTGATGTTTAGGGTGGCACAAGGCCTCACAGTGGAGTCCGCTGAGCGATGTGGGCCCTGCTGGGCCCCCCCCAAAGTCCGCTTCCGACAACCTTTCGATGGTGGTCAGACCGCCATCAAAAGGCTGCCTGAAAGGGACATCAGTGATCACAATCCCTACGGCAGTGTCTGAGCAGGCATCGCTCCATTGTAGAGGATTACAGTTTACTTTCCGACCGCTGCCCCAACAGGCTTTGCATTATTTAACCCCTTCGATGCGGATGACAAAGCCAGCTGGTCATGGGCGTTACCTGCGCTGCGCGCATGACGAGCTGGCTTTGTCACGTAACCCGCGATTTTCAAATTTCAGCGCGCAGCGGGAAAACCCGCTAGCGCGCATGCTGTTAAGGAACAGTCTGTTTGGTGAGTATTAATTAAGTTTTATCTTAAAAAGCAAATAGTTTTAACGAGTTTCCTAACAGGTCAACAGCTGTCATGCCTTGCATTTGTAATCCAGTGATCCTAATTTATAACATTTTAGTTCTAGGTGACGGACAGAATGAAACCATAGGCTACCTACCCAATTTTTGACACCACTGACCCGTGGAGAGAACTATTGCAATGCAACACACACCAGAAAACATAATACCATCAAGTGCACTGTTGCTCGCATGCAAGTGGAAAATAAGTTTTGCATTGTGCTGCTGTGCTGCAGAACATTGCTATCAAGACCGTCTTTACGAGTGGAAAATGGGTTAGTATTTCCACACCCCTAGAACAAAAATCGAATGCATTATGAAATGGTCCCTGAGGGTCCACTAAGAAATAAGGAATTTTAGAGAGCGAATCTATAATTCCAGGTCCCATTACTCCGGTAATTCCTTTTTTCACCTCAGACTTTCACACTAAGATTTCATCTGTTTCCAGCAACTGGTGTGTCCCTGATTTCCACAGAGTTCTTGTTAATCTGATGCTTATGATGCAGGCAATAACTGATGTTACCAACTCCATCAAGTTTAAGAGGCCTCTGGTAATGAAATCCCAAGAGGAACATTTCTGTCCAGATGACCCTGACAGTCACGATTGTGTGCAGGCAGAAGGAGAGGGTGCAGAGGGAGGTTTTTATGCAGAAGTTCATTGGCTGAGAAAGAACTGTTTAAAGCAGGTTCCTCACAATTACGTCATTGTGTATATGGGTCTCTGTTTAGTCTCAATTTCCAGAAACATTCAGACACAAGTTATCTTAATCTGTGCAGTACTGATGGGACGGAATGGTTTATTCTATTTTTTAGTGTTTCGAAACTGACAGTTAAGTCATATTTATGTGAGACCTAAACAGCTGTTTTGTAAAAAACACTTGTGAAAAAAAAAAAATATATATCTGCAATACCTGGCAGCGCTCCACCTCTCAGGTGAAAAAACAAGGCATGGACCACTTCTTGTAGCATACAATTTTATTCGCCCCAACAGCTAGTCATGACGCGTTTCGGCCGTCCCTGCGGCCTTGGTCACATGACAATGTCATATACTCAGCCCCTTTTAAAGTGCAAGTGCTCACATGTGCAAATGGAAATAGAGAAAATACTTTCTGTTTGAATACATTGTTAAGTAAGCTGTCTCATTTATATGGATATATATATATTTATTATATATATTTGTATTAGGTTAGGCCTGGACGAAGTTCCAAGTGACATAAAAACTCAGTGGAGTTCCGCAAGCCGTGGAGTATGGTGCGAACTACTGTTCGCACTGATCTTCCTGCTGCTCGTGTAGATTTCTACCCAAGCGGCAGCTCACGCTTGCCAACTTACCATTGGCAAGCGTAAGCAGGGAAAATGTTCCACTGTGCTATGCAGAGCGGATTTTTCAGCACTCCGCTAACTCCGCGGACTGCCGAAAACTCCACAAACGGAGTTCACCGCCCAGGATATATATATATATATATATATATATATATATATATATATATTGCAGCTCAAAAAGCACCAGAGCGCCGCACTCCCAGGCAAGTCCAATTCTGCTCCACCTCCCAATAGCGGATATCTCCCACAGGAAGAAAGGAAGCACTCTCGGAGGTACGTATTCACAAATTTATTTTACCACAGCAAACTGACGCGTTTCGGTCGGAACCTTTCTCTAAGTTTACCGAACCGGCAGAGGCGTCGACATTTAAAACACCAGGGTCATAGAAATCAACATAGGACATGCCTACGGGAAAGGGAAAGGAGCGTGAGCGCCATGTTGGAGTGTCTGAATACCAATAGTCAATAACTGAACTTAAACATCATAATTACGCCCTGGATGGGCAATGCAATCAGACAAAGCATAATTAATATTATGAAACACGAGTTTCCTGCGCTCCTCCTAAACAAGTAAATATGGTTAAAGTACGAATGTACAATAAAACTGAAAATTCACGTGCTTTTTCCCATATCCCCACAAAAATCATAGTATAAATACCAATGATGCCATCAAGCCCTGGATGGGCCAAATAGCTAATGATTCAACCATTGAACCAAGGAGGACCCTAAACCCTATGCATCTAGTACCCAAATACGGAGATTCTATGCACTCTAATCTAAAATAAATTAAAGTAAATCAAAACAAAGACAAAAACAACAACCACAAAACCTGACATCATAATCAATAGCATATGTAGCAAGAAAAATATCTATCCAAGTAGAGCTCCAATACCTGAAGCTGAAATAACTTCATGAAGTTTATATACCTAAATTGATACATAATGAATATAGGACAAAACAACAATTGTCATAGATAATGTGTAGCAAAAGCAAAATGAAATAAAAGTAGAAACAAAACAGAACAACAATCCAAGTCATCACCTAAATGTACCTGAAGGGATACCAGGTCGGATACACATACAGCTTCAAGTTCATAATCGACATCTGGTACCTATAAAATACATATCTACAGGTGAACTAATGGAGTCTACTCCCCCAAATGAGATGACAGTTCTTCATGTATATTCATACCCAATGGCATTTTGGTTTGCAGATCAATTATGCACCTAGACTCGAGTCTACGGAGTCGGACAAGCCTGTCCCCTCCTCTCGGGTTCTGTGGTACATGGTCCAGGCCAAAGAAGCTTAACTTATCCCTGTTACGCTTATGTGCTTGATCGAAGTGGCGCGCCACCGGGTATGCCTCATCGAAGTTGGCAATAGCACGCATGTGCTCTAAAACTCGCATCTTCAGTGGATTGACTGTGCTGCCGATATACCGCAGCCCGCAAGGGCATGTGAGGCAGTAGACGCAATAAGGGGTAGAGCAAGTTATAAATTTGTTGATCCTACGTTGTATCCCAGTATTAGGGATAGTGTAAGATCGTACTCTTTTACTAAACTTGCATGCCTTGCACTTCCCACAGAGGGAAAAACCACAGATTTCACCAAAAGCGTTGGTCTTTGGAGACTCGATCAAATGGCTCTGCACCAGATCATTCTTAATGGAACGTGCCTTCCGATACGTGATCTGGGGATTGGCTGGTAAATCATCCTTGAGTAGGTTATCTGTCTGTAAAATATGCCAGCTTTTCTTGAAGGTTTTATTCAAAAAAGCGGCATCCTGGGAGAAGGTGGTTAAAGCCTAAATTTACCCCCACTCTTAGCTGATGTTTTCTTGCCTTTGCTTTTAAACAGATCTTCTCTGTGTGTGGAGTTGGCTCTTTTGTAAGCATCATTGAGGAGTTCCCCCCCATACCCTCTCGTCTTGAAGCGTTCTATGCATTGGCTGGCTGCCATTTGGAATTCCTCGTCATCTGTGCAATTGCGCTTTATCCTGAGTAATTCCCCATAGGGGATAATCTTGACAAGACTGACAGGGTGACTGCTGGTGGCTCTTAGGACACTGTTACCCGCTGTGGGTTTACGGAAGAGTTTACTTTTGAGTGTTCCTCCCTCTACATAGATCGTCGCATCGAGGTAATTAACAGTGGTTTGGCTCACTTCACCTGAGAATTCCAGGTTCACACTATTCCCATTCAGTATCCCCATGTACTGTTTAGCACTCTCAGTAGTGCCGTTCCAGACGATAAATAAATCGTCAATGAAACGATACCAACTAATCAAGTTGCGGGTCCATGATGCATTGTCTGCCCCCCAGGCCACCTGCTCCTCCCACCAGCCTACGAACAAGTTTGCGTAGCTGGGGGCGAAGCAGGTGCCCATCGCAGTCCCTGACAACTGACGAAACAGTTCTGTCTGGAAAAGGAAAATGTTATTGGTCAGGCAGAATTGGACAAATTCCATCAACATTTGACTATGCCTCATGAATTTCAAAGGTCTCTGGTCTAGATAGTACTTTATGGCCAACAGACCATCACCATGATCAATAGCGGTGTAGAGGCTAGTGATTTCCAACACCATCAAGGTATAGCCTTCCTTCCACTCGATCTTACTCAGTTTTTCTAGAAATATATATATATATATATATATATTGAAATCCAATCCTGACGGCGGCGAGCATACAGGCACCGACTCCGTGAAATGATGGCACAAAGGTATTTAATCTTAGACGCGTTTCGGCGGCGTCCCTTTCCCGTATATATATATATATATATATATATATATATTCACTGAAAAAACCATAGGTTTCACACCAGTTATAGTTAGCTGGAAATTTTACTGACATAAAACCATTGAAATTCACACAAAACACCGCAAGATCAATCTGACACAATTTCGTTGGCCTCTGTCAATTCATTAACCTCCAACGAGTCTGAAGACAACCAAACACCTGTGCAACCTGGTTTGTTGAGTCTTGCCAGCTTCTCTCTAATAGATGAACTGAATTTTGTCAACGAGGACCGGCGATACTTCCTGCGCTCCCGCAGTCCTCCATCAAAGCCAGCAAGTCAAGCAGCAAAAGCTGGCGCGCAAGGAAACGCAAACACAAACAAAAACATATCGCAAACAAAGACCAGAAGGAACTGGAGAAAATGTCTCGCGTCACGGAAAACACAGTGGTAAATCTTACTGACACTATTCTTACTAAAGCTGAGGAACAAGTGTTATCGTTGGGTTTGACTTTTTGTCCTAGCAATAGATTTTCTTATAATCAAACACGTATTGATGTCTATAAGTTCATTAGAAAGATCAAATTAATGAAATATTTCAAACTGAACCCTGAACGTAACAAACAGTCAAGCGTTCCTATTAGTGAAGACAATTCCTCATCAATACAAGCTGCTAATTCGGGAGGCTTACAAAATCTTTATGACTTGGCTTATGAATGTGACTCGCACAGCCAGGTCCTACTGTAAGTCAAGTTTTATCTGTGAATTCACCTTCCCCGAGCCCCTTCAAACCCAAATCCACGTTCCTTCCCCTCATGCCTAGAGATGCTTTGGACGTTTACAGTGACACGGTGATTACTGAATTGAAAATCTTAAACTGTAAAGTTCTGAGTAAAACTAGACAAACCAATTACAAACCAATTACTTCAATACTCAATATCATCAATTGATAAGAAAATTACAGAGTAATCGTGAGGTAATAGTAAAAAACTCAGACAAAGGAGGTAATACGGTACTTTGGGCACGAACTGACTGTCTTATTGAAGCCAATCGACATCTTTCAGATCTCTCATGCTATATAATATCTAGTCAGCATGTTATGAAAAATACTGAAGTCGCCACCCAAAAGAGACTAATGAATTGGTACAAGTCAGGTCTATTGTCTAAGAATGAGTTCAACTTTCTAACTGTTGAAAATCCAATTACTCCATTCTTGTATTTCCTTCCTAAAATTCATAAGTTGGTATCCCCTGTACCTGGGCACCCTATGATCTCGGCTATTGGTAGTGTCAATGAAAAGATTTCCAAATATGTTGATTTTTTCCTGCAACCACATATGATTTCTTTACCCTCGTATCTCAAAGATACTACTGATTTTCTCAATAAGGTGACAAATGTACATTGGCATTCTGACTACATATTTTTGGTAATGGACATTGAGTCATTGTATACCTCAATTAACCATTCTCAGGGGTTACATGCTGCAGAGTATTACCTGAATAAGTGGGACATTATGTTACGAGGACACAATGCAATGCTGTTGGAAATGATAAGAATTTGTTTAACCTCAAACTATTTCAAATTCCAAGGCAACATCTACCAACAATTGCGCGGTGTGGCAATGGGTTTGTGCTTCTCCCCCAGTTATTCATGTTTACATGTTGGTAGGTGGGAGGAGCAAGTTCTTAGAGTCATACACGCCAAATGGTTGCCACACATTTCCCACTACTGACGCTACATTGATGATGTGTGTATTTTTGGGAATGGAACTGCAACAGAGGCAATGTCCTTTGTTGACGAAATTAACAACAATCAACTAAACCTACAATTCACGGCATCTGTTAACAAAGATGTAGCTGAATTTTTGGATGTTCAATTATATGTAGAAAATGCTGAGCTGAAAACCAGACTCTTCCGCAAATCAACTGCGGGAAATTCCATACTGCATGCCCACAGTGCGCATCCAATCCATACCATCAAGAACATCCCTTACGGAGAATTCATTTGAATTCGCCGCATCTGTAGTGATGTAACAGCTGCTAATGCCTGCTTGGATTCTTCTGTAGAGAGGTTTCTCAAAAGAGGTTATACTGAAAAAGTATTAGAGCAGGCCCTTGTTAAAGCAATGTCCCTTGATCGCAATACTCTGTTGCAACCTAAACCTGTTTCTGATCTTCAGACGAATTGCTGGATCAGACTAATCACCACCTTTAGTTCGCAAGAGAGAGCGATTCGTCGTATTATTTGTTCAGAATGGCCAATTGTCCTTACTGAAAATATTCTAAATCCAATCTTACCAAACCTGCCATCTATCACATTTAGACGAGCACCTTCAATGCGTGATGCCCTAGATAGACCAATGCCTGAAGTTCTTCCAAAAAAATCATGGTTCTTTAAAACTGTTTTTTTAAAATGCACTTCTTGTCGCACATGTACCTTTGCTCGAAATTCATCATACTATACATCGGCATTTAGCGACACGAAAATTCCTATAAAAGAACATTTGACTTGCAGGTCAGACTTTGCGGTCTATAAATTAAAATGTACCTGCAATTTAGAATATATTGGGAGCACTAAACTCCCTGTGCATCAGCGTATTTTACAGCATATACGCGCAATTGTGAACAGCAATAAATGTAAATGTAAATGTATAGGCATTTATATAGCGCACTACTTACCCGGTGACTATCCTCTCGCTAGACACCTCAAGGCTGTTCACAATAACCAGCTAAAAGACCTGGAGTATACTGTCTTATGCTCAATACCAGTCCCCAGCCGGGGTGGTGACCGTGAACGTCTGCTAAGACAAAAAGAGGCACATCTTATTCTTTTACTCGCTACTAGAGCTCCCAACGGTCTTAATCTTACAGAAGATTTATATGTTTTTCTATAATCTAGTTAAAAATGTGAACTATGGGCATCCCATTCATCTCTATGAAAGATTACATCTCACCGCAATCCATAGCCTGTTTATGTATTTAAAGCAGTAAATTCATCTTATTTCTTTGGTTTATTTGTGGTGTCTTACGTGTCTTTGAGATCCACATTTGAATTGTTCGTCTACGCATCTAACTGCATTTCAAATTGTGCAATGCTCTCTATTTTTTTAACAATGCAGTGTTCAGACAATAGCAAAAATATGGTCTTGTTTTGTACGTCTCTCTGCTTCTGCTTTCCACCATCATTTTTATAAATACACTGTTTATTTATGATTTGACACGTTTTTTATGTTGTTTTCACAAATGCATTTTTTTGTTTTACTTTGTTGCAACATGATTTTCCACTGCCAACCATGTTTATTGATTCCAAAGAAAAATTTCCTTTGGATTACATCCAAATCCATCGACTTGATATGAATCATTACTGGTTGACTGTTTCAATATGGACATAACCTTGAATTTTTTATGGTTTCTTTGCTCATTTGGTGTATTACATTACACTGTACTTTTGATTAAGACACTTGTCGATTATTTTTTTGCCTTTAATCTTCTTTAGAAGAGTCATGAATTGAAATTGTAAATAATGTATATATTGTATATAATTATATGATTAGATATCCTTACATTTGTAGATATATTTTTGAAAATATATTTCTATTGTGGCTCGCAAATGAATTTCCAATATGACACTTGATTTTTCATTTCTCCACTCGAAAATAAGTTGTTTGGTGTAGATTTTGTACATAGTAATTTACTTGCACTTTACAAAATGTTTTTTTTTAATATTGAGCATACCATTGTACAACATTCTGTTATTTCCATATGGATACTTCTGTTTCAAGATACTGTTCTGTCGGTATTTGCAACATGGCGCACGCTATAGTCCTTTGTTTATCTTCACTACTTCACTGTGTTTGTCTAAATCAATATCACCTGTGCACTGATTATAAATTGTGGTCAATCTCTGGGGCGCGTTATGTGAACAATCTCCTTTTAGGAGTGAAACGCGTCATGGACGACACCATGTCCTTTTATTTCATCTGTGTGAAATAAATATTTATGCTTCACTGTATAATATTGTTGTCGCTTCTTTTCATCTGATTTAAGGATCAGTTACCTGATCTTTTTTTCACCGCGGATTGGTGAAACAGGAACATTGTTATATATATATATATATATATATATATATATATATATATATATATATATATATATATATATATATATATATATATATATATATATATATATATATATTTTCAAATCCAATCCTGACGGCGGCGAGCAGACAGGCACCGACTCCGTGAAATGATGGCACAAAGGTATTTAATCTTAGACGCGTTTCGGCGGCGTCCCGCCTTGGTCACTACATATATATATATATATATTCACTGAAAAAACCATAGGTTTCACACCAGGTATAGTTAGCTGGAAATTTTACTGACATAAAACCATTGAAATTCCCACGTTATAGTTAGTTGGACTCACTATAACTTGCGCGCCTGCAATGCACTGCTGATGACGTCACATATTACATCAATCATGACATGGTCAGTGACATCACTCATGACATCACTGATGACACCATCCTTGTGACAGAGTGACAGACCTCATTTCAGTGTAATGTAACCCTTGAAACACATATTCAAAATTAGAAACTAACATTTTCAAAAAAATGGAGATACCCATACCAATTACAACATTCCAAACACTCCTCTCTACTTCGAGGGAAGGAGAATGCTATGGAACATATTGCGTGGTCCCATTACACGCGAGGAAGGCACTCCCAGAAAGCGTCTGAAGGAAGGGTTAATGGGGAACCCGGACCGCCTCGCACAACGGAGGCTGCAGAGACACGTTGTCAAGGACAAATCATACTTTATGGAGGGACGTCCTTACTTTATCGGGGTCCCCGACTCTGTGTGCCGAAGGAACTGCGAGGCTTGGGATTGAGGGAAGTGAACTCCGTTTTCCCTGAACAAGTACCAAAGTCTCAACCTGCCAACCAAGCTACTCGGCTGCACGATAGGAAAATGATGTGCATGCCGAAGAAACGGACCACCAGACCAGCAAGTTTGAAACATTGCATGCTGGACTAAGCAGTCCGAAGAACGGGAGCCTTGGTGATTCCGTGCCATGTTTTGCAGACAACTTGAACACTACTTCAGTGATCGAGTGATAGACAGAGACTGTTTGTACCAGTGGAACTTTTTTCAGCATCAGGCATCTGAGGAAGGAAGCAATCCGAAACGCGTCATGCCAGGTTGAAATAAATGGTTTTTACTTATCCCCGTGTGCCGCCTCTCTACTTCGAGGGAAGGAGAATGCTACGGAACATATTGCGTGGTCCCATTACACGCGAGGAAGGCACTCCCAGAAAGCGTCTGAAGGAAGGGTTAATGGGGGAACCCGGACCGCCTCGCACAACGGAGGCTGCAGAGACACGTTGTCAAGGACAAATCATACTTTATGGAGGGACGTCCTTACTTTATCGAGGTCCCCGACTCTGTGTGCTGAAGGAACTGCGAGGCTTGGGATTGAGGGAAGTGAACTCCGTTTTCCCTGCACAAGTACCAAAGTCTCAACCTGCCAACCAAGCTACTCGGCTGCACAATAGGAAAATGAAGCGCATGCCGAAGAAACGGACCACCAGACCAGCAAGTTCGAAACATTGCATGCTGGACTAAGCAGTCCGAAGAACGGGAGCCTTGGTGATTCCGTGCTATGTTTTGCAGACAACTTGAACACTACTTCAGTGATCGAGTGATAGACAGAGACTGTTTGTACCAGTGGAACTATTTTCAGCATCAGGCATCTGAGGTTGAAATAAATGGGTTTTACTTATCCCCGTGTGCCGCCTCTCTACTTCGAGGGAAGGAGAATGCTACGGAATATATATATATATATATATATATATATATATATATATATATATTCACTGAAAAAACCATAGGTTTCACACCAGTTATAGTTAGGAATTAGCATTTAAAAAACCTATTAAATTAACTGAAAAAACCTTAGGTTTCACACCAGTTATAGTTACCTGGAAATTTTACTGGCATAAAACCATTAACATTTCCCACGTTATAGTTAGTTGGACTTACTATAACTTGCGCGTGCAATGCACTGCTGATGACATCACATATTACATCACTCATGACATGGTCAGTGACATCACTCATGACATCACTGATGACACCATCCAGTGAATGTGTGTCTTTCTGTAAAATAAATATGTTTTATATATGTATATGTAAAGGTCAATGGAAGAATAAATGTTTAAATAAGTGTCTTAATGGATGTTTAAAAAAAAAATGATTGGTTAACTGGCTTATTAAGTGTATCACAGTGAATACATATATTAGCGAGTATTGTTTCAATATTTAAATGTTTGTATCAGTGTTTCACTTTGTGTATAAGTGGGTGCATGGGTTGGTGAGTAGCTACATGTGTGTTTCTATGGCTTATTAGATGTTTTTTTTAGTATCAGTATAAATGTCTGTATGATTTGGTGGGGGTGTTACTTAGCACACAGATGCATCAATGACTGACTCACTGTTTGTATGTGAATTGAAAACAGCATATGTGCCGGACTGTATGGGTGAGTGAGTGTGTATATGTATGTGTTAGTAAGTGAATGACTGTCTTACTAGTGCCTTTATCAGTAACTATATATGTTTTAATCTAGTATATGTGAGTATTGGTGTATATAAGTGAGTATATGTGAGAGTCAGACATTGAAAGAGTTCTTGTTTAAATAAGTATGTGTTTCTATAAGTGATTGTTTAAGAGAGTAAGTAGGTGTAAGTTTCCTTAGAAGTAAGGTGGTAGTGTGTGTATAGCTGTATATGCAAAAAAATGAATGTTCAATATTTTATTTGCATGTGTGAATATGTGTGTGAGCAACTTATGGAAGACTGTTGGTGTGTTAACGGATGTATAGGTGTCTCACTACATATGATGAGTGAGTATATGTATGACTGACTATATAGAACTGTTGGTGAATGAGTGGATGTGTATGTAAATGGTGGAATTACTGAATTGGTTGTTGTAAGTGGTATAGGTATCTCCTCTTTTTTGAAAATGTTAGTTTCTATTTTTTAATATTTGTTTCAAGGGTTACTTTACAGTGAAAGGAGGTCAGTCTCTCTGTCACAAGGATGGTGTCATCAGTGATGTCATGAGTGATGTCACTGACCATGTCATGAGTGATGTAATATGTGATGTCATCAGCAGTGCATTGCACGCGCAAGTTATAGTGAGTCCAACTAACTATAACGTGGGAATTTCAATGGTTTTTGCCAGTAAAATTTCCAGGTAACTATAACTGGTGTGAAACCTATGGTTTTTTCAGTGAATTTAATAGGTTTTTTAAATGCTAATTCCTAACTATAACTGGTGTGAAACCTATGGTTTTTTCAGTGAATTTCAAAGGTTTTTTTAATGCTAATTCCTAACTAAAAGTCTCACTTTATAAGTAAGACTGTTACCGCTCTAGTTGTTGTTTAGAACACTCTGGTACATACTATCATTGGGCTATAGTTGCGCTACATCTGGCTGATATTTGGGCTACAGTTGTATTTTTTTGTCTCTGGTGGCCATCTTTGGGCTACATTGGGCTACATTGGGCTACATTGGGCTACATTTGGGCTACATTTGGGTTCTAACATATATAAAGCCCAAATATAGGCCAATATATATTTTTTAAAAGTTAATTTTCTTAAAAACAACTGGAGCATATATCTTGAGACATAGCTATTAGTCCTTCCAATTTTTCATTAAAAAAAAAAATATTTGTTTATTTTGTATTTTTTTTTGTCTTGGAGCGCTTCGGGTGCGCAAACCGGGAAGCGTCCCGTTAGCGCCAATGTTGCGATCGAAAACAACATTGTGACGCGTCGCGTAAGTGTGACGTATCGCGTAGCCGCGTGATGCGTCTTATGACGCACTGCGTAAACGCACCCGGAAGCGCTCCGCGGCCCGGGGCGCGTAACGCAAGCGCGCCGGAGCGCATAACGTAAGCGCATCATTTCATGTGACTTGAAAATAACACTTTTCATTGGTTCTCATCATTTTTTTTCTCCAAATAATGAAAAAGCCCCCTCCTTTTTTCCTCATTCTTACTTTCTTCATTGAGAGAGCAAGAGCTACTTTGGAGGAGACAATGGCTTCCCTTGTTGCTGCAGCTGGTCCACCCCCACCACCACCCCCACCACCCAGAAAAGAAGGTCCACCACCACAGTTTCTAGGAGGGCAAGAAAAAGAGGAGGAAGAAGAGGAGGAGGAGGATGAACAACGAAGGCGCTTCCTCCCAGAAGAACCCAGACAAAGGCACGTCCAAGTGCACTTCATTTGGCAATTTTTTTCTTTTCCAGATGACCAAAAAAAGGTGAACGCCCCCAAAGTCACCTGTCTCATCTGTGACAAAGTTCTCTCCAGGGGCAATCCCTCCAAGAAATATTCTTTTGGTAACTATACCATGATCGCCACATGGAGAGGTGGCATCCCAATAATTTGGCCCAGGCTGAAGTCCGGGAACTTCGGCACAACCCACCCCCTGTGGCCAGCTCTTCCTCTTCAGTACCCTCACATTCTGAACCAGAAGAACGGCAAATGGTGCCAAATATTCAACCAAAATTTGGCAAGGTCAAATTTCTTTGCATTTTGTGTGGCAAAACTTTATGCTATGGTGAACTTAGCGTCACCTTAATAAATACTGCTATTGACAACCACAAATGCAGCAAGAAAATAAAACAATAATTCTTTTCTTTTTTTTTGCTCCTGTTGAGCCATTTCAAATTCCCTGTTTTTTGTTTGTTCCCTCAAAAAAAAACCAAAAAATAAAATTGTTCAAAAACACAAAAAAATTTAAAAAATGTTCAGAAAAATAATAAAAAAAATATAAAACAACAAAAAGAATTAAAAAAAAGTTCTTTTCAGAACTACCTCCCTTTTATAAAATATTGCCAACATTTTTTAAACTGGCATTCTTTTTTCTCTGTTGTGCGCTTCCCGGTGCGCTCCCCGGTGCGCGTACCGGGCGCTCCTCACGCAAAAATCGAAAAAAAATATATATATTTTTTTGCCCCGCGGGGCCCTTTTAAAGCCCCCACATCAAACATAGGGGGGCAGGGAGGGTCTACTCTGCCCCCTTATGGTCAATTCCCCCTTTGTTTTGGCCACCTCTTGTGTCTCCATCCTACCGAGATACAAGATGGCGGCCGCTCCGGACTGTTTCAAATGTTTACAGACAACCAAGAACCAATCAGCTTTCTGCGCGCAAGTCGCGTGACGCACCCGGAGCGCTCCCCGGTGCGCGTACCGGAGCGCTGCTATAGATATATATATTTTTTTGAACCTAAATTACTCAAAATCCACTGGAGCACATATCTTGAGACATAGCAAAGGCACATCAGGCTACCAGTCCCTACAATTTTGCCAAATTTGGTGTAAATCCATTCAGCCGTTCGGGCTAAAAGTGAGGTCGACCGCCCTATGGAAATTAACATGGGGGAAACGTGTTTTGGGACCCCCCTTTTATCTCGGCCCCCGCTTGACGCATCCACCCCAAACTTTCTGGGCAGGACCGGAGCTCAACGAGGCCATTTTGAGGAAATTTTCAGGAAGATTCATCAACCGGCGCCAAAGTTATTCCAAATAGAATTTTGAGATTTAACATTGAAAAAAATCCTAATTATAACTACCTACTGGCGACCGCCAGTAGGTAATATATATATATATATATATATATATATATATATATATATATATATATATATATATTAAACACACAAAGGATTGCCCATTAGAGGAGCCTCTGGGAGAATAAACAGCTTTATTGTCGTGGCAGCAATGTAAGGCACAGCGTCTATCTTCAAAAGTTACGCCCAACGCGTTTCGAACAGCAAAGTTCTTGGTCACGGGCTCAGGAAGTGGAACAGCAGTTGTGATTCAGAACGCCCTGATAAGTGTTAATGGCTCCGCCTCCGGTTGAAGTTACAGTTGTATTTTCTTGTCTCTGGTGGCCATCTTTGGGCTACATTGGGCTACATTGGGCTACATTGGGCTACATTTGGGCTACATTTGGGTTCTAACATATATAAAGCCCAAATATAGGCCAATATATATTTTTTAAAAGTTAATTTTCTTAAAAACAACTGGAGCATATATCTTGAGACATAGCTATTAGTCCTTCCAATTTTTTATTAAAAAAAAAAATATTTGTTTATTTTGTATTTTTTTTTGTCTTGGAGCGCTTCGGGTGCGCAAACCGGGAAGCGTCCCGTTAGCGCCAATGTTGCGATCGAAAACAACATTGTGACGCATCGCGTAAGTGTGACGTATCGCGTAGCCGCGTGATGCGTCTTATGACGCGCTGCGTAAACGCACCCGGAAGCGCTCCGCGGCCCGGGGCGCGTAACGCAAGCGCGCCGGAGCGCATAACGTAAGCGCATCATTTCATGTGACTTGAAAATAACACTTTTCATTGGTTCTCATCATTTTTTTTCTCCAAATAATGAAAAAGCCCCCTCCTTTTTTCCTCATTCTTACTTTCTTCATTGAGAGAGCAAGAGCTACTTTGGAGGAGACAATGGCTTCCCTTGTTGCTGCAGCTGGTCCACCCCCACCACCACCCCCACCACCCAGAAAAGAAGGTCCACCACCACAGTTTCTAGGAGGGCAAGAAGAAGAGGAGGAAGAAGAGGAGGAGGAGGATGAACAACGAAGGCGCTTCCTCCCAGAAGAACCCAGACAAAGGCACGTCCAAGTGCACTTCATTTGGCAATTTTTTTCTTTTCCAGATGACCAAAAAAAGGTGAACGCCCCCAAAGTCACCTGTCTCATCTGTGACAAAGTTCTCTCCAGGGGCAATCCCTCCAAGAAATATTCTTTTGGTAACTATACCATGATCGCCACATGGAGAGGTGGCATCCCAATAATTTGGCCCAGGCTGAAGTCCGGGAACTTCGGCACAACCCACCCCCTGTGGCCAGCTCTTCCTCTTCAGTACCCTCACATTCTGAACCAGAAGAACGGCAAATGGTGCCAAATATTCAACCAAAATTTGGCAAGGTCAAATTTCTTTGCATTTTGTGTGGCAAAACTTTATGCTATGGTGAACTTAGCGTCACCTTAATAAATACTGCTATTGACAACCACAAATGCAGCAAGAAAAGAAAACAATAATTCTTTTCTTTTTTTTTGCTCCTGTTGAGCCATTTCAAATTCCCTGTTTTTTGTTTGTTCCCTCAAAAAAAACCCCAAAAAATAAAATTGTTCAAAAACACAAAAAAATTTAAAAAATGTTCAGAAAAATAATAAAAAAAATATAAAACAACAAAAAGAATTAAAAAAAAGTTCTTTTCAGAACTACCTCCCTTTTATAAAATATTGCCAACATTTTTTAAACTGTCATTCTTTTTTCTCTGTTGTGCGCTTCCCGGTGCGCTCCCCGGTGCGCGTACCGGGCGCTCCTCACGCAAAAATCGAAAAAAAATATTTATTTTTTTTGCCCCGCGGGGCCCTTTTAAAGCCCCCACATCAAACATAGGGGGTCAGGGAGGGTCTACTCTGCCCCCTTATGGTCAATTCCCCCTTTGTTTTGGCCACCTCTTGTGTCTCCATCCTACCGAGATACAAGATGGCGGCCGCTCCGGACTGTTTCAAATGTTTACAGACAACCAAGAACCAATCAGCTTTCTGCGCGCAAGTCGCGTGACGCACCCGGAGCGCTCCCCGGTGCGCGTACCGGAGCGCTGCTATAGATATATATATTTTTTTGAACCTAAATTACTCAAAATCCACTGGAGCACATATCTTGAGACATAGCAAAGGCACATCAGGCTACCAGTCCCTACAATTTTGCCAAATTTGGTGTAAATCCATTCAGCCGTTCGGGCTAAAAGTGAGGTCGACCGCCCTATGGAAATTAACATGGGGAAAACGTGTTTTGGGACCCCCCTTTTATCTCGGCCCCCGCTTGACGCATCCACCCCAAACTTTCTGGGCAGGACCGGAGCTCAACGAGGCCATTTTTAGGAAATTTTCAGGAAGATTCATCAACCGGCGCCAAAGTTATTCCAAATAGAATTTTGAGATTTAACATTGAAAAAAATCCTAATTATAACTACCTACTGGCGACCGCCAGTAGGTAATATATATATATATATATATATATATATATATATATATATATATATATATATATATATATATATATATATATATATATATATATATATTAAACACACAAAGGATTGCCCATTAGAGGAGCCTCTGGGAGAATAAACAGCTTTATTGTCGTGGCAGCAATGTAAGGCACAGCGTCTATCTTCAAAAGTTACGCCCAACGCGTTTCGAACAGCAAAGTTCTTGGTCACGGGCTCAGGAAGTGGAACAGCAGTTGTGATTCAGAACGCCCTGATAAGTGTTAATGGCTCCGCCTCCGGTTGAAGGATGCCGCTAGGCATGCTGGAGCCTGCAGTTCTGACATCGTGTTGCCCTAGTGGGTACTGCCATAATCCACCAAAGTATTCCAATAAAAACCTCTTGTAGGTGAAGGTAAGGTCCGTTGTTACAATGCCGCTTTTTGTTAACAATCCTGCTTGCATCCTTCTCCCTCAATGCGCTCGAACCTTTCGAGCGCTGAAACTGCCATGGATCAGCAGCAGGCTTCCTCGCGACCGAGCACAGCCGCTTCACTATTAAACACACAAAGGATTGCCCATTTGAGGAGCCTCTGGGAGAATAAACAGCTTTATTGCAGAGTCGTGGCAGCAATGTAAGGCACAGCGTCTATCTTCAAAAGTTACGCCCAACGCGTTTCGAACAGCAAAGTTCTTGGTCACGGGCTCAGGAAGTGGAACAGCAGTTGTGATTCAGAATGCCCTGATAAGTGTTAATGGCTCCGCCTCCGGTTGAAGGATGCCGCTAGGCATACTGGAGCCTGCAGTTCTGACATCATGTTGCCCTAGTGGGTACTGCCATAATCCACCAAAGTATTCCAATAAAAACCTCTTGTAGGTGAAGGTAAGGTCCGTTGTTACAATGCCGCTTTTTGTTAACAATCCTGCTTGCATCCTTCTCCCTCAATGCGCTCGAACCTTTCGAGCGCTGAAACTGCCATGGATCAGCAGCAGGCTTCCTCGCGACCGAGCACAGCCGCTTCACTATTAAACACACAAAGGATTGCCCATTTGAGGAGCCTCTGGGAGAATAAACAGCTTTATTGCAGAGTCGTGGCAGCAATGTAAGGCACAGCGTCTATCTTCAAAAGTTACGCCCAACGCGTTTCGAACAGCAAAGTTCTTGGTCACGGGCTCAGGAAGTGGAACAGCAGTTGTGATTCAGAACGCCCTGATAAGTGTTAATGGCTCCGCCTCCGGTTGAAGTTACAGTTGTATTTTCTTGTCTCTGGTGGCCATCTTTGGGCTACATTGGGCTACATTGGGCTACATTGGGCTACATTTGGGCTACATTTGGGTTCTAACATATATAAAGCCCAAATATAGGCCAATATATATTTTTTAAAAGTTAATTTTCTTAAAAACAACTGGAGCATATATCTTGAGACATAGCTATTAGTCCTTCCAATTTTTCATTAAAAAAAAAAATATTTGTTTATTTTGTATTTTTTTTTGTCTTGGAGCGCTTCGGGTGCGCAAACCGGGAAGCGTCCCGTTAGCGCCAATGTTGCGATCGAAAACAACATTGTGACGCATCGCGTAAGTGTGACGTATCGCGTAGCCGCGTGATGCGTCTTATGACGCGCTGCGTAAACGCACCCGGAAGCGCTCCGCGGCCCGGGGCGCGTAACGCAAGCGCGCCGGAGCGCATAACGTAAGCGCATCATTTCATGTGACTTGAAAATAACACTTTTCATTGGTTCTCATCATTTTTTTTCTCCAAATAATGAAAAAGCCCCCTCCTTTTTTCCTCATTCTTACTTTCTTCATTGAGAGAGCAAGAGCTACTTTGGAGGAGACAATGGCTTCCCTTGTTGCTGCAGCTGGTCCACCCCCACCACCACCCCCACCACCCAGAAAAGAAGGTCCACCACCACAGTTTCTAGGAGGGCAAGAAGAAGAGGAGGAAGAAGAGGAGGAGGAGGATGAACAACGAAGGCGCTTCCTCCCAGAAGAACCCAGACAAAGGCACGTCCAAGTGCACTTCATTTGGCAATTTTTTTCTTTTCCAGATGACCAAAAAAAGGTGAACGCCCCCAAAGTCACCTGTCTCATCTGTGACAAAGTTCTCTCCAGGGGCAATCCCTCCAAGAAATATTCTTTTGGTAACTATACCATGATCGCCACATGGAGAGGTGGCATCCCAATAATTTGGCCCAGGCTGAAGTCCGGGAACTTCGGCACAACCCACCCCCTGTGGCCAGCTCTTCCTCTTCAGTACCCTCACATTCTGAACCAGAAGAACGGCAAATGGTGCCAAATATTCAACCAAAATTTGGCAAGGTCAAATTTCTTTGCATTTTGTGTGGCAAAACTTTATGCTATGGTGAACTTAGCGTCACCTTAATAAATACTGCTATTGACAACCACAAATGCAGCAAGAAAAGAAAACAATAATTCTTTTCTTTTTTTTTGCTCCTGTTGAGCCATTTCAAATTCCCTGTTTTTTGTTTGTTCCCTCAAAAAAAACCCCAAAAAATAAAATTGTTCAAAAACACAAAAAAATTTAAAAAATGTTCAGAAAAATAATAAAAAAAATATAAAACAACAAAAAGAATTAAAAAAAAGTTCTTTTCAGAACTACCTCCCTTTTATAAAATATTGCCAACATTTTTTAAACTGTCATTCTTTTTTCTCTGTTGTGCGCTTCCCGGTGCGCTCCCCGGTGCGCGTACCGGGCGCTCCTCACGCAAAAATCGAAAAAAAATATTTATTTTTTTTGCCCCGCGGGGCCCTTTTAAAGCCCCCACATCAAACATAGGGGGTCAGGGAGGGTCTACTCTGCCCCCTTATGGTCAATTCCCCCTTTGTTTTGGCCACCTCTTGTGTCTCCATCCTACCGAGATACAAGATGGCGGCCGCTCCGGACTGTTTCAAATGTTTACAGACAACCAAGAACCAATCAGCTTTCTGCGCGCAAGTCGCGTGACGCACCCGGAGCGCTCCCCGGTGCGCGTACCGGAGCGCTGCTATAGATATATATATTTTTTTGAACCTAAATTACTCAAAATCCACTGGAGCACATATCTTGAGACATAGCAAAGGCACATCAGGCTACCAGTCCCTACAATTTTGCCAAATTTGGTGTAAATCCATTCAGCCGTTCGGGCTAAAAGTGAGGTCGACCGCCCTATGGAAATTAACATGGGGAAAACGTGTTTTGGGACCCCCCTTTTATCTCGGCCCCCGCTTGACGCATCCACCCCAAACTTTCTGGGCAGGACCGGAGCTCAACGAGGCCATTTTTAGGAAATTTTCAGGAAGATTCATCAACCGGCGCCAAAGTTATTCCAAATAGAATTTTGAGATTTAACATTGAAAAAAATCCTAATTATAACTACCTACTGGCGACCGCCAGTAGGTAATATATATATATATATATATATATATATATATATATATATATATATATATATATATATATATATATATATATATATATATTAAACACACAAAGGATTGCCCATTAGAGGAGCCTCTGGGAGAATAAACAGCTTTATTGTCGTGGCAGCAATGTAAGGCACAGCGTCTATCTTCAAAAGTTACGCCCAACGCGTTTCGAACAGCAAAGTTCTTGGTCACGGGCTCAGGAAGTGGAACAGCAGTTGTGATTCAGAACGCCCTGATAAGTGTTAATGGCTCCGCCTCCGGTTGAAGGATGCCGCTAGGCATGCTGGAGCCTGCAGTTCTGACATCGTGTTGCCCTAGTGGGTACTGCCATAATCCACCAAAGTATTCCAATAAAAACCTCTTGTAGGTGAAGGTAAGGTCCGTTGTTACAATGCCGCTTTTTGTTAACAATCCTGCTTGCATCCTTCTCCCTCAATGCGCTCGAACCTTTCGAGCGCTGAAACTGCCATGGATCAGCAGCAGGCTTCCTCGCGACCGAGCACAGCCGCTTCACTATTAAACACACAAAGGATTGCCCATTTGAGGAGCCTCTGGGAGAATAAACAGCTTTATTGCAGAGTCGTGGCAGCAATGTAAGGCACAGCGTCTATCTTCAAAAGTTACGCCCAACGCGTTTCGAACAGCAAAGTTCTTGGTCACGGGCTCAGGAAGTGGAACAGCAGTTGTGATTCAGAATGCCCTGATAAGTGTTAATGGCTCCGCCTCCGGTTGAAGGATGCCGCTAGGCATACTGGAGCCTGCAGTTCTGACATCGTGTTGCCCTAGTGGGTACTGCCATAATCCACCAAAGTATTCCAATAAAAACCTCTTGTAGGTGAAGGTAAGGTCCGTTGTTACAATGCCGCTTTTTGTTAACAATCCTGCTTGCATCCTTCTCCCTCAATGCGCTCGAACCTTTCGAGCGCTGAAACTGCCATGGATCAGCAGCAGGCTTCCTCGCGACCGAGCACAGCCGCTTCACTATTAAACACACAAAGGATTGCCCATTTGAGGAGCCTCTGGGAGAATAAACAGCTTTATTGCAGAGTCGTGGCAGCAATGTAAGGCACAGCGTCTATCTTCAAAAGTTACGCCCAACGCGTTTCGAACAGCAAAGTTCTTGGTCACGGGCTCAGGTAGTGGAACAGCAGTTGTGATTCAGAACGCCCTGATAAGTGTTAATGGCTCCGCCTCCGGGTGAAGGATGCCGCTAGGCATGCTGGAGCCTGCAGTTCTGACATCGTGTTGCCCTAGTGGGTACTGCCATAATCCACCAAAGTATTCCAATAAAAACCTCTTGTAGGTGAAGGTAAGGTCCGTTGTTACAATGCCGCTTTTTGTTAACAATCCTGCTTGCATCCTTCTCCCTCAATGCGCTCGAACCTTTCGAGCGCTGAAACTGCCATGGATCAACAGCAGGCTTCCTCGCGACCGAGCACAGCCGCTTCACTATTAAACACACAAAGGATTGCCCATTTGAGGAGCCTCTGGGAGAATAAACAGCTTTATTGCAGAGTCGTGGCAGCAATGTAAGGCACAGCGTCTATCTTCAAAAGTTACGCCCAACGCGTTTCGAACAGCAAAGTTCTTGGTCACGGGCTCAGGAAGTGGAACAGCAGTTGTGATTCAGAACGCCCTGATAAGTGTTAATGGCTCCGCCTCCGGTTGAAGGATGCCGCCAGGCATGCAGGAGCCTGCAGTTCTGACATCGCGTTGCTCTAGTGGGTACTGCCATAATCCACCAAAGTATTCCAATAAAAACCTCTTGTAGGTGAAGGTAAGGTCCGTTGTTACAATGCCGCTTTTTGTTAACAATCCTGCTTGCATCCTTCTCCCTCAATGCGCTCGAACCTTTCGAGCGCTGAAACTGCCATGGATCAGCAGCAGGCTTCCTCGCGACCGAGCACAGCCGCTTCACTATTAAACACACAAAGGATTGCCCATTTGAGGAGCCTCTGGGAGAATAAACAGCTTTATTGCAGAGTCGTGGCAGCAATGTAAGGCACAGCGTCTATCTTCAAAAGTTACGCCCAACGCGTTTCGAACAGCAAAGTTCTTGGTCACGGGCTCAGGAAGTGGAACAGCAGTTGTGATTCAGAACGCCCTGATAAGTGTTAATGGCTCCGCCTCCGGTTGAAGGATGCCGCTAGGCATGCTGGAGCCTGCAGTTCTGACATCGTGTTGCCCTAGTGGGTACTGCCATAATCCACCAAAGTATTCCAATAAAAACCTCTTGTAGGTGAAGGTAAGGTCCGTTGTTACAATGCCGCTTTTTGTTAACAATCCTGCTTGCATCCTTCTCCCTCAATGCGCTCGAACCTTTCGAGCGCTGAAACCGCCATGGATCAGCAGCAGGCTTCCTCGCGTATATATATATATATATATGGGACAGCTCCACAGCAACCTCCAATCCCGTAGAACGGCGAAGCAGGAAGACAGACCACAGGATCAGGTAAGTGAAGATTTTTTATTTTATGTTGCAGCAATGACGTGTTTCGGGCTCAAGAGTCCTTGTTCACAAGCAGAGAACACCGACCAAACGCCAAGTTGGAGTATTTAAAGAGGTATTCCACCACACACATCATCTCAGTACCGATCACTGATCACTAGACACAGAAAAAATACCACTATCAAGGCAAAATGATATAACATACTACTGCAGTCCCATATAGAAACGTTTATAGCAGTATTGGCAAACATTTAAAAGCATGAATTCAAGTTGAAAAACTATATAACTGTATAAATACAATAAATAATTTAATTAAATCAAAGGATAAATCCTAAAAATCGCTATACATATAAATATATGTATTGTTATATCAAAGACAATCATTTAATGTCATGACTAATCATAGATAGAGGAACTTGAAAACAGACTACTTGTGGGCATATGATGCAAATTCTCTTAGTTACGCTAGCAGCAAGGAATGGTCAATGTGCAAAACTGTGCCAAAAAGTGCAAAATAGGAAGAATTGTGCAAAAAGTTCAATAAAGAGCTAACTGTGTGATAAATATTATATATGTCTATAAATAACATTAGCATCAGATATGACACCTGACTAAATGTTAAAAATCATTTAAATAACAGTATCGTCATCACAGTTAAAAAATTGCAAAGAACTCTAATATAAAAAAATGGAAAGAAGGAGGCAGTAAAAAATTGTGGAGAAAGCATAGGAAATAGTTGATTCTCTATGTTTTCAAAAAGTTACTCATAGAAGGAAGAGGAAAAGCTAATATTAACCCAGCAGTTTGAATGAGAGCCTCTCAAAATATCCTAGCTGGAAAATACCAGTAAATCTGTTAGGCGAACCAATACAATACAAGGACTGCAAGAGATTATTTTCATATTCTGATCCCTATGCAAAAATGCTTTGTGCAATGTTGCTGATAAATAGAATATAAAAATACAAAGTTGCAAAAGTACAAAAATAAAAATATACCAGAATACAACCATACAAAAATACAAATATACAAAAATGCAGAAATACCAGAATGGACAGAGAGAATAGAGATCACGACAATATAAAATACTAGGCACCCTAATCTAAAATCACTATGGAATTAGAAACGGGGAGATGATATTCATAAGAAATTATACATATCCTCTGAATTATTAAAACCGTTGGGACATTTACTATCGAACTCCAAAATCATGGTGGTTTCAAGTTGCCTTAGTCTTCGCTCTCTGTTTCCACCTCTGCGTGATTTAGGAATGGCCCCTACCATATAGTATTTTAAACATGCCAAATTGTTGTCATGAAGTCTCTTGAAATGGCGTGCTACTGGATATGCTTGATCGCTGTGCAAAATTGCCCTAAGATGTTGTAAAATCCTGACATGCACATGTAGCTTGGTACTTCCAATGTAATTCAAGCCACAGGTGCATGTCAAGAGATACACAGCATGATCAGTCTTGCAGTTGACATTGCCAGCTATAGCAATTTCCTGAGAGCTAAATGGAGTTTGATAATGTGTTTATTTTCTTCAAATTTACAAGCTCTGCACGTAGAGCATTTGTAAAAACCATGTTCAGGCTGTAACCACATAGAGTTCAGACTCACTTTGTGACTGGATTTATCTAAAAGTGATCCCATACTTTTAGCCCTTCTGAAAGTGATAGGAGGGGAACTAGGCAGGTTTGACCCAATAACTGTATCCGTTAAGATTATGGGCAAATGTTTCTTAATGATAGATCTAATCTGTTCTCCTCATTGCTGAATATGGTAACTAGTCTAGGACATTGAAGATTACCCGAGGGATTATCATTATCCCCACTGTTTTCAGAAACTTCAACATCAGAAAAAGTTGAAATAGTAGACTCTATCTTGTTTGCAAATTAGCTTTTGCTATATCCTGATTTAAAGTGCTATCCAAGTAGCCTCTCTTTTTCAGTCTCTTCTTCATGTCATGAACACACAAATCAAATTCACTGGTGGTGCTGCATATTCTTTTTAATCTCAGTGCTTCTCCATACGGAATGCTCTTGATTGTGTGCTTGGGGTGCAAACTAGTGGCATGTAGAGTCGTGTTTCCCGCCGTGGGTTTCCTGAACAAAGTAGTTTCTCTCCGGGCATTCTGGATATAAACTTTAACGTCCAGAAATTCAATTTCTTTCTTGTTTACATGAGACGTAAAGTTAAGATTGAGGTTGTTATTGTTAATTTCTTGCACAAACAAGGAAGCCTCAACCTCATCGCCCTGCCATAGAATAAAGACATCATCGATATAATGAAGATATCTAACTATCTTCTCATCAACCCATACTTGATGTTGTTTGTTTAGGACCTGTTCCTCCCACCAGCCAAGGTGTAAACACGCATAGCTGGGGGAGAAACAGGATCCCATCTCCACCCCTCTGAGTTGTTTAAAGAGATAATTTCCAAACAAAAAGTAATTATTGTGCAGACACCACTCTATTAGACTCAATAAAACCTTACTGTGTTGATAAAACTCAATAGACCGCTTGCCAAGGAAATGTTCCACAGACGCTATACCCTGATTGTGATTGATACTGGTATATACTGGAATATAAAGATTCTACATCTAGAGTTATTAGAAGCACATCTTCATTCCATTCTAGATTGTCAATTTTGTGTAAAAAATCACTTGTATCCTTGACATAGCTAGGCAATTCTTTAACTAGATCTTGTAGAAAGAAGTCAATGTATTGGCTGACCTGTTCACTCACACTATTTATAGCTGAAATTTATGGTCTCCCTGGAGTAGGGGTAATGCATTTGTGAACTTTCGGAATAAGGTAAAGCAAAAGAAGGATAGGATTACTTATTAAATTAGGCCTTCCCTCCGCCATTGAGACAAAAGTTACAATAAAGTATCTTTAGCTTCAACATAGTTTTTTTGACAAGTTCTTTCATGACAATTAGAGTCAGCCAATTGTCTTTTTGCTTCCATGATATATTCTTTCTTGGGCCAGATGACCAAATTCCCGCCCTCAGAGTTCTTTATCACAATATTAGGGTTTTCATTTAGTTTCTTCATGAGTCTGTTGTACTCTATTTGTTTGTGGCTATTTTTCTTTTTCTTTTGTCTGGATTTTTTGTATAGTACCTTGATGTCATTGGTAACACAGTCATGAAAAGTATCAACAGCATCCTTTGGAATAAAGGTGGATTTTGCTTTGAAGGGTGTAATACCTGCTCCTTTCTGTGCAAAATTGAGCTTGGATAGTCTAGATTGAGTGTTGATATCTGAATCATTCTGCATAGGTTGGGAATCCATGGCAGCTTCAAGATCATGCAATGATAAAAGGGTAGAAACATCCGAGGAGACAAGGCTAGGCAGGGCTGATAAGGAATCGTGAAGATGGGGGAAACATGGTGGCTGCTGGCTAGAATGGCGCGCACGCTCCTGAGAGCAGCTGATCCGGAGTCTACACTGCTACCGCTACGATCGTGATGTGAGCGGGGAAAGCGGGAGAAAAGAGAAGAATCGGTTCCCTTGAAGTCATGTATTGACCAGTATCTTTTCTGCAGCTTTCGGCGGCTTTTTTTCACCATTACCGACGTTGTGGTCAGGCTCGGGGATCGGAGTACGGAGAGGGGGCGGAGCCCTCCGCGTTTGCAGGCTTTTGGCTGTGGAGGTGTCTGCCGGTGGAGGCTTGCATTGAGAAGCTTTGAAGCCGTGCGCTGACCCGGCATCTTTTTCTGGCTTTGCCGCTGTGGGTTTGCGTTTGTGGATGTGCCCACCGGCAGTGTTTCCTCTGCCGATCTCCGCCTCTCATTTGTGTTTTTGGCGGGCGGCAGTGGAGATAAGACGCGGCCGGGTGGCCGCGGCACGGAGACTCCATACGGTGGCGGAGAGTGGCGGGGGGAGCAGGAAAAAGCACCACAAGGCAGTAGATGCTGAGATAGCCGAGAGAGCGGTGGGAATTGAGAGAGAGTCGGCCGAGCTGGAGGATCAAGATGACATCAACGCCTGCTCAAGTAAGGTGGGATTAATTGATGCAAGGGGGCCTGCAAATAGTGACTGTAATAGTGGCTGCAGCGAGGATTTGACCAGGGAGTCTGAAGTGAGAATAACAAGGAGCAAGGCTAGAACTTTAGAAACTTTAGGAAACGAACTACAGGGCCCAGGGTGCACTTGGGGGGAGGTTCACAAGAAAGCACAGGAGCTTAAAAAAAAATCTGAATTAGCGATAGATACTAAAAAACAACAAAGAAACAAGAATAAATTCAAGAGTAAGAGCTCAAAAGTCCCAGGTGACATTACACCATCACTGCGCTCTTATTTTAGAGTTCTACCCCAAGTTTTGCAGATTACGCAGATTACGCAGGATATGGCAGCAGCAGCTATGGATAGCAACAAGCAAATGCAGAGCAAACCTGACTCACCATCAACTGGGGCTGTAATCACTGTGTCACCACATGAGGAGCAAGGGGCCAAAGCTCCGGCCATTCTACTCACACCTTTGGCCTCTAAATCCTCTACAGAGAAGGGTACTCACAGCGCAGTATCTCAAGAGGGGGAGTCCCTGGATGCATCAGTTGGAAGGGAGGCCGAACAAAACACAGCTCTAGATTTTGGTAAATCGCTCGAGGCTATAGTCTCCTCCATTGCAACAATGAGAGAAGAGATCAGACAGGAATTTGTAGTCTCTAAAGTAAATCAAAATGAAATAAGAGCAACTTGTGAGGAACTAGGACATAAGGTCGATGGCCTTTAACCTAAATACAAGGGACATATATAAACAAACGAAAAAGGAAGTGATCACATAGGGGAATCAGTAATACAAAAGGGGAGAAAAAGAAGAAGAAAAAAGGGAGAAAAAAAACCCGCATAATAAATATAGATATTCACTGGAGACCATGCACAGGGAAGGGGGGGATCGAATAAATAAACAAGCTTCTAAAAAAAAAAAATATATATATATATATATAAAATGAAATGAAATAGCACATAACTCCCGCCTACGATTATCTCAAAAAAGCTCAAAAAAAAGTTAGCTACTTGAGGTCCAATCTCTTATTTTCTCGCCTATAGACTGACATATTCTTGTAAGATTAGGTAGCAGTAGTAGCTCATGGATGGGCTGTAGATGGGCGTTAACCTGGCTAAAGATCGAGCCAGAGTAAATAAGGGGGGGTTTCCCGGGGCAAGGGTAGGGGGGGGGTGGTGGTAGATTGGAAAGAAAAAATCCTCATCTGTGCTCCTATACTGCTGGTTTAAATATTCAATCATTTCAATTTTTACAAACACAGGTTTTTTCCATGCCAGGTCTAAGAAAATTCCACATAAATAGCAAAAGACGAAGGGCGATAGGGATAGAAGCAAAATATGACATGTACTAAATTTTTGTCCTGGAACGTAAATGGTCTGCGCATGAGAGGAAGCCGTGAGCGCATACTACAATACCTGAGAGACTCACGGGTGCAGGTCATAGCGTTGCAGGAAACACACCTTCTCAGAACAGAGGCAAATACTATATTAAAAAAAACATAGGTGGATTGATAAATTTTGTTCCACAGACCATAATGCTAATATAAGAGGGGTAGTGTTCATTTTTAAAAAATCTGCAAAAGCAGAAATACTAGATTGCAGGGAAGACCAAACAGGGAGATGGTTAATAGTAAGAGTTTCGCTTGATGGTCAGATTAGAATTTTGGTGGGCTACTATGGCCCAAACTCGGACGACCCATCACACCTAGACGCAATAAGGACCCAATTAATAACAGAGCAGGAGCCAATAATCTGGATGGGAGATTTTAATATTGTTCTTGATCCCAAATTAGATAAATCAATAAGGTCTAAAACTATTGGCTCTATTAAATCTAGAGAAACACTTAAAGCAATGATGACACACATGGGTCTGGCAGATCTTTGGAGAGAAAGAGTGGGTAAAAAGATGGGGGTGTCTTACAGGAATAGCCGGTTTAAACATAAATCCAGAATAGACTATGCCTTCTTTAGTTACTGTCTAAAAGATACTCTCGAATCAATAGATTATTTACCATCACATCTATCAGACCATTCGGCGTTAGAGTTTACTCTTAAGTCTGACACCACTGTCAAACACCCTTCATGGTCTTTTGACAGGACACTCCTGCTCGAAGAAGAAGTTAACTTCCTAGCAAAGGAATCTATAACCTTCTTTGAATTAAATAGAAACTCAGCAACCCCAACAGTTGTTTGGGAGACATTTAAAGCGTTTTTAAGAGGGCAAATTACTAATAGAGCCTCCTATAGGCGGAAGGTATATTTTGACAAGATAAACAGATTAGAACAAGATATGAAAACTTTAGAGTCAAAAATGGTTTTGCCTTCAAGAACAGCTGAAGAGCAAGAAAGACTGGCTGAACTGAAAGCTGAATTAGAGAATACTCTGCAGGAGAGAATAAATAAGAGGTGGGAAGCGAGTAAATCCTCTCAATTTGAGTTTGGAGAAAGTGCAGGAAAAATTCTGGCTTGGAAAATCAAATCTGATAAAGCCCTAAATTACATTAGGGAAATCAAGATAGAAGGCGAGCCAGAGACAAGAACCACCAGTCCTGAGATAGGGAGAGCGTTTCTTGAGTTTTTTCAGGATATCTACAAAGAGGACCTCCCCAACGACGAAAACGCAAGAGATAGATGGTTGGACGCCATTATACTACCTACTTTCTCAACAAACCAGAGCAAATCATTAGAGTCAGACATTACACAGGAGGAGGTGAAAAAAGCTATTAGTCAAACTAAGAAAGGGAAAGCAGCAGGCCCGGATGGTTTGCCGGGAGAAATCTACAGAGCTCTTGAGAACACCATTACACCTGTGCTAACTGAACTCTTTAATGGCATTTTAATGGAGGAACAGCCAATGCCTAAGTCTTGGGGTGAGGCCACAATTGTTCTTATCCCAAAACCAGGGAAATCCCCATTAGAGTGCGGGTCATACAGACCAATATCGTTACTTAACAATGACTATAACATTTTTACAACTATCATTGTCACAAGATTGGCTAGCGTCATTGGTACTGTAGTCCATCATGATCAGAAAGGGTTTATAAAGGGGCAACAACTAGCTGAGTTAACGCGGGAACTAATTGGGGCTATAGATATTGCTACTGCTTTCTCTCTGCCCTTGGCCACTTTGACTCTAGACGCAACTAAGGCGTTTGACAGAGTTAATTGGCTCTACCTAAATGACGTCTTAAAAAAATTTAATTGCGGTGTAGTGTTCTGCAGAACTATTAAGCAGTTATATAGTGCACCATCAGCTAGGCTGCTGATTAACGGGGCCCTGACTGAAGCACTTAGCATTACTCGAGGAACAAGGCAGGGCTGCCCGCTTTCCCCTCTCTTATTCGATTTGTACATCGAGCCTTTTGCACAAGTGTTAAGGGAAGAGGCTAATATTCCATCTTTTTGTTTCGGAGAGTGGGAAAGACGGGTAGCATTATATGCAGACGACATCTTAGTGTTTACATCTGATCCAGTCAGGGCATTCCCAGTGGTCATACAACGGGCTGAAGAATTCGGCCATGTCTCGGGCTACGATATAAACTCGAGTAAGAGTGAGATTATGGCATGGAATCTACCCAACTTAGATGTTGGGATAAACATCTCATCTTTAATGCGGTATCTGGGAATCAAAATAACCCAAGATGTGGGCAGCCTTGCACAAACTAATTTGGAAAGAATACACAGTGAAAGCAAAAGACTTATGAAATCTTGGACACATTTGCCTCTTTCTATAACAGGAAGGGTAAATCTAGTCAAAATGTGTATTCTCCCAAAATCCACCTTTGTTTTTAATACTATCCCAATCGCTATGGAAACAAAAATGATGGAAAAATGTCAAAGAGAAATTAACTCTTTTATATGGAATTACAAGACCACAAGAATAGCATGGAAGAAGCTCAGAAGAAGGAGAGAAAAAGGGGGCCTTGCATTGCCGGACCTAATGTACTATTCATGGGCCTTTCAGATGTCTTATTCTAGAATGCTTCTCAAAATGCCATCTAATTTACCTACTACATCCATGTACGGGGCCATGCTAAGGGGGACAAACCTAGCAGCAGATGGCTTTATGTTTAAATTTGGAAGTCAGACATTTTTCAAAAACATAAAATTGAAAATATTACACTCATGGGCCAAAAATTGGTTTAACATCAGGAAAAAACTGGGCTTATCTTACTACTCAAATTATTCCCCAATTTGGGACTCTCCCGGTTTACCCCCATGCCTGAAAGACAATCTGTCCACTATAATAGAACAAGCAGGCATTACTAAATTGGGCCAATTATTTAAAGAAAAAAAACTGATAACTTGGGATGAGCTATATGATCAAGTTGGCCCTGGGCTTTCCAGATTTAAATATATTCAACTGGAGAGCAGGGCAAGATCTGAAACCCGCATAGATTGTAATATTGGGAAGATAAGTGAAACGGAACAACAAATGGTGGAACGACCAACTGGAGGAAGAGAAGTAGCCATATGGTATTGGCTTCTGTTGGAGGAAAGCGAAGGGGAGTTTAAACTCCCAGATGAGTTATGGGGGACAGAGACTGGGATTCCATGCGAGGAGAGGTTTATAAACTCCTTTGAATTATTGCGTAAAATCGTAAAGCCTTCTTGGCTAGTACGAAATCATATTTTCTCGGTACATCGGGCATACTTAACACCACGAAAACTCTCTAAGTATCAACCGGATAAGAAATGTAACAAATGTAACTTAGCAGATGCATGTGATGTACATTTGTTCCTAGAATGCCCAAATATAGCAAAATTCTGGGAAGACATGAAAAACACTCTAAACTCTATACTAAATACATCCTTGTCAATAACCCTCCCACTCGTCATCTTTGGGATGTAAGACAACATCATAGGCAAGGAGAAGTCATTTCTTTTTTACGCAATTCTACTAGCGAGAAGACAGATCTGCATACAATGGGTAGAGAAGACACCTCCTTTATACTGCTCATGGCTCACATCCTTATACGAGACATCCAAAAGAGATCTAAAAAGATCTGTTAGTAAGAGAAACTTGGCTTTCTTGGACCTCCTGACCAACTGGAGATGATCCAGGGTTTGTTTTTTTTTTTTGTTTTTTTTTTTTGTTTTTTCCCCGGGTCCGATGATTATCCCATTTATACTCTTTTGGACCAAGGGCCAGGATAGTTTCGAGTAAGGTCCGGCAGGTTGAAACATACCTAAATGGAGTCAAAAGAACGCACCCCTAACTGTTATTGTCGGTATATCTCTCCCACCAACATAATACATCACGTCATCAATGTCGTGCAAGGTGGGTGGAATTATCCGTCTAAAGGGGAAGGCAGATGAGGACAAAAAAAAATTTAAAAAAAAAAAAAAAAAAAAAAAGAATTAAAATTTTTTTTAAAAAAAAGGAATCGTGAAGATGAGAATCCCCCTCCGCAGTTTTTTTGATGTTCTGCAAAGTAAAAAAATTTTTAATTTCAATTTACGAATAAAACAAAAAACTTCTATACGTGTGGAGGCATAATTGAAAGATTGTTTAGGACAATAGTTGAGTCTGAGTGATAAAAGTTGTTTTTCAGCTGTAGTTAATACTACGTCAGACAGATTAATGATGGAATTGCTGTCTTTTATTGTTTCTTGTGCCATGGTTTCTTGGTCTTTTTTTGTTGCTTTCTCTTTTTTATGTTTTCTTCTTCTTTCTCTTATTCTCCTATTCCTGCGTTGCTTGTTGTATTTCTTTGTCTCGGTCTCAAAGTTTGCAGTATTTCTGCTACAAAAAAATCTAATTCTTCTTCCAAATTTAATATTGGGCATGTTTGTAAATCAGTATCCAGACTGGAATTGCTGGTGATTAACTCTGTTTCTATGCTGGTCGCATCATCGTCTGTAGCGTTGGTTCTGTTGGCTGAGGCTGAAGCAGTATTCAGAACAGTGCTTATGTTGCCTTTGTTGGTGCCCTTGTCACTGTATTTTTGCCGCTTCGCAGTGTTATATTTTCGTGAAAACGTGAAGATTTGACCATTAATGTAGACCGCTTGATCTCTAGCGAGCTTTTGTACCTTTCTGGTTTTGATTTTATCCTCATGTTGTTTTAGCCTTTCAGCCATACTTTCTTTTAATTTCTTAGTTGCCTCCGTTTCATCAAATTTATCAATTTCAATATTGATTTTGTCAATTTCCTTAAGTACCTCCACGCGGTCAATTTTAGCGTATTTTATAAAAATGTGCACCAAGTTCATGGATGCTGCAAGGTTACTTTGCCCCCACTCCTTCAACATCAGAGGGTTAGGTTTATCAAAACTGGGTGCATGTAGAATACGCAAACCGCAAGGGACACAACCTGCTTCAGAGTATTTAGGCATAGAGTAATGCTCCCACCATTTGGTGATTTCTGATTTTCTATACTTCTCAAGCTGTTTCAACAATGAATTCACATCAGTTACGTCGTTGTGCTGGTATGTTGCTGAACAACTCATCCGCCTCCATTTCTCTGGCGCGCACAGCTTCCGCTGACATGCTGACTATACCACAAAATCTTCACAAATCACGTTGCTAAAAATTGTGGCAACCGCGTTCTAAATTTCACTGATCTGAATACCTTGCAACCTAAGTCGTGCCAATGACTCACCGCGTAGCGTTGAAGACAGTCCACTATATATATATATATAATGAACATTAAAGTCTGTTTCTTACGTCTATTAATAAGCAATGCACGTGGTTTAAGGGGTTAAAAGCACGTCAATATTTGCAGCGTGAATATGTGATTGATGCCGCATGGTTCAGGTCGAAACGCGTCATGGACAAAGCATTTGCACGTTATATTATAATTGGTTAAGGCAATAAATATTTTTAAAGGCCCATGAAGGAGTCTTTGCCTACTTCAGTGGAGAAGAGTGTTTTTATTGGGATTGGAAATATATATATAATATATATATATATATATATAAAAAAAGGTTTTGTAAATGCTAATTCCTAACTATATATAGTCTATAACCTATGGTTTTTTCAGTGAATTTTCAAGGTTTTGTAAATGCTAATTCCTAACTATATATGGTCTATAACCTATGGTTTTTTAAGTGAATATATATATATATATATATATTTTATAATAGGTTATAGACCATATATAGTTAGGAATTAGCATTTACAAAACCTTGAAAATTCATTGAAAAAACCATAGGTTGTAGACCATATATAGTTAGGAATTAGCATTTACAAAACCTTATTTTACTCACACAAAACCATTGAAATTCGCATATATAGTTAGTTGCACTAACTATATATCGCGCACCCGCAATCCACTGCTGATCATGTCACATATTACATCATTCATGACATGGTCAGTGACATCACTGATGACATCTCTGATGACATCTCAAATGACATCACTGATGACATCACTGATGACATCTCAAATGACATCACTGATGACATCACTGATGACATCACTGATGACATCTCATTTGACATTACTGATCACATCACTGATGACATCATTCATGTGATAATACGATGAACCTCTTCAGACTCTAATATAACCTTAGATACACTCAGTGTAAACAGACACTCACAGACTGTCACTCATCCATGGAGTTACTCACACACCTAGTCAGTCATGCAAAGAATCAATCACACCTCCATTTCCTCAACTATACAGTTATACACACCTTACTTATTCAAACATATACTAACACATATTTACTCTCTTATACAATCCCTGATACAAGTTCACAATGATCCATACAGCCACTCACACATTCACTGGCTCTTATGCACAGTTATTTATATATGTCAACTCTCACATGTACTGTGTTTTACATATGTACTTACTTTGACATGTAGCACTGAGATATCCATTCACTCACCAATACACTCATGCACACAGTCAACCGCCCATACAGCTGTTTCCGCATGCACTTTTGAACCCATACATCTAGTGAATCAACTGCTCACACATCTATGCACAGAGTCATACACCTCCCAGCCACCCACACACACACTCAGTCTCCCATACAAATACTTGGACAACCAATCAATAACCCATATAGTTACTCATATAGCTACTGATCAACACATGCAGCAGTTTACAGAACAACAGACATAATGATGCACAAATTAAGACAGTTTAGTCACTAACCCATGCACTCAGTGAGACACATTTAATCACTCACTCATACAGTCAGTCATGCACCTACTAAATCCTTCATCCAGACACTTATACATCCACTCATTCTTCAATATGTAAGACATATTTTAACTTTACAGAAACATACAGTCACTGCATGTTGTCATCAGTGATGTCACTGACCATGTCATGAATGATGTAATATGTGACATGATCAGCAGTGGATTGCAGGTGCGCGATATATAGTTAGTGCAACTAACTATATATGCGAATTTCAATGGTTTTGTGTGAGTAAAATAAGGTTTTGTAAATGCTAATTCCTAACTGTATATGGTCTATAACCTATGGTTTTTTCAGTGAATTTTCAAGGTTTTGTAAATGCTAATTCCTAACTATATATGGTCTATAACCTATGGTTTTTTCAGTGAATTTCAATGGTTTTTTAATAGCAAATATCAAAAGCTGTAAAATGTATTCTTCTTTTAAAGGAAAAATATATTTTATATGTATTTAATATAATTTTTTTATGTATATAAATTTTTTGAGGGAACGAATTTATCAACTATCATGCTGAAGAAGAGTGTGGGAAAAAACAAACAAAGAGGAGGACTAAGAGGAAAGAACAATCAGTTCAAAAATACAATTGCTTTAAAGCATGAAGTGCTTTTCCACACATTTACATTTAAATAACCCATATTAGAACATACAAAATATCTACAGAGGAGACGGTGTACATTGAATTTTAGACTCTTCATTGGTACCTACATGTTGGTACTTACATCACCCACACAACACAACAGCTCTATTCAGAGCTACCCTACCTCAAAGCACTCTAAAATATTATTTTACTATTTCCCTTGGTTTTCCCCTTGTTACGCTTTCCGGAACGCTACCCGGTGCGCGGACCGGGCGCTAACCGTGCGAAAATGTGATTTTTTTTTTTTTTTTTTTTACATATATGGGCCTCCTCAGCCACCCTCAGAAAACCTTGGGGGTCAGGATATGTCTCCCGTGCCCCCTTATACCCATTCCCAACATTGTTTATCCTCCATCTTGTGACTAAATTCGTACGAAACCCAAGATGGCGGACTCCCGTTATGCTACCGGTGAGCTACCCGGTTCGCGTACCGGGTAGCGCTTTCACCGCGAAAAATCGAAAAAAAATGTATTTTATTTTTTTGCCCCGCGGGGTCCTTTAATAGCCCCCACATCAATCCTAGGGGGTCAGGAGGGGTCTACCTTGCCCCTTTCATTCATTTCCCCCTTCGTTTATTTCCACCTCTTGTCTCTCGATCCTACCGAGACACAAGATGGCGGCCGCTCCGGACTGTTTAGAATGTTGAGAGTCACCGGAGAGCCAATCCGCTTCTCCTCGCGAAGTTCCGTTACGTGTCTGGTACGCGAACCGGGGCGCTAACCGGGACGCTGTCACAGATATATATATTTTTTTGAAAGTTAATTTCTCAAAATCCACTGGAGCACATATCTTGAGACATAGCAAAGGCACATCGGGCAAACAGTCTCTACAATTTTGCCAAGTTTCATAGAAATCCATTAAGCCATTCGAGCTAAAAGTGAGTCCAACCGCCCTATGGAAAACTCAATGTTAAAAACACGTTTTGGGAACCCCCTTTTTTCTCGGCCCCCGCTTGATGAAACCCCCCCAAACTTTCAGGGGACGCTCATAAACAAAATGTGCCATGTTCCTGAAAATTTCAGCCAATTCCGTCCATCAACGCCAAAGTTATTCAACATAGAATTTTCAGAAATCCCTATTCAAAACAATCTTAACTATGTATACCTACTGGCGACCTCCAGTAGGTAATATATATATATATATATATATATATATATATATATATATATATATATATAACATTTCTATGGCAAAATTTTGTTCCTTTGCAAATTAAATGTTTTAAGTGTTAACACTTTATTCCAATCAAGATGACTTCAGGTGTGCCATACTTTTGTCATAAGTAAGACTGTTAGCGCTCTATTTGTTCTTTAGAACACTCTGGGACATTCTGTCACTGGGCTATAGTTGGGCTACGTCTGGCTGATATTTGGGCTACATTTGTTTTTTTTTGTCTCTGGTGGCCATCTTTGGGCTACATTGGGCTACATTTGGGCTCTAACATATATATAGCCCAATGTAGCCCAATATATATTTTTCAAAGTTAATTTTCGTAAAAACCACTGGAGCATATATCTTGAGACATAGCAAAGGCACATCGGGCTACCAGTCCCTACAATTTTGCCAAGTTTTGTGGAAATCCATTCAGCCGTTCGAGCTAAAAGTGAGTCCAACCGCCCTATGGAAAACTCAATGTTAAAAACACGTTTTGGGACCCCCTTTTTTCTCGGCCCCCGCTTGACGAACACCCCCCCCCCCCCCAAACTTTCAGGGGACGCTCAGAAACAAAATGTGCCATTTCCCTGAAGATTTCAGCCAATTCTGTCCATCAACGCCAAAGTTATTCAACATAGAATTTTCAGAAATCCCTATTCAAAAAAATCCTAACTATATATACCTACTGGCGACTGCCAGTAGGTAATATATATATATATATATATATATATCACAGCTTCAAGCATCCACGAACCGTCTGTTCGTAAAGAAAGCAGCACACACAGGGGGTAGTTCCACGTAGATTTTATTCGGGAACTTTACAGCATACGACGCGTTTCGCCAGAGGGCTTCGTCAAAGTATACAAAGAGCGGAGGGGCTCAACTCATTTAAATCAAATGTCTTACTTCCGGAATTGAGTAAAGAACAAAAAAGGACTATGCATGAAGTGACTAATGAATCGGCCATCTTAAGATGGTGTGGTAATTTACCAGAGTGCCGCATTCTAGGTTAAACATATACACAATGTATGTACAATCAATAAACATATACGTGAGTCCCACAATAAATGGTTTGGGGACTACGCTTGTTATCCCGCCCGTGATGGGCAACGTTAGTCCAATTGTCCTTCTTACACATAAACGCCCTGGATGGGCTGGCCCTCGAACAGGTGAGAATATACTTAAATGTTGGGGTGCAGGCAATGTAGAACACAAAGCAAGGTGATGAACCAAATGGAGATAAGTAAAAACAATCAAGGTAACCCGAGTGAAGATACTCCAAATGCGTGGGCTTTCGAAATCATAACTGCTGCTATAGTGTTTGAACGCACCCATATGAAATTGCATGTATGGCAACCATGAATAATGCCCAGGATGGGCGAAGTATAACACCTGTACGAGGGTATTCAGAATAACGTGGGATGTAAGACCTAATTATAAATGCAAAAATTACAATCAAAAATTTCAATCAAAAATTTCATTCTGTTCTTTACTCAATTGCGGAAGTAAGACATTTGATTTAAATGAGTTGAGCGCCTCCGCTCTTTGTATACTTTGACGAAGCCCTCTAGCGAAACGCGTCGTATGCTGTAAAGTTCCCGAATAAAATCTACGTGGAACTACCCCCTGTGTGTGCTGCTTTCTTTACGAACAGACGGTTCGTGGATGCTTGAAGCTGTGATAAATACAACGGGTACACCCCCGTTTGGCGTGCACCCGCTCACGTGTGCAACCGGCTGGTGTTTAGAGCTTTGAATTTGGATTACCGGCTGCACCGAGTTTTGTCTGCCATCTGCACCGCATTGCCCGGACCCCGAAGATACCGCAGCGAGAGAGGATTGTACTCGCATCATCCAGGCGTTCTGTATTATTCGGGTAAGGCGCGGTGAGCGCTAATCTGACTTTTTCATCATTGTTGGGCGCTGACATTTAACTTCGAGCGAAGGGGGAAACAGCTTGTTCTACACTGGTAGTCGCGGCTGCACTACCTTTCACAATGTTCTGCGAGGCAGAGAGAAGAGAGGCGGAACTAGGGTTGTTCAAAAATAAGAAAAAAGCAGATGGGACACAAAAGGCGGGCACTAGACATGCTGGAGGAGGCAGCACCACTCTGAACTCGAAATTGGCCACTTTGGAACGGCTTTACGAAAGAGAGATCAGAAAGTGGTGGGAGGCAACATCATTGCAGAACTATATCGATGTTGACCGTGTCCCTCGTGGACTGAGAATATACACTATCCCAGCATATGAGAACCCGGACCCCAAATTACTGGATGCCTGGGCAGAACATACAGCGGCATCCTGCAAAGGCAGTCTGCAAATACTAGTTCGCTTTGCCTGGAGTGATAGAGATAAAGCTCTGACACAGATCAAGGAGTTGGAGGATGAGTTACTAAAGGAAGAGGACCAGTCCGGTCTGGGAGAAAAGCGTGAACTAATCAAAAAATGTCTGAAAAAATATGAACAAAAAATCAAACAACGCAAAGAAGAGAAATTTGATAGAGATGAAAACGATTATAAAATGGGAAGAGTGTTAACCTTTGCCAAAAAATATGATCACACCAGGAAACAACTGAAGAAAAAGGCAAGCGGTCCAAACACTGTGGAACCTGCAACCTCCGAATCCGACACTAACGCAGATGAAGTGATTAGTGAAGATGGGAGTGAAGAGGCTTCTTCTTTTCAGGTGGAATACAAGGTGATGCGCAACAACCAACTAGAAGGAAGCAGGGGCAACCCCCCGGACAGCCAAGGACCAAGAGGAAGACGAGGCGGGGGGGCTGCGGGAAGAAATCCACTAGGTTCGCCACCAGTAACACGCAGCATGAAGAACTATCCAAAGAAAAAGAACTAAGTTTGAACCAGGAACACACCAAAAAACCTGATAATCTGACCATCATCAATTTAACTGACAAAGTACTTACCACCGAAGAAAATTCCATACTTCAATTGGGCTTATCCTTCTGCCCACGAAGGAATTTTGAACTTGCGCAGACTCGGATTGATATATTCAAGTTCACGAGAAAATTAAAACTCCACAAATTTTTCAAATTAAAACCGCACATTGAGAGCGCTGGGTCTGGGAGTGAAAGTGCTACTGCAAGCTTAAGATGCCGTGATCTAGGGGGTCTCCGAGCTATGGAAAGCCTCGATCAAGAGATTAACTTGGGCCAGGTGGGTGAAGTTACCAACACTCAGACACTGGCCACTTCCAACATCCAACAAAGAGGAGGGTGTAGCGGATTTAAACCGGCATCTACGTTTATGCCCATCATGAGCACCAACGCTATTGACATCTTCTCGGACGCGGTCCTGAGGGATCTTACCAGACTGCGCAAAGTGAAACAACATACTTTGTCCAATGACAATTTCACCAAGCAACAGCAAATTGCTCTACAAACCTTGTGCAAAGATTTTGGCTTGGTATGTAAACCCTCTGACAAAGGGGGTAATATTGTGCTCCTTACTGCTGCACAATATGAAAGTGAGGCTATACATCTGTTGGGAGACACGAAAACCTATACTATCGTGGGTGACAAAGACTACAATCGAAGCGTGGGTGAGTACCATGACATGATATCCAAATGGCACAACAATAACATGCTCAGCACAGATGAATACTTATTTCTGCGCTGTCTTAGTCCAGTGATTCCCACTTTCTATCACCTTCCCAAGGTGCACAAGGACATACTCAATCCACCAGGAAAGCCTATAGTTGCTTCCAATGGCAGCCTCACCGAAAATCTCTCCATTTATGTGGACTCGTTCCTCTCACCGTTGGTCATGTCATTGCCCTCATATCTTAGAGACACTAAGCATTTTTTGACACTTATGGACAATATTGTTTGGAAAGACACATACTGCATGATGGTACTAGACATCGCCAGTCTATACACTTGTATAGCACATGACGATGGTTTGAGATCGATGGCTAGTTTTCTGGATCGACGTCCTATACGTTATTATGAACACAATAAGATGTTGCTTGACTTTATGAACTTTAGTCTGAAAAATAACATCTTTCTTTTCAGCAAACAGCTGTATAAGCAGATTTCTGGAGTTGCCATGGGAGCTTGCTCTGCTCCGAGTTTCGCCAACCTCTTTGTAGGTTGGTGGGAGGAGCAGGCCCCTTGGAAAATCACCAATCTAGAGTGGAATAACAGAATTATAGGATGGCATCGTTATATAGACGATCTTTTCATCATCCTAGATAGTCCCATAGAAACTGCTAGTGAGTTCATAGACGTACTCAACAACAATGACATGAATTTAAAATTCTCAGGTCATATAAGTAGCACTTCAGTCAACTACCTCGATCTTACTGTATATATAGATGACAAAGGAATGGTGCAAACCAAATTATTCCGGAAAGAGACGGCAGGGAATTCCACCCTCTTTGCCACAAGCAGCCATCCACGCCAATTAGTTGAAAGTATCCCTTATGGAGAACTTTTGAGGCTTAGGCGTAATAATTCCAACGAGGATGATTTTAAGAAGGCAGCGGAGGCTAGTCTTCAAAGATTCAGGATAAGGGGCTACAGTGAGAAGGTGCTAGCCAGTGCTCTTGACAGAGCTAACAAAATGCAGAGAAAAGCTTTGTTAGAACCTAAGAAAACTGTCAAATCCAACAATGGGGCATTTCGCCTCATTACCACTTTCTTTGCAAGTCAAAAAGATACTTAAAAAGAACTGGAACATTTTAATGTCCGATAACATCATTAAAGCTGACTTGCCTAGCAATCCTCTAGTGACTTTTAGAAAGGCCAGATCTCTTAGAGACCATCTGGTCTCCAGTCACTATACTGCTCCTGACAATACCCCCAAACTTCCTGCACTAAATGGTTTCTATCCTTGTGGCCGGTGCAAGGCCTGCAAACACAGCAAGCGGACGCTTGCTTTTAAGGTACCAGGTCTTTCCACACCGAAAAAGATCACCAAATTCCTGACGTGCTCTACAGCATATGTCATCTATTGTCTCACCTGCCCTTGTGGCTTAAACTACATTGGTAGTACCACCAATGCCGTTAAATTGAGAATATTAGAGCACATGCGTGCCATTGCCAAAAAAGATGTCACCTACCCCGTAGCTAGACACTTCGAAAAGCAACATAATAGTAACAGGGATCTGTTAGCATATATTTGTCTCGATAGTGTATCGGCCAACATTAGGGGTGGCGACCGCCTTCTCAAGCTTAGAAGGCTAGAGTCCAGATACATAATTGACTTGCAGAGTAAACACCCGAATGGCCTCAATATGCATGAAGAACTTTCAGTCCATTTGGGTTAATCCTCATGTCTTCTATGATGGACATCTATGTTGGCATAAGCACTGTATTCTTGATTGGTATCTTCCCTTATTTGTACATGTATCCACTGGTTTTATGAAATTTTTGATTGAAATTTTTGATTGTAATATTTGCATTTATAATTAGGCCTTACATCCCACGTTATTCTGAATATCCTCGTACAGGTGTTATACTTCGCCCATCCTGGGCATTATTCATGGTTGCCATACATGCAATTTCATATGGGTGCGTTCAAACACTATAGCAGCAGTTATGATTTCGAAAGCCCACGCATTTGGAGTATCTTCACTCGGGTTACCTTGATTGTTTTTACTTATCTCCATTTGGTTCATCACCTTGCTTTGTGTTCTACATTGCCTGCACCCCAACATTTAAGTATATTCTCACCTGTTCGAGGGCCAGCCCATCCAGGGCGTTTATGTGTAAGAAGGACAATTGGACTAACGTTGCCCATCACGGGCGGGATAACAAGCGTAGTCCCCAAACCATTTATTGTGGGACTCACGTATATGTTTATTGATTGTACATACATTGTGTATATGTTTAACCTAGAATGCGGCACTCTGGTAACTTACCACCCCATCTTAAGATGGCCGATTCATTAGTCACTTCATGCATAGTCCTTTTTTTTTCTCCTTTTTTGTTCTTTACTCAATTGCGGAAGTAAGACATTTGATTTAAATGAGTTGAGCGCCTCCGCTCTTTGTATACTTTGACGAAGCCCTCTGGCGAAACGCGTCGTATGCTGTAAAGTTCCCGAATAAAATCTACGTGGAACTACCCCCTGTGTGTGCTGCTTTCTTTACGAACAGACGGTTCGTGGATGCTTGAAGCTGTGATAAATACAATGGGTACACCCCCGTTTGGCGTGCACCCGCTCACGTGTGCAACCGGCTGGTGTTTAGAGCTTTGAATATATATATATATATATATATATATATATATATATATATATATATATATATATATATATATTATATATATATATATGTATATTCATATTCACCAGTAGTTTTTTTGATATCGTTTGAAGATTCTTTACAAAATTTTCCCCAAAAAGTGTGCCGGTGAATCTTCTTTCGGATAGAAAGTTTTCAGGATGATCTGTCAAGCGGGGGCTGAGAAAAAGGGGGCGTTTAAAAAAAAATGATGTTTCCCATAGGACCTTTAACCACATCTGCAGCTACGCCAAATTTGACAGAAGGGTAGATTTGGTTATGTAGATTGTGCTTTTTGTTATTTGGTGTAAATCCATTCAGTGGTTGTTGAGAAATTTTAGAGAAAGCTAGTGATGTCTGTGGCCGCGGATATTTTGCAATGACTTTACAATTAAGCGCAGATGCGCATGCCAACAGGAATACTGTGATTGGCTGGTCCAACCTATAGAAAAAGTTGCGGCTGCTATTTTATGGATTGGGGAATGGTTCCCAGGGTATGAATTCATGATAAACTGATATAAGGGATCAGTGTAGAGGTACTCTGACCTTATGTTTGACAAATATGTGTGTTAATGATACAAGTTATGTGTAGAAAGTCAATTTTTTTAGCACAAGCGATATTCGCAAATACGCTGTGATTGCCAGTGCAGGCCCACGTGTAATGTAGCAACAAGTTCACGAGTATCGAAATGAAGTCACTAATATCATTGTAAAAAATCATATATATATACACACTCTCCATCAGTTTTACTTAGACGCTCACACACCCAGTCACAGTCAGTCACGCACCTAGTAACAGACTCATTCAGAGACTCATACATCCAGTCACAGACCCACTTAGTGACTCATATACCCACTGACACACCCACCTATACACTCTCATAAACTCACTCAGACACTGATGCATCCACTGACAGACCCACTAAGAGTCTGATGCACCCACTCCAAGACCCGCCCAGAGAGTCATTGTTGAAAAGTCATCTTGTGCCCTGGGCACCCCATAATGTTTTGCTGACTGATACTGGTGGTAACTGACTCTGACTTACCCTGGGTTTTGCCTAACCAGGCCCAGGGCCGGTGCTATACTGAAAGAGATACATTTGGAATACAGTGAAAACACCAACATACACTAGAGTACACTATGGTTTGGGGTACCCCTGGGATTGGCATGACCTTATTAGGCACTAGTACATAAAAAGGCAAGGGGATAGTAACTACCTATCTGTCCCTAGTATATATTAGGTCATGGCAGTTTAGAGGCCAGCAGCGCATTCTGCACTTGCATGTGTGCATTGCTGAAGCCTGAGGTCAATTTAAAAGTGGCTTTGTTCTGCAGAACTGCTTTTAAAAAGTAAATTGTGCCCAAACTCGACTTGGGCGTTTGGGGCACTTAAAAATGGATAGCATACATTGTTTAGGCATATCAGAAACCCCCACGGTCTCTCCTAGGTGTCCCAGTGTTGGGGGGTCGGGTATTTATAAGGAGAACCCTTATTAAATGAGTTTTATATGCCCTCGGTTAAGTGAAATTGCACATTTCACTCCCCACATTGTGACAAAGTGCTGCCCAAATCAACTTTGATGCTAGGAGCACTGTGGATGGAGGATCTGCAATATTTGTACATATTCAGAACCTCTAAAGCCTCCCCTAGTGTTCCAGGGGATGGGGGTCCTGTAGATATAGTCAGAGTACTTATAAAATATGTTTATATAAGCCCTGGTGCTGGAAAAATGGCCCACGTCATTTTCCCCATTGCAAATCCCATTCCACATAGGTTAACATGGCAAGAAGTGTTTAACTAATGACTCTTGATAGGAGAAGGCTAAACTACCATTCAAAGACTTCCTAGAAGGGTATTAATATATCCAACAATATGATATTGTTGGATTGCTACTAAAATGTACAGAAAAGAAGTTATTAGACTTTCTTGTTGTAATCCCAGATTCAGCCTTCCAGTAGTCTGTCCTGAATGATCAGAGTTGAGTGGATTAGCCAGGCTGCTTTGAAGAGGTGATAAAGAGCCCCTGGTTTTGCACAGCTCTGCTGGGTGGGCAGTGTTCTGTTACACAGGAATGCCAGAGCAGGGGGAGGAGTCATAAACACTGGACTTTACTGGCTGAGGAAGACACCATTGTCATCTACAACTTCACTCTTTTGACCCCAGCCAGAAGCTAGGATTAAGTAAGGAATGAGCTAATGCAAGGGGGAGAGACTATGGAGATTAGCCTCGGGGTGTGTTTAGCCAGCTCTCCTCACCCTGCTGGAAAATCAGCCATTACAAATTTGGAAGAATTGGTGTACTCTGGGACAAAATAGTGCCACACTTTGCAGGAAGTGGTCAGACCTTTGGGTGGTACCCTGAAGCCAATTGGACAGGAGTGACCGCCTGCTTTACCCAGAGAAATTGGAATAAGTATCTGAGAAGGGCAGAGCCCCTCAGGTCTGCTGCTTGAAACGTACAAAAGCAAGACGGGCCATGCTGGAAGTTTGATGTGCATTTCTTAAGGCCTGCACTCAAAAGATTGCACTTTTGCACCATCTGAAACTAAAGCCTGTGTATTGCCTTGCTGTAAAAGGACTAACGAGTGGACTCCCTGCAAGCTACAGGCTAACAGAGCTCATCTGTAACATCACCAACAAGGATCCTCAACCTGGAAAACTACCAGTGGATGTTTAAGGGTTTTACCAATTGGATGGTGGGAACTGAAGTCCTCAACTTTCAAGGACCATCTTGGAGCTACCAGACCCTTTTAGTGAGTTTGAGACACTTTTGGACCCTTTGGGGAACTTACAGAAGAAGTTCCAGAAGTTTGGAGAACTTTGCAGTAACTTTGCTAAAAACCTCAATTAGGGGGCCGACTCAAACTGGCCCGCCAAGTCACCTGCCTACAACCACGAGTCGCCCTCCGTCCAGGTTTGCCCCGCAGAAAAGCTCCGTAGGTCCTACTTTCAGGATTTGACTGGGAGTAGTCGAAATCCGAAGCTGGCGAACCCTCACAGAATCTGGCCTGGTGAAGAGCATCGAGGGACCCGCAAGAAAAAGCTCCGTAAAATTTTCTAAGTCCGAACGAAGAAAACGTGACCAGGAGCAAACGCGAAAGCCAAGCTGCCTGCCTTCAACCGCGTGTCAGCCTGGATCCTTGGTTTGTCCCCCTGGAATGCTTCGGAGGTTGGACTTCCATGAGTTTGACCTGGAGCTCCCTGCAAGGCAATCCGGCGGACCCTCACGGAATCCGGACTATCCGAGAGCTTCAAGAAACCCCGGAAGAAAAGCTCCAGGAAAGTTTCTAAGTGAGAAGGTAAAAACTTTGACTTAGACCTACCGCGAGGGATAGCCACCCAGGGCTCCTTTGTGGTCGGCCTGAACCTTTGTCTTTGGCACAGTCTATCGCGACCAGATGTCCCGATAAGGCGCTATGTGCTAGATAATGCTAAATCTTTGAAAATCCATATTTCCTGAACCATACATTATATTTTTGTCATTTCGGTGTCATTTTAAAGACACAAATATATCCTATTTCTATAAATTGGTGTTGGATTTTTATTGTGCATTGTGCCTTAATTATTAACTGATGTTTATTAAATGGTGTTTTTAAATGCTTAACATACCTGTCTTTGAAGTTAGGCCTGCCTGCTCGCAGCCACATTACCAAGGGTTGAGCATAGGAATAATTTTCTAAGACATATTCTGAGCCCTATACTGTGTTAGTGGCCTTATTGCTAGTGGCAGTTGTACATTTGCCCCTACTAATAATCCACTTTCCAACCGTCATGCACCCACTCACATGCCCACTCAGACACTTTGCACCCAGTCACACACCAATTCAGAGACTGAGTCATTCACTGATAGACCCACTTAAACACTGATGCACCCTCTGACATAGCTACTCAGAGACTCAGACACCCACTCAAAGGCCCACTCAGACACTGATGCATCCCCTGACAGTCCCATTCAGAGACTCAGAGACCCACTCACAGACCCACTCAGACACTCATGCACCCACTCCCACACTCAATTAGACAGTAATGCTCCCAGACACAGATCCACTCAGACTAAGACACCCATTGAGAGCACCACTCAGACACTAATGCACCCACTGAGAGATCCACTCACTGACACTGATGCATCCACTGACAGTTCAAAAATTCTGCAGCATGTTGTAGAGTTGAGATGGGGAACCACTTTGATATGTTTGGACTATCCTATGTCAGATGAGTAGAGGAATGGGTTTTTTACGTCCGGTCCACTGGTGTTCTTGTCTTTCTTCAAAACAGTAGTTCTGACTGATTTTTAGCATATGTTGTCTAATGTCTCAATTATGTGTATGTGTATTCCCTTCAGATACCGTTTTTTTTGGATCACTTCACGGTACAGGGTTTGTACCAGTCCTATGTCTTTTTAAGCTGCATGTGAATCCTTTTTCTTTTATTGTGTAGTTGTGTTTATACATGTTTTTGTATGTTGCCTACAGCCCTGAGGAAGTTCAGAAAAAGATTTTCCGGAACAAAACGCGTTGGGTGGACGATTTTCATGTGTAAATATATGTTTTGAGGGAGAAAATATAGGATTGAAACTGGTTCTGCAAAGATACATCGTCTTGGATTTTACTGGAAAGAGATATATCCTCCTGGTGCACCATTCCACCCAAAGTATCAGTGTCTTTGTGTGCAATTCATTTTTTTTTTTCCAATTTTCATTGAGAGTTCATAAACACTAAATAAACATTACATGACACATTTAGCAGCAGAATTAATGCAGTACGGAGTAAAGTGCGTGTGCATAATTACAAAGAAAGACATTGCATTACATTACAGAAAATAAAAATCAAGAACCAATCCCACCTTTCACTAACTTCATTAATTACAAAAACTTGTTCGAATTTCAACAATTTAAAACTTACTTATAAAGTGCAGTGTGCAAAGTGCTAATGTAATAACGATCTAGCAGACTAAATTTAGAAGAAGTGATTAAAAATAGGTATCCAAGAAAATCAGACTAGGATTCAAACATACTCCAGTATTTATCGTATTTCCTGAGGGCTGCTGATCTCAGTGCATATTTTCTTTCCCTACCCTGAATCCGTAATAGTTTTGCCTTCAATGCTTGTAGGATTGGTACTATCTCTGATTTCCATGACTGCAAAATAAGCGCATAATGTTTTAAAAACATCTCGCCAATGGAAGCAGTAGTCTTAACATGAGCATTAGTGGCAGGGTCAGTTAGTTGCTCTATCCTGTTTCGGGCCTGGTTTACTTTCGCTTGCCAGGCCAAAAGTTTTCCTGTATATTCGCTCTTCTCATATATCTTTTGGGCATAGAGTTTATTGTTAGTATCTCTTAAGTCGTAATAGAAATCCTTCATTTTGCACTTTGCTTCAGATAACCCTTTCCCTGAAAGTGTGGATCTCACCCTATAGTGTTCTTGAGTTGCCTGCAAAAGATTTGTCTGTAATTTAATTTTCAACTCCCTTCGTGCCTTCTGCTTTGGTATTTCTTTGGAGGTAATTATTCCCCGTAAAGTGGCCTTAAATGCGTCCCAGATTATATTTAGTGGAGCTGTGCCTTTATTCTGTGCAAAGAACTGTTCAATCTCTTCCTCAATATCTGCACATCATTGTAAACCCAAGAGGTTCGATTTATTAAAATACCATCTTCTCGGTGGCTCTGATTCTTGTCTCCCTACATTTAACTCCATATAAAGTGCTACATGATCTGAAAACGCGTTCGGTAGATGGGTATATTTATGTGTCTCCAAGCCGTAAGATGTTAAAAAAAGTCTAACCTAGATGCAGAGTTGTATTTTGCGGAGTAACAAGAATATTTGCGTTTAAGAGAATTACAAAATCGCCAGTGATCGGTGACATCAAGATTTAGTTTGCAGCTTTGTATAGCGATAGTGACTTGGGGTTTATTCTGGCGCCGATCTTTTTTGGAGGAATCAAGTAAAGGATTTAAAAAAAAAATAAAGTCCCCCCCATATTATTTGCCCGGGTAGGCCCGTTATAGCTTTTTTTAATTGTAAAATTGGGAGAGGGTCATCTATGACTGGTGCGTAGATTGTGGCAAAGATTATATTTGCTTGATTTAATTTACCACTGGGGTCTATAAGAGCCCCTTCCAGGGAAAAGCCTACATGTCTTCCTATTAGTATATATACTCCTCTCTGCGCCAACCCAGCTACTGAAGAGACTTTGGGCCCGATGTAGGTGGCCAATACCGGTCGGAAACGGCCGAATTCGGCCGTTTCCGACCGGTATTTGGCCTTTTGAGATGTAGGGGACCTTTTTTTGTCCGATTCGGTATTTTACCAATTCGGTAAAATTACCGAATTTGAAAAATACCGATTCGGTAAGTTTACCGAGTTTAACAAATCGGGATGTAGGTGGGACTACTTTCAGTCCCACAGGCCCTTCAGATTCGGTATTTTAACACCCAATCCAATTGGGTGTTAAAATACCGAATCCAGGTGTGCATGCACATGTGTGCATGCACACCTATGCCATGTGACAGACAGACATGCCCTTAGGGCATGTCTGTGTGCCACATGGCACACAAGCCAGTATTGGGGGTGCTAGAGGGTATCAAAGTGACACCCCCTGCACCCTTGCAGAAATCGGTAATTACCGAATCGGTAAATACAGATTCGGTAATGCACATTGATTCCTATGGGCTTCAAGGCCCATAGGAATCAATGGGGGATACCGATTCGGTATTTACAGAATCGGTAAATACCGAATCTTACAGATTCGGTATTTACCGATTCTGAAATACCCACATCTCCCCCCCTCCAATTTACCACTTCTTAAATACCGAATCGGTATGATTCGGTATTTATGAAGTGGTAAATTGGAGTTTACCTACATCGGGCCCATGATGACCAACCCAGCCCTTAAGGATTTTATCTGATTCCACCTGGGTGCTATAGTGAGTTTCTTGTGAATAAATAACATCCGGGTTGAGACTTTTTAACCAACACTCAATGGCATTTTTTTTCGCATGTTAATTAAACCATTTGCATTCAAGGAGACAAATTTCAGCATATTATTTGTTGCTCAATGATTAAGATATTTAAAAAAAGAGTAGATATAAAATGAATTCGGAAAAGATTTGAACCTCTCCTTGTGCAAAAAGACAAATAAACAGAATATATAGTTTAGAAGAGATAACGACCTAATGTGCAAAATACTCAATTTGATATGAGAAGACAGAGCATACCTAAAATATAAAAACTTGTGCAAATACGCAAAACAGGGCTTCGATAGCAGCATACAATTAAGGAGGAGCAGCAAATTAAAGTGCAAAATACAAAGTAAACGGCTGTAATTCAGATAATACAACACCCTTACGTGCGCAATTGAGATGTGAAAAATAGAGCAGACAAAATTCAAGATGCCCTTTTGTGCAAAGTACACAATTCTCATATTCCAAGTGCAAAAAGCAATTATTGAACTTCAATACTTAAAGTGCATGTACGTGCCGGTTGTATAAACCCTAAAATAGAGGGTCACGTTGAGCAAAAGAATGGAAATAATGTTAATAGAGAGAGGAAATGTATAACCTCGTATGACTGACCATTGTGCAAAATAAGCAATTAAAGTGCATTTGGCAAAGAGCTCAGACCTTACGACCTTTTCTACTTTAAAACACGCTACCATGTATTGAGCATATTTACGATCAAGACTAATCTAAATAAGATACATCCACTGAAATCCTCTCGTGCTGAAAAAAAAAAGAAATTAACATATAGCAGGCATACATATAACAGACTCCTACTGCAAGGTTATACTTAAAGTTTTCCATGCCGTAACTGCGTCAGTATTTGACCAAACAATTTCTTAGTGTATGAACTCTCTTTTTTCCCCCTGCAACACCCCCCTTCCCCACCCCCTCACCACCCGCCTAGAGTGGACGGTGACCCCCCATATCCCACTTCCGTCCTTCTCTGTGTCTTTTTCTTCTTTTTGGATGTCATTTTGTTGCATCCTTTTGTGCTTTCTGTACTCACCCGTAGAGCCACCCTTCCTTACTAAAAAATGTATTCAGAGATCCGGCTTATGACTATAATTATGCGGCAAGTCCTTCAAGAAATGACTGGGCTTCTTGTAGATCTGTGAAGATATAAAATCTCCCTTTTACTAGTACCTTCAATTTAGACTGTTGTACAATCATTGCTTGAGCCCCCTTGAAGGAGTCAATCATCTTGACAAAATCCCTACGTCTATGGGCAGATGCCACTGACATATCTGAGAAAATCCGAAAATTATTCACTCCGTCCACGTTGAATGTTTTCTTCGAGAAAGCAGTATTGAGGATTCTCTCTTTTACCCTATAATCTGAAAAATTAAGTAATATTGTGCGGGGATATTTCTGATTATTGGGTTTGTGTGGAGGGACTCTATGTGCCCTTGTAATTGTTAAGTCTCCTTGCAAGTCAGGTACGGCTTTCTTTAGGAGGGATTCTGACCATTTTGCCACATCCTTATCTTCCAGGCCCTCGGAAATGCCCACTAGACATAGATTAGACCGCCTGTTGTAATTTTCCAAGTCCTGCATTTTTTCCCTCAGTTGAGATTTCTCTCTATTTGATGTTTGACGATCTTTCTGCAATGTTGTTAGGGTATCTTCTAGACTGGAGATGCGAGTTTCAGCCTCCGAGATCCTCGTAGGGAGACTTCCAAAATACCCCTCCATTTTCGTAAGCCTATTATGCAGATGTGATATTTCATGGGCTTGGGAGATTTTGAAATCCCTTAGTTCATGTAGTATAGTAGTAAGCATGACCTCGACGGAGTTCACTTTCGTGATTTTGGAGGATATGGAAAGTTCGTCTTCTTGAATCTTGTGTGGACATGTGCCTTGCCCTGGGACCGCCAAGGCTGAAGGGGATGTTGAAAGATCGATATTCATAGGCGGTGCTTTTGTTGTGGAATTGGCCATCTTTTCAGTTGTGGCAGGGCTAAGATGTAGTTGAGATTGCAGATCGGAATCCGGAAGGGTCTGAGGTGAGGTCTTGGAGAGATTTGGGCAGGGGACAGGAGAAGCCTTGTTTTGGATAGATTGTGAAACGATTATAGGGAGGGGCAAGCTAACACTTGGTACTGCCGCCGGCGTTGTTCCTTCTGATCCGGGCTCTAACCCCAATGGTGATGGTGGATTCGATGTAATCCTTTTTTCCTTAGAGACCACTTGCTCCGCAGTGCCGTTTGTGTACTTTTGACTTCTCTCTTCCCGTGCAGGTGTACTTGTAAACTAGCCCTGCTGGAGCAGCGGCTTGGAAAAGAGAGGATACTGCTTTGAGGTTGATTGACCGTTGACTCTTTCGGCTGAAATTTTGGCGATGATAATAGCATTGGCCGTACTGTCCATCTTATCCACCTTTTCTCCCTTATCGACCTTGTCTCCGCCGTTTCGCTTGTCCTTTTCTCCAACTGCCAGCAGACTCAACTCGGCTGAAAGCTCCAATAATGTTTCCTCGTCTTCATCCTCCTCCTCTTCCTCAGGGTTCTCTTCCTCTGCTTCCTCAACCTGCTTGTTTAAAGCACTGAACTTATTTTGTCTATATTTACCTGCTGTTTCCAGGGCTTTGAGCTTCAGAGCGCTCATTTGTTGCGTTTTTCTTCTGCCTTTTTTCTCACCGCCTTTGGCTGCAGGTAGAGGTATGGCCACTGGTGGTGATTTTAACAAATCCCTTCCTGAATCCAATTTAACCTGCTTGCCTCCAGCTCTGGCCGCCATAGTTGCAAACAAGGACCAAAGGCTGCCGTGCGCGCAATGGTAGAGTTAAAGATGGAAGAATAGTTCCTACCAAGCCAAAGCCAAAGCCAAAGCCAAAAGCCCACTGCAGCAACACGTTCCCCCACAGCCAGCCGGCAGCCTCTCCAACAATGTCTGAAATGCCTGCACTGCCCTAACTCCAAACACCACGCAGGAAACGCAGACAACATCCAAGCGTTCTAAGTGGCGTTCTAAATGGCGACCTAGGAAGCGTCGGGTGAGATACATCAAGTGTAAGAGGTAGGGCAAAAAAAGAGCTGAAGAGGGTTAGATTATGGAAATAGTCTCTCGCTTCAGGGAGCTCACCCCGGTTCAGCCCACCTCTCAGCCCGGCTCTGCCTGGCTCCACCACGTCGTGCTGTCTGCTAAAATGTACTCCTGGTATTCCTGGTGCGACAATGGCGGGTACAGCGCTTAACATTGCAACCCTCTAGCCGCTCGAATCCTTTCAGTCCGTACAGTAAAGGAAAAAAAACCCGCTCTCCAAACAGGCACGCCAAGCCGCGCGTATGCTGCAACAGCCGGGCGTTTTAGGGCAAATTGACCGCTTCGTACACAGCAGTGCACTCTGAGTATCTGCAGCTTAAACTCTTTTCCGTGTCATACGCCCTCCATATCCTCTGTGGCGAGGTGAGTGCAGCCGGTACTTAGCCCGGAGGAGGTAGGTTAAACATAGAACCATGCAGCGAGGAGCTCCGTATCGGCAACTGCACCGGTCACCATCGAGGGCGGGACTCGAGTGAGGCAGGAAGCACAAAGGCAACGTGCGTGGTCACGTCAGCCGGAACCCATAGCCCACGACTCTCGTCTGTTTGATGTGAAGCCTATGAATCCGGAGTCCCATGCGCATTTCAGTAATGTGATTGTTACTGCTGCGTCTTTAGCCAGAAATCTGTGATAACATGAATCCTCCTATAGAGAGGACAATGATCTACAAAGAGGTAAATCACCACCAAACAAGGATACTGCCTCTTAGCTATATGAAGTAAGTGCTCCTTTGTTTGGTGGAGATATCCTACTATTCCTCTGCATGAAGAACATGTCACTAAAAATGGTGGGAAATATGCTGGGGCTTTTGGTAAGCTGTGCATCATCCTGGTAAAAGGCAAGAAGACCTTTCCGTACTACTAAGGTGGGTAGGGAGACCCGCCCAATTATTAGAAGGGGGGGTCATGCGGCCTCTCTCCCCAGGCCGATTTCAGTCCAGGTACCTCATTTCCGGGAGCCCAGACGATCTTCAGTGGGGAGGGAGGCCATGTGATATCATCCCTGGGCCGCTTTTGGCCCCCGGAATCTCATCTCAACTCAATGGGGTGAGGGCCATGCGGCCCCTCTCCCTGGACCGAATTTTGCCATTGGGACCCCTGGGCCCAGCCGTGTTTCACTAGGTGCCCTGGTCCCACCCAGGTCACCCATTTTGTATGTTGTGGACAATGGGGGAGCCTCAGGGCCCCTGCACTCCCAGCCAGCTGCTTGCCTTCTGCGGGAGCCAGCATTGCTCTTGCACACAGGGAGCTGCTAGAAATGCTGCTCCCTGTGTGCAAGAGCAATATTTTCATTTATTTCCCTTCTTACAGGCAAAGAAATGAAAGCTCCACTTCTACCTAGAGGAATATTTGCTTTTGCTTGGCGGGAGAGCAAGTGGCCCCCTCCTTCTGTTTTCACGGGCCGGCCTCGAGGATGTGGGGGTCCCCAGGTCCATATATGGCCCAGGAGAGGGAGCCATGCGGCCCTCTTCCCATATGTATTTTAATTACTGGCCCCAGGAGATGGTACTGGTAGTCTATACAAAACCAGAGAAATTATTTTTTCTAGTGAATATCTAAGGTTTTCTAAATTCTATTTGCTAGCTACAACACCCCTGTAAACTTTGTTTTTTTTGGTGAATTTCAAAGTTTTTTTGCCTAGCAGTCACGTTTGCAGAGTGGTGGAGAAAGGAGGCTGGGCTTCCAACCAGCTATCAGGAATTCCACTGCGTAGGACTTACAGGAGGTACTATGAGGGCTTCTTGGCCACCAAGATCCCTGGGGAGTAAAGAGGACTTTATCCCCCAACCAGTTGTGTGCCAGGAGGCTCGTTTACAGAGTGGTGGAGAAAGGAGAGCGTGGCATCCAATGACCTCTTGGCAATCCCACTGTGTGGGTCTTACTGGAGGTAACAGGAGGGATAGCTGGCCAACCCAAGGACGTCCTGGGGGCCAACTACCTCTCATATCATCTCCAGTAAGTGCCACGTAGCAGGAGTGATGACTTCTGATAGCAGGCCAAGGCCCCTTTCTCCACCACTCCTCAAATGTGCTTCCTGGCACACTCTCGGTTGGGGGATGAAGTGTGTGCAGAGTGGTGGAGAAAGGGGCATGACCTGCGACCACCTGTCAGCAATCCTACTGTGTGGGGCTTACTGGAGGTAACAGGTGGGCTAGTTGCCCCCTAAGGACTCTCAGCAGTAAAGTGGACTTTATCCCCCAACCAAGGGCGTACCAGCCACCTCCTCGCCTCCACAGGGACAGGGAGGGCAAGCATGCAGCTCCCTGTCTGTTAGAGCAGTAATTTAGTCTGTTTCCTTGCCCGTTTGACAGTGGGTAAGGAAACAGATGAAACCTCTGCTTCCAGCATGCAAGAGCATTTTGTAAGCTCTTGCTTGTTGGAACTGGAATGTTTGCTTTGATTTGGGGGTTGCTGTCAAAACTCTGCCAAGTCACAGCAAAAAGCTATGACTCTGGGCTAGCACCCCGGAACATAGCAGGTGCCAGCTCTGGGGTGTGATGGTCTACAGGGCCATTATTAGCTCCAGGAGGTGGGCCATGTGCCCCCCTTCTTTCACTTTCACAGGCCTGTCCCAGTGAGGTTGTGTACCCCAGGGGCGAGAACTGACCTGGAGGAGGGCCACGCAGCCTCCCTCCTTCTTTCAGAGGTGGTGTCACTGGGGCACCGGGGTCTGAGATCCCCCCGAGCATTTAATATGTAGCCCCAGGGAGGAGGTAGTCCCTGGAGCCAGGGAAGGTCTCCGCAGGCCGCCTCATAATAAAAATAGCCCAGAGGAGGTGGTGGTCCCCCAGGCTTATTTGAGCATATTGAGGGGGTCCACGGAGGCCCCCTCCAATATTTAAATACAGGCTCTGGGAGGTGGTGGTCCCTGGGGCTAAAAGATCATCATGAGGGGGACCCTACACCCCTCCTTTTTTTTAATAAAACACCCTCAGGACTTGGTCCACTCAGAGGCCCTTTAAAAAACAACATGGGAGCCCAAATTGTTGGGTTTTTTGCTGCATATTTCAGGGCAACATTAAAGTAAATGTTTTTTGGACTGGAGGTGTCCCTCTGGGACCCCATGACTAAGTTTATCAGGTTAGGGTATTCCTACCCTGCCCCTTTTTCTTTTTTTGCTATGTTTATTTGGGCACTCGGCTGCAGCCAAGTCCCAAGATTAGCCACAACCACAGTTACCACAGTCTTGATTCTCTTACTTTTCTCAACAACTACTCAACAAATAACTGAAAGTGTGATTAGCGTAACCAAATCTAACTTTCTACCTGCTTTTGCTATGTGCCCACCCTTGGGACATTGCAGTTCGATAGTGCTTGGTGGAAGCTTTACCACTTCCGCTATCCCATAGCAAACTGTTCTCCACTTTAAGCAAGCAAGAGCATTTTGCTCTCTTTTGCTCAAAGTGGAGCTCAATTGCTTTGACATAGACAGAACTGCAGGAGGTGGGGAGCCAGCATGGACCACAGGGACCTTGAGGCTCCCCCACAGTCGCCAACATTTTGAAGTGGGTGCCCTGGGTGGGACCAGGGAAACCACACATTGTAGATTGGGCCAGAGGGGATGGGGTGCCTGTGGGCTAAATCGTCCTCTTGGCCACCCTCCCATTAGTAAAAAACAAATAAAAATAGGCCAGGCACTGGGGGATGGGGTACCGCCACCTCCCCTTGGCTTTTTTATAATGAAAAAGCTTGGAGGGGCTCCTGCCCCCCACCCTACCCCATGTACCCCAACCTCCCTGGGGCACACCTTAATTAGGGTTGGGTCCAAGCCCCGGGACCGCCGCCTACCTTCAATTTTATAATTAAGTGTGGGGGGGACCTGCCCCCCCACACTGCCCCTGGTACCACCACCTCCCCGGGGCATTGATTAATTAAAATACGGGGGTCTGTAGCAGACCTCCTGCCCTGGGGAGCACCACCTACTCAGGGCTTTAAAGGTGTTTGAGGGGGGTGTGTGGCCAGCATTCAGGAGCCCTCCTTGGCCCCGGGGACCTCCACTTCCCTGGGCCAGCTCAAGCAATGTCCTGGGGTGCCCAACCCCAGGACATTGCACATTGCTATGGCAGGGCTGGAACACTGCTCCCTCCCTCTCATAGCAAACGTCTGCTTCGCTTCATGGAAGCGAGAGCAAAAAAACTGCTCTTGCTTCCATGAAGCGAAGCAGATTTGCTTTTGGGCAAAGGGGCAAAGGGAGCTGCATGTTAGCAGATCCCTTTGCCCAAAAGCATAGCTGGCAGGAGGCGGTGAGCCGTCGGGGACCATGGGGGCCTTGGGGCTCCCCTATGTCCCCCAACAAAGAAGACATGCCTTGGGGGATGTGGTCTCCGGGGCTGAAAATGGCCCAGGAGTGGGGCCACTTGGTCCCCCTTTTGTTTTTAAAACGTAAGGCCGGCCCCAGGGGATGGGGTCCCTGACACCAAAATTGGCCTCCCGGCTGTCGCTACGTGGTCTCCTCCAAATGTTCTAATAGAAGAAAGCCCGGGCAGGCCCCTGGGCCAGAAGTAGCCCTGGGAAGGGGGGGCCATGTGGCCCCCATTCTATAAATAACGTTTTTGCCAAGCCCTGGGGAATGGAGTACCCGGGCCGAAATCAGCCCGGGGCGGGAGGTCAAACGGCCCCTCTTCCCTTTAAAAAAAAAAAACCAAAGGCCTTGGCCTGGCGCACCACCTTCCTTTTCAATATTTTTATATTTAGAAAAAAATGGCTCAGGCCCCAGGGCCCAAAAGGGGTTTAGGGAAGGGGGACACAGAGCTCCCCTTACTAAAAAAAAAAAAAAAAAGAAACTAGCAACTCACCGGAGGCCCTGTCCCCTCCGTGCACCACTCTGCAAGCACACCTCCTGGCACTCTCTGAGTTGGGGAATTAAGTCCCCTTTGATCTTAAGGGTCCTTAGGGGGGAATTAGGCAACCAGGTACCTTCAGTAAGCCACACACAGTGGGATGGCTGAGAGGTGGTAGGAGGCCACACCCCCTTTTATACCACTTTGCAAACGCGCATCTTGGCGCACTGCTGGTGGAGTGATGAGGTCTACTTGTGTCCTGAAGACCTCAGGATTAAAGTGGACTTCACCCCCCCAAGCAGCGGTGCGCCAGGAGGTGTGTTTGCAGAGTGGTGTAAAAAGGGGGCGTGGCCTCTGACCATGCTTAGCAATCTAGCTGCGTGGGACTTACTAGAGTTAACAAGAGGGCTAGTTGGCCCCCGGCACCCTCAGGAGGGAAGGGGACTTCATCCCCCAACCAAGAGTGTGCGAGGAGGTGTGTTTCCAGAGGGATGGAAAAAGAGGGAGTAGCCTGTGTCCACCTCTCAGCAATCTCACTGTCTGGGACTTACTGGAGGTAACAGGCTAGTTGGCCCCTAAGGACCCTTAGCAGTGAAGGAGACTTCAATCCCAAATGCATTAAAAAGCCAGGGAGCACCTTTGCAGAGTGGTGGGCAAAGGGGGCATGGCCTGCTATGAGAATTTAGCAATCCTGCTTTGTGGGACCTACTGGAGGTAATAGGAGGGGTAGTTGGCCCACAAGGATCTCCTTGGGGGCCAAATACCCCTCCTGTTACCTCCAGTAAGTCCAACACAGTGGGATTGCAAAGAGGTCTTCAGAGGCCATGACCCCTTTCTCCACCACTCTGAAAATGCACCTCATGGCACACTACTGGTTGGGGGATGAAGTCCACCATACTTCTGAGGGACTTTGGGGGCCACGAAGCCCTCCTGGTACCTCCCATAAGTGCAAGGCAGTGGAAATCCTGAGCGCTGTTCGGAGGGCCAGCCCCCTTTGTCCACCACTCTGCAAACACGACTATTTATTTATTTATTTATTAAATTTATATATCGCGACAGCTACCCGTAAGGGTTTCCCGGCGCTGAAAGACAATTGCAGCAAAAATACAATCCAAGGGGAAAATTTATTGAACAAAAAGCCAGGTCTTCACGGCTCTACGGAAGAGAATGTGACAGTTCTCCATCCGCAAATCCAAGGGAATAGAGTTCCAGAGTTTGGGTCCTAAGGTTGCGAAGGAGCGACCGCCCATTCTCGAGAGTCTGAACTTAGGAATACAAAATAGGTGTTGGGAAGAAGAACGAAGTGAACGAGCAGGAACATAAGGTGTAACGAGGGACTGAAGATAGGAGGGGGCGACTTCAATCTTGATCTTGTGCATGAAGCACAGTGCCTTGAATTTTACACGGTTGTCAAGATTGAGCCAGTGAAGCTCCTTCAGATGCTCAGTGATGTGATCCCGTTTTCGACAACCACAGAGAAGCCGTGCAGCAGCATTTTGAACCAATTGGAGACGGCGTATGACCGCCCTGGTAGACCCCAGGTAGAGCACATTACCGTAGTCTAGTCTGGAGGTCACCAAGGCCGTCATTACGGATCTCTGGGTGTTGGAAGGTAAAATCCAGATGATTTTTCTCAACCACCTTAAGATGGTAAAACAGGTGGCTGCAACTTTGTTGGCCTGATCTTTCATAGATAGACCCTTGTCAATAATGACCCCGAGATTACGTACTCGTTCAGATGGAGTGGGTAAAGAACCCATGGTCAATGGCCAGTGTCTCGGGCTCCAAAGATCAGGTTTGTTTCCAAAGACTAATACCTCAGTCTTTCCGCTATTTAATTTAAGAAAGTTGCCATTCATCCAACGGGATATTTCGCTGAGACCCGTTTGCAAAGATGAGGAAGAGGTGGGATCAGCTTGGGATAGGGAAAATACAATTTGCGAGTCGTCAGCGTAAGTAAATAGATTCAAACCAAAACGATGTGCAATATGGGACAAAGGAATAACATAACGATTGAAAAGAAGGGGACTAAGAATAGAACCCTGGGGCACACCATGTGGGGATACATAGGTATTGGAAGTGGACGTGTGAGAGAAGATTTGGCAAGTCCGGTCAGTGAGAAAAGACGAAAGCCAATGCAATGCTTTTTCGCCAATGCCGAAGGAAGCAAGGTTATTAAGAAGGATACTGGAGGTAAAGACGCCTTTGCAATGTAATAGGTCTCGCATTTGTGAAAGTTAGAGTAAATGTAAATGTTTTTTACTAATTTTTGTAGTGGATGTACGTTGTGTGTACTGGAATTATGTGGTATGTTGTGCAGTGAAATTATGTGGATAGAAAGTATGTGGCATTTAGTGTATAGGAATTATATAGGGTGGGATAATGTGTTATGGAGAGTAATTATGTGGTATGGTAGTGTGTGTTATAGAGTGGTAACCTCAGGTTTAGTCGTACTTGTTTCCATAGAAGGAACCACTGAGAAGCCCTTTTGGATCTAGTCGGAGGTATGAGCAGGGCCACTGGAATTATGTGACTGTTCGGCTGCACCAATTTTCACTTAATTAGACATTTTCCGCATTTGCCACATAATCCATCATCCGCAGCATAATCTGCATATTGGGACAAAACCGTGTTTCTAGCTCAAACAGCTCAAACATTACCAAAAATGCAGAAACAAGTGTTAGAACGTGGTGAAAGGCTCTTTGCAAACCTGGATTTGTCACCTGTTACTTAATGCTAAATGTGGGTTTTAAATTGATACTAATGGTGCGCAAACCACTCTTGCTTCTTTCTGCACATCTCTTGCCTCTTTCTTTATTTCTGTTGCTTCTTTGTGCAACTTTCTTCCTTTTTTTGCACTACTCTTGGCTCTTTTTGCACATCTCTTCCACTTTCTCTACAACTCCCTTCTTTCTGTACCTCTCTTGTTTCTTTCTTCTGCACCTCTCTTGCCTCTTTCTGTACCTCTCTTACTTCTTTCTGTACTTTTCTTACCTCTTTCTGTACCCTCTTCCCTTTTTCTGCACCTCTCTTGCCACTTTCTGCACCTCTTTCATGTGTCAGCACTTCTCTTTCCTCTTTCTGCACCTCGCTTGCTATTTTCTGTACTTCCCTTGCTTCTTTCTGCACCTATCTTGCTTCTTTCAGTACCCTCTTGCTTTTTTCTGCACCCCTTTTGCCTTTTTATGCACCTATGTTGCTTCTTCCTGTACTTCTCTTGCTTCTTTCTGTACATCTCTTGCTTCTTTCTCCACCCCTTGTCCCTCTTTCTGTACCTCTGTTGTCTCTTTCTGCACCTCTCTTGCCTCTTGCTGCACTTCTCTTGTGAATTTCTGCCCCTCTCTTGCCTCGCTGCACCTCTCCTACCGCTTTCTGCACTTCACTTGCTTCCTTCTGCACCCCTCTCCTATCTTTCTGTACCCCTCTTGCCCCTTTATGCACCCCTGTTTTCTCTTTCTGCATCTCTCCTGCCTGTTTCTGCACCTCTCTTGCCTCTTTCTGCAACTCTCTTGCCTCTTTCTGTATCCCACTTGCCTCTTTCTGCACTTCTCTTGCTTATTTCTATACGTATCTTGCTTCTTTCTGCACCCCTGTTGCTTATTTCAGCACATCACTTGCCTCTTTCTGCACCTCTGTTCCCTCTTTTTGCATCTCTCATCCCTCTTTCTGTACCTCTCTTTCTGCAACTCTCTTGCCACTTTCTGCAGTTCTCTTACCTCTTTCTGCAACTGTCTTGCCTCTTTCTGGATCCCACTAGCCTCTTTCTGCACTTCTCTTGCTTCTTTCTATGATTCTCTTGCTTCTTTTCTCACCTCTGTTGCTTATTTCAGCACATCTCTTGCCTCTTTCTACACTTCTTTTGCCTGTTTCTGTAACTCTCTTGTTTCTTTCATCACTTCCCTTGCTTCTTTCTGTGCCTCTGTTGCTTCTTTCTGCACTTCTCTTGCCTCTTTCTGCACCCCTTTAGCCGCTTTCTGTACCTCATATGCCTCTTTCTACACCTCTGTTCCCTCTTTCTGCAACTGTCTTGCTCTTTCTGCATCTCGCTTTCCTCTTTCTGCTCTGCTCTTGCTTATTTCGGCACCTTTGTTGCTTATTTCAGCACATCTCTTGCCTCTTTCTGTACCTCTCTTGCCTTTTTCTGTACTTCTCTTGCCTCTTTCTGAACCTCTGTTGGTGATTACTGCACTTCTCTTGCCTCTTTCTGCACCCCTCTTGCTTCTTTCTGCACCTCTCATTTTTCCTACAATTCTCTAGCTTCTTTCTGTACTTCTCTTGCTTGTTTCTATATTCAAATGTGAAGTGCAAGCTCCCAAGTTTAAAGGTCTGTGTGCTCTCGTAACTGAGGAATATGTCTCCTTGTACGTGTACTGTCACATGTGTTATGCATCTGAAGATGGTAGCTTAAAAAGCAGTTAGCTTCTCTTGTAGGTGGTCAAATCTCCTTAGTTCTGCTCTGTCCTTAGTTGCACAGACAGACATGTCTTATGTATATAGGTGTTTTACAGCCCCTCAAATATACTATTGAATACCCCTGTGCCCTGTAAAAAAACAGAAAGAAATACATACACCTTTTTGTACAGAAATTTACAAAGTATGGTGTTTGAAACACAGGTATTGAAGTATTTGTATATTTCTTTCTTTGTAACATATCACTAGCTAAAAGCCGAGACGCAAACATGCATATCTTCACAAACTTGGTCCGACTCGCTACAGTGATATGGTTAGGATTGCTGTTTTACATTCGGTAGGCCTAACATTCTGAGCAGTCGATGAATAGTGAACCTTCAAGAGAAAAGTGAGGTTTAAGACATGGGAGAAGGATAAGTGATTAGGCTACTTTTTACGAGTCTGTGGAATGGTACAGCCAAAGTAGGCCTCTTTCACACCTCTGTTGCTTCTTTCTATACTTCTCTTGCTTTTGTCTCCACCTTTCTTCCTCTTTCAGGACTTCTGTTGCCTCTGTCTATATTTCTCTTGCTCATTTTTGCACCTTTCTTCCTCTTTCTGCATATCTCTTCCTTTTTTCTGCAATTCTCTTGTTTCTTTCTGCGCCTTTCTTCCTCTTTCTGTATGTGTTCTACCGATGTAGGCATAGGTAGAAATTAGCATTTAAAAAAAACCTTAGGAATTAGCATTTTAATAACCTTAGAAATCTACTGAAAAAAACACAGGTTATAGGGACGTTATAGTTAGGAATTAGCATTTAACATTTATTAGATATTCACTGAAAAAACTACAGGTTTCAGGCACTCATATACCCATACAGACACTCACACATCACCACTAACCCATAGAGTTACTCACACACCTAGTCAGTCACCCAAAGAATCAATCACACTGCCATTCACTAACCTATACAATTATACTCACACCACCTCACTTATTCATACAGATACTACCACATACTTACTCTCTTGTACAATCACTGACACAATCACACACTCATCCATACAACTACTCTCACAATCACTCACTGTCATATATAGTCACTTATATACCCCAACACTCACATATACTGCCTTTCACATATGCAGTTACTCACACATATGCTCCTGAGATATTCATTCACTCACCAACACAGCCATACGCATACTCACTCACCCATACAACCCCTCGGAGATGCACTCAGGAACCATACACCCAGTAAATCACCCACTCGTATATTCATGCAGGGAGTCACATCCCCCACCCCACCCACCCACACAGACACTCAGGCAGCCATACAGGTACTCATACAACCCATACAGACACTCATATAGCTACTCACCAACCCATGTAGCCACTTACACATCAACTGACAGTCTGATACAGACATTCACAGATTAGTCATTCACCCATGCATTCATCAAGACATGTTTAATCACTCACTTACACAGTAAGTCACACACCCACTAAATCATCCATTCAGACACTCATATACCCATTCATTTTTCAATAGACCTTGGTATATATATATATCAATCACCTTCTTAAACTTCCAAATAACACTCAGCCACTAGATAATGTCATCAGTGATGTCAATGGCCACGTCATGAGTGATGTAATATGTGACGTCATCAGCAGTACATTGCGGGGGCTCGAGTTATAGTTAGTTCAGCTAACGATAAAAGCTGAATTTTTCTGGTTTTGTACGAGTGAAATGTCAGCCTAAATCTAACGTCCCTGAAATCTGTGTTAAAAAACAAATATATATAGGTAATATATATATAGGTAATATATAGTTACATATAGTTAGTAGTTATAATTAGGACCCATTATCCACAGGAAAAGCATTTTTTCTTTTCCCAAGAACTTTGGCGTCGGTTGACGAATCTTCGCGAAATTTTCAAAACTTGCGGCGCGCTACGTCAGCTCCTGTCTTGAATGTTTAGGGTGATTCAGCTAGCAGGGGCTGAGAAAAAAAGGGGGGTCCCAAAACGTGTTTTCTCCAAGTCAATTCCTATAGGAAACTTTAGACACGGCTACAGCCCGAAATGCTGAACGAATTACGCCAAATTTGGCAAAAAGGTAGCCCTTGGTTCAGAAAGAACTCTTTTTGTTAAATGGCATAAATCCGTTCAGTAGTTACAGAGAAATAAAACAAAATAAGATCAAAAAATGAATTTCCCATAGCAAATTTCAGACATGGCTACAGCTCGAACTGCTGAACAGAATTACCCCAAATTTGGCATGAGAAAGATCTCTTTTTCTTAAATGCTGTAAACTCATTCAGTAGTTGCTGAGAAAATAAAAAAATATAATTATCGATATATAGAGGCGCAGTGGATCCGTGCACCCTCCTGATCACGAGCTTCATGCTGATTAGCTGTCAACACTTCAAACCAGGAAGTGTTGGCAGCCATCTTGTGCCTTGGTAGAACCGATGCACAGGAAAACAGAAAAACAATAGAGCAAAACAAGAAAAGGGGGCAGGGTAGAAACACCCTGACCCTCTAGGCCTGCTCAGGGGGTCCCACAAGGACCCCCAGGGCCTCAAAAAGCATTTTTTATTTTTGTTTTTAAAATCGGCCAAATTTGCGCTAGGTGCACAAATCCAGCAGAGAAAATGAAAAAAGCGAAGCGCACGCTCCTGCACTTCGTTTAATTTAAGCCCCCGGGTGGGCCAGGTCCCGTGGGCAGTGAAAAACATGTGTGGTGGGCCCCCAACCCACCTTCTTTTTTTAAATTAATTTTTTTAGAGCCACCCCACATGCCCCAGGGACCGCCACCTCCCCGGGCACTAATATACAAATTCAGTGGCCCGTTGCGGACCCCCGATCTCTGGGGACCACCAATGCTCCGGGGTTGTCCCATAGGTGGGAGGAGGGCCACTCAGCCCCTCTCCTGAGCCAGTGATAGCCCTGGTGACCCCCACCACCCAGGGCCGGCTCCTGCAATGTCCCGGGGTGCCCACCCCTGGGACACTGCTGTTTGCAATGACAGGGCGAGAGCCTCTCGTCTTCCTCCCTGTCATTGCAAACTCTGGTTTGGTTTTTGGAAGAGAGAGCCGGTCCCATATTGCTTTTCCACAAGGGAAGCTACATGTCAGCAGCTCCCGATGTGGAACAGCAATGCAGGCTCCCACAGGATGTGGGGAGCCGGCAGGGACCGTGGGGAAGTTGGGGACCCCCCTACGGTACCCAGCAAAAGGCCAGGCCCGAGGCCATGAGTGGCCCAGAGGGGGGCCACATGGCCCCTCTCCCCATAAAAAAAAACACGCAAAGGCCGGCTCCGGGGGATGGGGCCCCCTGGGGCCATAAATGGCCTGAGGAGGGAGGCCACGCAGCCCCCTCCAATTAATATTAATATTTTTTTTAAACAGTGGTTATTTGCCCCAGGGGATGGGGTCCCCGGGGCCGAATATGGCCCCTTCCCTATTTTTTTATTTTAATTTTTTTAAATGGGTCAGGCCCCGGGGGTCCCCATGGCCAATAAAATAGGAAAGGAAGGGGGGCCACACAGCTCCCCTTCTTAAAAAAATACATTTAAAAAAAAGACCGGCATCGTGCCGGAGGCCTCACCCCCTCTCTGCAGCACTCTGCAAACGCACCCCCTGGCGCGTTGTAACTTGGGAAACTAATTCCCCTTGAATACTGGGGGTCCCTGAGGGCCAACTAGCCCACCAGGAACGTCCAGTATGCGCCAGGGAGCTGCATTGCATAGAGGTGTTCAGAGTCCACGCCCCTTTTTACACCTCTCTGCAACGCAGCTCTGTGGCGCTTACTGGAGGTAACTGGTGGGCTAGTTGGACCCCAGGGACCCTCAGGATTCAACAGGACTTTATCCCTCAACTTAAAACGCACCACGGGGCACGTTTGCACAGTGGTGAAGGTAGAGGGCGGGGCCTGATGTGACGTGTGCAAACACGCCCTGTGGCGCTTTTTAAGTTGGGGAATTAATTCCTCTTCAATCCTGGGGGTCCCTGGAGTCCAATTAGCCCACAACTTACCTCCAGTAAACACCACAGAGCTGCGTTGCAGAGTGGTGTAAAAGGAGCGTGGCCTCTGAACACCTCTATGCAACACAGCTCCCTGGCTCAGCCTGGAGGTTCCTGGTGGGCTATTTGGCCCACAGGGACTGTCAGGATTGAAGACAAATTAATTCTCTAACTTAAAACGCGCCACAGGGTGTGTTTGCAGACATATCACCTCAGGCCACGCCCCCTTCCTTAACCATTGTGCAAACGCGCCCTGTGGCACGTTTTCAGTAGGGGAATTAATTCTCTTTCAATACTGAGGGTCCCTGAGGGCCAAATAGCCCAACAGGTATCTCCAGTATGCGCTAGGGAGCTGCGTTGCAGACAGGTGTTCAGAGGCCATGCCCCTTTTTACACCTCTCTGTAACGCAGCTCTGTGGCGCTTACTGGAGGTACCTAGTGAGCTAGTTTGAGCCTAGGGACCCTTAGGATTGAAGGGGACTTAATCTCTCAACTTAGAACCGTGACAGGGCGTGTTTACACAGTAGTGAAGGGAGGTGGCGGGGCCTGACATGATGTGCGCAAACACGCCCTGTGGCACGTTGTAAGTTGGGGAAAAAATTCCACTTCAAACCTGAGGGACCATGGGTGCCAAGTGGCCCACCAGGTGCTTCCAGGAAGCGCAACTGTGCTGCGTTGCAGAGAGGTGGTGCAGGCCTTGCCCCTTTTTACATCTCTCTGCTACGCAACTCTGTGGCGCTTACTGGATGTACTACGAATTCCGATTTACTCACCTGTTATCAGGAGAGACCTCAGTACTGCTTCTTTGAGCCCAGTACTAATCATGACAAGTAATTCTAACAATACTTACCAGTAACTTGAATTTCCTTCCATAGGCTAACATTGACTGGTTTCACTTCGAAATTCTTCTAAGTGTGAAGTTTTGGAACTTTAAAATATTCACCTAAAATCATCCGAACAACGAATTCCAATTTACTCACCTGTTATCAGGAGAGAACCCAATGCTGCATCTTTTAGCCTAGCACTGACCCTGAAAAGTAATTCTAAGCATACTTACCAGTAACTTGCATTTCCTTCCATAGGAATCCATTGTCTGGTTTTCACAGGAAAAGTTTCTAAGTGTCTATTTTCACCAACTAGAAATATTCTTTAAAAATTGCCTGTATGACTTAAACGCATTCTTTCAACTGTTTACAGGAGATGAAGCAGTGCTGTTTCCAGGATCCACCACTGAGTAAGAAAAGGTAATGATAACACTACTTACCTGCTAAGTGAATTTCCTTCCATAGGGTAACATTAACACCTTGGCTGCTAGGGGTTTTCCCCTCCTGTGCTGAAAATGCTTGAATACTATAGTTTCATGACAAGGTCAGCTCGTCATAAGCACAGCTCAACCGTGCCTCATGACGAGCTAACCTTGTCATGAGCATGGAAGGGGTTCATTGGATTCACTTGGAAATTCTTTGAAGTGTGGAGTTTTGGAACTTTAAAATATTCCTATAAAATTAGTAGAACTATGAATTCCGATTTACTCACCTGTTATCAGGAGAGACCTCAGTACTGCTTCTTTGAGCCCAGTACTAATCATGAAAAGTAATTCTAACAATACTTACCAGTAACTTGAATTTCCTTCCATAGGCTAACATTAACTGGTTTAACTTGGAAATTCTTTTAAGTGTGAAGTTTTGGAACTTTAAAATATTCACCTAAAATCATCCGAACAATGAATTCCGATTTACTCACCTGTTATCAGGAGAGAACCCAGTGCTGCATCTTTTAGCCCCGCACTGACCCTGAAAAGTAATTCTAAGCATACTTACCAGTAACTTGTATTTCCTTCCATAGGAATCCATTGTCTGGTTTTCACAGGAAAAGTGTCTATTTACACAAAATAAAAATATTCCTTAAAAATCACCTGTATGGCGTAAACAATTTTTTTCAACTGTTTACAGGACATGCACCAGTGCTGGATCCAGGATCCACCACTGAGTAAGAAAAAGTAACGATAACACTACTTACCTGCTAAGTGAATTTCCTCCCATAGGATAACATAGGTGATTCTATGTGAAAACATTTCTGTGTCAACTTTTAAAATACAATAATATTGCTTAACTATAAAAGTAACTAATTGCATTTAACTAGAAATTCACATTGAGCTCAATGTTGCAATGTGTTTGAAATTGAGTTGCCCATTGCAACAACTCTAACTACTATACTTAATAGTCTATTGCCTATTTGCAAAGTATTTAAATTAAAGAAATTCATTCTAAGAAAGTATATTTTGTAATGTAATGTATAATGTAATTATAATGTAATAAAAAAATAAAATATCTCAAAATAAATAGTTATAAAATGTAGTACATCAGTATCAAGCAAATAAATATAACAATTAATACATTTAGAAATCGTCATTTACAAAACCTTTGAAATTCACTGACAAAAACATAGGTTTCAGACATGTTATAATTAGGAATTAGCATTTAAAAAACCTTAGAAATTCACTGAAAAAACCATAGGTTTTAGGGATGTTATAGTTAGCTGAACATTTCATTTGTACAAAACCATTGAAATTCCTCCGTTATAGTTAGTTCTGCTAACTATAACTTGCGCGCCCGCAATCCACTGCTGATGATGTCACATATTACATCATTCATGAAATGGTCAGTGACATCACTGATGACCTCTCAAATGACATCACTGATGACATCACTGATGACATCATCCACATGACAATCAGATACACCTCATCATACAATAGTATACCCTTTCATCACTCAATGTAAAATACAGAGTACTATATTTGAATCCATTAACACACCAATACAAGTTTCTAAAAACCCGCTCAGTGATTCCTAGATCTACACACACATCTAATCACAAACCTATAAATTCACTCATACATGCTGTCAATGATCAATAGAACATTATCAAATATACCTATACACCTATATCGACATTACACTCCAGCACACATCCTATTTACTTATGCAGTCATCCTACTCACGTATTCAAATAATGGATCATACTTACATTTACTCAGCTACACACTTATACAAACACCACTTAACTTATTCATATAGATAGTAACTCATAATTAGTGTGTAATAAAATCACTATTACAAGTATACAGTTATCAATACAATCACTCATGCAATCACTGAGTCTTATGAATAATTATTTACATACAACAAATGTCACTTACACTGCCTTTTATTATTCTAGTTTGCTGGACATGAACCATTGAGAGATATATTTGCTCATCACCAAACCTGTAAAGATATTCACTCACCCATACAACTGTTATAACATGTAGTCTTAACCTCATATACCTACTGAATCAACTATTGACAGATCTTTGAGCAGTCACACACCCCTTACTGAACCACACGCACACATTCACTCTCTCATACAAATACTCAGTTAACTAATCAATAACTAATATAGACTTTCACATAGCTACTAACCAACTGGTGCAGCATTTTACAGAAAAACTGACAAAGTAATACAGATATTCACACAGTTTAGTCACGATCCAATATGTTTAGTGAGATACTATAAATTAGTCAAGTAAACAGTCAATCACACTGCTACTAAATCCTCCATCCAGATATTTATATATCCACTCATTCTTCAATGGAGATTGCTATAGATATAATACATTTTTAAATAACGAACCAAACCACATTCACTGGATGATGTCATCAGTAATGTCATTTGAGATGTCATCAGTGATGTCACTGACCATATCATGAATTATGTAATATGTGACATCATCAGCAGTGGATTGCGGGGGCGAGAGTTACAGTTAGTACAACTAACTATAACGGAGGAATTTCAATGGTTTTGTACGAGTGAAATGTCCATCTAACTATAACACCCCTAAAATCTATGTTTTTTTCAGTGAATTTCTAAGGTTTTTATATGATAATTCCTAACTATAACATGTCTGAAACTTATGGTTTTTTCAGTGAATATATATACATATATAACATATATAACACAGTGGCAGTAACCACTCTGTAGTAAGAGTTAGGATTACCATATATAAGAATTCCTCATATTTTTGCATGCTAATTACTGTGCCACCATTTGACGAATCTTCATAAAACTTTGAAGATGTATTGCTTTTTCTACATTGGCTGACAATGCAAAGTTCTGTGATGATTAGCTGAAGGAGTGCAAAGACAAAAGAGGGTTGCCAAGACACATTTTTCCACCAAAGCATTTTCCATAGACTTTCGTGGAAGATTTAGCGGAAAAATTTTCCAGTTGGATTTTTGTAAAAATATATAGGAATATTGATTATGATGTGGAAGAGGTCCTTTCTGGTATAGAGCTAAAGTGATTCATTAGTATTAAAGTTACAAGGCACAAAGCTTAGTGACATATATAAGGCTGTGTTATGCTGCAGTAAATTCATGCTTCTGCAGTTCATAAAGATGACAAAACAGTATGTGATTGTCTAATGACTGCCTTTACAAAAGAAACAGGCAATCATATTGTTTAGACCATGAGATTGCTGTGTTTTGGCTTTTAAGTGAATATATAGTGTATTACTGTGTATTATAAGTGGATAGGAAGGAATGAGACAGTTGATATAAGTGTGTAAAGGTAAGTATGTAAAATCATTTTTTACTTTATATATCTTTAAAAAAGTACTATTGTCTTTAAAAAAAGATGACTATCAACTATGTAGAAAATAAAAACAAAGAATACAGATTAAGTGCATGGCAAAATATTTGTTACTCAACCCTGAGGGGCCGTTTACGATGTCGCTTGGAAAGCATTCTGACCAACTTTGTTTCGGAATGGTTTCCATCCGACTGTTTTGGGGAGTCCGACAGCTCGATTACGATTGTTCGGAACACAGTTCGGTCAGACTCCCATTGATTAGAAAGGGAGCTTGTGTTCTGACCGGCAACACTAGCTCCCATTGAAACAAGCATTTGCAATGGAATAGGTCTCACATTTATACCAGTTTAAGCTATTGACATTGTAAATGTAAATGCCTTTTATTTTTTGTTTTCGTATTTAAAACATAAATAAAAGGCTTTGTCATTCACAACGCCAATAGCTTAAACTCTTGCATACCGAACACATAGAATTTCTATATATCTGCAGTGATAGTGATCTCACACCTATATCTTCTGTGATGGTGATCCCACACCTATATCTGAAGTGATAGTAATCTCACACCTATATCTGAAGTAATGGTGATCTCACACCTATATATCTGCAGTGATAGTGATTTCACTCCTATAGCTGCAGTGATAGTGATCTCACACCTATATCTGAATAGATCGTGATCTCACATCTATATCTGCAGCGATAGTGATCTCACACCTATATCTGCAATAATAGTGATCTTACACCTATATCTGCAGTGATAGTGACCTCACACCTATATCAGCAGTGCTGGTGAATTCACCTATATCTGCAGTAATAGTGATCTCACACCTATATCTGAAGTAATATCGGCAGTGATAGTTATCTCACACCTATATCGGCAGTGATATTGATCTCACACCAATACCTGCAGTGATGGTGATCTCATACCAATGTCTACAGTGATAGAGATCTCACACCCATATATATGCAGTGGTAGTGATCTCACACCAATATCTGCAGTGATGGAGATCTCACACTTATATCTGCAGTAATAGTGATTTCACACCTACATTTGCAGTGATAATGATCTCATACCTATATCTGCAGTGATGAGGATCTCACCTATATCTGCAGCAATAATGATCTCACACCTATATCTGAAGTAATGGTGATCTCACATCTATATTTGCAGTAATAGTGCTCTCACACCCATATCTGAAGTAATGGTGATTTCCCACCTATATCTGCAGTGATGGTTATCTCACACATATATCTGCAGTGATGGTGATCTCACACTTAGGCCTGGGCGTAGTTCGTGTAGCCGCACTCCGCGGAGCTACGCGAAGATGCACTTGCACTCCGCAAACTACGCATAGCTCCGCGAGCATGCGTAGTAGCTTGCTTGACCCGTTCGCGAGCCATTTTTCGTCTTCGGGAGCGCCGTGGAACTCTGGAACCTGCTCGACACCACATCTCCAGACGTCTCTAGGGAAAAGGAGTGGTTCACAGGAAAAGCGGCCAACACCGAGCGGACGAAATAGACGTGACCTGGGAATACACCTTGAGAAATTGAAACTTGAAAAATAATCGGAGATTTTGAAAATAAGTCAATATTATGAAGATCTGTAAAATGAACACATGACATTGTAAATAGCCTTGAAAAAGCCCCGGCGCAATTCGCCACAGGGGGCGAAACACGTGTCGGCTGTTCATGTTTTAATCGTATTTAATAAAAGTAATTTTTCTACATCATATGGACTCCTGATTCTGATTACATGAACAAGGATTCAGCCTAAGGATATCAACAATTTGGTCAAACACACTCATCATCCCTTTCAAAGACATCTCCAGACGTCGCCTTCCTCACGGAAACATGGATGAATGCCTCCTCAGCGCCCGACATCGCCGTCGCCATCCCGGACGGATACAAGATCACCCGGAGAGACCGCGTCAAAGAGACAGGAGGAGGCATCGCCATCGTCCACAAGAACACCATATGCATCACGACCAACTCAGACGACACCCTCACAGCTGCTTAACATCTTCACTTCCAGATACACACCGACCCCAAGACCACACTCAGAGGCACCCTCATCTACAGACCCCCAGGACCTCACACACAATTCAGCGAAGACATCGCAGACTTCATCAGCCCGCACACCCTCGCCTCCGCTGACTACATCCTCCTAGGGGACCTCAACTTCCACCTGGAGAACAACAACGACAACACCACCACCACCTTGCTGGACAACCTCGCCAACCTCGGACTCATGCAACTGGTGAACACCCCCACCCACTGCGCCGGACACACGCTTGACCCAGTCTTCTCCTCCAGCAAGTACATCTCCTTCAGCCACTCCACCGGACTCCACTGGACAGACCACAGCTGCGTCCACTTCAGCTTCAGAAAGACCACGACTCACCACCACCCGCAACAGGTTCCCCGCAGGAACTGGAACAAGATCACCACCGACCAGCTCACCACTTCACTGAGCCAGAACCCTCCCGCCAGCTCAACGGACCCCAACCAAGCAGCCAACAACCTCACACAGTGGATCACCAATTGCGCTCGGCCAACCAGCCTCGACCACTCGCAGTCCGGCTTCCGCGCCAACCACAGCACCGAGACCGCCCTCATCGCAGCCACTGACGACATCCGAGCCCTGCTCGACAACTGGGAAACAGCGGCCCTCATCCTCCTGGACCTCTCCGCAGCATTCGATACGGTCTGCCACCGCACCCTAGTGCAGCGCCTCAGCAACATCGGAATCCAAGAGAAGGCACTGGAATGGATCATCTCGTTCCTCACTGGAAGAACCCAGAGAGTCCGCCTCCCCCGTACAGATCCAAGGCCACCGAAGTCATATGCGGCGTACCACAAGGATCATCACTCAGCCCCACCCTCTTCAACGTCTACATGAGCCCCCTCGCAGCCATCGTACGCCAACACAACCTCAACATCATCTCCTACGCCGACGACACCCAGCTGATCCTCTCCCTCACCAACGACCCAGGAACCGCCAGAACCAACCTACACGAAGGGATGAAAGACATAGTCAAGTGGATGAGGAACAGCCGCCTGAAACTGAACTCAGACAAGACGGAAGTCCTCATCCTTGAATCATCACCCTCCACCTGGGACGACTCCTGGTGGCACCCTGCCCTGGGCAGGGCACCCAAACCAACGGACCACGCACGCAACCTGGGCTTCATTCTGGACTCCTCCCTCTCGATGACCAGATAAGTCAACGCCTTCTAATCATCATGCTTCAACATCCTACGCATGCTCCGAAGATCTTCCGATGGCTCTCCACCGAAACCAGGAAGACGGTCACACAGGCGTCTCGTCACCAGCCGACTGGACTACGGAAACACCCTCTATACCGGAACCACAGCCAAACTCCAGAAAATACTCTAACACATCCAGAACGCCTCCGCACGACTCATCTTGGACATCCCCCGACACAGCCACATCTCCGGACACCTGAGAGACCTTCACTGGCTCCCCTTCAGCAAGAGAATCACGTTCCAACTCCTCACCCACGAACACAAGGCCCTCCACGACCTGGGCCCCAGGTACCTCAACAACCGCCTGACCTTCTACACTCCCACCCGCCAGCTACGATCGACCAGCCACCCCCTCGCCGCCGTGCCACGCATCCGAAGATCCACCATGGGAGGAAGATCCTTCTCCTACCTGGCAGCCAAGACTTGGAACTCCCTCCCCATCCACCTCCGCCTGACCCAAGACCACCTCTGCTTCAGGAAGCAACTCAAGACATGGCTGTTCGAGCAGTAGCGGACCCCCCTCCTCCAAGCGCCTTGAGACCCTCTGGGTGAGTAGCGCGCTATACAAATATCCTGATTGATTGATTGCCTGCATGCTCGGGATGTGTAGCGCGCGAAGTTACCCATGAGGTTTGTCCCGCCCGCTCGCGTCCCCTTATTTCCGGTCACTACTAACGTGTTCGCGAGTTATTCTGTGCCAGATTGCAGTTTCTGCGTGTTCGGCAACTCGATCTTACCGACAAGCATCCTCGCACACGCGAAAATGCTATTGAGCGCGCGAGAACTACGCTACGCAGCAGTTTGCGGAGTATTCTACAACTTTGCGTTCTCCGCGGAGCGCGGAGTTGCCGAAACTCCGCAAACTCCGCGAACGGAGCGTAGTTCTTCGCCCAGGGTTAACCAATATCTGCTGTGATAGTGATCTCACACCTATGTCTGCAGTGATAGTGATCTCACGCCAATATCTGCAGTGATGGTGATCTCACACCAATATCTGCGGTGAAAATCATCTCACACCTATATCTTCAGTAATAGTGATCTTGCACCTATATCTGCAATGACGGTGATCTCACACCTATATCTGCAGTAATAGTGATCTCACACCTATATCTGCAGTGATAGTGATCTCACCCCTATATCTGAAGTAATGGTGATCTCACACCCATATCTGCAGTGATATTGATCTCACACCTATATCTACAGTGACGGTGGTCTCACACCTATATCTGCAGTGATATTAATCTCACACCTATATCTGCAGTGATAGTGATCTCACACCTTTATCTGAAGTAATAGTGATCTCACACCTATATCTGACATCTCCTCTACCACAATATGTCTCGCAGAGCGAGCAATGCATGCACGCTGCAACACTAGGCGAGACCTACAAGGGGTGGTTACGGAAAACCTTCCACCCTGTGGTGGGCACCCCATGGTGCCTGCCACACTATGCATGGTTGGGAAGAGGAGACCCCTAGGTAATCCCACGGGCCCCAACCAGGGGCTTCCGAGTAAAGGGGGGCCTGCTACAGGTCCCCGAAATCTGCTTCTGACAACCAATCTCTGTCAGACAGGCTGATTCGGAAAGGCATTAGGAATCCGACATTGCAATCGCTCCGTCGGAAATGCGGTCCATAGAGACGTACACGTCGGCTCCGACCAACTCGGTGTCTCCAAATGCCGCTCCGAAACGAGTCAGACAGTCCGAACTGTTTCCGACCATTGTAATCAGTCGGTCAGACATGTTTCAGTCAATCAGAATCAAGGCTTCCGAATCAGATTCGGATAAACCGAATGCCGTTTGGAACCTTTTCGACCAACATCGTAATCGGCCCCTTAGTCTGCGTTCTAGGTTTTGCGGGGAAACCTAGTGTAGTACTTTTGTTTAATTTTTTTAATTGTACATCTTAATTTTTTGGGGTACTTTTTGTAAATACCCAAGTACTTTCTAGGTAGTACCGTGGTACTCTGGAATTGTTTTTGAAAATACATAAAATAATAAAACTTTTAGCTACCTTTATATGCTTATATAAAGTAATCCATCTCTGCTTATCCACGTATAAAACAGTAGTACACTATATGTACGCTTAAAGTACATAATGCAGACTAAGGGTCCGATTACGTTGTCGTTCGGAAACCTTTCCGACCGAATCGTTCTCGGAATCATTTCTGAACGAATTGGGTTCTGCGAGTCTGGTCGGTGCTTCCCAACATTGTTTGGTTGGACTCACATTGACTTCAAAGGGAGCCTGTGTTCTGAATGGGAACACAGACTCCCATTGAAAAAAGGGGTGGTTGGGGAAAACCTTGCACCCTGTGGTGGGCACCCCATGGTGCCTTCCACGTTGTGCATGGTTGGAAGGAAGGGACCCTTGGGTCCCCCCACACGCCTCCGGGTGAAGGGGGGCCTGCAATGGCCTCTCAAAGACAGATTCTGACAGTCATTTTGTGTCAGGCAGACCGAATCATAACGGCTGTATGAGTCGGTCATCGTAATCGCTTGTTCGAAAACCATGTCCAGAGAGTTGTACGATTTGCCCCTGAAAGACTTGGCTTGTCCGAATGCCTTTTGGAACCGTTTTGGACAGCCCGAATGGTTTCCGGGCATTGTAATCGTACATTGGGAGATGGGTTCTAAATCGGATTCTGATATTCGGAATCCCATTCGGAGCCTTTCCAAGCGACATCGAAATCGCCCACTAAGTGTAGTCTAAACAATAGGGCTGCCTTTTAATTAGGGCTTTCATTACCTAATCATATACTGTTTTTTCATTGTGATGTACTGTGGTATACGAAACAGGGGTCCTAGGGAGTTACGATGTAACAGGAGATGCTAATATAGACCACAATCAGTACTATATTTTTTATCGCCCAGCCGGGCGTAGAGTAATTTATTACAAATAACATAGAATTACATTGACCTAGAGAGGGTCAAAATATGAACAACAAGATAGGGTACAGTCCTGTACCTATCCCGCAAGGTTGGAAAACCAATAGAGTCAAGCAAGGTAGAAGGAAGGGAAGAGGGTTTTCAGGCAAGAAGAAAAGATTTTTAGAGCCAAAGGATGGCTTGCGATTAAAATAGATAGTTTCGCAAAGTACATCCAACAGTGTCAACAGTAGATTATACACATTGGATCATATGTAACACTGTTCAGAGCATCGACGTTTCGATCCCTAAGGGCTCTTAATGAAATGGGATCATCATCAGGACAATTTACAATCATAGCCTGTATTACAATGCGAATGCCTGTAAGGAAAAAAGTGGGGGGAAAAAATAGAAACATAAAGTAAGGCATCCGCCTGAATTGATAAGAATTTAAAAACGACAGGGCCCAAGTGCTACTTATAAAGGCCGTTGCTGTGTTACTACTCGCGGACACTTGACTAGTGTGAAGGTGAGTAGTGATATTCATAACGTTTAAAAAAAGTTGAAAAAACGGCGCAGTGACATGGTGATAGGTCTATATCAGTGAAGATGGTGGTCTCATCTTTGTGCGCAATTCTTGAAGCATGTGCAGTGGTTTCGTGTGTCGGATTTGGGAGCATGGTTGGGTTCAGTTAACATGCAATGGTGGTGAAAGTGGGTGAGGGATACAAGTGGGCAAACTGACTGTCTGTGGGCAGTCATCAAGCCATGGTCAAAAAATACCTTCACAAGTCCAAGATCAAGGTCGTGATGGCATGATTGTTTCTTAGTTGGAGAGGATTTCTCTTTCCGGCTCTAGGAGCTGATTGCTGTATGGTAAAAGAACATTACCATGAGCGGGTTTATGAGGGCAGTGAAGCCGAGGTCAAGGAAGTGAGGATTGAGGCTTACCTGGCCGCACTTTGGGCAGCCGTGGGGTGGAAGTGGAACACGATGGTTTCTTCCCGTTTTAAGAGTAGGTTGACTCCTTTGTTTTGATCCGCAGACTCAATGCTAAATGACAAGGATTAGAATTACGACAGGCTCTCCAATTGGCAGTGGGTTCGAGGTTGAGCTGCGTTTGGGAGTGGGCTTACCTTACTTCTCGATGGAAGCGGCGGTGGGGTGGTGGGAGAAACTCAATGGTCTTCTCCCTCTTCAATGGCAGCGCGAATCCGCTGTGCATAGGTGTCTCCGGGTTGTTCTTTTAAAGCCGGAAATTGATAAAGGAAGGACTAGGTACCACTTCCTGGTACTTGGCGGCCATCTTGGAGTGGCAAGGTCGGGATGGCCAGAGTACAACTTGGTTGTGTTTACAGTGGCCATTTTGGAGGGGCGTGGGTGATGACGGACAATTTGAGTGAGTGAATTGTGCAGTTTTGTGCTCATAACCGATAGTAGTGAAGGCCGTCTGTGCTCCTCATTCATACACATTGGATTTGACAGCAATTTAAGAACGCATTGTTTTAGTCTTCACATTTCCAATTCTCAAAGTCTTTTCAATTTGTAGTGATGCAAGAAAGTCATTTATGTACATCCAGTTGAGCTTTCATAGTAGGGATGTCCAGTCCTCTGTTCGATTCAGTCCGTTGCGAATAGAGTCTAGCAATATGATGCACTTCAGCTCTTCTTTATTCAGGAGACTGGTCATGCTCCCCCCTCTCCCTGGGGAAGTTTCAGTGCCTTTAGTACCGTCCAACGGATGTCATCCTCATCATGGTTGGTCTCCAGGAAGTGTTCCACCAAAGGGGCATTTGGCGTGCGGCATCTGATGCGGCTCCTGTGCTGGCAAATCCGGGTCTTGAGTTTTTGAGATGTTTGCCCAACATAATTTTTGGTGCATGGACATTGGATCAAATAAATAACATTGCTAGTGTTGCAATTTGTAAGTGTGTTGCATTTAAAGGTGACATTATCAAACACAAAACTTTTCCCTTCAATTGTTAAGTTACACACTGTACAACTACCACATTTGACGTGTCCGACAATGGGGGACAGACCCCATGCTGACTCAAGAGTAGAAGAATTGGTTGGACTTGGTAGTGGTGCACGAACCAGATGGTCCTTTAAATTCTTGCTCTTTTTAAATGCAAACAAGGGACGTTCGATCTCTAGAATTCCAGCGTTAATTACTGGCCAATGTCTTAGGATCATTTTTCTCAGGTTGTTGGAAATGGGGGAGAATGTTGTCACACAGGCTATCCTGTCCATATTTTTCTTTGGGTTTGGGACAAGGAGCGTTTCACGCGGGCGGTACCAAGCCCTTTTGAGGGCGTTTTTGACTATTTTCCTCGGGTAGCCCCTATTCTTTCGTTTATTGGCCAGGGTAGAGCTTTCTCGAAAATAATCCTCCTTATGGGAACAATTTCGCCTGATTCGCAAGAATTGGGAAAATGGTAAGGAGTCCCTCAGAGCCCTGGGGTGATTACTTGAATACTCTAGCAAGGTATTTCTCTCCGTGGGCTTTCTATAAAGCTTTGTCAATAGCTCGCCTTCCTGGTGAAAGATAGTCAAATCCAGGAAGTTTATGGAGTTTTTGTCAGATGTTGAGGTAAATTGGAGTCCCAAACAGTTATTGTTCATCCAGTGTAAAAAGTGGCGCAGTACATTGACGTCTAATCTCCATATCATGAAGATGTCATCAATGTATCTGCGCCACATGATGATACCGGAGAAGAAAGGATTGGAGGGTACAAGAATTGCCTGTCTTTCTATCTCGTCCATAAACAATATGGCCAGGTTCGGGGCAAAAATAGCACCCATGGAGGTCCCCTTGATTTGTTGGTAGAAGTGACCTTGGAATGTGAAAAAATTCTTTGTTAAGCAGAGTTCCAATAACTTGCAAATGAAAGATGTTGGAATAGCATGTGGGCGGGGGCGGCTATCTAGAGTTCTCTGTATAACAAGTAAAGCCGCTGTTTGTGGGATATTCGTATACAGAGACTCCACGTCCATGGTGCACAGGGTATCGGTCAGGGGATTGAAGGGATGGTGCTCGATCAGGTTGATCATGGACATGGAGTCACGTACATAGCAGAGTGTTGGGGGGACAAATTCTTTTATAAAGAAATCAACAAATGCCCCTAAGGGTTCTAAAATGGAACCGCAAGCCGAAACAATTGGGCGGCCTGGGGGGGTACTGAGATTTTTATGAATCTTCGGTAGAGTGTAAATTACCAGGATTCTAGGACTTTTCACGTTTAAGTAATTAAACTCTTTTTTGGTCAGGAAGCCTTCTGATACTGCCTCAGTTGTTATTTTCCGTATTAGTTCCTGAATGGACTTGGTCGGGTTGGATGCAAGCCTAAAGTAGTGGTCTGTATTGTTTAGTTGTTGTTGGAATTCACTTGTGTAAGAGTCAAGCTCCTGTATAACAATTCCTCCCCCTTTATCTGCACTTTTGATCACTATTGAATCATTACTTTTTAGAGAGCTTATGGCCTCTTTTTCTTTTAGTGTGATATTATAAGGTATGAACTTTCTTTGTTGTTTCATGTTTGAGAGGTCCTTAAGTACTAGTTTTTCGAATGTAGTGACCTCTGACGGTATCATACTAGCCAATGGTAAAAAGGTCGAAGGAGGGCGGAAAGGAGTTTGAGCATTTATTTCCGAAGATGGGTGGATTTGGAAAAATGCTTTTAAGCGTACTCGTCTGAAGAATCTTAAGAGTTCGGTATGTAGCTCCATAAAGTTAGGTGCCACTGTTGGAACAAAAGTGAGGCCTTTTTTCAAGAGAGAGTTCGTCTTGTGCCAGCAAGTGAGTGGAAAGATTAAAGATTGGGATGGTGTCTACTGTGGAGGTAGTCTGTGTTACCATTGGTAATAATTGTTCCGTGTCCTCCGTTCGCCTGGTGGATTGACTCATCTCTGGGGTTTTTTGATGCGCCCTCGTTGAGTTCTGATGTGCTCCACCACGTCTCGATGTACTGGATCCTTCACCGGCGTCTGAATTGTCAGACGACTCGGCCGAAGTATCGGAGAAACCTACCAGGTTTTGTCTCCTATTAAATCTACCCCACGGTCTATTTTGTTGGGGGTAAATAGACGCCGGTGAAGGATCCAGTACATCGAGACGTGGTGGAGCACATCAGAACTCGAGTACTTTTTTACCGAGAGGCCAGCAAGAACCACCTCAACGAGGGCGCGTCAAAAAACCCCAGAGATGGGTCAATCCACCAGGCGAACGGAGGACACGGAACAATTATTACCAATGGTAACACAGACTACCTCCACAGTAGACACCATCCCAATCTTTAATCTTTCCACTCACTTGCTGGCACAAGACGAACTCTCTCTCTTGAAAAAAGGCCTCACTTTTGTTCCAACAGTGGCACCTAACTTTATGGAGCTACATACCGAACTCTTAAGATTCTTCAGACGAGTACGCTTAAAAGCATTTTTCCAAATCCACCCATCTTCGGAAATAAATGCTCAAACTCCTTTCCGCCCTCCTTCGACCTTTTTACCATCGGCTAGTATGATACCGCCAGAGGTCACTACATTCGAAAAACTAGTACTTAAGGACCTCTCAAACATGAAACAACAAAGAAAGTTCATACCTTATAATATCACACTAAAAGAAAAAGAGGCCATTAGCTCTCTAAAAAGTAATGATTCCAAAGTGATCAAAAGTGCAGATAAAGGGGGAGGAATTGTTATACAGGAGCTTGACTCTTACACAAGTGAAATCCAACGACAACTAAACAATACAGACCACTACCTTAGGCTTGCATCCAACCCGACCAAGTCCATTCAGGAACTAATACGGAAAATAACAACTGAGGCAGTATCAGAAGGCTTCCTGACCAAAAAAGAGTTTAATTACTTAAACGTGAAAAGTCCTAGAATCCCGGTAATTTACACTCTACCGAAGATTCATAAAAATCTCACTACCCCCCCAGGCCGCCCAATTGTTTCGGCTTGCGGTTCCATTTTAGAACCCTTAGGGGCATTTGTTGATTTCTTTATAAAAGAATTTGTCCCCCCAACACTCTGCTATGTACGTGACTCCATGTCCATGATCAACCTGATCGAGCACCATCCCTTCAATCCCCTGACCGATACCCTGTGCACCATGGACGTGGAGTCTCTGTATACGAATATCCCACAAACAGCGGCTTTACTTGTTATACAGAGAACTCTAGATAGCCGCCCCCGCCCACATGCTATTCCAACATCTTTCATTTGCAAGTTATTGGAACTCTGCTTAACAAAGAATTTTTTCACATTCCAAGGTCACTTCTACCAACAAATCAAGGGGACCTCCATGGGCGCTATTTTTGCCCCGAACCTGGCCATATTGTTTATGGACGAGATAGAAAGACAGGCAATTCTTGTACCCTCCAATCCTTTCTTCTCCGGTATCATCATGTGGCGCAGATACATTGATGACATCTTCATGATATGGAGATTAGACGTCAATGTACTGCGCCACTTTTTACACTGGATGAACAATAACTGTTTGGGACTCCAATTTACCTCAACATCTGACAAAAACTCCATAAACTTCCTGGATTTGACTATCTTTCACCAGGAAGGCGAGCTATTGACAAAGCTTTATAGAAAGCCCACGGAGAGAAATACCTTGCTAGAGTATTCAAGTAATCACCCCAGGGCTCTGAGGGACTCCTTACCATTTTCCCAATTCTTGCGAATCAGGCGAAATTGTTCCCATAAGGAGGATTATTTTCGAGAAAGCTCTACCCTGGCCAATAAACGAAAGAATAGGGGCTACCCGAGGAAAATAGTCAAAAACGCCCTCAAAAGGGCTTGGTACTGCCCGCGTGAAACACTCCTTGTCCCAAACCCAAAGAAAAATATGGACAGGATAGCCTGTGTGACAACATTCTTCCCCATTTCCAACAACCTGAGAAAAATGATCCTAAGACATTGGCCAGTAATTAACGCTGGAATTCTAGAGATTGAACGTCCCTTGTTTGCATTTAAAAAGAGCAAGAATTTAAAGGACCATCTGGTTCGTGCAGCACTACCAAGTCCAACCAATTCTTCTACTCTTGAGTCAGCATGGGTTCTGTCCCCCATTGTCGGACACGTCAAATGTGGTAGTTGTACAGTGTGTAACTTAACAATTGAAGGGAAAAGTTTTGTGTTTGATTATGTCACCTTTAAATGCAACACACTTACAAATTGCAACACTAGCAATGTTATTTATTTGATCCAATGTCCATGCAACAAAAATTATGTTGGGCAAACATCTCAAAAAATCAAGACCCGGATTTGCCAGCACAGGAGCCGCATCAGATGCCGCACGCCAAATGCCCTTTTGGTGGAACACTTCCTGGAGACCAACCATGATGAGGATGACATCCGTTGGACGGTACTAAAGGCACTGAAACTTCCCCAGAGAGGGGGGAGCATGACCAGTCTCCTGAATAAAGAAGAGCTGAAGTGCATCATATTGCTAGACTCTATTCGCAACGGACTGAATCGAACAGAGGATTGGACATCCCTACTATGAAAGCTCAACTGGATGTACATAAATGACTTTCTTGCATCACTACAAATTGAAAAGACTTTGAGAATTGGAAATGTGAAGACTAAAACAATGTGTTCTTAAATTGCTGTCAAATCCAATGTGTATAAATGAGGAGCACAGACGGCCTTCACTACTAGCGGTTATGAGCACAAAACTGCACAATTCACTCACTCTAATTGTCCGTCATCACCCACGCCCCTCCAAAATGGCCACTGTAAACACAACCAAGTTGTACTCTGGCCATCCCGACCTTGCCACTCCAAGATGGCCGCCAAGTACCAGGAAGTGGTACCTAGTCCTTCCTTTATCAATTTCCGGCTTTAAAAGAACAACCCGGAGACACCTATGCACAGCGGATTCGCGCTGCCATTGAAGGGGGAGAAGACCATTGAGTTTCTCCCACCACCCCACCGCCGCTTCCATCGAGAAGTAAGGTAAGCCCACTCCCAAACGCAGCTCAACCTCGAACCCACTGCCAATTGGAGAGCCTGTCGTAATTCTAATCCTTGTCATTTAGCATTGAGTCTGCGGATCAAAACAAAGGAGTCAACCTACTCTTAAAACGGGAAGAAACCATCGTGTTCCACTTCCACCCCACGGCTGCCCAAAGTGTGGCCAGGTAAGCCTCAATCCTCACTTCCTTGACCTCGGCTTCACTGCCCTCATAAACCTGCTCATGGTAATGTTCTTTTACCATACAGCAATCAGCTCCTAGAGCCGGAAAGAGAAATCCTCTCCAACTAAGAAACAATCATGCCATCACGACCTTGATCTTGGACTTGTGAAGGTATTTTTTGACAATGGCTTGATGACTGCCCACAGACAGTCAGTTTGCCCACTTGTATCCCTCACCCACTTTCACCACCATTGCATGTTAACTGAACCCAACCATGCTCCCAAATCCGACACACAAAACCACTGCACATGCTTCAAGAATTGCGCACAAAGATGAGACCATGTAGAGAAAGACGGTGTAGCTAAACTCTAAAGGAATTGATACTCCCTAAAATAGAATCTAAACACAATAATAGACCCTTTAGAGCAATCAAATAAATGTGTGCTGAAACAAAAATTTATACGAAAAATCCTTTAATTTATTATATATTATTTGTTTTTAGTATATTTTGTTTGTTATTTATATCTTTTGTACAGGATTCATTCACTTTTTTCATTCATTGTTTACATTTGAGATAAAAATTTGATGTGTATTCCCAGGTTATCAAAAAGTGTTAATAAGTGAAAACAAAGACATTTACACAGACACAATCACATATATACATTAAACCCCGTGATATACGAAAATATTCAGTTGTTGGTAATTTGATGAAGGCAAAGCGGTTGAGTGGAACTACGCGCGTTTCGGCCTGAGGCCTTCGTCAGGTGACCGTCAATCGTATATTAAACATAAATCAAAAAATAGTGATAAACCCTAAACAGAAAAAACAAGAACAAAAAACATTTTAAATATATTTACAATTCAGACACACTACTATATTACAGTTATTTACAACTCAGTTTCTATTTCTATATTTAGCGGGTCTATTGACGTTGCTGTAAGAAACTATGATCCTTTTCTAGCTTTTTACTAAAACCTCCAAATTTATAATAAACGCCAGACTATCTAGTTTTCATGCTCTCCAGATACATCAGTATTAACAGTATGCATTACTAACTAGTAAAGAAATCGGCACTTCAAGTGTTTCTATTTTATTTACAGTTCTAGTTTTTGATAGTCTTCTTAGGGTTTTTGTACCAACAGCTCTATATTAGGCATTAGAATTTCATAAACAGAAAGGTAGAACAACAAAAGAGAGTTTAAATAATAAGTATAGATATTAATACAAAGAAATAAGGCCTTAAATAATTAACATACAGGAAACCTAACTAATGAGATAAAAAGATGAGGATTAGGGATGTCAGTGAAAGGAAGTAAGGACTATATCTACTTACACAACAAAAGACAGGATGACGTATCAACGTTTTTGCTTCTTGTGATGTCAGATTTATCGTTAATTCAATGTTGGGTATTCTGAAAAATAGATATGTACCCATTTGAGTTCTAATTCAGCTATGTATTATTTTTTAACCAAAGGAATAAGGTTCTCTAATCTATAAAGAAATACCTTATTTACTCCTGCCACGTGGTTTTAATGTCCATCAAATCACATCGTGTATTTAAAGGGTAATTGTGAAGCTTTGGAATCCTTAATTTACAGGACTGGTTCTAAATTTCAGCGAGAACAAAAAAAGGGGTTACTATTTGAAAATCTTTTTATGAGATTGAAATTTTAATAACTTGGTGCCTTTATATATTCTATGTTATTTAAATCTTACTAATATTTTTTTATTTACTACTTAGAAGCACGTAATGTACAAGTAGATAGAGATTTTATAAAAAAGACAAGTCCTAGCTTTCTACTATGTTTTAACGTTATCTTGGTGTGTTTATCTACTATACCCACTGGGTAGTATTGATCTTTTAAACACAAGTTTTGTACTGCATAAGCGCATACCTTAAAAATCTGGCATTTCTGAAGTATATATTTTTTTCCGCACTGTGAGCTACCGGAGAGGTACAAGCTTTTAAGACACTTTCTGTATTTTTATTCTGAATCTAGGGGGACATAAAATGAGAGACAATTCTATGTTACCATATTTAAATAATGCTATTTGCTATTTAGTGTTGCCCAGGTAGGGCATGTTGATGTCTTTACCTTAATTTAGTGGCGCTTTCAGCTGTACTTGCTTGGGATATTTGCCTCTGGTAAATGGAATACAGAATGGAGGCAGGATTAAAATCAACGTACCAATGTGAGTTTAACCTTTTTTACAAAAACCGTTTCTACATTAGCTAGCACGTTCTGCTTAGCGAACTCAGAACCTACCTTACACTTCCGGTGCCAAAGCGTTCTATCGGGGGTTCTGTTATGCTGGTGCTTCCGATGTCCGCGATCTAAACGGACTGGGCGAATACGTGCTTTTTATTTGGAAAAGCGCGCGTTCGTTTACTCGCGTTACAGAGCTGACAGCTGTGTCCAATTACTCCGGGCGCAGCTGAATGACGTAGCCCGAACGGGACAAGGATTCCATTTGTTTACACGGAGATAGACACCCTTATCCAAAAATGATGACATCTCCGTGTAAACAAATGGAATCCTTGTCCCGTTCGGGCTACGTCATTCAGCTGCGCCCGGAGTAATTGGACACAGCTGTCAGCTCTGTAACGCGAGTAAACGAACGCGCGCTTTTCCAAATAAAAAGCACGTATTCGCCCAGTCCGTTTAGATCGCGGACATCGGAAGCACCAGCATAACAGAACCCCCGATAGAACGCTTTGGCACCGGAAGTGTAAGGTAGGTTCTGAGTTCGCTAAGCAGAACGTGCTAGCTAATGTAGAAACGGTTTTTGTAAAAAAGGTTAAACTCACATTGGTACGTTGATTTTAATCCTGCCTCCATTCTGTATTCCATTTACCAGAGGCAAATATCCCAAGCAAGTACAGCTGAAAGCGCCACTAAATTAAGGTAAAGACATCAACATGCCCTACCTGGGCAACACTAAATAGCATTATTTAAATATGGTAACATAGAATTGTCTCTCATTTTATGTCCCCCTAGATTCAGAATAAAAATACAGAAAGTGTCTTAAAAGCTTGTACCTCTCCGGTAGCTCACAGTGCGGAAAAAAATATATACTTCAGAAATGCCAGATTTTTAAGGTATGCGCTTATGCAGTACAAAACTTGTGTTTAAAAGATCAATACTACCCAGTGGGTATAGTAGATAAACACACCAAGATAACGTTAAAACATAGTAGAAAGCTAGGACTTGTCTTTTTTATAAAATCTCTATCTACTTGTACATTACGTGCTTCTAAGTAGTAAATAAAAAAATATTAGTAAGATTTAAATAACATAGAATATATAAAGGCACCAAGTTATTAAAATTTCAATCTCATAAAAAGATTTTCAAATAGTAACCCCTTTTTTTGTTCTCGCTGAAATTTAGAACCAGTCCTGTAAATTAAGGATTCCAAAGCTTCACAATTACCCTTTAAATACACGATGTGATTTGATGGACATTAAAACCACGTGGCAGGAGTAAATAAGGTATTTCTTTATAGATTAGAGAACCTTATTCCTTTGGTTAAAAAATAATACATAGCTGAATTAGAACTCAAATGGGTACATATCTATTTTTCAGAATACCCAACATTGAATTAACGATAAATCTGACATCACAAGAAGCAAAAACGTTGATACGTCATCCTGTCTTTTGTTGTGTAAGTAGATATAGTCCTTACTTCCTTTCACTGACATCCCTAATCCTCATCTTTTTATCTCATTAGTTAGGTTTCCTGTATGTTAATTATTTAAGGCCTTATTTCTTTGTATTAATATCTATACTTATTATTTAAACTCTCTTTTGTTGTTCTACCTTTCTGTTTATGAAATTCTAATGCCTAATATAGAGCTGTTGGTACAAAAACCCTAAGAAGACTATCAAAAACTAGAACTGTAAATAAAATAGAAACACTTGAAGTGCCGATTTCTTTACTAGTTAGTAATGCATACTGTTAATACTGATGTATCTGGAGAGCATGAAAACTAGATAGTCTGGCGTTTATTATAAATTTGGAGGTTTTAGTAAAAAGCTAGAAAAGGATCATAGTTTCTTACAGCAACGTCAATAGACCCGCTAAATATAGAAATAGAAACTGAGTTGTAAATAACTGTAATATAGTAGTGTGTCTGAATTGTAAATATATTTAAAATGTTTTTTGTTCTTGTTTTTTCTGTTTAGGGTTTATCACTATTTTTTGATTTATGTTTAATATACGATTGACGGTCACCTGACGAAGGCCTCAGGCCGAAACGCGCGTAGTTCCACTCAACCGCTTTGCCTTCATCAAATTACCAACAACTGAATATTTTCGTATATCACGGGGTTTAATGTATATATGTGATTGTGTCTGTGTAAATGTCTTTGTTTTCACTTATTAACACTTTTTGATAACCTGGGAATACACATCAAATTTTTATCTCAAATGTAAACAATGAATGAAAAAAGTGAATGAATCCTGTACAAAAGATATAAATAACAAACAAAATATACTAAAAACAAATAATATATAATAAATTAAAGGATTTTTCGTATAAATTTTTGTTTCAGCACACATTTATTTGATTGCTCTAAAGGGTCTATTATTGTGTTTAGATTCTATTTTAGGGAGTATCAATTCCTTTAGAGTTTAGCTACACCGTCTTTCTCTACATAGTTTACCTTCCCTACAAGTAGCTAACTGTTTACATTGTAGGGGCCCCTTCTTTCTCACACAAAGATGAGACCACCATCTTCACTGATATAGACCTATCACCATGTCACTGCGCCGTTTTTTCAACTTTTTTTAAACGTTATGAATATCACTACTCACCTTCACACTAGTCAAGTGACCGCGAGTAGTAACACAGCAACGGCCTTTATAAGTAGCACTTGGGCCCTGTCGTTTTTAAATTCTTATCAATTCAGGCGGATGCCTTACTTTATGTTTCTATTTTTTCCCCCCACTTTTTTCCTTACAGGCATTCGCATTGTAATACAGGCTATGATTGTAAATTGTCCTGATGATGATCCCATTTCATTAAGAGCCCTTAGGGATCGAAACGTCGACGCTCTGAACAGTGTTACATATGATCCAATGTGTATAATCTACTGTTGACACTGTTGGATGTACTTTGCGAAACTATCTATTTTAATCGCAAGCCATCCTTTGGCTCTAAAAATCTTTTCTTCTTGCCTGAAAACCCTCTTCCCTTCCTTCTACCTTGCTTGACTCTATTGGTTTTCCAACCTTGCGGGATAGGTACAGGACTGTACCCTATTTTGTTGTTCATATTTTGACCCTCTCAGGTCAATGTAATTCTATGTTATTTGTAATAAATTACTCTACGCCCGGCTGGGCGATAAAAAATATAGTACTGATTGTGGTCTATATTAGCATCTCCTGTTACATCGTAACTCCCTAGGACCCCTGTTTCCTATAATAACTGAATTAACCCATGGTCCGAAGGCCCCTCTACGGGTTTCCTTGTGTTCCAAAATGTACTGTGGTATACCACACAATTGCTGTTGTATACTGTTGCACAATCTATCACCAAGTTTTTGTGCCTTATGTGCTTGAATCACAATGGTAAACTTACACTTTTCTGTAAGTTTGCGATTCTTTGTTATTCACAAAAGTATTTTGCTAGTGGTATCTTTATGACTGCGGGGATTCCACACATAATAAGATAGGACTGTCCTATGTTTTTATGTGAAGACACTTCGTAGTCATAAAGAAACTACTCGTAAAAAATCTTTTTGACTAGCAAGCAATCATAAACTTATGCAAAAAGTTTACCTTTGTGCACCAATTTTAACACAGTTTTTTAATGCTGCTATTGAAGGCAACCTTCCACTGACTTGGGGCCAATCTACAATTGTTCCCCATTTTAAAAAAGGCTCTAGGTCAGGGGCACATAATTACCGTACTATCTCCCTTCTGGATTAGTCGATTAAAGTCTTGAGTAGAGTCCTCCTAAACAGACTAGAAATATGAGCAGAGGAAAATGCCATCCTATCGCCTGTACAGTACGGGTTCAGAAGGGGGATAGGTACAGCGGAGCAATGTATAAACCTCGATCTTATTATCAATAAATATACCACGGTTAAAGAAGGAAACTTATTTTTATGTTTCGCTGACTTAAGTAGTGCCTTTGATTTAGTTGAACATTCTCTTTTATGGCCTATTTTATGGGAAATGGGAGCGCCAAAAGAGATCATACATTTCCTGGCAAGACTTTATGAAAGATTGTCTAGCAAAGTGCGCTTTGGGCCTGATGGCGAATGTACTCCCTTTTTTAAGGTCAACACAGGCACCAGGCAAGGTTGCGTTTTAGCACCCTTTTTATTTTCTTTATTTATTAACCAAATTGACATAATCCTTAGAAAGATTCCAGCGGATGCCCCCTTAATAGATGGTAACCCCATCCCAATATTTCTGTATGCAGATGATGCGGTCCTTCTATCACGTACCCAAATTGGCCTCCAACGCCTTATTGACAAATTTCAGTTGCTTACAGACAGTAGGAAACTGCTAATCAATAAAGAAAAACCTTTTGTAATGTCATGCGGAAAGAAGACCAAGCAAAAAAGGACCTTCTATTTAGATGATGTTTAAATTGAAACCGTTAAAATGTTCCGCTATCTTGACATAACATTTTCCGGAGATGGAAGGTGGGTTAACGAACAGGAGAATGTGCACCTCAACATGGTTAGGAACACCAATAGCATTTTTAGATTTGCTGCCAAATTGGGAAACCGCAGAATTAAGGGGCGGGAGTATGGGGTCACCATACCCAAAGCGGCAAGCTAATTCAATACGAGGAAAACTTATTCCTGAAACGCTTGCTGTGTGTCCCAGCTATAGCCTCTACTAAGATAATCCACAGGGAAGTGGACCTAAATTATATTAAGGACCTAGCAGCTTTGCATCCATTGACACTATGGCGGTCTATCTGGTCAAATCCCGAAACAAAATTTACACAGAGTGTAATCAATGACTGTTTAAAGCCAGACCATTGCTCAGGCATCCCATGGCTCAGACATATTGAACATTGGCATAAATTACTCTTTGATCTAGACCCTTTTCTGACGAATCAGGTTGTATCTATATCAAAAAAAGAGCTTAAGGAATCCTTTCTAGAATACACAAGGAATGCCAGGACTGCTGAATGTGAGAAACAATGTACCCTGACTTTTTATTGTGAGCAAAATGTAAGCGAAGGTTTTCAGCCCTATTTAACAGAAGTCACAAGAAACTCCCATCGTTTCATATTAACACATTTAAGACTAGGCACTGTCCATCACCTTGTGGCATTCCCTCACATTAGACGGAATAGTACCTCCCCATGCCCTTGTGACGGTATTTCCAAACAAAGCTGTTGCCATTTTATGTTGTTTTGTAAATTTTACATTTTGCTAAGGAAATTCTACCTAAAACCCATCATTTTAAAATATAAGGTATGATCTACCAAGGCTGCGATGCAGATAATGTTTACTTTGGGATGTTCTGATATATGTTTTTTATGTAGCTACATACATTTTAAGATGTATGACTGCCAGGAAATCAATTATTATTTGAATATTAAGTGTTAGGAATTAATATATGTAACTTTTAGGAGGAGAGCCAAGCCTCTATTTTAGCCCTTGCAAGGGCAGAAGTGCCACTGTCAGGAACACTGTATCTATGTGATTTCTGGTTACTAGCACGCGTCACTTTACTTTTGCGAGTTTGCACATGCGTTGTAAAGGAAATTGCACTTTATTAGTCGTGTTTGCATTTATAAAGTACTGAAGCTTTTGGACATATTTATTGCACTGCCTTTTTGAATTAATGTACATTAGACTTTTATTGAAAATTGTCCTCAGTGTAGACTACGCATTTTGTATGGATATTGCAAGGTTTTAAGCACAAAAATTGTATTATATTTACAGTGCGCGTTCTTATGTTTTATGCTTTATGTCTGCTATATGGTTTATGTATATATACCGAATAAAGCATTTTGAAACTGAAACTGAAATCTTTGTGAATCAGACCGTATGACTTGAAAAGTACTGAACCAATGTACAGCTACTACCAAAAAGGACCTCATAACTTATATTTTTGCAAAATTTCATCTAAATCCGTTCGACTGTTTTCCAGCTATGTTTGTTTAAACAACCCTGTACAACATGACGCAACCACACATGCCACTTCACTCCACTGTATGATATGCCACACCACTCTAACAGTGCACTTTTCTCTATGACACTCCATGCCACTCCCCCATGACACTCCACCCCACTCTAATCTATGCCACTCCACTCACCACACAGTACTCTATTCGATGATGTGCCACTCCACGCCAATCCACTTGAAAAGACACCGCTTCACTCTATGACATGCTACCTCACTCTACCACATTTCACTCCAATGTACGACATGCCACTGCACTCTATACCAATCCACTCTACGACACACCAGTTCACTCTACGTCACTCCACTCTGAGATACTATACCACATGCAACTCTGTGACACGCAACTCCACTCTACTGTAAGACTTGCCACTCCACTCTATGCCTCTCCACTCTACAACCTGCCACTGCACTCTACCAGAGTCCACTCCACTCTAAAACACTTCACGCCACTCCACTCTTCGACACACCACTGCATTTGACAATCTGACACTCCACTCTGACATTCCCCTCAAATTCACTCAACAATACACCACTCCACTCTATGACATACCACTCAACTTCTACCACATTTCACTCCACTCTATGACAGTCACTCCCCTCTGACATCTCAGTTCACTATACGCCACTCCACTCTAAGATACTGTACCAAACTCCACCCTGTGACACACCACTCCACTCTACTGTAAGACACGTCACTCCACTCTACAACCTATCACTCTACTCTACCAGAGTCCATTCCACTCTATAACATTCCACGCCACTTCACTCTACGACACACCACCACACTTAGAGAATGCCACTCCACCTTATAACTCACCACTCCACTCTACAACAGGACACTTTACTCTCTGCTACTCCAGCCTATAACATCGCCTTCAATCCACGCCACTCCAATATTTGCCTTTCCACTCTAAGAAGCTGTATGACATGCCACTTATGACATGCAACTCTACTCTACTGTCTGACATGCCACTACACTCTACTGCACTCCACTCTTTGCCACTCCACTCTATGCCACTCGTCTTTACACCAGTTCACTCCACACTAGACCACTCTAAGCAATTACACCCTACACCACTCCACTCTACTTAACATTAAGCTAATCTACTACACTTGACTTCACTGCACTCTACTTCACTGTGCAACACTTGACCTCTCTCTATGCCTCTGTACTGTACACCACTCTACCCCAATTCACTATGCGCCACTCTACTCTATTCCACTTCACTGTCCCACACTTCACTTCAGCCCACTTAACTCTACCCCACTTCACTGTAAGCCACTATACCCTACCCCCACTCTACATTATGCCACTTCACTGTACTCCACTTCACAGTCCCCACTTCACTCTATTGTATCCAACTCTACTCTATGTCAATCTACTCTACCCCACCTCAATCAGCCCCACTTCATTCTACTCTACCCCACTTCATTTTACTCCACTACACAGTACCCGTCTTTACTCTCCGTCACTCTACCCACTTCAGTCAACCCCACTTCACTCTACTCTACCCCACTTCACTGTACTCCACTACACAGTACTTACTTCTCTCTCTGTTACTCTATTGTACCAACTCTAGTATGCGACTCTACACTACCCCACTTCATTCTACCCCACTTCAATCAACCCCATTTCACTATGTTCCACTGTCCTCTAAGTCAATAATCTCTGTCATTCTACTGTACGCCATTACAAGGCACTGTACTCCACTCCATTCTAAAGCACTGCACTGCACTGCACCCCACTCTACACCAGTGCACTTTACACCACTGTATGGTACACCACTCTACTCTACATCACTCTATTCTACCTACCTTCACAGTACCCCATTTCACGGTACGCCACTCTGCTGTACTCCGTGCCACTCCACTCTATGCCACTGCACTCTATGTTGCTGTACTGTACTCTGTACCACTGTACTCTAAACAACTTCACTCTACACTGCTGTGCTCTACAGCACTCTACTCTACCCCGCTGCACTCCATGCCATTTTACTCTACTCTATGACACTCTACTATACCCCACTTCACTCTACACCACTGTACTCTTTGCCACCGTATGCTAATCCACTTCACTGTATACTACTTTACTCTACCCCACTTCACTCTACACCACTCTACTGTACTCTTCTCCCCGTCTCACTAAACACCACTGTACTCTATGTCATCCCACGTCACTTTATCCTAATTCTCTCTATCTCACTTCACTCTATGACACTCTACTCTACTCCACTCTACTGTACACCAGTATATTCTACCTCACTTCTCTCTACCCACTTCAACCTAGACTATTCTACAGTACCCCACTTCCCACAATGCCACTGTACTCTACCAAACTTCACTGTACTCCACTTCACTCTACTGCACTTCGCTCAATGCCACTCCATTCTACGCTATTGTACTCTACGTCACTTGACTAAGAGTACACCACTCCAATCTACACCACTCCACTCTATGCCACTCCACTCCACGATATTCCCCTCTACACCACTGCACTGTACAGCACTCCACTCTACCCTATTATACTTAACTCTACCAGACGCCACTTTACTAAGCATGGGCGAATTTTGCGAATCTCGCGTTCGCGAATTTTGCGGATTTGCGAACTTGCAATCCGCAAAATCCGCGAATTCTCGCGAATTTGCGGATTTTTTTTTTTTGTGTGTTTGCGCGGGTTTCTGCCAGTTCGCGAGGGTTTTGTACACTTTCGCAAATTGCGAACTTACCTGTCGGGTCGCAAGTTTCGCGAACTTGTTGTTTCTACGTGTCCAGCCTGTTTGGGACACTCTTCTTCATCACTGCCACTCTCTGTCACCACTGCCACTCTCTGACTACTCATGCCACCCTCTGGCCCACCCATGCCACCCTCTGTTTCATCACAGCACCCTCTGGTTGTCCAGTCAGTGTACATTATTGTGGCAACGCAAGCACACCTTCCCTGCCTCAAGTGACCTGAATTAATTTGGGGCTGATTAATGTGTCACAGAATATTTTTTTAGCTGGCACCTGCTTCCTTAGTGCTTCCTGATTAGTGATCTTTTGTACTTGCTAAGTGCTTTCATTGTTGCAAAATTAGTTACAACACCTGCCCTGCCCCAACTGACAATAATGAATTAGGGGCTGATTAATGGATTTGAACTTCCAGCCTGGCTCCTGCTTGTCTCCCTTAGCTGTAATTCAGGACCTTTGTGGCATATGTGTAACTATTCTGAGGTTCAGAGCAGGGTCACATAATAGTTGCAACTGGCAACTGAACTCTGGAGGGGCCCCTCAGGAAGCACTACAGGAAATGGCTACTAATGATGAGCCTGAACTTTTGAACCTGGTAAGTAGTTTCAGTTTTGCTAAAATCGTATTTCTGCAATTTTGCACTTATTCGCGGGGCGCGAAGTTGTACTGGGAAGCCGCGAACTCACGCGAACAGTGCGAGCAGTGCGAGCAAAATCCGCTGCTCGCGGATTTGCGGATTTTGCGGGAGATTCGCGAATCTGGCGGATTGCGAATTTACCGAAAATCCGCAAAATCCGCGAGCGAAACGGATTTTCCGCCCATGCTTACACTTTACACCACTCTATGGCATTACACTCTACGTCATTCAGCTGTGCACCACTCCCCTCTAAGCCACTCTACTCTATGCCACTCTGCGCCAGCCCATTTTACCACTCTACACCTCTCTACTGTAGACCACGCCACTCTACTGTATCCCACTTCACTCTATGCCGCTCTACAGTACACCAGTGTATAAAAAGAAAAACAATGATGGGTTTACTTTGTGATATGTTATCATTTTGTTTTATCAATAAAATAAACATTCAAATTCAATGAAAAAAACAAAGGTTTAAATGTAGTTATAGTTAGAAAAACGTATTTAATATTTGTGAACAAACCAAACTTAAAGTACACAAACATAAGAAATAGTAAAGCTATAGTTATCCCTCCCTCAAAGTAATAATTTACACACCAACTTTAAAAACTATAACTTTATTTATTCATTCTATACAAACCATACTTCAACTACCCCAACATTAGATATTCTAAAGTTATAAAAAAAAATGCAAAAACCACAGTTGATGGACAGAATGCAGAACAATGTCATACATTCACCCCAGTGCATAGATCTGGGGTGAATGTATGACATTGTTCTGCATTCTGTCCATCAACTGTGGTTTTTGCATCTGTTACCCCGAGTGGGATGGGTATGCTCAGACGTGAGTCCCATGCTCTCCACACCACTGGATTCAAGCAAGCCCGGCTAAAGAAGTCTGGAATGCCAGAAACCGGTCCTCGGAAGCTTGTTTCCGGTCCAGGGAAGGCATGGCTTGGCAGTTCGGGCTGGACTGTTCCCATGAGGCACAGGGTCAGACTGATTTGCATATGGCCATGTCTGCACTGGGGTGGTGTGGAGTGCAAAAAAACGATGTATTTAGGCCCAGATCTCTGTACTGGGGTGAATGTATGACATAATTTACTCACCACCCTCCAATTACTATCACTTGCGCACCTCCACGCCAGTGTTGTCAACTCATGAATCATATTACATTAACTATGTCACCACTCTATAATGCACAGTGTTCTCACAAATGATGTCATTTGAGATGAGTGTTGTTATGAATATTATGATTTTCTTCTCGGTATTCCCCGACGCCATCCGACAACTACAGCCATTCGACAGCTTCACTGGCTAAAAGTTGAAAACCATATTAAATTCAAGGCATTATGTATTGCCTATAAAGCCGTACACAATATAGGACCCAGGTTTCTGAGAGAGGCCTTTAAACTGCACACCCCAAAGAGACAGCTCAGATCTGCAAACATTTGCATGCTCTCAGTCCCTCGAACCAAAACAGTGACCTGGGGAGACAGGCGTTTCATGGTAGCAACACCCAAGCTATGGAACACCCTCCCTCTGATCATTAAAACCGCCCCTAACCTGGAAGGTTTCCGTAAGCTCCTTAGAACCTGGTTATTTGACCAGTAAGCTGGTGGGCATCAGTCCTTATCTGAGTAATCATATGCGCCGAGACACCCACGGGTAATTGTCGCGCAATAAAAATCTCAAATAAATAAAAATAAATAAAAATAAATTTTGCTTGGTATAAGTGATGTATTATGATAGTGTAAAGCAGTTCATGAAGCCTTATATGTCCAAATAAATCTTACAACGCCTGTTATCATATAAACACACAGAAGGCCAGAGGAGATTTACTGGTCAGCCGGGGGTGACTCCCCAACAATGAAAACTAACAGCACAACAAAACCACCCTGTGCCAAAACAAAAGAACAGAAGGAGGAGTGTGGGGGTTCCCTTTTACAGGACAAATAGCCCTCACCCACCCATGGGTGGTATGCTACATTATCGGGAAACTCCCTACACTGTGCACCTGGTTGCAGTGTGGGCTACAGCCCCCTCACAGTGAGGGAGGCGCTAAGGGATGTTTTAATTTTAGATGACAAGAGGTATACTTAAACCTTTCTAACTAGGCTTAAAAATACTCAATATCCCATGCCTTGGGAATTCAATCTAGCATGGTTATGTATAATCATATGGAACCTATGGGACCCTTTGATATGCACCTCTAGTCATCTACAACTAAAACATCCCTGACCTCCTCCCTCTCAGTGAGGGGGTTATAGCCCGCACTGCGACCAGGTTCGCAGTGCGAGGAGTTTCCCAAAACATAGAACATAGAATGTTTGGATGTATGTTCACTGGCACTGTTGTATGGGGAGAGAAAAGGTGAGTTGGAATAGGTGGGAAACCAGAAAGGTTGAGAGAAGCAGATTCAGACATGAATTTAGTATTAGTGTTTTAGCCTCAGTTAGCTGGAAGACGTTAATTTTGCTAATGAGTCAGGGGACAATGATCAGCAGTATTGTAAATAATGAACACAGTTGTATAATTCAAATGCATGATCTCACAAAGATGTTTCCTTAAAAATTGTAGAATATCCCTGATGAAGGGCCAAAAACGGTCACGAAATGCATTGACTGATCGTGATGAACTTAAGAGGATTACTTACGCACACTCCTAGCTATCAAATTAAGTCTGGATGGGCATTTCTGTAGCTTTAAGGTTACAGTGTAAAGCATGGGTACTCACAAACTTTCTCTCAGGGGCCGAATTTACAGTGTGGTTTGTGGGCGAGCGCCGCACCGGTCGAGGCGGGGTCAGTGGGGGAGGGGGAAGGGGCTAGAAAGAAAAAACTGTGACCATGAAGTTGAACACAGGCCCCTGAAGCTGACACGTTCATCCACTGAGCCAACAGACCAGCATACACACACATCTCTCTCTCTCTCTCTCTCTCTCTCTCTCTCTCTCTCTCTCTCTCTCTCTCCCTCTGTCCTCCTCTCTCTGTCTCCCTCCTTCTATCTCTCTCTCTCTCCCTCCTTCCCTCTCTCTCTGTCTCTCTCCCTTGGTCTCTCTATCTCACCTCTCTTTCTCTCTCTGTCTCCCTCCCTCTTTCCTTCCCTCTCTCCGTCTCCCTCCATCTGTGTCCCACTGTCCATCTCCCTCTGTCTACCTCCCTCCGTCTGCCCTCTGTCTGTCTCCCTCCCTCCCCCTGTCTGTCTCCATCCCTCCCTCCCTCAGTCTCCCTCCCTCCCTCTCCCTCTGTCTCCCTCCCTCCCTCTCCCTACCTCCCTCCATCTCCCTCCCTCACTCTGTCTCTCTCCCTCCCTCCCTCTGTCTGTCTCCCTCCCTCCCTCCCTCTGTCTGTCTCCCTCTGTCTTTCTGTCTCCCTCCCTCTGTCTGACTGTCTCCCTCCCTCTGTCTGTCTGTCTGTCTGTCTGCCTCCCTCTCTATGTCTGTCTCCCTGTCTGTCTCCCTCTGTCGGTCTCCCTCTGTCGGTCTCCCTCTGTCAGTCTCCCTCTGTCTGTCTCCCTCTCTCCCTCGGTCTCCCTCCCTCTGTCTGTCTCCCTCTATCCCTCTGTCTCCCTCCCTCTGTCTGTCTCCCTCCCTCTGTCTGTCTCCCTCCCTCTGTCTGTCTCCCTCCCTCTGTCTGTCTTCCTCCCTCTGTCTGTTTTCCTCCCTTTGTCTGTCTTCCTCTCATTGTCTGTTTCCCTCTCTCCCTCCGTCTGTCTCCCTCAGTCTGTCTCCATCCCTCCCTCTGTCTGTCTCCCTTTCTCCCCCTGTCTCTATCGCTGTCTGTCTCTATCGCTGTCTGTCTCTATCGCTGTCTGTCTCTATCGCTGTCTGTCTCTGTGCTGTCTGTCTCTGTGCTGTCTCTCTGTCGCTGTCTGTCTCTGTCTGTCGGTGTCTGTCTCTACCTCTATCTGTCTCTGCCTCTATCTGTCTCCATATGTCTTTATCTGTCTCTATCTGTCTCACCTCCCTCACCCGGGCTCTCACTCCCTGCTCTGCCCTCCCACCTCACCAGGCTCTCACTCCCTGCTCTGCCCTCCCACCTCACAGGGCTCTCACTCCCTGCTGCCCTCCCACCTCACCTGCCTCTCACTCCCTGCTGCCCTCCCACCTCACCCGGGCTCTCACTCCCTGCTGCCCTCCCACCTCACCCGGCTCTTACTCCCTGCTGCCCTCCCACCTCACCCGGCTCTCACTCCAAGCTGCCCTCTGTCACCTCACCCGGCTCTCACTCACTGCTGCCCTCCCACCTCACCGGGCTCTCACTCACTGCTGCCCTCCACCTCCCACACCTGGGCTCTCACTCCATGCTCTGCCCCCCCACCTCCCTCACCCGGGCTCTCACTCCCTCCTCTGTCCTCCCAACTCACAGGGCTCTCACCCCCTGCTCTGCCCTCCCACCTCACTGGGCTCTCACTCCCTGCTCTGCCCTCCCACCTCACAGGGCTCTCACTCCCTGCTCTGCCCTCCCACCTCCCTCACCCAGGCTCTGACTGACTCCCTGCTGCCCTCCCACCTCCCTCACCCGGGCTCTCACTCCCTGCTCTGCCCTCCCACCTCACCGGGCTCTCACTCCCTGCTCTGCCCTCCCACCTCACCGGGCTTTCACTCCCTGCTCTGCCCTCCCACCTTCCTCACCCAGGCTCTGACTGACTCCCTGCTGCCCTCCTACCTCCCTCACCCGGGCTCTCACTCCCTGCTCTGCCCTCCCACCTCACCGGACTCTCACTCCCTGCTCTGCCCTCCCACCTCACCGGGCTCTCACTCCCTGCTCTGCCCTCCCACCTTCCTCACCCAGGCTCTGACTGACTCCCTGCTGCCCTCCTACCTCCCTCACCCGGGCTCTCACTCCCTGCTCTGCCCTCCCACCTCCCTCACCCGGGCTCTCACTCAATGCTCTGCCCTCCCTCCTCACCAGGCTCTCAGTTCCTGCTGTCCTCCTCCCTCTCCCCTGTGTGTCAGCCTAGGCTGACACAACCTCCAGGGCACCCCAGTACTTCACAGGTCTTTAAACGACCATTTGTTTGTTAATGAGGCTTTGGTCACCTCTTAGCGCCCCTGCAGCTCCTCTCTTGACTGTGACTGGAATCGCCCAGCACCCACAGTGCAGTCTCTCGGATTCTGCACTGCTGCTCCCCGAGGTGTTTGCTGCAGTTTTAAAAAAAACCACACAGGTGCGATCTCTCAAGCTCCGCGGGCTGCCACTGAAGGCTTGCTGGGCCGCCACTGGCCCGCGGGCCGTACTTTGAGTACCCCTGGTGTAAAGCTTAAGACATCTCTCATGTGACTCATGGATTAACTATGGAAACCTACAACATTGGATGAAATGTGAATAAAATCGTGATGAAACCTGGATTAACTTTGTGCAAAAGTGGTATGCATACATTATCGCAGTGCGTCTGGCATTGGAGTGAGATGTCGCCCCATTTACTCTATTGTTTTCACAAGTACGTGGTTTTAAGGCAGACCATGATTCTGGGCTTGGCACTCGAAGAAATTTAAAACTGGACAAATGTTGAAAAATTGTTATAAAAAAGTGTGCACTCCGTCAACTTTCTTGATTGATTTATTTGCATACTGAAGTTTAACATTGCGATGGGTACTGCTGGAAGCAGCACCGGCCACAATGTCAATATGCCATGTTGCGCATTCCATAGCACTACGTGGCAGGCATCATATGGTGCCTGCCACGTAGTGCTGTGAAATGTAGGGGGGTACCATGGGTATCACCAAGGTGCACCCTCTCCTCCCCCAACACAAGGAAACCTCTCAACGGGTCTCCAAATACAATCCCTGCCAGCCTTTACATGGCTGTTCCACTGCCATGGAAAGGCTGTCTCCCACCATCATCGTAATTTGGCGGACGGTGCCTTCTAGGCACTGCCGCCATTTTGCTGGTGAGGACCACTCCGCCTGGAAATCCTAAAGATTGCCATGGTGGTTCCATGGCAGACGGTCTTTGCGTCCGCTACGGTCGCAGTGATATTCTCCCACCATCCTAATTTGGCGGAGATAAACTCACGTGCGGCGTACAGAAGGACCACCACCGCATGGCTGGCGGTAGCAGTCCTTCCACCATACTAATTAGCCCCTTAGTTTCTCAATAGTTTCTTGGTATGCTCGGCTGGACTATGGGAGTCATAAGCCATAGAATATAACTAATTAGATCTCTTTTAGGCTTTCCTTGAAAGCCTGGCCATTCCACCTCTGCTACGCTTCTCGGGGATAGCCTTCCTGTTTTGGATGGCCCAGCACCAAGAAACCTATGGAGAAGGAGCGCTCCATAAACTAACATAGCATAATATGCATGTTTTGGTAATCAGAAATCGGAAATAAAGGTTTGAAAATCAGAATTCACATTTACTAAGCCTACTTGCTACAAATTTGGTAATTCGAGATTAGCCATTCATATCTCATTTCTCGCAGAGATGAGCTGTTCTTTTGTTTACTCTCCTAGCTCGGTGCTGTGAAGACCCCCTGGGTTATCCTTACACATTCATGGTTGAACTCCACTGAGAGAGCCAAGGTTACTGTCTGATCATGGAAGGGATGTGAGAAAGAATGTTTCAAGTCCGCCTAGGACATTTTGGCTGTGAGGCATGGTGTGGATATCTGAACAGTTCTTTTTTGTGTTTTATAAAAATGTGTTACCACATCGTTCCTTTGCTTTGAGGCCTAAATCCTTGGCATCACTCTCTGGCCCAATGAAAAAACTTGCAGCTTGGTGCACCACTTGACCTTCATCTGTCCTTCAAACACAAACAATTCTTGTCACGAAATCTACCTCCCCCACTTAAATTTTTTCAAAGATGTTTCAACTCTTCTTCATTAAAGAAAAGTGATTTAATCCTTACCATCCTAATCTCTGACCTTGCTAATTAAAACAGCCCCCACCACTGAACTCTCTAACCAACTTAAATCCAAACATTAGAGCGTAAAGAACCATGCTGCGTGCCGCCTGTTTATTCTGAAATAAAAATACAACTTTAAGCCTGTTCTGAAGACCCTCCACTGGTTCCCAGTAAAATAAAGCGCATTTATCAAAAACATCTGCCTTGCAAACAAAGCCTTGCATGACTGAGCCCTGAATTACTTGTCACAGATGTTCATCCCTTATTTTCCTCCCAGATGTCTAAGTTCTGATAGTCAGAGCTTACTGTCTGCCCACTCTACTCACTGAAAACTCTTTAAAGCAATTACCTCTATAAGCAAGGCTCGTCGATGAGGAAATCTCTTCTACTGGCTATAACAATGGAATGTAGGTTGCTAAATCTTATCGCTTCAGGAAACTTTATGGCTACCTATGCCTAATATTGCCTCTGTTCTCTTTCAGGAACCTCAGGCCTGTTGGTAATAGAAGTGAAATCGACTTGTATCCCATTCCTATTGCATGCTTCTGACTCTATTGACTATTTACAAAGTATTTGCCACCTTTGTGTCCGAATAAAAGACTGATAGACACTATATGCTAATACTACACTTGAAAGTGGTGCATGTTTTCTTTGTCAAGAACTTGATCCATTTGCACTTTCCTATGTATTTATTCCAAACCATGTCTGAAGAAAATTCTTTTTACGTGTCTGAAGGGCGGCCAACACGACAGTTATGAGGAGTACCGATAAAGGCTTTGAATTAGCCACCAGGACTTCCATAATGACAATTAATGAGAAAGACATACATCCATAAAACATATGAAGATGATTTCGTTATTTGAAAAGAAGTTGATGCTTGGGATATTGGTCAGCCTATAACACTATGGAAAATTAGCCACACGAGCGAAGAGTATATCTCCATAACATATCCGGTCATTTGTTAAGGGTTCTTCTTCGGAAACCGGATTTCATTCTGAATGATGTTGTGATGTCTCTTTAAGACAAAGAAATTAGTTGAAGGAACATCACCCTCTTTCTTAGATGTTCCCTGGGAAGTGAAAGATTATATCTGGACAGGTGGTGGATACAGCTTCAATACCACCGAAACGCGTGTCAACCTAGTGCGGAATCTCATGCTTTGTATTGAGATTTGATCTTTAGCAGAGGTCTTTCCTGTGCCATACATAAAGTGTACCGTGTACAGATATTCTGTGAATGTAGTTAATGTGAATATGGTTGAAATGGAATGATTGGTGTTAGATTGTTTTGCATCCAGGGGTATTCTTGTTGTATATACTTGATTTCAATTTTTCTTTGTTTGATTTAGTATAAATTCAATTTTGAAAATAATGTGTTCTTGATTCTGATTTTTACATCATGTACTTATATATAAATTTTATGAAATAATGTGATAAAAAGATGATACATTTTCTTTTGACATATATGAAGAATGAAATAAGATAAAAAACGAAAAGAGAAAAAGAAATGTTTTGAGAAAATAAAAGGTATAAAGAGACGGTCTTTGTTGTCACTAGTGTACTTTAGAAATTGATATTTAAAGAATTGGAATAATATCAACGACGAAGTATTACTGTCAATGAGGGAAAAAACTGTATTATTGTGTTTATTCCAAACCACTCCATGCCTACCACAATATGGTTTACAACACTTTAAAAGTGGAGAAGTGTGGCTCAGGGTTTAGAGGTGGCAGACCCGAAAGCTGAGATCGGTCCTGGACCAGGGTTCAATTCCCCGCCTCGGCGGGTCTTGGGCTCAAAAATTCCACGGACTTGATAATTCTTGTTCCGGTGCCTACTCGACTCACGGGTTCACACTCTGCGACTCTGGGCAATAGCTTGCTTAATCTCCACTACTGCCCCTCGTGGCGGGATGCCTGGCTTTCACCTTGTGGTTACCCTGCTGGGGTTATCTCACAGGGGAATACCAGGACGGGTTCCTAAGGCAAGCGCCTTGATGCCTTCGGGTGATACGTGCTTGCTATATAAATCGCAATACATTTACATTTACAAAACTGCCGGATAAAGTACATGAAAAATAAATAAAAGCAACCATTATTTCATGCTAGTGTTTTAATTTCCTACCAGGTCAGTGGCTTTTATTGCATTGTGTTCATACTGCACCCTATATTTGCTATTTAAGTTTCACTAAGATGCACAGCCTTATTCAATTCCTTAGTAGTTTCTTTATTTATTCAATTGTTTCAGTTGCCCCATGGGTGGCGTCCTCCGACATTGGGCGTCAAGTTACAGATTAATGTAAGTGCTACCAGTGGACCGCTGGGAGCATCCCCATGTGCACACCATTGATTCTCCTCTCAAAACATTTGTTTAAGGAGGATTCCACTCAAAATCTTCCTCAAGCTTGCTTTATTTGTTATGATTTCATTAGTTTCATAATATTCATAGTACATTTCGTCACATTATTTTCATGGACATTGCATCATTGCACGTAGATACTCCTATGCATTGCGGGCGGAGCCCTTCCTCAGGGAGTATCACTAAAACATCGAAATTTAGCTTGTATCAGTTTATGTAGAACAGTACAATGTAAAAATTAAACAAAGTGTCCATGCGTGAGTTTCAGAAAACGTGAAATGTGCCAAATGTGTGTTGGTGCCATTAAAACAAACTCCATAACCAAAAAAACATTGTGTGAAATCAACTTACATGATCCTATCTTAACGTCCTCACAATCTGTGTCAATACAAACAAAATCATACGGGTCAGTTCAAAATCAACTCTTGTTGCCTCTATTGTATGCCAATCTAAATCATGTTCTAGTCACCAACCTTAAAATGAAATCTCATAATCTTCAGATGCAGTTAACAAACTACTCTCAATGGCGTTTCAGAACGGGACGCAGTAGCGTTTCCGTGTATTTGAGGGGCAACTGTCTATTGGTTAAGAGTGCGATCACAACATTGCGCTGGCCATGGAAGTAGAAAAAAGCCTCTAAGTTAAACGGCTTCTGAGAGGGAATTACAATATCGTCCGAGTAAATTCTCAAAACCATAAACTTGTGCTATGATCACTATGATTAAACGATCAGTACACCAATGTACAAATATTGCTATGGGAATCGAGACATGCGTTCGCCAAGTCAAAAGATCCAAAACCTAACGATGTGAACAGGATGTCAAAAAGCAAATGTAAGTGATATGTGAAACAGTTTATGTACAAGTAAACAACACAGGCATATTTACAAATCAATTCCAAGGTGATCCACCAAGTAGTTATTTTCTCACAGATAGCATGACATATTTGCTATGCCATGGTGGAATTTTTATGGTGTGTGGTGGAGCTTAAGTGGTAGAGGTTGTTCCTGGCCTGCACGAGTGACTAATATGGTTCTGTTTTTCTTTGAATTCTGCGACTTGTTGTTCTCTACTCATAATGTGAAAATTAAAATTAGAAGTGCCATGAATGTAATAATAAATAAAGCCAAAAATGAAAAAGCTACTCATTGCTTACACATTCAGGAGTGGGTGTGAGAAGGAGTCATATATGCTATTAGTGTGTAGTACAGGCAGGCATCTATATATTTGATGGCAGTAACAATGATGTCACATCCTTCCATGTGTATTTCCTTTGTTTTCTGATTGAGCCAGAAATTACACTCTTGAACCGTGTACCTTCAAATTCAGGGGCAGATTTACAAGCCCCTTGCAACACTTTTATGCTGCCGTTGCGTCACTTTTGTGATGCAGCGGCGGTGTAAACATTGTGACTTATTTACAACGTGACGCATCTAGGCAGATGCGTCACGTTGTAAAGCCCTGCGCCACATGAAACGTGCGTCAGGTTTCATGTGGGCATTCTGTTGCAGGGTGGGCGTTCCCTCGCAGGAAAGCCCCGTAAAACCGACGCAGGGAAATCTACAAGATTTCACTGAGTCAGTTTTATGACGCTGCTGCGTCAAATCCTTATGCGTGCTTGAAGCAGGCGTAAGTAGTGACGCACCACGTTGAGTATGGGTGGCCCCACTGCATTGCAGGAGTTGCGTCACGCTTGCGACGTGACTCCAGCATTGCGCCGCCCATACTCCACAAGATGCGTCATGCATCTTCCCTTCCTTGCACCATGGTGCGCCGCATTATAAATGCGGCCCATCTGTGGTGGCGGAAGGAGGGGATTGGATGACGCATCTGTTCCGGCGCATCCCTGCTGATTTGCAGAGATGAGCCAGAACATGTAAATATGCCCCTCAGTGTTTTACTTTGGCATAAAAGAAAACAGCAATTTGCGTCAACGGGCAAAAGACCAATCACCCAAGAATTGGCCATTTAGCACCCTGATGGGGAAGAACAACATTAAACATGCCAACTAATCACTTACAAATTAGCATAATGATGCAGGAAAGACCACTAAACGTGCGACCTTCGTAGGTGTGCACAACTTAAAACATGGTTGAATTTGTTTCACTTATTAAAATATTATTCAAATTATTTTGGATCAGGCAAGTCCCTATTCCCTGGCCGGTTTTTGAAACTTACGCTATTTTAGTTTTGAAGTAAGTGGGACAAAGAAAGCAAAGCACTGTGATGTTACAACACAGTCCACTCAGGAAGGTCAGCTCAAACCTTTATAAGTATGGCACAAGCAGACAGCCGCTCCGCAAAGAAATGTATGCCAGGTTCAAGCAGTGCCAAATACCAGTAAAAGTCAAGAAAACAACAAAATAAAATTTCAAAACGAATTTAGAAAAATAAAGCAAAGAATAGTAAAGATGTAGACATAAACATAGTTAAAAAAAGGGAACTGGAGATATACATTTTCAAGTTTCTAAGTTCAGAAAATATTTATTGTAACAATGAATGTTGTCATAAAAGTCAATGCTGGAGTACCAAACGCAGAGGTCAGAGAGCAGACTTGTATCAAAGACAAAGAAAAGTTACCAGCAAAGTGTTCAGCATCTCAAAGGCAGAGAAGGCATGGGTAGAGTTAGTTACCTTTTAGCCTTGTACACCCAAATGTGTTCAATCTTTCTGGAGCTATTCTGGGGCTTCTGTCACAGTTCTACATCCAAGGCAGAACTTGCTTCCTGCAACAACTAAGAGTCCCCATTTCCTGAAGGTGATGTAATAGTCAGCTTTCAGACTTGAGGTTCTGAAAATTACGAATTTGTTCGTGCTCAGCCTCCATTTTGTGATCGCCGCCATTTTATGTTGCCCTCACTCAGGCAGCTCGGCGAACGCGATGTTTTTGTCGTTTCTGCCTTTGCGTGTCAGGTGGCTTCTTTGCTTATGTTTACTAGCAAGTGTCAGGGTCTGGCCGAGTACACTAATTCCTGTCTGAGCTGATTAATCCCCGTCTGGACTACATGTTGGTTCACACCATTGTTTCCTTTAAGTTATCTTATCTGCTGTCCTTCACCACATGTCTCATGCATTCTCCTGTTTTACGACTGTCCTTCTATAACACACAGCTGTGTTTTCTCTACTTGTAAATCGAATGGTGTGGATTCATTTGTAATTTACTTAAGGGGTCGAGTGACAAACGGAACCGGGAACTTGAGTTGCCTTAGCCTTAAAACATTGTTTATAACGTTTGCCTATAGCTCATGCTCTTGTGTGATTGCATTTTGCATTGTATTGTATCATATATAAACCTGTGCGCCACGGAGGTATGTGGCAGTCTCTTTTGAACCTCGTTGTACTGACGACTTCTAAGACCACTGTACTAGCTGCAGCTAATAAATATCATCTTCTACGCCAGACGAAGAGTCTGGGTCTCTGTTTTGACAAGGCAGGTGAATCCCGGGGATTTCAGGCGTACCCTGCGTCACCGGGCCTTAAGGCTGCGGCTCTCCAGACTTCAAGGGAAGACTCCCTTAGGGTCCAGTATTGTCCATTCCCAACTGGGCAGCTGATGTTCTGCTCAGGCTGGAGGTCTTCATCACAGTTTGTGTACCTGAGGAGGTAAAGTAGGCTAGCCAGCAGATACTTGGAGAGCTTTTCCAATCCCTGAATTCAAGTGGAAAGCAGGAGGCACCGCAAACCGCATGACAGGCAGGTCCAGACATCTTCCATCTGAGTCTTTAGGAGGTCACACTGCTTTGTGATAATGTTGTTAAATCTGTGGCTTTTTGTTAAATTTTGTATGAACGTCTTTCCATAGGACAGCACCTGTGTTTGTAGCTTAAATAATTATGCATTAACTTTCATAGGCTAAAATATTAATTGATTAGGTTTAGCTTGGGTTACAGTATTTGATCATTTAATTCACTGTAAATTCAGAAGCAGATTATACAAGTTTAATTTATTTGGACATTGCTAAAAATCATGTGGCTGAACTGCAAATAGTCAAGAATTCAGATGTTTCCATCATTAAAGAATCGAGGTAAAGAAACATTTATCTGAAGCATGAAGCAAGGTACACTGGCGACATTCTGATTAAGTCATAAATACATAAGCACCTCATCTTCAGATTTTATCAGGAACTGCCAGTATCCAGATTTATAAAAAATATTATTTCCCAGTCGATGTTTAGTTCATAAGATAATAATTTTCATTCACAAATTTCCTTCCATTGGTTGCACATGGATGGTGCTCTAGCCCGTGGGCCAGAATATTAGAATCAGTCTCCAAAATCATTTCTGCTATCAATGTTCATTTGAATTCTTTTCTGTTCTAACTTTTTTCTATAGTTGGGAAACTTGTAATAATGTGTACAAATCGTTTTTGCTATACGCCGTGTTTTATGAGTCTCTGAGAAAATGATGAATTCAAAATGATGGCTGTCATTATGACTAAATCAGTTTCTGAATATAACTATATATCGGTTGCCTATAATGAAGAAGTTCCCTATTTATTTTTATCAATAATACTCGAAATGTACATTTTGCTCCCCTCTGCCCGCTTTTCACCTTTTCATAGTTATTCTACAATGTTCCTTCTCTGTCCACATTTATTTTTCTTTAAATAAACTTCTTCAATTTCCGATTTTCTTCATTTCTCCTTTCTACAGATACTTCCAGGAGTAGAAAGGGAGGGGACCTTTGGATCTGTAGCCCGCACTGGAAATGGACGAGTGTGCTCTGATGTAGAGTTGCCTGCATAACTCCTCTGGCATCTGATAACGGTGCTTCCTTTTCGTCTGGTTCGATTGATTTTCTGCATCTCACAAATTTTGAGATACATTTCAAAATTACTCTTCTTAAAACCCCTTCATAGATGTTTAGCCCTTTTGCTTTTCTTCATTTTGGTTTGAGAAAATAAAAATAATGCCTTGCTACGTATATGTTCAGTCCAATTTAGCAAATGAAAAAAGAATGGAAAGCTAGCAAGTAATTCCAACTTGGCCTATAAATTCCGAGATATAAAAAAGTACAGGTCATAGAACACTTGCACAAAGAAGCAAGGGCCGTTTTACTCAAACCGGCTTGATACTGCTATGTAGAGGAAAAAACTCAAACCGCCTTCACTTTATAAGAGTGAAGGTCAGAGTTATGCTATAAAAAACCTACAGTGGCAGTCTGAGCAGATGCACAGTGTTACAGTGTGCACAGTCATGCCAGCGTGCCCATTGCACTGCCATGGAGCTGCAGTGTTACCCATCCTTCGTTGATGGTGTGCTACTGGTCAGCCAGTGCTGTGATGCACCAGACTATACTCCACCTCCTCCCCACACTTTCTGGTTCTCAGTCACTGACCACAAAGCAGGAAGTTTATGGATAAATCCCAATTGTGTGGTGTCTGCTGTATTGACAATCTATATGGATGTGCCTCTTTGACCCCTTATCAAAAAGCACCCACTGCAGCGCAAACGCGCCATACTCACCGCAAATTCAGCGAATTCTGAGAGATGGGCATAGGTGTTAAGCTTTGTGGTGTCGATATGATGCACAACTTTGATAGAAAGGAAAGGAATTCCAAAGCTTAGCATCTTAAGCAGCAAAGAACCTGCCCTTCAATGTAGAAATAATCTGTTTATTAGTTATCCCAGAGCACTCTTGAACTTTGGCAGACTTTCCATTGCCTATTTATAGTATCATAAATAACTCCCACAATAGTTGGACATAGCTTGCTTAGTATTTGCACTATGGTATATTGCTTCCTTGATAGGCAGTGTAAAGCCCATAGAAGCATGTGGATCCACTTTCCAGCTGCTAAAATCTCTGCTAAATGTATGAATTAATATTTTTATAGAGCGCGCTAATGCCCAAAGGTGCCTGGCACTGGCGAACTGCCATTAACAAACTATAAACGAGCTGGAGCTGTTGGTTGGATAACAGCCAGGTTTTTAGATATTTTCTCAATTATTCCAAGTTGGTCGGAGATTTTAGGAACAGAGGAAGATTATTCCATAGTTTTCCAATCGAGGCGAAGAAGCATTTGCCTCCCCAAGATGCCCATTTGGATTTAGGTACCACCAGATTTTTCTAGAAAGTGGATTCTAGCATTCTATTAGGTACATACCACTGGAATCTGAGCTTCAAATATACCGGGCCACATTTAGGAAGCACCGTATGGGCAATGAACAAGGCCTTAAAAGCAATCCGTTTACTTACTGATAGCCTGTGAAGCTTATATAGAGCCTGAGAAACAGACTGAAACTTAAGAATGCCTAAAACGAGGCAGGTAGCTGCATTTTGAAGGATATGGAGTTCTAGTAGTCACTGTTCAATGTTGACATAGAGGGCATTGCAAGAGCCACGTTTTGATAGCACTAAGGCAACTATTACTAATTTCTGCTGCTCAAAGGGAATGCAGGGAAATATGGCATGGACCCCGCCATCCAGGATCGACTTTGGAGAACCCTGGTCTAGCCAAGGTATAATATTAAACATTGGATATTAAAGGACTGTGGAACTCCGCAAGGGAGAGAGAAAAGCTTAGACATGTAATCACCAAGAGAAACAGATTGTTCTCTATCTGAGAAAAAAAATTGTGGGAAGGAATGGGCGGGAATAGAAGCTAGTAGGCTTGATATGTTTCTCAATTCTGCTTCTTTATTCACAGAAGGAATTTACATAGGAGCGGTTTAATGTCTTTTGCCTCGGTTCCTGCTTTCCTTGGCTTGATCACTCTTTTCCCTTTTTCTTATCTTTCACAGTTCCCTCTTTTCCAGGCAGAAAATCCACAGGAGGCTCGGTAGAAGAAAAAAAGGACGGCGAGTATCTTGAGGATTATAAGATTTGTTTAGGATTGCAATAGTGCCCTTCACCACACCCAAAAGTGTCAAGAATGGGATTCCACACACTCTGTAGGAATGGGTGAGAGGTGAGTAATACTGGAGGGAGATTGGTCTTGTCCTAGCCGTTTTCCCCACTCTCGCTCACACTGTTGTAATTGGAATAGGTAAAGGTGGTTCACACAGAGACTCAGGAAAACACACGAAATAACAAAAACCGAGATGAACAAAAAAAGAAACGATTCGTAGTTAACCAGTTGGGCTGATTTTCTTAGGCCCTTCTGAGTGCCTTCTTTGTGCCTTCTTTTAGTCATCACCCCATTTCTGGGATTTGGCACTGAGGGTTTTCTATTAGGACTGAGTACAGTGAGGGAGGAAACTGCACCAGGATTTGAAATAATGTGCCCGCTTTCGCTGCCAAAAAAACCCCGCCCTTTTCTATTGGCCCGCCTAAAGCAGGTGTATAAGTTTGTGTGGCATCAAGGTCAGCTTCTCAGGGTTTCCGACCCCAATCCCCTACTGTGCGATCCCGACCCCACTCCCTCAGTATTCTTTCCCAGCCCTGCACCCCCCTTTTTAAACAAAAGAGAGAAAAGAATGAACAAAATAAAATGTCCCCATTCATTCACCGCCCGTGCCAAAACTCTCCTGAGTTGCGGCTGCAGTCACGATCCTATTGTCCTTTTGGGAGTAATCCGCCAGTCTTCACTCCACTCTTCTGGTGACTCTTGTTTGTCCTTGGAGTCTTCTTCATGTTCGCCGTCTCCACACGTGGGCGTCACTAGTGGGCTTTCCATCTTGGCATTCTCTGACACCACCTGGCTCTGCCTCTCGACCTCGGACTCCAACCCTTCCTGTTCCGGGGTGAGGTCCTTTTCTCCTCCTTGCTGGCTCGCTCATGGATTGGTTTTCCCTGGGGCGGGCTCCTTCTCCTTCCTGCATGGGAGAGGTCAGGAGCAATGATTTAACCCTTTCTTTATCTTCTTTTCTGCAGGTTTGGATGTTTTCTGTGTCCTGGTCGGTTTCCCGTGGGACAATGGGTTTACCCACGGTAAGTTGTGGGCTGCAAGGGACCCGGTGTCAGGCTGTCTCCCACAAGAACTTAGTAGGGCCAAGGCCGAGTCCCTCATCCCTAAGCTCTCAAGACAGGCTATGAGTACTTTATGATTGACAGTGTCAAACGCACCCGACAAATCTAAGAGGATGAGTGCAGCCTTACCACCGTTATCTACTCAACTATGTCAGCACTCTCTAAATCAACAAGAAACTACTTCGCTAACTCCAAATCGCCATTGCCAGATTCATCCTAGTCTTCCCCATGTCCCAACCACATCACCCAACACCTCCGCGATCTCCTCCTGCTCCCCATCGAAAGAAGAATAAACTTCTAGCTCCTCACTCATGAATACAAGGTCCTCCACAACATCGGATCAGCATACCTAAACAACCACTTCTCCTTCCACGCACCCAGGAGACACTCCCAATCAGCTGGCCTCTCTCTGGTCACCATCCGATGTAGCTACAAGACCAGAATTGGAGGAAAGTCCTTTTCCTACCTTGCAGCTAAGGCCTGGAATGGCCTCCCCCTGGCCCTCCACCTCCAGCAAGTCCCTACACTGCTCTAGTTCGGGAATGACCTCAAGACCTGGTTCTTCGAGGACCCCAGTACTCAATGGAGCTGCCCCCCCACCCTTGTGTCTTGAGACCCTCGCTGGTGAGTAGCTGCGCTTTACCAACCCTGATTGATTGATTAGTCTACAATTGATCTAACGTCTTCTGTTGCTACCATCAGGGCATATTTAGTACTGTGATTACTTCTGAAGCCAAACTGATAGTAGTCTAACAAATGACTATTATTAAGAAGAGAGAACATTTCCTCATTCATAACCTTCTCAATTATTTTGGATGGAAGTGGTAGTCAAGAGATGTGTGGATAGCTATTAACTTTGTGATGGTTGAATGTGGCTTTTTTATTAGCAGTAAAACATGGCCTATTTCCAAGGTATAAGGAACTGTCCTAAATTAAAGATATTGTTTAAAAGCTTGAAGAGAAGTAAGGCTGCTGTCTCTGGTGCTAGATGTAAGATTCTAGTAGGACAGGGATCTACTGGAGCTATTTCACCATCTTGCCTGTAAGAGAGGTAAATTTTTTTCCTTTTAGGTCTCCACCTTAGTCACTCTTGTACCCCCAGTAACAGGTTTAGATATACTGCATTGATTGGTAATCCCACAATTGACAGGTGACAGAACCGACTTAGTTCTCTAATGCCCCTATTCTTCCAACCGTTAAATTAGTCTAATTGTTTTATAAGGGCTTCAACAGCAGTTACTTAGTCCAGAACCTCGATGTGTAATACCTGAGACCGTTGTTGGAAGTCCGATGGGGCCAAGTGGGGTGGCCCGTCCCGTCCCTCGTCGTCCCCGGATGGCCACAGACGGCCCGCCCTCTGCCCGGGCTCCGCCCGGCCCGTCCCGCGCGCGTCCCGCGAGGCAGGAGTCAGCCCGCAGTTTTAAAGCGCCTATGGGCGCGTTTGTGGGCGTGACCTTCTCGAGTGCTGCTGGGGCTTGTGGTTCAAAGCCTCCCCCTCTCGGCGGACGCTCCCGGTGTCCTACGGAGCAGGCGGCGGGGGGAAGCGTCGGCGAGACAGATGGAGGCAGGTGAGAGCCCCGATCTTTCCAATGCCCCAAGGTTCGTGGCTGGAGGTCAATAGGTCTGCTAAACAACCCACTCGGCCGGAGACAGCACGCAGTTTTAAAGCACCTCCGGGCGCGTTTGTGGGCGTGACCTTCTCGAGTGCTGCTGGGGCTTGTGGTTCAAAGCCTCCACCTCTCGGCGGCCGCTCCCGGTGTCCTACGGAGCAGGCGGCGGGGGGAAACGTCGGCGAGACAGATGGAGGCAGGTGAGAGCCCCGATCTTTCCAATGCCCCAAGGTTCGTGGCTGGAGGTCAATAGGTCTGCTAAACAACCCACTCGACCGGAGGCAACATGCAGTTTTAAAGCGCCTCCGGGCGCGTTTGTGGGCGTGACCTTCTCGAGTGCTGCTGGGGCTTGTGGTTCAAAGCCTCCCCCTCTCGGCGGCTGCTCCCGGTGTCCTACGGAGCAGGCGGCGGGGGGAAGCGTCGGCGAGACAGATTGAGGCAGGTGAGAGCCCCGATCTTTCCAATGCCCCAAGGTTCGTGGCTGGAGGTCAATAGGTCTACTAAACAATCCCTTTTTATAGGTCTGTAAATTTGTCACAGGCCATGAAACCGATGGGAGGGCATTCATAATTAGAATTGACTAGATCAGCTTGCGTTTTTGAGGAGAATTGTTCCAGGTGACAGCTTGCATGTAAAAGAGACTTCTCTTGTGGACACATACTAGGGCCTGATTCCGATCTCGGTCGGCGTGGCTTCTGACGGCATCCGTCCGGAGCGACTCCATCTCGTGCATGCGATTTCCTGACAACTACTACTGCTTTACGAGCGAGCAAGTACGATGCAAGGATAGCCTTGTGCTCCGAACAAGTTGTACCAATCCGCGATGCCGTCCGGACGACTCCGACTTCATCGACGCGCACCGCACAATGGGTTTGATTCCCGATAGACCAAGTACGATTCGAATTTTGAGCAGCTGGATTGAATTGGACCCTCCAACTCTAAAAAGCTCCGGAAGCAGACATTGGGTGTCACTAGCGGGTCCCCTTTCACCAAGGGCCCTACGACTCAATTACTGGGGTGGTCCCAAGGGTCCCACCTACACATGCATGCATGGTGCGGGCGGGACCAAGTCATCCCCATGTCAGGGGGCGCCCTTGTTCGAGACATGCGTTTTTTGTCTATTAGAGCCCATGCATGCAATGTAATCCAGGCTCCCATAGGCTTCCATGGGGCTCCGAGCGACTAGAGTCTGTCAGCACTGCAGAGCATCATTCTCTGTCGCTCGGACCCCAGCAGCACGAGTCGGTCAGAAAGCGCTACCGGTGGGAGTAGGCCGTAGGGCTTTCCCAGCGAGATCGGTATCGGGCCCTTAATGTTATATTATCATTTACTCTTACTACTCCGTTGTTGATGTACATTTATTTCTGTATTTAATTATCTCATGTGCTTTGGACAGAGCCAACATGTGGCACACAAGACACTGTAAGGAACGTCAAACAGAAATGCAAAGAAATATCAAAACAGACAATATGGAAAGTCACAATAATGCAGAGATGTGAATTAAATACCTACATTACAGATTATCAATTTTCTTCAATATGTATATACATTCGCAGAAAATATTGACAGAAAGGACGACCGGGGCAAAATCCTTCTCTTACCTCGCTGCCCAATCCTGGAACGCCATGCCTCCCCACCTCAGGCTCACCCCGTCTCTGACACAATTCGGGAAGATCTCAAGACCTGGCTCTTCGAAAGAACTACAGTGCCCAGTCAGACCTGCCACCGCCCACCCTCTCTTCCCCACCCCCAGCGCCTTGAGACCTTCACGGGTGAGTAGCCATGCTCAACAAGAACTGAATAATTGACCATGCCCACGAATTACTCTTTTCCATACCTGTTTTAACTCCAAACTGTCTTGAATAGACATCGCCTTTACCCAAGCAATTCTTACTTTTTTGGAGGCACTCGCGTTTCTTGACAGTACCTATTATTTATTCAAGATGTTCTTTCTCGATATTTAAATATACTTTTATTGAATGGACTTTCAGAAGTATTGTGTTTCTTGCGCACATGCTGTGACACTCTTCGGTTCTCTGTGGTGTGCCAATGGAGCAGAACTCCGTCCGAGCGCACATTAAATGAGGCTTTCGTTTGATACCAAAGGGGTGCAGGAAGCTGCCCAGCGCAGAAGAGGCGGGGCATCCATGTGGTCGTGCCCAAAGGTCTTTCCTTTGTTTACGCTTCCGTGAGACTGGGGATGCTTTTCATTGCGGGAAGCAGAGCGCAATCTTCGCAGCAACGAATTTTAATTTAATGCTTACAACAATCTTCCCATATGCATCACATTTTGCTGTGATCTTTTCAACACCATATATAGCAATTTCTACTTTGCAATTTTGAGTAAAAAACTTTAAAATCCCGTTGTTTTAACACATTTTCGCCCACATGCCGGATTCACATTTCACACAGTGCTTGCCTTGCAGCCGGTTATGTCTTGAAGGCGGCGCCCGAATCTGCCACCCCAGCAGCTTCAAACGCGCTGCTCTGGGGGTATTGGCATTTCGTTTGCATTGCCCTTCACTTACAGCAGCAAGACGCAGAAAAATCAATTCCCTACATCTTATGGATTTGAAAGTGAATGCAAATATTGCACACATCCCTCCCCCTGGGAGCTGGAGGCAGCATACCAGGCTGTTCCACCTTCCTTGGCACGGAGTGCCTCCGTGAAAGAAATGAAATGTTTTACAGCAAGAACATGCTGTTTTGTTCTTCCACTCCAGCTAACTACAAGTTCGACCTTCTTGTCTTTAGAGGCGACAACTTAAACTGCGGTATGAGATATTCAAAGCAGATCTTCCTCGGCGCGACCAAGGTCAGACGCTCGCACCTTTGCAGTTCAAATGCAAAGTCTGCCCATCTTCTTTGGGCAGAACAGTGCACTTTGTTCAATTTACGGCAGATTTTTGCAGTCCTTGTGTTGGTCTCGGCTAGACATCGCATATACTGTCTCGAAGAGATATGTTGTGTTCCATCTCTACCTCTGGTAAACCTCAGAGTTGCCCTTATTTTCTTTGATGCCATTCATCATGGCAGACGGGTGTCATGCCTTCTTTGTGTGTTTCGTTCTTCCCAAGTGCATGGACCAAGTACATGTCTACTAACATTGCACCCTGTTTGGCAAGCTATTTGTTTGCTTGTTTTCAAGCACTTAATCTGAGTACTTGTGTTTTCAGGCCGCCTCCCTTGTACACATACACACATACCAATAAAATGCATGCGTGTGTACATAAACAAATGCATTTCTTAAAAAGTTGCTAAAACACAAACAGCACCTGTTAATTTTATTTTCGCACAGTCAGATGGTATTGGAGTGCCGTTTTGTCGTTTCTCTTTCCATAGCACAAACGCAAACTGAACGCAAACTGATGGCATTGGAGCGCTTTACGTGCTCTCCAGTTACATTACACAATGACAGATTCATTTTTGTTGCTGATCCTGCTTCAATTAAGATTCTTTTCCCATCACTGCTTGTCCATCTCCCCATCCCCTCATGCGTCTCTGTTTTACCTGTTCCCTCACTACCTACCTCAGTGATGCTTTTTTTTTTGCACAATCCAATGGTATTGGAGGGATCACTGACATAATATCGACTACAAAAATATAGGCATTTAAAATATCGACTCCAAAATATCGACTACAAAAATATCGAAGTCTTATCTACAAACAGGTAAGTACAAAAATATCGAATCAAAAATATTGTTTAAAAATATGTACTTTATAAAAATATCGAATTCATTAAAATAATGTAAAATTAAATAAATATTAAAAATAAATGACTAAAATATACTTAAAAATACTTAAATAACCTTAAAATGATTAAATAATTATTTTTAAGTTATAAAAAAATAATACAATTTGAATTGTTAAAACATATATATATATTAACTTATTATTATTAAAATATATACAATATTATTACCGTAACATAGCAAGAGTGTTAAAATTAATATTCCCACTCAAATGAGTGCAACAGTAGGGAAAGCGTTGGATAGCGTAGGGGTAAACATTACTATTCCCACTCCAAAAAGTGCAACAGTAGGGAAAGCGTTGGATAGCGTAGGGGTAACAATTACTATTCCCACTCCAGTGAGTGCATCAGTAGGGAAAGCGTTGGATAGCGGGAGGGTCAAAATTACTATTCCCACTCCAGTGAGTGCAACAGTAGGGAAAGCGTTGGATAGCGGGAGGGTCAAAATGACTATTCCCACTCCAGTGAGTGCAACAGTAGGGGAAGCGTTGGATAGCATAGGGGTAAAAATTACTATTCCCACTCCAGTGGGTGCAACAGTAGGGAAAGCGTTGAATAGCATAGGGATAAAAATTACTATTCCAACTCCAAAGAGTCCAAAAGTAGGGAAAGCGTTGGATAGCGTAGGGGTAAAAATTACTATTCCCACTCCAAAGAGTGCAACAGTAGGGAAAGCGTTGGATAGCGTAGGGGTTAAAATTACTATTCCCACTCCAAAGAGTGCAACAGTAGGGAAAGTGTTGGATAGCGTAGGGGTTAAAATTACTATTCCCACTCCAGTGGGTGCAACAGTAGGGAAAGCATTGAATAGCGTAGAGGTAAAAATTACTATACCCACTCCAGTGGGTGCAACAGTAGGGAAAGCGTGGATAGCGTAGGGTTAAAATTACTATTCCCACTCCAGTGAGTGCAACAGTAGGTAAAGCGTTGGATAGCGTAGGGTTAAAAATTACTATTCCCACTCCAAAGAGTGCAACAGTAGGGAAAGAGTTGGATAGCGTAGGGGTTACAATTACTATTCCCCCTCCAAAGAGTGCAACAGTAGGGAAAGCGTTGGATAGAGTAGGGGTTAAAATTACTATTCCCACTCCAAAGAGTGCAACAGTAGGGAAAGCGTTGGATAGCGTAGGGGTAAAAATTACTATTCCCACTCCAGTGGGTGCAACAGTAGAGAAAGCGTTGGATAGCGTAGGGTTTAAAATTACTATTCCCACTCCAAAGAGTGCAACAGTAGGGAAAGCGTTGGATAGCGTAGGGGTAAAAATTACTATTCCCACTCCAGTGGGTGCAACAGTAGGGAAAGCGTTGGATAGCGTAGGGTTTAAAATTACTATTCCCACTCCAAAGAGTGCAACAGTAGGGAAAGCGTTGGATAGCGTAGGGGTAAAAATTACTATTCCCACTCCAGTGGGTGCAACAGTAGTGAAAGCGTTGGATAGCGTAGGGGTAAAAATGACTATTCCCATTCCAGAGAGTGCAACAGTAGGAAAAGTAAATACTTCATATATTATTTAAAAAAAATAAATTACTATCTATAAAAAATTAATTAAAAGTAAATACCAATTTAACATAATATAATGATTAATCAATTAAAATTACAAATTATATTCAATTATTACAATTAGTTACCTATTAATACAAATTATTTACTAATTAACAATTAATTAATTAACAATTAAAAATCAATTAACAATTAATTCAAATTAAATACAATAAAATAAATAGATTTTTTTAATTAACTATAAATAAATTACTACCCAACCTATTCTCCTATAAACCCACAACCCACTACAGAAAACAAATTAGTAAAATTAACATAAATAGCAATTAATCAATTAAATAAAATTATTTGGCAATTAAAATATAATTAATTACCCATAAAACATTAATTACCATTAATTCTAAATAAATACCAATAAATAATTTTACATATTTAATTAATTATAAATAAATTACTTCCCGCCCAATTCCCCTATAAACCCACAACTCGCTAGAGAAAATAAATTAGTAAAATTAACATAATTAGCAATTAATCAATTAATTAAAATTAATTGCCAATTAAAATTTAATTAATTACCAAATATAACTTATTTAACAATTAATTGAAAATGATTACCAATAAATAATTTTACATATTTAATTATTATAAATAAATTACTTCCCACCGAATTCTCCTATAAACCCACAACCAGCTACAGAAGCTAAATTAGTAAAATTAACATAATTAGCAATTAATCAATAATTTAAAATTAATTGCCAATTTAAATTTAATTAATTACCAATTATAAATTAATTAACAATTAATTAAAAATGACTACCAATAAATTAATTTACATATTTAATTAATTATAATTAAATTACTTCCCACCCAATACCCTATAAACCCACAACCCGCTACAAAATTAAATTACACAAAAAATAAAAAATAAAAATTCATTAATTAAAATAAATTATGACATAAATACACACTTTTTACACATATAATAACATAAAAAACACTATGAAAAATTCGATATTATTAAAAATTCGATAATTTTAATAACCTATATTATATACTTCGATATTTTAACTATCTATATTTTTAACATTCGATATTACATTACTTACCTCAAAAACGATATTTTTGGATGTCGATATTCTGTCCATTCGATATTTTGTCCATTCTACATTTTAAACTCGATATTATGTCCATACGATATTTTTTACTCGATATTTTGACTGTTTACCGTATTGGAGAGCTTGTCCCGTCCTCCATCTTGCCTTAGTGCTTGCACCAGGCAAAGGTATTGGAGTGCTCACCAGTTACATCATTACGTAATGACACATTTATTATCATAGGCAGGGGGAAGTGTAAGTGGTTTGCCAAGAATTGTTCAGCCACCACCAAAATTCAAACGTGGTTTGGCAATTCCTCTGTCGGCAGCTCTGGCCATTACGTCACATCCTCGCTTCACTTCAAAGCTCCTAAACTGTTCCCGGCTTTCGCTTCCACATTTATTCAGCAAGACCCTGTCAACACTGAACAAGAATTGGCATAGCCAATAGATCTCAGCAATGCCTGAGCTATTGGCCTTGTCATTGTGAATGTCTTTTAGCCATGTTGTTTCTCAGCACATCTGCTGATCAGTATGTCTTAAAGTCACTGTAGAAAGTGATATGATGCGGCCAGTGAAGGACATGCCATTGCACTTTTTTTGTTTTTGTTTTAGGAAGGGCAGGACAATAAACTCAACATGGGGTGGGGGGGGAGAAGAGACATCCTGTGAATCTGTGCTTTCAGTGACTTTCGCCATACTGTACAGCAGGTGTGCTGCTTGTCAACATGTTTGAAAGACATTTGATAGAGTAATTTTTATTATCACTTTGTGCAGAAGCATAACGCTTATTGTCATTTCCCTAACTTTACTGGCCCTCCTATGATTAGAGTAAATTACACTGCACCTACTACTCTCAACGAATCTTTTTTAGATGAGGGGATGGGTGACTTTCTAGATACTATCAAGAAATTATGATTGCTCTTTGAATATGACCCTTTCCCTGTACTTCCATTATTTGCACAGTTCAATAAAATACTAATGACACAAATACAAGTCTCAGACCTAATTTTAGTTTAAGGTATTGTGTTAGTGATCAAAAAGCCATAACAATTAATACTCTTTTCACCATTTCAGTTAGCAAAACAATCACTGTAATCAAAGCTTTCAGAATTTCTGCAAGAAAGTCAAGCTTCAAAACACAGAGGTACAGAGATCATTATTTCGAAGGATGTTTTTCCAAATCTAATAAGAAACTACTACTCTAATCCAGTGATGGGAAATTAAAGTCTCTAATGGCATTGTACATTGGCTAGAATGAGAGAAAGAGCTATCCCAAGTTCAGTTCTAATCAACAAGGCAAAGGTCAGTCCACCTGCTTCCAAGTGTGGCATAGAGTATTAAATCAAAAAATAATTAGAAATCCTCAAAGGATCAGTCAGGATCAAAAAGCAAAGTGTGTCTGCCACTCAAATAGTCCTACTGGTATTCTGAAAAGGCTCTCTGCGCATGATGGCATACCTTCTCCTTAAAGGCAGTAAATGGCACAGGTGGCATGGGAGGCCCACCACCGGTCTGCAGTGCGACCCAGTGGTTTCTGTCGATTATGATCTTGACTCTCCTTCTGACATTGTACCACCTCTTCCTGATATCCTCCATCGTATGTGGGGTGTTGGCTACTGCTTTCACCTAGTTGACTATACTGTCCCACATGAGGTTTTTCTGGGTGATGGAAGTCTGTTGTACTTTGGTCCCCCCAATAACGATGGCTCAACTCTGAGGATTTCATCCACAAGCACTGTCAGATCCTCACCTGAGAAACGTGGTTGCCGCTTTTTGACCATTGTGAGTTAGTGAGATCGAAGTGGTGTGAGAACATGAAGGAACTAAAAAAAAGTGAAATGTGTAGTGAGTGATGCAATTGGGGTGCGTGAAGTTGTGAAGGGATGGCTGCAGTGTATGTAATTAAGAACAGCAATGTGTTCTGCCAGGCTCTGCTGGATTGTGAAAGCTGCCTCACACTGTGCGGTTGCATACTTCTATTTCCCTATGAGAGCATGTGTTACGGTGTGAACTGGGCATAGCACAAGCTCCCATAGGGAAATGGGAGGTTGCGTTAATCCCTGCACCGTGTGGCAGGCACCTCATGGTGCCTGCCACACGGTGCAAGGATCAACTAGCCCCCAACTGGAGGCCGCAAGGAGAAGGAGGCCCTGCCAGGGGCCCCCAAGCTCACTTTCCAACAGGCTTTCCATGTCTGAAAGCCTGGCATGGAAAGCCTGCCGGAAACTGAGCATTGTAATTTGTAAATCTGTACGAAGTAAAACGCAGTCCGTATGGATTACCGGCCTGTCTCCAACTGTCGGAATCCTTCCAAAATGACCAGCTGGTTTCACTTCCCACTGCCTGAATTGTAATTAGACGGTCGGAAGTGAAACAGACGATCTTGGTCGTAGGTTTTCCAACCAAGATTGTAATCGGCCCCTATATATAATTATTTAATATATATTAAAGAAGTTACACGTATTGTAACAATTGAACAGTATAAAACTATTCAAAAATATGTACTTTAAGGATTTTTACATGAGAAAATGTATTTTGAAAATTTTCTATATTATTTTAAAATGTATATCTATATATATATCATACTGTATTGTCAAAAATAATTTTATCAAAATATCCTAAATTAAAAAAAAAAAAATTTTATTTTATTTCTCAAAACTGCACCTAATGTACTTGCTATACATCAAAAAGATAGTAATTTTTTGTTACAATACAATAATTTAAAAAATCCAAACAATTATTGTAAGAACATGCTATATGTATTATATATTTCAATAAAGCTACATTTTTGTTGCAATACATTTGAAATACTTATTACAAAAACCTAGCTCAATTTCCTATCTGTATAAATAAAAATGTACTTTAACAAATAAATATGTTTTCATTAATTTAAAATACCAAACACTACACATACATAACTTACTACTTCCACACCAACCAACCTTACATCATATAAGGTGCTGAACACTACACATAGACAATTTACTATTCCCACTCCAAACTACCTTAAGGCAGGAAAGGTGCAGAACACTAAACATATATATTTACTATTCCTACTCCAAACTACCTTAAGGCAGGGGAGGTACTGGAAACCAAACATATAATTTACTATTCCCACTCCAAACTACCTTAAGTCAGGGAAGATGCTGGACATTATATAATTTACTATTCCCACTCCAACCTACCTTAAATTTAGGAAGGTGCTGGACAGTAAACATATATAATTTACTGTTCCCTGTCCAAACTTCCGTAAGTCAAGAAAGCTGTTGTACACTAAGGGGCCGATTATGATGTCGGTCAGAAAGCCTCTGACAGCTAGGCAGAGGCTTTGTGACCGAGGTCGGAGGCTTCCTGACCGACTCGGTCGGTTTCTGGTCTGACCGCCAGGTTAACAATGTCTACAGTTGGAACGTAAACCGGCCGGTCATTCCGACTCGGTTCAACCAGCTCTCGGAATCTTCTGGCCAGTCAGAACTCTACTGCAATCTCTTATGGATGGCATTTCCACCATCTTGATAATGATGTCTATTCCCACATCCTTTCTATGCAGGCCTTTCTGGCATGGAAAGGCTGTTGGAAAGTGACTTGGGGGCCCCTAGGAGAGTCCCCTTGCCTCCGCGGTCTACGGTTGGTGTTTGAGGTGGTACCTAGGATACCTCCCTGTCAAACCTTGTACTATGTGGCAGGCACCATGGGGTGCCTGCCACAGGGTGCAGGGTTTTACACACACAGCCATTTTTAGGTTGAGCGTAGCGATGGACCTCCATGTATACTTTAGTATACATATATGGGGACACGAGTCGGAGGCGCGCATTTTCCGACTTGGATTTGGCCTCGTGGGCGCGCTTTTGCTGCTGGCTGTTTGCTGTGAATGTGTGCGAGCGCGACTCTGCCATGCGCCTTGGAAACCGAAACCTAAGAGCCGCGGGACATGAGCTGTCTATGGTAGAAGCTCACGCGCGCGGCTCTTAGGTTTCGTTTTGACTTGTTAATTTAAGGTGTGCGTTATAAGTAGTTAATTGAAGTTGAAAGACTTAAAAACGTATTTTTGCCACGTCTTTGACCCCCACCACCTCTAGCTCACTGATCCCGCCCCCATTGCTCGCAGCATCACAGCTCACTGTTTGCACGCTGATGCAAAGCTAGACACCAACCAGCCCAAAACGCTGGTGCAGACATATCCTAAATTAGCCCTTCACATGCTCACTTTATGTGCTCGCCATTGCAGCATGAATTTTCAACCGACTGAGACCCTTGTGCAGAACGCTTGCTCTAGCGACATCTTGTGGCAAATTGGTTTAATGCACTCAAATGATTATTCACTCCAGCCACTTGCTTTCGGGGCGCGAGCTCGTAAGATCTACTTGCTATAAGCCAGGCTGAAGTTAAACAAGAATATTAATTAGGATTTTGCTTGTAAGCACAGGCCTTAGTTTAAAATGTTTTAGAGATTTTGCAGGAAGATATCAACCTCTGGAGCCTCGCAGTAATCACGGCTTATGGTCCTGAAACCAACAACAAATAATATCAATGATGCAAAATATATTAAAGGGATCACAGAATTGTGAAATAAATACGTTTTTATGAATATTGAACGGCACAACAGCTTCCCCCTCCACCTGAGAGAAAACACTGACCATACCAGCCCAGGAGATTAATGAAAGGTACAAAGTGAACAATTGGTTGTGGGAAACCATGCATCAGAATGTCCTTATAGAGCACTATGCAAACTGTTTAATTTGAATGGTAAAATCGAAGTAATGAGCATGTGTACAGTGGAGCAGCTGTGAGAAGATTTGGAGATACAAATCCTTGTAGGTCGCCTCTCATTCAGGCTGTCACACACAGCACCCTCACACACCGCACCTTCACACACCGCACCCTCACACACCACAACCTCACACACACCGCACTCTCACACACACCGCACCCTCACCGCACCCTCACCGCACCCTCACACAAACCGCACCCTCACACAAACCGCACCCTCACACACACTGCACCCTCACACACACACCGCACCCTCACACACCGCAACCTCACACACTGCACCCTCACACACTGCACACACTGCACACTCACACACCGCACCCACACCCACCCACACCCACCCACACCCACACCGCACACACTGTACCCACACACACACACCGCACCCACACACACACCGCACCCACACACACCGCACCCACATACATACTCTGCACCCTCACACACACACACTCTGCACCCTCACACACTCTGCACCCTCACACACAGCTTATCTGTTATTTTCTTCATTTATTAGAAAGTTTACTCCCTTTAAGATCTGAACACAGCTGCCTGGTCCTGTTTATGGCTAATAGATCATGTCTGTAGCCACACTGCACCCTCACACACACCGCACCCTCACACACCGCACACTTACACACCGCAACCTTACACACACTGCACCCTCACACACACTGCACCCTCACAGACCATGCACCCTCACACACCGCACCCTCGCACACACTATTCCCTCACGCACAAACTGCACCCTCACACACACACTGCACCTTCACACACCGCAGCCTCACACACCGCACCCTCACACGCATTGAACACTCACACACTGCACACTCACACACCACACACACCGCACCCACACCCACACACACACACACACACCGCACACAAACACCGCACCCACACACACACACCGCACCCACACACGCACCCACACACACCGCACCCACACACACCGCACCCACACACACTCTGCGCCCTCACACACTCTGTGCCCTCACACACTCTGCGCCCTCACACACTATGCACCTTCACACACTATGCACCCTCACACACACTGCACCCTCACACACAGCTTATTTGTTATTTTCTTCATTCATTGGAAAGTTTGCTCCCTTTAAGATCTGAGCACAGCTGCCTGGTCCTGTTTATGGCTGATAGATCATGTCTATAGCCACACTGCACCCTCACACACACTGCACCCTCACACCACACCCTCACACACACTGCACCCTCACACACACTGCACCCTCACACACACTGCACCCTCACACACTGCACCCTCACACACTGCACCCTCACACACTGCACCCTCACACACCGCACCCTCACACACCGCCCCCCCACACACACCGCACCCTCACACACACCGCACCCTCACACACACCACACCCTCACACACCGCACCCACACACACCGCACCCACACACACACCGCACCCTCACACAACGCACCCATACACACACACTGCACCCTCACACACACTGCACCCTCACACACACTACCCCCTCACATGCCACACCCTCACACCCCGCACACACCGCACCCTCACACCCCGCACCCTCACACCCCGCACCCTCACACACCGCACCCTCACACACCGCACCCTCACACACCGCACCCTCACACACCGCACCCTCACACACCGCACCCACACACACACACTGCACCCGAACACACACACTGCACCCGAACACACACACTGCACCGCACACACACTGCACCCGCACACACACTGCACCCTGACACACACTGCACCTGCACACACACTGCACCCTAACACACACTGCACCCTGACACACACTGCACCCTGACACACACTGCACCCTGACACACACTGCACCCTCACACACCACACCTTCACACACACTGCACCCTCACACACACTGCACCCTCACACACACTGCACCCTCACACACACTGCACCCTCACACACACTGCACCCTCACACGCCGCACCCTCACACGCCGCACCCTCACACACACTGCACCCGCACACACACTGCACCCGCACACACACTGCACCCGCACACACACTGCACCCGCACACACACTGCACCCGCACACACACTGCACCCTCACACACTCTGCACCCTCACACACTCTGCACCCTCACACACTCTGCACCCTCACACACTCTGCACCCTCACACACTCTGCACCCTCACACACTGCAATGGAACATACACTCCAAATAACACTGCACCCTCACACACACTGCACCCTCACACACACTGCACCCTCACACGCCGCACCCTCACACGCCGCACCCTCACACGCCACACCCTCACACACACTGCACCCGCACACACACTGCACCCGCACACACACTGCACCCGCACACACACTGCACCCGCACACACACTGCACCCGCACACACACTGCACCCGCACACACACTGCACCCGCACACACACCGCACCCTCACACACCGCACCCTCACACACCGCACCCACACACACACACTGCACCCGAACACACACACTGCACCCGAACACACACACTGCACCGCACACACACTGCACCCGCACACACACTGCACCCTGACACACACTGCACCTGCACACACACTGCACCCTAACACACACTGCACCCTGACACACACTGCACCCTGACACACACTGCACCCTGACACACACTGCACCCTCACACACCACACCTTCACACACACTGCACCCTCACACACACTGCACCCTCACACACACTGCACCCTCACACACACTGCACCCTCACACACACTGCACCCTCACACGCCGCACCCTCACACGCCGCACCCTCACACGCCACACCCTCACACACACTGCACCCGCACACACACTGCACCCGCACACACACTGCACCCGCACACACACTGCACCCGCACACACACTGCACCCGCACACACACGCTGCACCCTCACACACTCTGCACCCTCACACACTCTGCACCCTCACACACTCTGCACCCTCACACACTCTGCAATGGAACATACACTCCAAATACCACTCAGTGCCACATAATTATATGCAACATAATTGCACACCTCATACTTACACTCTACTCAATGCAACATAAATTCACTTTATCTGTCTATCTATCTATCGCCCTCCCTCTATCTATCGCCCTCCCTCTATCTATCTATCTATCGCACTTACTCTATCTATCGCACTCACTCTATCTAGCTAGCGCATCACTACAGCATCACTCAGGGCCACCACAGCATCACTCAGGGCCACCACAACATCACTATGCGCTACCACAGCATCACTGAATGCCACAGCATCACTCGTCACCACCACAACATCACTGAGCGCCACCACAGCATCAATATGTGCAACCATTCAACAACAACTGGTTTAAATATGTTCTCTCAATGTTTCAAGCTTTATTACAAATGTCACAAAAAGATGTTAATATTTCACTTCTGTTCTTGGATTTCCGTCACAATAAAATACAATGAACATAATCGTTAAATATTTACAAAAGCTATTGCCATTATAAATTACAATAACTTTTATTTAAGTATTAATTCTTAAAAAAATTAAAAGCCATTTTTATTTGTAATATCAATACATGTAGGTCACGTAAATACAACACATATTGCATTACAAATGCTATAGGTGTCACATTTGCGAAAGTTAAAACTATTGGCATTGTAAATGACAAAGCTATTAATTTCGCTATTTTCAAAACCAACACATAAATAAAAAATTTGTCATTTACAGTACCAATAGCTCAAACTTTCCTAATGCGAGACCTATTGCATTGCAAATGCTTGTTCCTATAGGAGCCTGTATTATGGCTGGTTTACTGATGTGACACAAGCTCCCATAGAGGTGTCGTAATCAGGCGATCGGAACCACGGACCTCGGGATGGTTGGTCCCAAGTCCGAAACGGTGTCGGTCGGAAGCAACTCCGACCAACATCGTAATAAGCCTCTATACACATACAATTTAGTTTTCGCACTCCTACCTACCTTAAGTCAGGGAAGGTGCAGCACACTAAACATATAGAATTTACTATTCCCACTCCAACCTACTTTAAATCAGGGAAGCTGCTGGGCACTGAGCATATAAACTTTACTATTCCCTCTCCAAATAACATTAAGTCAGAGAAGGTGCTGAACACTCAACATATATAATTTACAATTCCCACTACAACCTACTTTAATTCAGGGCAGGTGCTGGGCCCTTAATGTATATATACTTTACTATTCCCACTCCAAACTACTTTAAGTCAGGGAAGGTCTTATAGAGTAAACATACCTAACTTGCTATTTACACTCCTATCTACATCAAGTCAAGGAAGGTGTGGACACTAAACAAACATAATTTACTATTCACACTCCAATAACACTTAGGTGAAAGAAAGATACTGTGCAAAAATCATAAATAATAAACTGTTAACACACATATATCTAAAGTCAGTGAAATTAGTCAAACTAAACATACATGTTTTCATATTACTACTACCATATATCTTAAATTAGGCTACAATTTCATCATTAAACCTAGATAATTACTATTCCCACACCAATGAATCTTAAACCATACAAAGTGCTAAACAGTAAACAATTGTAACTTATTTTAACCTTTCATATATAAATAAAGTTAACGTAGAAATTGAAAAAAGATCAGACATAATTTACTAATAAATATTCCAAAATAAGTCATCCCTATATAGTTTACAATATGCTTGATTTAAATTAGTTAGCATTCACTTTCTATAGGTAGGGGCTCATTACGATGGTGGTCGGACTGTGGTATTGGGTTCTTCAGGCCTACATACTCTGTCGAATACCCTCTACACAATAAGAACTGTTGGCACGGAAACTGAAAAGTACAAAGGACAAGTTTATTAAGACCCCATGGGGTGGTGGTACATTCCTACAGCACCCTTCGGCAATGCAAGAAGTATCACACCGAATGTTGGTGCGAGTCCTTCTTTTATACAGATTTACAGTAATAAAAAGGTAGGCGGTACATGGTTACAGAGTTTTAGGTACATATATCGTCATTTTTGGAACACAGCCAACTCATGGGAGGGGTTACAACACCACTGGTCAGTTTGGCGGAACATTCCTAAGGGGTGACTGGTCAGTCGGAACTGCGCATGTACAGGCTTGACCATTACTAAAAATAGCCTGTTGCTGGGCAAACTCGGGTGGTCAGTGGCACGGACAAAGGACTAAAGGGCACGCTGGGCACGAGGCGGCTCATTCTCTAAAATGGCCGCCGTAACATACAAAATGGCGTTTTCAGGTAAGGCCAAGATAAGGATAATAACGTGTAGAAAAGCTAACCGCTAACCCAGCCATCGTCAAATTACGACAGACGACCCTTTTAGCGTTTAGCTGAAGCTACCTCATAATGGACATAGTCAGGATACTCATCTTCTATATCAATTGACATAATTTGGGCAACCTTTTTATGAAGCATCAATTCATTTTGGGCAAGAGCTCGTCTAGATGGAATACAAGCTGATAGACACATAGAACATAATGTAGGGCCACATTGTATACATAAACACAAGAAGAATAATATCCCAACTATGATACATAAGATGGTCAGTAGCTTCCAGCCCCATGTACTAAGCATTCACCAGAACCACCCCGAGAAGGTCCATGTACTATTGTCCGGACGTATCTCAGCAGCGATTTTATGTAATTTAGATATGGCATCATATACAGATGGTGAATTGTCAGGCACGTAAACACAGCAGCTACTTCCGATAATTCTACATGCCCCCCGATCGGCTAGAACTACATCTAGAACCATCCGGTTCTGGAGCGTGACAATTCTAAATATTTGAAGCTCTTCAGTTATATTCCCCAATGCAAAAGCAGTATCATTAGCTACAGCCTCAACAACACGGGTCAGTCGTCGTATCTTTCAACTGTTTAAAGCAGCTCCCACAAAGGAAAACAAACCCAAATTAAAGTCCACATATTGCTGCAAAGCAGTATCGGTCTGATCGATATCTTCAAGAACTACAGCACGTTTGACTCTATTTAGCACAAAATCGTGGTATAAAATATAGTCATTATGGTACATTGGTGGGGCAATGAATACAGGGGGCAATACAAAAGAGATATAGCACGTGCCTAACCATCCTAACGGGAGACGATGATAACCTTTATTACCACAGATGAAGTATGTATTTCGGGATGCTACAAATGATATGCCATTCGAACTGTCAAATGTAAGTGTGGTGTTACATTCACTTTTTCCAACAGGGATTGTACCTTTATTTCGTATGCAAAGATCAGCCTTAGTATCTATAACATTAATAACATGAGAGCTGGACATGTTAATGTTCCGTTGATTACTGTAAATTCGAGGTGCAGACACGTTGTCGGGGCGGTACTCTTCCCATTCGAATCGAGTACCCTCAGCTTGTGGATAGCCGTCCCGATCATGATAGCGTATTTTATTTAAACGGAAAAGCAATCCCCCCTTTGTTGGCCAGTGCAAAGTGAATAAAAGAGTATACCAGGCATTGCAAGAACCATTGTGAGAAAACGGGAGTGGGATAAGTGGTGTGCCTCCTTTCTTCTGGTGCCCAGGCAACATCCCACATACCCAACAGTTAGAAGTGTTCGTCATATTGTGAGTATGATGCAAAATTTGAATGAAGCTATTGTTCAAATAAGTCTGTCGGTGCCGTTCTTCATGATAGGGTAAGGTGAAGTGAAAATGTTCAGATGGAGCCGGGGTAGTCGGCTGCAAATGTTCTCGTACAGGAACCACAAGTTCTACTACCCAGGCTATCACTGCTATCACCACAATTGTCAATACAAACAATATAGCACCAAGAATTCTTTTGTCTCGTGCTGCAGAAGACCCCATAGTTCAAAAAGAAGAGTTCACAATGTCCCAAATATACAACTAAAAAAAAAAAAAAAATGTGAGTGCTGAGCTCCGAGGTAGCCGTTGTTTTCTTCTCCGGGGTCAAGACGGGTGTCGCTACTCTTGGCAGAACTGATCCCCCCCTTGAGATTCCCGGCTTCCGTTTCACAAACCCCAGAGCGGTAACCAACCAGTCTTGCACCAAAAAAAAATCTTCCTTCTATCGCGGCCGCAGATTGTAACGCTGTTGTCCAGAAACGGTGTGGTCCGGGAAGGCTCCCTCTGATTCGGTCGATGTCACAGCTGGGCTCTTTTCCTCGTCCAAGATGTCTCTGTAGTCATACAGCACGGTGGGATTCACCAGGTCTGGAGAGACGCGACGGCAGTGAGTTGAATGCACCCACCGCTTCCTGTTGGTCACTCGCACAGCCGTTCAAGTCGCAAGCAGGACTTGCTCGGGGCCACGCCACCTCGGTTCCAAGCTGTTCGCTCTCTCAAACGATTTTACCATAACAAAATCGCCAGGACAAAGATTGTGAGCCTCTCCAATAGAATTGTCAGGGAGCGCTTCTCGAACCTGTTGGTGAATAGAAAGTAAATCATTTGTTAATCGTGCCAAATAATCATTCATCATTATACAGGGCACATCATGTAACAATCGCGGCTTAGGAACTCCCCATATATTCATTGGCCTCCCCAAACACCACTTCATAAGGTGTGAGGCCAGTTCGAGAGTGGGGCACTGATCTAATAGAGAGTAGTGCTAACGGCAAGGCATCCGGCCACTTCAAAGACGTGGATGCCACAATCTTAGCCAGTTTTAGTTTCAACGTGGCATTGTACCGTTCGACAAGACCTGCTGACTGAGGATGGAACACAGCATGAAACTTTTGCTGAATCCCCAATCCCTTCAGCACATACTCCACAATCTTCCCGACAAAATGAGGACCATTATCGCTCCACAAAAATTTGCAAACTCCATATCGAGGAAAGTACTCTTTGAGCAAAACCTTAGCCGTTGTCAAAGCCGTATTATCTTTCGTGGGGAAGGCCTCAACCCATTTGCTAAAGGCACATACCACCACTAAGACATACTTAAGGTTATTGCAACGCTCAAGCTGGATATAATCCATTTGAAGTACCTCGAATGGCGCAGAAGGTGGAACGAACCCTCCTTTCGGAGTATGCGTCCCTTTTGCAGGATTGTGCTGCAAACATATCAAACAGGTCTGCACTACTCTCTTGGCAGTGTTGGCAATCTCAGGATGCTCCCAAACTCGTGTCAACAATCGAGTAATCGCAAGAGCTCCAACATGTGCCAACCCATGTGTCATCTGGACCATCGCTTGCAAGTAAGCTGCAGGCAATTTCCATCGTTCCATATCCCTGCTCCTCCAACAATCCTCATCATCTAGCACCCCCTCTGCTGCCCATGTTACAAGTTCTGCTTCAGTCGCTGATTTCTGGATGTCTAATATCTCTGCTCTAGCATCATGCCATCGCTCGGCCTGCGACTTCACTACATACATGGGGGAGTCATTTCGTGACATAGCGGTTTGTCTTGCTATACTGTCTGCAAAGGCATTGCCTTGTCCCACTTTGTCAGTGACCTTTTTATGTGCACTGCATTTGATTATCGCCACTTTCTTTGGACAAATTAATGCGTTTAGGAGATCACGCACTAGTTCTCCGTGCATAATGTGTACTCCATGCAAAGTCAAAAACCCACGCTCTCTCCAGAGTAGGCCGAAGTCATGCGCTACTCCGAAGGCGTACCGGCTGTCTGTGTAGATGTTCACACATAAGCCAGCACTCAGTTCCCAGGCTCTTGTCAAAGCTATCAGCTCCGCTGCTTGAGCCGATTTCTGGGGTATTCGTGCTGTTTCTACCACTGTCTTAAGCGTCGTGATCGCATATGCTGCAGAAGTCGTGCCATCTGGCAGCCTCAAACACGATCCATCAACCCACAGTTCCACATCCACATCTGGAAGTGGCATATCCTGTAAGTCGACACGACCCTTTGTTTGTTCCTCGGTCAGGAAAACACAATCATGGTGCTTTTCCTCCTGGCCCTCGTCAACCGGATATGGCAATAAAGTGGCAGGGTTCAGGGTAGTGCATCTTTTCAGTGCGATATGTGGCGCCAGGAGTGTGAGCTCATATCCTGTTAAACGTGCGCTCGTGAGATACTGTGTTTTCGTTTGATTTAACAGGGCATCTACTGCATGGGGAACTAGCACCAACAATTTGTGCGACAAAACTATTCCCTCACTCTGCCGTATAGCTACTGCTGTTGCTGCAACTGCTCGGAAACACCCAGGTAACCCTCGCGCTACAGGATCCAGGATGGCTGAGAAGTATGCACATGGCCTCTGCTTATCCCCGTGTGCCTGCACTAACACTGATAACGCGCACCCATCTTTCTCGTGCACGTACAACGTGAAAATCTTTGTATAGTCTGGTGTACCTAACACGGGTGCAGAGCAAAGGGCTTGTCTCAATTGATCAAAAGCATTTTGACATTCATCTGTCCATTCAAGGGGCATTGGTATAGCTTTGGACAATAACGCTAACAAAGGTTTTATAATGTATGAAAACCCCATGATCCACTGTCTACAAAAGGACGTTAATCCTATGAAGGCGCGTACATCTCTCTGAGTGCGGGGGACTGGCGTATCTAAAATCGCTTGAATTCGATCAGATGTTAATGCACGCCCCTCCTTAGACAAAAGATGACCGAGGTAGGTCACCTTGGGTCTACAGTATTGTAGCTTTTTCTTAGAGACTTTATGATTGTTCTGAGCCAAAAAGGAAAGCAAAGCAGGTGTACTGTCCTCACATTGTGCATAAGTGTCTGCAGCCAACAGGAGATCATCAACATACTGTATAAGGGCTACTCCGGATTGCAATTCAAAAGAGTCAAGCTGTCTTTTCAAAGCCTGGCTATAGATGCTAGGACTCTCAGTGTAACCTTGGGGAACACGACAAAATCTATACGATTTATTATTTAACGTGAAGCCAAATAGGTATCTGCTGTCAGGATGGATGGGAATGGAAAAGAACGCGTTCTTAAGGTCAATAACAGAAAAGGTCGTTGCAGTCGGGGGGACCAATGTAAGCAATGTCGTGATATCAGACACCACCGGGTATTGGGGAATGACAATTTTGTTAATTTCTCTCAAATCAATAATAAATCGTTAGACTTTGTCGTCAGTGTCTTTCTTAAGGATCGGAAGAATAGGGCTGTTACAGACATTGTAAGAAACTTCCTCCACTACTCTTGCAATGATTAAATCCTGAACGATGTGCGTCAGGGCAATTTCACCTTCCCTAGAGATCTTATACTGCTGGACACGTGGCAAAAGTACTCCCTCCTTGACAGTAATCCGAATAGGCAGAATGAGCATCTGTCCCACATCCGTATCTGAAGTCGCCCATAACGTGTGCGGGAGAGAGGCTAATGCTTCAATTTCCTTCATTGTACAAAATCTGTCTGAATCTGGGTAATTGTCATTTAAAATAACTCGCACTCCTTCAGGAGCGCAGCGTATCGTTGCTCGAAAATATTTGAGCAAATCAATGCCCATAATGTTATCTGGAGTGTGAGGTGACAACAAAAAGGGACAAAAACTGAAAAATTTGTCAATACAAAGTGCAAGAGGTTGTGATAATGGGCTAGGAGAAGAGTGTTGCCGGTGGCAGAGGCAACCTCTATTCACTCAGCGCTCACTACCGCGCTTCAATGCACTGTTCGCGCTGTTTTAATAGCGGATGCTTTTAAATGCTGTAATTGAATTTGTCTTTTAACACGTTCAGTGTGGGGTCACAGTCGGACACAGTTAATGTGATTTCTGCATTTACCTGTTAGTTTAGTCTCTCTCCTACTCCCGCCCCGGTCCGCCGCGTCCAATCATGGACGTTTGATGCGGAGGGCGAGGAGGAGCCTTGCACATCCGGGCTCAGGGAGCAGAGGTCAGCGCTCTAGCGACGCTGAAGGGGGAAAGGTTATTTAATCCTGCAGATACAGGTACGCGCTGTGGAGAAGAGTGTTGCCGGTGGCAGAGGCAACCTCTATTCACTCAGCGCTCACTACCGCGCTTCAATGCACTGTTCGCGCTGTTTTAATAGCGGATGCTTTTAAATGCTGTAATTGAATTTGTCTTTTAACACGTTCAGTGTGGGGTCACAGTCGGACACAGTTAATGTGATTTCTGCATTTACCTGTTAGTTTAGTCTCTCTCCTACTCCCGCCCCGGTCCGCCGCGTCCAATCATGGACGTTTGATGCGGAGGGCGAGGAGGAGCCTTGCACATCCGGGCTCAGGGAGCAGAGGTCAGCGCTCTAGCGACGCTGAAGGGGGAAAGGTTATTTAATCCTGCAGATACAGGTACGCGCTGTGGAGAAGAGTGTTGCCGGTGGCAGAGGCAACCTCTATTCACTCAGCGCTCACTACCGCGCTTCAATGCACTGTTCGCGCTGTTTTAATAGCGGATGCTTTTAAATGCTGTAATTGAATTTGTCTTTTAACACGTTCAGTGTGGGGTCACAGTCGGACACAGTTAATGTGATTTCTGCATTTACCTGTTAGTTTAGTCTCTCTCCTACTCCCACCCCGGTCCGCCGCGTCCAATCATGGACGTTTGATGCGGAGGGCGAGGAGGAGCCTTGCACATCCGGGCTCAGGGAGCAGAGGTCAGCGCTCTAGCGACCCCTCCCTCCAGCATAAATGTGCTTGGGCCAGCGACCGCGCAGCGGACGCGTGCAGCGGGCGCGCCGGAAGCGCGCCGAAGTCGAGCCAAAGTCCAGCCCGTCTGCGCCCGTCCGCGGCCGGACGGGGCGCGGGGCCATAGACCCTGGTATTCCGACTCAAACCATCATAAGGTATGGCAGACATGCTTTGCTCGCACTACAACCTGACACGCCTGCCGCGTGCAAACATACCATGCTTGCCCAATCGCTAACAAAATGTATAATGTGCAGCTTTGAACCCATCCCTCAAGTCCCAGCTACCAGCACGGGTTCTACCATCAAAGCAGCATTACTAAATTGTAGATCTCTACGCAAACATGCTCTAGAAATCTACCATCTACTCGAGGACCAAAATCTTAACATTCTTTTCTTGACTGAAACCTGGCTAGATGATCACTCTGACCCAGACATTATCCAGGCCATGCCCAATGGCTATTCCCTATCTAGACTGGATAGGAAGGACGGCAGAGGAGGCGGCATTGCCATAGCCACTAAATCTCCTCTAGTCTGTTCCCTAGCACACATACAGGTTGATCACAGTGAAGCCGGTTCCTTCACAATCAACACTGGTCCCAATCATTCCATTTCAGGCATTTTAATATATCGACCGCCTGGTAGATTCTATGATTTTACATCTACCTTAATGGAGGCTATAACTCATCTAGCACTAAGGAAATCCAGACTGCTAGTGCTAGGAGATCTCAATGCTCATTTTGAAGATCACCTAGATAAAGATGCTGCTGATATTCGAATGGAACTGCACTCGATTTAAAAAATAAAGAACCCTCACATCAATTAGGACACTTACTAGATCCCGTCTTTGGAAACTGGCAGGGAGTGTATACTTCTGATCCTATACCTATACCCTGGTCGGATCATTACATTATTCCTATCACAATCCAACCTGACAAAACGGAGCATTTTCGTCATCAATCCCTGCGATATAAACGCAGGAAATGGAAGAATTTCTCTCTAGATTCTTTCATTCAAATCGCCCAAGATGAAGGCCCCCCTAAAGGGGTCGACTGTGAGGCAGCCAATAAGAATTTGAATAATATCGTCACTAAGGCTCTGGACATTACTGCCCCCAGTCGCACCCTGTCCAATGCCACGAGGTCAAAAAAAGCTGCTCCTTGGTTTAGCCAAGAACTGCAGACCTTGAAAACGGCATGTAAGAAACTTGAGAGAGCCTGGCGTCAGAACTTCTGTGCAGATACTAAAATGGAATATAAAACTGCACAGAGAGAATACTATAAATCAGTACGCCTGGCCAAAGCGGAACATTATCACACTCGTATTATGGAAGCAGGTAATTCCTCCAGGGAACTGTTTCAGATATATAAAGAACTATCCATAGTGGATGTGACTTCCCCCGCTCAAAATGATTCCGTGGAATCTTGCAATAATATTGCACAATATTTCTCAGGCAAAATTAATAAAATTTACACTAGCTTCTCCAAACAGACAGAGCTGGCCATGGACTTCACCGAAAATGACAACCTTGTAAATACTCCTGAATGTCTTAAATCTTTTGTAGTTCCCTCTTATGAAGTCCTGTTCAAATTGGGCAACAAGATCAAATCGGGATCTCCTCGGGACCCGGCGCCTCCGAAAATCTTGGCTGAAGCCTTTTCTGTATTAGAACCTCACCTCAGGCACTTACTACAAATCTCCTTTACCACCTCTTGCCTACCGGAGGAATGGAAACAGGCAATAGTGTTACCCATCAAGAAAAAACCGAACATCAGCCAAGACATAATGGATAACCTCCGACCAATCTCTTTGTTACCCTATGTGGCCAAGCTAGCGGAGAAAATCGCTAATAAGCAACTTATGGAACACCTTGAGACCCATAATGTCTTCCATAAATCCCAGTCGGGTTTCAGATCTGGTTTCTCTACGGAGACAGCTTTCCTAAGGGCCATTGAATCCTTACGAGAGGGAGCAGATGAAGGAAAGACCATGGCCCTCATCATGCTCGATCTCAGTGCTGCATTTGACACTGTAGCACACTCCATCTTGCTACAGTGTCTAAACAAAGCGGGAGTTACCAACAAGGCACTGGGATGGCTGAAATCCTTCTTGATTAACAGGAGCTTCCAAGTTCAAAGAGGGACTTTCCTCTCAGACAGGGTAATGCTTGAACAGGGGGTGCCTCAGGGCTCTGCCCTGAGTCCCACCCTGTTTAATCTCTACATGGCCCCTTTGGCAGAGGTGGTGCAATCGTTCGGCGTGGAGCTTGTCTCCTACGCCGACGACACGCAACTTCTTATATCTCTGACCCAAGCCCCTTCTATGGAAGCTGATAACTTTAATGCCTGCATGACCAAACTGGCCACTTGGATGACGGAACATTGTCTGAAACTTAATGGGACAAAGACGGAGGTCCTCATTATTGGCGGAAATGAGGGCAAATGGACGTCAGAGTGGTGGCCCAGCTGCCTGGGACCTCTGCCCTCTCCCGCACGAGAGGCGAAGAACCTAGGCTTTTGGGTTGACAACAAGCTGTCCTTTGACAGCCACATAAAGAAAACTGTAGGCAAATGTTTTGGGGTGATGAAAACGCTTAATCGCACCCTTGACCTGCTACCCATCAACTCCAGGCGTACCATGACGCAGGCACTGATAACTTCCCGCATAGATTACGGTAATGTGCTGCTCATGGGTACATCGGAGAAAAACATTAAAAAACTACAGGTCTTACAAAATTCGGCAGCACGCCTGGTACTAAGACTTCCCCGCCGAGCCCCTTCACGCCCCTCTCTAGCAGCCCTCCATTGGCTACCTATAAGGAAGAGGATTGTTTTTAAAGCTATGCTTTGGTGCCATAAGATAATTCATCTCAGAGCACCAGCCTATATGTCGGATCTGGCATTGGTGTACGAACCCAACAGATCTCTCAGATCCAAAGGAATAGGTCTTCTCAGAACTGCCTGCCCCAAAAAAGCTAGAATGGGGGGCAGATCTTTCCGCACCTTAGCGGCTAAGCACTGGAACCTCCTGCCTCTGGATATCAGGCTGGAGAGTAACGAATCCTCTTTTAGGAATAAGTTGAAAACCTGCCTCTTTATTGTGTGAACTGGTTTCCTCTCTACTTTTATACTCTCTCTCCACAGCGCGGGGACACGCCGGGAGGCGTCACCAGGCGCTTTACAAACTCCTTTAAACTAAACTAAACTAGGAGAGGGTGTGCCATCAAACCCTATACATGTTATCGTTTTGCCAGACAGGGGAGCCCTTGGAACCAAGTTTTTAGACAAAGCACTACGAGTAGCTCCTGTGTCAACTAAAAACTGATCAGTAGAACCCAAAATGCCCGCTGATACATATGGACCTCTTTGATCTACAGGCACTTCAACCGATTCCACACCCCATCCTACGCAATCCTATGCATGCACATAATCCTGATGCTCCACATTCTCATTCTCCGATATCTGATACTGATTCCGTCTATCAAAAGTGTTTCGTTCATCCTGACCACGACCCCTCGCTTCAAACCTACCACGATCACTTCCGCCACCTCTCGCTCCTGAATAACTATTCCTCGACCTTCCACCTCTTCGACCACGCTGGCTGCGTTGTTCACGAAGCACCGGACAATCGTCAGCCCAATGCCCAAACTCTTTACAATATGCGCATTGGTCCTCAGCAATATCGGTACGACCATACGACGCATTACCCCCTCCTCGCCTGCCTCTGTCATTCCCTCTAGATTGCGCACCGTGAACCTGTGCCAACATCACCTTCGTTTTCAACTCCTTCGCTTTCTTATCAACACTTTCTTTAGCCTCTAATTCCTGCCGGTCATAATACTGAGCCATAGTTAACAAAGACGCAGGGGTCGCTGTGGTCCAGGAACTTTCACTTGCTTTCAATCTTTTTGCAATCTCCGGTAGGAGATTAGCCACATACTTATCTACAAACAAATGCCTACCCGTATCATCTGTTAATGATTGACCACTGTAATCATGAAACGCTTCTTCAAAACGTGTAAAGAAATCAGATACCGATTCGTCTGGCTTCTGTTTGCATGAAGCTAACATAGTCCAATCGATCTTTTTAGGAGGAACAAGCGTTTTTAGTTTGTTCACAATAGCCGTTGGAAGATCTAAAATTAAATCACATGGTTTGCATGCAGGTTCCCTGTCTAAATCAGCCTGACTTATCTCCTTCCATGTTGCCCCAAACATCGTTTGATCATTAGTCTTACGAATCGATCTCCACATATCGGGGGGAGTATTAATCCAAAGAAAAGATCTATATCAACAAGAGTCATAACACAAGAGGAAATGGCCCCCTCTACCCCTTCATAGAATGCTGCCGGATTCTTACGAAGATCAGGTAAAGCATTTTTCAATGCCATAACATCTGCCCTGTTCCAAGGCGTATACACCCAATTATATATAAAATACCCCTTTGCATTTGCCGACAGTTTATCTTCATCTGTACCGTCCCCTTTAGGGGGAACATACAGAGGTGCAGCTTCACGCATAGGCATAACATGCACTTTAGAATTCTTATCTGAACCCAGGATAGAACACTGTTTGGACTGTTCCGTCGACCCCGGCACGGACTCTTTTTCTGTTTTTCGTGCTTCCCGCAATTCGGACGCCTCATCCCGTAGCTGGAGCAATCGTGAGAAAAACCCATCTGCATCTGCAAGAACAAATAAACCTTTACGCATATTCTCATGATGGACTGACATATCCTTTGGTTCTAAGTCCACTGAATTTTTACGGAATCGAGCAATAACTTCATCTGCAAAAGTAGTTAAAAAACACATCAATTCTCGTTCCGGCCACTTATCCTTTTCAGCTATAACTTCTGACACAGTTATGTGATTCAAATTCCATTTCCTAGCAAAACTACGCAATTCCACGGCTCTTTCAGCAGTTAACCTGGTACTTGACTTATCCCGACCTTCATCACCTGAATCCTCGGACGGGGCCGTAGGCTGAACATACGGAGGCGGAGATCGATCTAGTAACGAAAAATCATCAATTTCATTAGTAAGGACAGGGTAAAGCAGACGACGAATAGGAAATTGACCGGTCGTTTGCAAATTACGTTCCCGTGCCTCCCTCTCTTTCTTCTCCTGCGCCTCCTTCTCCTCCAGCTGTAAAGCTTTATCTCGAGCAGCCTTGCGCTGCTCTTTTTCCGCCAAGGCAATCTCATGCTTCATACGTTCACGCACTGCTTTCTCCCACATTCGCACACAATCAAACATGTCCTGTCTAGACCTGCGCTGAAACAAACATTGCTCCACAAACTGAACCTTTCGTAAATCAAACGACCCATGTAGTGGCCATTGCAACTCAGGATCAGACCTAGTATATTTATGCCATAATTTACTGTACAGTATAGTTGGAAGGCCAAATTTGACATACATATCACGATTAGGTGTTCCCTCTGGGGGAGCCGGCTGAGATTCGTTTAACCTATTTGTGGTACCATTTCCAAGACAGCACATCCCTCGGAGTGTGCTTAAAACAGGCATGTTCAAAAAGTACCACGAAAGCGTGATACCGTAAAAATGGCACTTACAATACTTCACACAAATGTGCCGCTCAAAGTACGAAACAAAGTTAGAGAAACATCTCTACATGCCTGCCGATGTGAAGTGCACTACACATATGTTTCAAATTCACAAAGTCAAAAATGTTAGCTAACTCAAATCATAATCACAATCATAGAACTTCAGTAAGCGTCTGCAGACTACCTTACCGATCACAAATCTTACCCAAATCTCAAATATCCAGATTCCAACTGCCAAGGTCTTTAATCGAATCAGCCAAACGGGCACTATACAGCAACACAGACGAGCAGGATCTCAGTCGGAGACCGGCGCCACCTGGAAGGTTAGATCAGAAGGATGGGAAAAAAACACAGTGGGTGCCAAGACTCGGGTCACTCAGTGGCAGCGTACGCGTCCATGGCGAGTTTCCAATCCTTTGTCACGACCTCTCCTTCGGGCATCCGAGTCGCCGATGAGTCCCTTCGTGGTAGCCAATTTGTGGTATTGGGTTCTTCAGGCCTACATACTCTGTCGAATACCCTCTACACAATAAGAACTGTTGGCACGGAAACTGAAAAGTACAAAAGACAAGTTTATTAAGACCCCATGGGGTGGTGGTACATTCCTACAGCACCCTTCGGCAATGCAAGAAGTATCACACCGAACGTTGGTGCGAGTCCTTCTTTTATACAGATTTACAGTAATAAAAAGGTAGGCGGTACATGGTTACAGAGTTTTAGGTACATATATGGTCATTTTTGGAACACAGCCAACTCATGGGAGGGGTTACAACACCACTGGTCAGTTTGGCGGAACATTCCTAAGGGGTGACTGGTCAGTCGGAACTGCGCATGTACAGGCTTGACCATTACTAAAAATAGCCTGTTGCTGGGCAAAATCGGGTGGTCAGTGGCACGGACAAAGGGCTAAAGGGCACGCTGGGCACGAGGTGGCTCATTCTCTAAAATGGCCGCCGTAACATACAAAATGGTGTTTTCAGGTAAGGCCAAGATAAGGATAATAATGTGTAGCAAAGCTAACCGCTAACCCAGCCATCGTCAAATTACGACAGGACAGCCTCCTACCTTTGGTCAGAGGCTTTCTGACCGCCATCGTTGGTTTCAAATCCAACTGGCTGATTTTGAAGCAGCCAGTTGGAATTGAAACCGGACGGTCATTCCATCTGGCTTTTGATGGGCTCAAGGAGCCAGTTAGCCAGTAGGAGGCTTGCCCGTACTCCCACAGGGCGGTCTTTCCGCCCTTGGGATTATGATGTACGGTTTCTGGCAGGGTTGCCATGCCGGCCATTACGACATGGAAACCCTGTTTTAAAGCAAGTTCGGGGGCCACTAGCTGGGCCCCCTTGTGTGTGCAGCCTCTAGTTGTGGGATGAGTGGGCACCTATGGTGCCTCCCTGTTACTCCCTGCACCGCGTGGCAGGTCCCCTTAAGAAGCCTGCCATGCAGTGCAGGGATTAACACCACATCCCATTTCCCTTTAGGAGCATGTACTACGGCCGTTATATGGCCGTAACACATGCTCCCATAGAAAAATGTCGGAATGCCACCGAACAGTGTTCGCTCGGATCGCAGGCTATCAGGATCGCCAACCAGAGGACAGTCGGTCCCGTTTATGAGATGGTGTCGGGCGGAAGCAATTGCGCCCAACATCGTAATTGGCCCATAAATCTTTTTTTCTATTTTAATTTTTCCAAAAACACTACCACTATTTCTTTAAATTAATAACTAATTACAATATTTTAATATAAAATTTAAATAATTTTTGAGTAAAATATCAAATAAATTTTAACACAACTTTTTTAACCAAACACAAAAAGATATCCCTTATTATATTGCATTTCATTTTTTTAAATTACATTTTTTTTCAACCATTAACGAGAAATTCACTTACTTTGTTTTCTTTTCATTTGTTACATTACATAATTTGAAAAGGAAATTCTACCTAAAATTAAATATAAATCCATACTAAATTTAAATTGTTCAATAAATAAATTATTTTCAAAAATTAACTTTTACTAAATTATATTGAAATCTATTGCTCTAAAAATCTAATTTTTCATATAGAAAATGAAGTATATACTTAATTAAATATAACTGTAAAAAAAAATTGTCTTTAAAATACATATTGTTAAATACAAATACATTCTTCAAAAAACCCTAAATCATAAACATTGTTTGAAAATACACCAATTATTTTTGAATTAAAACCAATAACTAAAAATAAAATAAATATATTTAAATATTAACCACTAATATTTTTTATTTAGAAATGTTATACAACATTATCAATATTATAATTATCAACTATAGTTAAAAATTACTTTTTAAATAAAATACATTAACAAATCCCAACAAATAAAATTCTAAAATCCCAAGTTTTTATGTATCATTTTTCTTAAACAAAAATATTTTTTCTAAATTCCTGAATAAATATTAAAAACTGCACACAAATCAAAATTAAGTATAGATTGGTTTTTTGATAGTGTTTTTCAAAATTCTACCAAAATGTAGTACTCATAAACATAAATTTACCAACAAAGCAATGTTAACTATTTAAAAAAAATTAAAATGTTAATTTCAGTTTTTTACAATTACATTTTAAAACAATTTTTGTATTTACTCCCCATTGTTATATCCCTATAAACACCACACCCCACTCCTAACTTTTATTAAAAACGATTTTTGTAAATAATAAAATTAAATGTAATAGTAAACAATGTATTTCCAATACATTTCAAATTACTCTCCACTATTATCCCCTATAAACCCAAAAGCACGCTCCTAAAAAAAATGACTAAGCACAGAAAAACACATTTATGTTACATAAAAAACATTTTTTAAAAAGTATATATTTATCACAAAATATTCCGCTTCAGATAACTAGGGATAATTTTGGGACTCAGGTATAGAGCCCTTATGATTGTGAAATCTAGGCAGTAGCTTTTCTTGCTTTGTTGTTTGTATTCTAGTCCCCTGCGCTTCTGCCTAGCATCAGATTCCAGGGGTCCCCCTTTGATTGGTTATCTCACGTCATGGGGCGAGCATACATTAAGCATATCCAATGCATTATGTTCTTGAATATTTCCATGGACGCAAGCATCGCCATAATATTGGCCATTCCAGCGTATCAAAATATCCTTCAATGTCAAGGGACATAGCTGTCCTTGGATGGCCCTCCTAGGGGTTCTCCTACATTAGGAGAAACAGAAGTCATAAGTTTAAAAACATATTCCCACCATATATAAATACATTTTGGTGGGGATGGTCCAATGTGCACAGACATCAGGTCTATAGGATCCGAGGTCAAGTAGGTCGCAACACGACTTATGTAGCACATCAGTTTCTGTGTGGTTTCATAGATTTGGAGCAATTTAAGGGCGAGCATAACCTTATAGAATTCCATGGACAATAAGGCATTGCCTAAAATTCATTGCATGCCAGGTCAATGGCATTTTGTATCTCTTTCAGAGTGACAGGCTCATCAAGCTCCTGTCACTGGAGGGGGTTCTTGCTTGGGAGTTGAATCCTTATCACATAAGCCCGAATGGATGATCTGTTCTTCGCCATCAGCGTCATGTACAGCATTGTGTAGTAATACAGAAAGGTCACAAATAATGACTGCTTGTGTGTTTGCGATGTCTCCAGTGGGGGGTACGAAGGGCAGTCAGTGATGGTCTACTGAAGGCCGACTGTAGGAGTCATTCCCGTACTCGACCAGCCTTTTCTACCTCTGCATGCTGATGGGCTGTATATTGTTTAAAGTCCAAACCACTCAAACTAGTTGTTAGGAACTCGTGTTTCCTCTGAAATTCATTGAGGACATGGGTATCCCCCATACCTTGGGCCTACAGTGACTTTCATCTCTTTTATGTTGTATTCAAGTGTAGAAAATTGTGTTTGAACAGTATTACAGACCCCACAGCTAGTTTAAATTCACTGTCTGCAGAGCACTGCCTTAAAGTAATACCACTTGACCCCCCCTATTGGTCACTGATCCCTCAATTCCCTCAAAGTAATGGTGAATGTGTGCTTGCGAAATGGAGGACCATGCAGCGCTGTTACCTGCAGCCTCCATGTAAGTATTGGCTCCTGGGCTTTATCATATGTTATCCTGAGCTTGAATGGATTGTTGTCTGACAATGTGCATGGCCATACGGAACCATCTCTCCATTACAGAACAGATCTGTGCATGTGTGTAAATGGTAAACATGCAAGTAGTGTAATAATTCCATTTCCATGTATATCATGTAGCTGTCCATGGCCTAACCATGTTTGTAGAAAGGTTGTCACTCAGAACTCCTGCTAAAGGGGGGTGGGGGGTCAACCTGTCCATTGTGATATTGGTGTACACAATTGCTCCCCCCTTCAGAGATAGGTGCTTCTAGGTCATGTAGCAACAGAGGCCGGAGACTGTCACAGTATTGATTGTGGTTGGAGTTGGAATTGGGGTATACCATGCCACCATGGCAAGAGTGTGCCCATTGAGAGTCCTTTCTATCATGTTGCATCGGCCATTAGTATCAGTAAGCCTCTTAATAATCAGCAGGGGCACCCCAAGCATGATCTGGATCTGCCCCCCCTTGTATGCTGAACAGGTGGTACCCACTATTTGGTCTTCCGATTGCTTCAAGAGGAGAGATAATTCTAAGGCAGTCATAATGGTTTCCTTTAGGAAATCTATATCGATCTTTCTGTGTTTTAGGTAGGCACAAGTCTAGTGGTGCTGTTTCGATGTTGCCATCTCCCTGATATACTAGGTTGGTACATTGAATCTCATCAGTATTTGCGTATGTTAGTGTGTAGTGTGGCAGGCATTCCCCACGTCCCCACCAGAACCCCCCAGCACCCTCCACCTGCACCCCCTGCACCATCTAATTATGTCTCTAGCACATACCACAGCATCGTCCCAATTCGGCATGTCCTCAAATGGACATAATTAAAAGTGGTCCATGACCACCAAGAAACAATTGACAATAAACTAAGAAAAAAGTTTCATGTCGGTCCCTGGGAAATTTCTGTGTGACTTCTGTCTTATTAGTCCACAGAGGAGCAGCGGCTCATCTCATCATGCATTCTTTTTGGTGCACCTTCCCCTGCCACACCACCACCCAGTATTCCATACTCACAGGCATGTTTGCATGTGCCTCTCACCCATCTACCCTCTGCCGGCTTGCCCTGCCATCGCATACCACCACTGTGTGAACAAATGCAGGATTCTTAGACTCAGATAATATGGTCGGACGCCATTGGAGTGACAGCTGGACCCTCGCTGAGCTCTAGCACAATGTCTACCAGTGTGTTGTCCATGTATCCTCTAGACAAACTTGTAGCGCCTCCCATTGGTTTAATCATCAGACTAGTGTTGTGCATTAGTACGGTAGCTTTCTGCGCTCTCTTCGGCATCGCCTAATCCTTTTGGACCTGCCCAGTAGTACCCATCATCATCATCTTCTGGATCACCTAGAGCATGGATCATGTGTGGGACCCCTTGGTTTTGAGCCAGTCTCATGGAGCTTTGGCTGTCAAAAAGAAATGGGCCTTAATGGCATCCGAGACCCACTCCCTGCATGAGTGCATATTTAAGTTTGAGTTGTCGTAGTTTTCTTTTTACAGCCAGGAAGGATTCTCTTGTACTTGGGACGTATTATTAGGGAAAATGTTGTGTGTCCCATTTTGTATCTGCAACACCCTTTGCTTTAGGCCACCAGCAGTTTATGATCACAATCTCTATAGTTGAAGAGCCGTGCCACCACTGGTCTCTGTTTCCTGGTTGACTGAGGTATGCTCCCAGGCAAGCAGGAACCACAACTCTAGTCAGGATAAGCTAGATACACAGTAAGATAACCTGTGCTCACCCTCTAGTAGTTTAGCACAGAACAGTCAGACTCATCTACAAAGGCAAAAAGACTCCACACAGGTTTAGTCAAATAGAGAATATTTATCTGAGCGAAATGAGACCACACAAACAAAAATTCAATCAGTAGAAATTGAGACATGATTTTTTAAACGATTAAAGGCAAAAAAGTGCAAAAATAGCGCTTAGAAGTCACTAGTGTTCAAAAGGTTACTTGAGGTCGCAAAAGCCCGGAGTAAATCCAAAGTTTAAGCTGACCGCGATCAAGGGCAGGCTCGCTACAGGACTGAGGCAAGTTAAAGTACCTTCGATGGATCAAAGTGTTGATGTCGAAGATTCATGGTGAGGAGTAGAGACGCCACCGCTTTGTCATTGATCTGTGAATGTAGATGAGCGTCTGCACCAACCAGCATAGTTGCTGGTAGCTTGAGTGTTGAAACCTTTGTGATGCAGGTGCTGCATCGATGTCAAGGCGAGCTGACCATTGGGGTCAAGATTCACCAGCTGTAGAATCACTTTAGTTGAGCAGCCACTGTTGCAGCATTGAGCGGAAAGAACCCGCTTCAGAACTTGGAGAAGGCACTGCAGTCAAGAAGAGTAGGACTCACAGAAGGCAGCAGCACCAGCAGAACTGTAGGAAGTATTTTGTGTCCCTGAGACTTCAGAAAAAAGGAGGCAAACCAGAAATCCGTTGGAGATCAATTGGTGGAAAGACAGAGTCCAGCTCTCCTTTAACAGAGTCAGGGAACAGTAGGCAGCAGGGCAACACGCAGAAAAGCAGCCCTTACAGAAAAGCAGTCCAGTTGAGTCCTCTAAAAGCAGCACAGCTGTCCTTTAACAGAGGCTCAGTTTAAGATGTAGAAGTGTCTGATAATAGGAGGGTGTCAGAGAACCAGTACTTATACCAAAAATTGCAATCAATGTTGGGTATGACTTCAAAAGATCTCCCTGTAGTGCACAAGGATCCCTTTTGACCTTTGGGAGTAAATCAGTGCTCTGTGTGTGGCCATGGCACTACCTTTTGAAGTGTAAGTGTCAGAACCTCCTATTCCTCCCTGCCCAGGAAGATCCATCAGAATGCAGATGCATACAGATGAGTCTTTAGAATGCAGATGAATCTCACCTTCCTGTGTTTGAGGCTATCTAGAGGGTAAGCCCAAAGTGTAGTTGTCCCCCAACACAGAAGTGTATTTGAGAGAGGCTGTCAGGTACAAAGAGCAGTAAGTACCATCATGGCTGGAAAACGTCCTGCAGAACTCTGCTCCTGAATTTGTGGGAGATGTCACAACAGCATATTCAGCTTTCACCAAATGGATCAATACCACCCTACACAGATTGCTTCCTCTAAGAGTAAGCAAGAAGACCCACTCTTGTAATAAAGCCATATGGTTTTCTAAGGAGCTGTTTGAGTTAATTAAAGCATGTGAGAGATCATAGAGGAAGTATAGTGATAGCAATAAACAGGTCTATAGACAGTCGCTGAAAATATATAAACAGGCTAAGTGAAGAGCCCAGATGAGAAACTTTGCAAGCAGCATTAAATAGGCAGAGAACTCCTTTAACCCCTTGCGTGCGGGGCGTATTCCCCGCCTGTGCTGACTCCACCTTGCGCGGGCGGAGTCATGACGGAACGGTTCCGTCATCAGCACAGCTCAACCGACGCTGATGACGGAACCGTTCCGTCATCAGCATGGAAGGGGTTAAGGAACTCTACACTATCGTGAATTCACTTTTAAAATCTTCTATTTTAGGGACAAGTCCTAGTCCCTCAGAGTCCCATTGTGAGGCATTAGCCAACCATTTATTGGCCAAAGTCAGCCTCATCTACAATGCCTTGTCAAATGAAGCTGAATCTAATGACATGACTACTGAGCGCATCTCCATCAATCAGCTAAGTGCTACGCTCGATATGTTTTTGCCACTGGAGAAAAGAGACATTCTTGGAATTGAAAGGCTGACTAAATCAGTCTATCTGCTGGACCCTGCTCCCCTAGAGCAAGGAGGTGATGCCATTGCTACTGTTATGGCAATTATCTATAACTCATCCTTGGACAGTGGGGTGGTCCCGGCCGCATGGAAGCTTGTTGCTATTTGTCCAATACTTCCGGGGATAAACAAAGTCCTGGAGAAAGTGCCTAGTAAACTTCTTTTGGAATTTTTAGAACCAAACTCCAAACAATATTTTACATCCCATGCAAACAGGTTTTCATCAATCTCATAGCACAGAAACTGCACTGCTATTGTCCACAGAGTATTTAAAGCAATCTCTAGATCAGGGTGTGTCGGCTGCACTTATCCTTTTGGACTTGAGCACAGCCTTTGACACTGTATCACACCCTGTTCTCCTTCACAAACTGGAAGCTAACGGCATCACAGTAAAGGCGCCTAAATAGATTGCTTCTTACTTATCCTACAGGAGATTTCCTGTTGGATAAGAAAGGGACATTCTGTTCCCAGATGTATCAGTTAATGTGTGGTGTGTTGCAGGGGTCCTCCCTCAGCCCCACAGGTTTTATTTGTAAGTAATATTACTTCCTGTATCCAGGGCTTGTTTACTAACTACCACTGGTTGGCTGTAAAACATGTATCAGATTTGCCACTACAGCCCGTGTGTGCAATTTTAAACCCCCATTTCAGTCTGCCAAAATAAACCCTTCACCAGGCCTAAACCTTCCCTTGTAATGTTATGTTATAAGTTATGTTATGCTATAATGCTTTTGTAGCGTGCAGTGTTACTCGAGAGTGTCCTGGCGCGGAGGAGAGCACAGGGGGCAGGTAACGGATAGGATTATCAGATCACGCTGAACAGGTGTGTTTTCAGCTGCTTCTTAAAAGGCAGAGGATCTGAGATGAATTGAAGGTCAGCTGGGAGCGAGTTCCAGGCTTCAGCAGCCTTGCCAGAGATAGACGTGCCCCCCAACAGCACTCTACGAAAACGGGGAACAACCATCCTGCGTTGTACCGCTGAGCGCAGAGGTCGCTTAGGTACATAGAGAGCGAACCGCTTCCTAAGATATGTGGGACCCAGACCGTGCAGAGCCCTATGGGCCAGAGCGATTGCTTTAAACTGCACCCTTTGAGCCACTGGGAGCCAATGTAATTCTCAGAGATACTGTTGTCCGCTAGATCTCGAGGGGGCATTGAAGAGAAGCCTGGCGGCGGCGTTTTGGATAATTTGAAGCCTGTGCAACAAATAGTCAGGAAGCCCCAAGAACAAGGCAATAGCGTAATCCAATCTGGACAGGATCAGAGCACGGGTGACCGTTGGATGTATGACGTTACAACGCATACTTTTACAACGCCTACCTTTACAACGCATTTTTTACACCGCAACATCCATTACAACGCATACCATTACAACGCATGCCATTACAACGAATTCTTTTAAACTACCTTTACAACGCATTCCACTACAACGCATACTACATTTACAACGCATACCATTACAACGCATAACATTACATTGCATGTAAGGTAAGTATTGGATAGTGTAGGGGTAAAAATTACTATTCTAACTCCAGGGGGTGCAACAGTAGGGTAAGTGTTGGATAGTGTAAGGGTACTATGTGTTGTAATGCTATGCGCTGTAATGGTATGCGTTGTAATGACTGCGCTGTAATGGCATGCGTTGTAATGGTTGCGTTGTAAATGCATGCGTTGTAATGGATGTTGCGTTGTAAAAGTTTCATTGTAATGGTAGTGCGTTGTAAAAGTTGCGTTGTAAAGGTTGTTTCCCGTGACCGTTTCTTTAGCTGCTCTCGGGAGAAAACAATTTTTTAAGTGTTTTGAGAGTGCCAAAGCAGACCCCCGTCAGTTTTTTTATATGGTCACTGAATCTAAGATCCTCCCTAAACCAGATACCCAGGTTTTTGGCTGGCCCTGCTTCGGGCACAGGGCAAAGGAAGCCCGGGGCCCACACGTGGGTTTTAAAGTTGTCCGGGAACTGGCCGTAGAGAAGGACATCCGATTTATCCTCATTACATTTGAGGGAGGCTTGGGCCCGGAGCCGTCCCAGGTAAAGAGAAGCTGCGTATCATCCGAGTACGCTATCACCTTAGCGCCCAACCCCTCTGCCAGGCAGACTAGCGGCGTCAGGTAAACATTAAAAAGAAGGGGGCTGACGGTGGAATCTTGTGGCACACCAGTGGCCAGCTTTCAAAAAGAGGAGGTGCAAGAGGCCATACAGACCTGTTGTGAGCGGGAATCCAAAAAGGATTAAATCCATTTCCAGGCCAGAAATCCCTACAGCAGAGAGCCGGTCCAGGAGCTGCTGGTAGGGCACCGTATCGAAAGCAGCAGACAGGTCTAGTAAAATCAGGGCTGCCCTGCCGCCCCCGTCTAGATACTCTCTGATGGTCTCCGACATCTCAACCAGAGCCGTCTCTGTACTGTAGGAGGATCTAAATCCTGACTGGGCTGGGTGAAATGCTCCTGATGCTTCCAGAAATGCCTCGAGCTGCCGAAAGACCACTTTCTCACAAACTTTAGCAAGTGCAGGAAGAAGGGAGATGGGCCGGTAGTTAGCCGGCAGCCGAGGTTTCAATGTAGGTTTCTTCAGGAGAGGGAATAGTTTAGCACGTTTCCATTGCGTAGGCACGTAGCCGGCCTGTAGGGACCAATTCACCATAACCACTACTGCCGGGCAAACCACCTCTGCAACACCCGCTAAGTCTCGCGCCTGGCAGGGGTCAACTGGAGAACCAGACTTCAAAGACCTTAAAAGGGCCAGTACATCTGTTTCGGTAGTGGACAAAAATGTGGAGAACAAGGCAGATCCTACTGGATGAGATAGTCTCATTGGGCCTAGACACAAGGCCAATGCTATCTTGAATTTTAGCAATTTTGTCAGTAAAAAAAGAAGAGAGATCTGCGCACCACTCATTCAATGCAGATAGCGCGCTTTGTTCCGTACATGGGGAGACAAAGCTTCGGACAATCGCAAAGATCTCTTTACTATTATTCCTCGCCATCATAATCCTCCGGGCAAAGTAATCACTCTTTGCCTTCTTTACATTCATGTAGTAATCTCACTGGGCTGAGCGTAAGGTCGCCTTGGCTCTTGGACAGTAGGTCTGACGCCAGCAGAGCTCCAGTCTCTTACAGCCCTGCTTCAGATCCCTAAGATTAGAGGAGTACCATGGTTGTGAGGGGAGAGAGCGCTGGGTAATACCTGGTTTTGTATTAGAGCACACTCCCACACCCAGGCTGATCCAGTTGTCCAAATTAGCCACAGCCCCCTCAAGGTCTATTGCAGGGGTAGGGTGAGACTGGCGCAGAAACTCCGAAAGTGCTGGGAGGTTCTCTTTCCTGGCCTGAGGCCCGGAAGGGAGGGTCGTATGTCTATCAGATCTAGTAGCTTCCCACAAGAACCTGATCAGAAAGTGATCAGACCATGTAGTAAGCTCAGTATCAGTAACTGCTATAGGGAAGTTGGAGCAGATCAAATCAATAAGGTGACCCCCATCATGGGAAGGGAGTGGCACGTGTTCTGCCAGCTGGGCGAGACTCAGGGCATCTAAGAAAGCCCTGGCCTCCGGAATAGAGGGGGTGTCCAGGTGGATATTAAAATCTCTAATAGGAGAAATTTAGGGTATCGAAGGGCGCGCTGGACTCTGAGGTCCTCTATGGTTTTAAGGAAAGCTCCTGGCAAGACCGGAGGGCGATACACCAAAGTCCCCCCCAAGAGTGAAATGGGGAGAGATGGTGAGGGTGAAGTCAAGGGCCTCTCCCTCCGCCCAGTCTGTTATAACTTTGCAAGTGTAAATCCAAGAGTCCCTCAGCGCCACCGCTAAGCCCCCACCTCTGCCACTCCCCCTGTCGGCTCTAACAATTATATCTCCACTACCGGAGCACATGACTCATTGAGCCAGGCCTCAGTAATAAACAGCCCGTCTAGTCTGTCATCCGCTAATAATTCAAAGATATCAGCTGCATGCTTGCATGTAATACCTAAGGGTCCTTATTAGACAGGCAAATTATTTACAATTTACTTATACTGATATTCCCCTCTTACTTGGGCCGCACTAGAAAAAGCCTTAATATTTGGTTTTCCGTTTAATGAAATACCCCATACATCTAGTTGGTCAGTCATTAATACAGTTCCTTTTATAAAACAACCTAAAATTGTGCAGCATTGTATCATATTTTCCATTATTTCCGCTACTAATCTTAATTTACATTGGTACAAAAAATGTTTTAATACCAAAAATAGATCTTTTTGTTGGATGAAATGTGTATATACTGGATTAACCGAATTGTTGATGTAAATAGCATTATACCACTTAATTTTTCCACCATTATTTATATTATAAATAATACCTATTTATTAATACCACTATATCTCAATTACCTCAAACATTAATTGAGACAATTACTGTACGAAATGATAAACTTTTGTGCAGTTTTCTCCCAAATCTTTGCTTAACTGTTTTGATGGCTGCAGCAGTTTGTGCGCTTTACCCCTGCTAACGTGTGCCTGTGTGTCCCCCTTTCAACATAATGAAATAGGTATATCACTAACTGAATATATTTACCTAACCTATAAAACCCTAGTATATGGTACAGAGTACAACCAGAGCATGTAAGTTAATTGTCACTAGCAGTCTGCCCCACCTATTTTGCCGTCCACTAAAGATACAGTACAAACATGACCTCAGGCCTACCACTGTAGCTAGACTGTTGCAGCTTAAAACTGCAAATGCCGGCTGTAAAAATAACCCTTTTTGATAGGTCAAAACCTTCCTTTTAAATATTTATGACTCATCCCTTAGTAGGCCTTATTGCCTATATAATGGTCCCTAAGTAATCCTTAAGTAGGTGTGCTTCCTTGTGTTATTGTCCGCACTGTAAGATCCTTGAGTAGGAAGGAGTTTGGAGATCAGCTCTGTTAGTCATAAACGTTGAACATCGTGCCGATCGGCAAAACTAAGTGTGAAGCCTCAGCCCCTCCGCGTTGAAGCAACTTCTCCCACAATCGAAGATGGTGCATCTCCGCGCGGCCGAGGCACGCCGCGTGAGAAATCTGATGAGCAAAAAAGCACTTGTGCTATCGAAGGGCACAATCGATGTTCATGCAAGCCGGATGGGATGAACATCGAGTGTGCCCTTCGATAGCACAAGTGCTTTTTTTGCATATATATATATATATATATATATATATATATATATATATATATATATATATACCGATAGAAACTAGAAAGAAACCTTTTTCACAGATTCTTTTCACACAAATTTGTCGTTTTTATTTAATTGTGTAAACGTCATGAATTTTCATGAAGTTTGTAAAGGAGAACCTTTGTTGCTCTGCTTTATAGAAGAGCATCTCCTAAATGTCTTCGCCCACAAATTTGTGCATGTGAAATTATCACATTTGGACTTGTGAATGTGCAGAGCACTAATACACACCAGAGGTATCTTGGCACTATCAAACTAATTACAAATCAGGTACCTTCCTGCCTAAACACTAAATAATGTCTTGATTTGCCTTTCAGATAATACAGAGCTCTACAAATACCACTCCCACACAGTAGCTCAAACACGGCGAAGCAGGAGACAAAAAACACAACAATACCTAGAAAAGGATTTCACTTTACACAAAATGCAAATACTCTCTTTTTAGAATAATGCCTGGGGTTTTATTTATACAATTCTCTCTGACAGAAAGGCTTTCCCAGATGTCAAATTAACAACATTCAAATGTATATAGAGATATATATTTATGTTCAAGCAATAATAACACACTTGGTAAATGCAACAGTTAAATACATGGATAATAATATGAAAGACAAGCAGAAAATATTATGAGATAAAGCTCAAGCAAATAATACAGGACGTCCTGCAAGAGATCAGAAAGATATATGTACACTAAATTCATCAAATGATTAGTTTGGATGTGCACCTTGACTCACTCACACATCACAAAGAAAACACCTCAAATGATCAAGGCCACTGGCCACACATCACAATGGCAATCATCAAAACTCAACACTTCACCTGGTGCAAACACTGCATCTTATCCCACTCCAGACTGGGGGATTTAACAGTAGGTGGTGAGAGCCTCAGCAACCAGGGTTCTGCTGTACCGAAGTAGACGCGTCCGTCCCCATCCGGATTCCAAAATCCCAATTTCTAAGTCAACAACCCTCAGCTTTATAATCTCAAAACACACTGGAAGGTTCAAGACTCTTTCCCTCCGCATCAAGGAAACATACTGGACCTGGCCAGTTTCCAGGCAAGCATTCCACGGCAAGAAGGAGTTCCCACGTTCCCTCTACATTCCCACATGTTCCAGCCTTTATCTTGTCGGAGCTTACAAAAGCCTCCCAGGGTACTTTAAACAATCTAACACAAAACAAACCTTGAACGTGATTAATCCAAGCATCTTGCAAACATTCTGGGGGGCTGTCTGCGCGCGCAGAAAATCTCAAGCAAGGCGGAGTCAGAGTTCAGGATGACATGAGGCCATTTCAAAGCCAATAGTAAGAACTTTGTAATACTGCCCAATGTACAACTCAGTGCACATTTATGCACCACTGCCTACAGCATCACATACTTCATCTCTCAATGTGCAAGATAATACACATTTGTGCACCACTGCTTATAGCATCACATGCTTCATCTCAATGTACAACACAATGCACGTGTGCACCAATGCTCATAACACTGCACTTCAAGAACAAAAAGTACATTCCACACCTATCTCTATCATGCTTTCAAATGCACATCCCACACGTTCTGTTCTTGCCAAGTCTGTCCTACTGTGACAGCTCCCACTTAAAAACTACGAGAAGAAATCTTGAAAGAGGATGTACATTCAGGCTAGGATAAAATAACACACCAAAGTCAATTAAAATGATGGTATTCAAAGGTGTCAGACCATAAGAGGGCCTCTAGCACTACACACAAATAGAGCCATTTTTAGTGGCTTCGAGACATATGCAAATGGCTCTCGGTGCACAGGTCTAAAGGAAGAGAATTCCTTGCTGCCAGTGAGAAAGATCTGCCTCCGATCGTGGAGCATTTTTTTTCCAGAATTTGCAAGATACCTAGGTCCACTGAGTGTGTTGTGGGTAACACCAAGATATGTGAAGAGACAAAATTGGTGTATGCATGAGGCACATTGACAGAAATAGAATCTTTTGACATACCGGCACCTAATGAAAGTTTTATGGGCGGGGAGATATGATCTTATCTAGATTACCCCAGTATCATTCAAGCTGCTGCATTTTGTACGACTGTAGCAAGACCGAACATGCCTCCAAATAGCTGGAGTTAAATAAAATAATTTATAATTAAAAGCTTATAATGTCAATAAAATAAATAAAAAATCCAACCTATAACTTTCAGGTAGGTTAATATGAGCACTCTACTTATTAGGGTGACCTACTCAGTTTTAAGCCTCAGTTTTCTACATGATTTTTTGGACTGGGGGAATACCCATAAGACTGCAGACAAATGGGCAAACATCTTCGAGATGAAAGTGACTCCAAATTTAACAATTCAGTCTTATCCCTGTTCAGTTTCAATTTATTCTGACACACTCAATTGCTGGCCACCACAATTTAAGGAGTATTAAGAGCAGTGCTTAATTTTATTAAAAAAGTAGTGCTCAGGCTCTCATCAGGCAGCCCCTGCAGCTTGCACCACACATTGCCCCTGCCATGCTGCATATGACAGTAAAAACATAGCTACTAACTGTTACACTCCTACAAGTGTGACATTTCAGACAATTCCAGCCCCCCAAAGCTGTAAGAATGGCTTGGGCATCAGTTAATAGTCATTTTTTTTAATCTATATTGAATTAATAATTAACTGTTGTTTCGACTTCTTTAGATTAGCCAGACAGCGCCACCTTGTGGTAGACTATCAAAAGCACTGGTGTTGACAATAAAGATCTGGTGCCGAGGACCGTAAACCACTGGCTCAAATTAAACACTGATCAAGAGTCTTATTTTCCCTTCAGTATCAATTTGACCATCTAAGGAAGTCTTCTGCCTTTAGGCTAGGTTTGTGCTATAAATATATGCCATATACAACTGATACTCAAAGTATGGCCCGGGAGCCACTTGTGACCCTCTTAAGTTTACATGCAGCCCCCCCTGGTAAACAGTAGCATAAGCTGTTGTTTAGTTGCTGAACACTAATATTCAGAAAAGAAAATGAAAAAAAAACAGGAAAGCATTTCTTAACCTACAAATAATTGCTTGCCCATTTATTTAACATTTTGTAGACCTACTTACACAGTTCCTGACGCACCAGACCCCCAACCTTCACCTTGCTGGCATCAGTGGCTATCAGTCACACCAGAGACTTCAATTTGTGGCCTCTGGACAGATGTTTGTGAGTACCCATGCCATATACAAATTAAACATATTTGTGTATCATATTCATACATAAATACAAATCAATTTGCAGTGCTATGTATCAATGGTTTGCAACCTCAATTTTGGTTGAAAACCATTTATAGAATACCAACTCCTTGTCAGTCGCAAGTCACTACTTGGCAGTGGTAGCCCATTCTCAAAGGGGTAGGGGAATGAAGGAGAATGAAAAAATGTATATGAAAAAAACTGTTTGTTTGGGAGTAAGCAGTGATCTAAGCGACCACTGCCAACTTTTAAAAAGTATAATTTTTCTTAAAGACAAACCAATTTCCTTTCATGAATAAGGGCTGAATTTGAAAAACAAATGTACTCTATTTAAATGTGATCATAGACATGTAGTGATCAGCTGACCCTAGCAGGCCACCATCCCTGTGATAGCATCCAATCAGAGTGAGTCACAATGTACAACCTACCTCATGAATATTGACAAGATAGAAAGAATTGCAACCCACTCCTAAAGATGATTTTGCAAACTGAACTAAGAGTACATGGGTCGGGTTGCAAAATATGATTTCAATCGCAAATCTTTGGTGAACAATCTCCCCCTGAGTCTAGAAAGGCCTCAAACCAGGCAAATGCTGTCTATTTGACACAGAGTTTAGGGCCAGATGTACGACCATTCACTTTTGCAAGTTGCAAATTGAGGCGAATTGCAACTTGCAAAAGTGAATGTACAACAGGGTCTCAGACAATGTTTGAGATTCCTAAAGGGACCGCGAATTGCATGCCTCATCAATATTCATGAGGCAAGCACAATTTGCGAACTCATTGGGAATGGCAAGCACTCCCAGGGATGGTGGGCTGCTGGGGTCAGCAGACTACCACGTCTGTGACTGATTTTTAAATAAAGCTATTTTTTTCTTAATGAAACTCATATTCCTTAAAGGAAAATGGGATGCATTTAAAAAAGGAAAATGAAACTTCAGTTTCATTCTTTAAGGGCAGGTAGTGGTCCACTGTCTGCTCTTAAAAAATATGTTTGTACCCATTCACACAGGGGGTGGGGGGTCACCTGGTGACCCCTTCCCTTTTGCGAGTGGTTTACCACCTACTTGAAGTAGGTGGTAAACTGCAAGGGTTTTGCGGTCGCAAATGCAGTTTCAAAGCAATGTATTGAGACTCGCTTTTAGGAAGTGATGCCCTTGGCATGCCTCTTCCTAATAGCGAGTAGCAAATCATATTTTGTGAGTCACTAATAAGTTACTGACTCGCAAAATATGGTTTGCGCATGGGGCAGACCCAATTTTCCAGTCGCAAACGGGATGAATTCCCGTTTGCGACTGCAAAAACAGTCATACATCTGCCCCATACCAACTCTGTGAATAAGAAATTAATGATCAACATTGTCAAATGCAGCCGATGAATCCAGAAGTGTCATTGCTCCTAAATTCCCCTTGTCAGAAATTCATTGCAAATCATCTACTGCAGCAGTGGTGTCCAATTCAACCAGACGGAAAACCAGCATGTATTGTATGGAGATTCTTGTTGCCTATCACTTAGGCTGATATTTGCTGTTGAGTGGTCTTTCTCATGATTTATACAGGAAAGTAAGTTGAGAATAGGTCAATAGTTCACAGGAATTTCTGTGCCTAACCTTAGTTTCTTTAATAAAGGAATTACTGGTGCTCAGTAGGCCCAAGTGGAGCTGCTTAATGCCCCTGGTTGCGTGACATTCTTAAGTTTAACAGAGCGCAAAGCTTGTTCTTGTGGCAGAAACTGCATGCTAACTGATCCATGCGGGGTGCATGGGTGCAGCCATTTTGTTTTCTGTTCTGAATGATGCTGGGCCTGTTTTTTCCATCTATTTTTAATGTTTTGAATTCTCCCCCAATCTAACACATCCCTCCCTCATTTTTATTTATTGTATCAGTGTGTCTTTACGTTTGTGTAGTTTAAGTATTTATATATTTTTATGTGTGTTTTTTTCATGACTTTCTGTACTTCCTTAGTTTTTCCTTTCATCCTCTCTTCCTTCCTTTTCCTGTTTCTTTTATTTTTCCCCACCACCAGGCACCATGGCAGAGCAGTGGAGTGGAGGTGCAAGGCCCCTACAACTAGAGGGACACCTTGTGAATATCTCCGCAGCCAAGGGGTACAGCCCCGTATAATTTTTTGTGACAAGGATGTGGCAGCACTATTTTTTTGTGTAGCACCACCTCACTTCCATGTTGGCAGCAGGCTGCAGACCAGGCAGCAGTTACTCACTACTGCAGTGCAGTCTGCTGCAACACTCACATCCAGCACAATGAACAGCAGCTGATGCACTGCTGGGCGGATATCATTGGCTGCATGCAGGACATGATCGACCTGCTAATCATGGAAATTGCGGGGTTCTGTGAGTAATTGTTTCTTGTGTTTGTGTTCTACAGTACTAACATTTTATTTCCGAATAGCATGCTGCTCGCACTCAGTGATAGGCTAAATTTACTTTTAAGAATATTACATGTTATAGTTTGAGCTAGCCAGGTACTCGGCGCTACTTAATCGTTCTATTCAGGCTTTGCTTTGGCTGATTATTTAAGAAGCCATTTCAGAACCCTGTGTCCTCCTGCCACCAATCAATCAATCAATCAAATATTTGTAGAGCACAGTACTCACCCATGAGGGTCTCAAGGTACTGAGGGGGGGGGCTGCTACTGCTCGAACAACCAGGTCTTGAGAAGTCTCAGCAGGTCCTGGGTCTGTCGCAGGTGGATGGGGAGGGTGATCTACGTCTTGGCAGCGAGGTGGGAGAAGGATCTGCCGTTGGTGGTCATTCAGTGGATGTGTGGAATGCTGGCGAGGTCATCGGAGCGGAGCTGGCGGTTGGGAGTGTAGAAGGTGAGTCATTTGTTGAAGTATGCTGGTCTGGCAACGTGGAGTGCTTTGTGAGCGTGGGTGAGGAGCTTGAAGGTGATCCTCTTGTTGACGGGGAGCCAGCACAGGTCCCTCAGGGGGGCAGTGATGTGGCTGTGGCGGGGGATGTCGAGGATGAGGCGGGTAGAGGCATTCTGTATGCGTTATAGTCTCTTCTGGAGTTTGGCCGAGGTTCCCACGTAGAGGGTGTTGCCTTACTCCAGCCTGCTGGTGACGAGTATCCTTCTGGTTCCGGTGGGGATACATTTGTAGATCTTGCAAAGCATACGGAGAGTGTTGTAGCAGGAGGAGGAGACGGCGTTGACTTGCTGGGTGATTGACAGTGATGAGTCCAGGATGAATCCCTAGTTGCGTGCGTGGTCGGTGGGTGTTGGTACAGCTCCCAGCAAGGTCGGCCACCAGGAGTCGTCCCAGGCAGAGGGGGTGGAGCCAAGGCTGAGGACCTCCATCTTGTCCGAGTTCAGTTTCAGGTGACTGTTCTTCATCCATTCAGCCACGGCCTTCCTTCCTTAGCGGAAGTTGGTTTTGGCAGCGGCGGGGTCTTTGGTGAGGGAGAGGATAAGCTGGGTGTCGTCGGAGTATGAGATGATGTTGAGGTTGGCGAGTGGTGTCATGTACACGTTGAAGACGGTCAGGCTGAGGGATGATCCCTGGGGTATGCGGCAGGTGATCTTGGTGGCTTCGGATCAGAATGGAGGGAGGCGGACTCTCTGGGTTCTGCCGGTGAGGAAGGAGGTGATTCAGTCCAGGGCTTAGTCACGGATCCCTGCGTTGTGGAGGCTTTTGCATAGGGTGTGGTGTCGGACGGTGTCGAAGGAGGCCGAGAGGTGTAGGGGGATGAGGGCTGAGGTTTCGCCATTGTCCAGGAGGGTCCTGATGTCGTCGGTGGCAGCGATAAGGGCGGTTTCGGTGCTGTGGTTGCTGCGGAGTCCAGACAGGGATAAGTCCAAGGTGTTCTTCTCTTCAAGGAATCAAGTCAGTTGTCTGTTGATGATCTTCTCGATGACTTTCGCCAGGAACGGTAGCAGGGAGATGGGCCTTAAGTTCTTGAGGTCCTTTGGGTCTGCCTTGGGTTTCTTGAGTAGGGCGTTGATCTCTGTGTGTTTCCAGCTTTCTGGGAAGGTGGCAACTTCAAATGAACTTTTGAGGATCTTTCGGAGTTGGGGTGCGATGATGGAGCTCCCTTTGTTGAAGATGTGGTGGGGCAGTGGTCAGACGGTGAGCCGGAGTGGATGGTGTTCATGGTTTTCAGGGTGTCTTCGTCATTGACGTGGTTCCGTGAGGTCAGGAGGCTGGTTTAACTGGGGGGCGGTGAGTCTAAGGTGTCGGCGGCTGTCAGGGGGGTCTGAGTGTTGAAGCAGTCGTGGATGTCCATGATCTTGCGGTGGAAGAAGGTGGCTAGAGAGTCGCAGAGGTCTTGTGACGGCGGGATGTCGTAGGAGCTGTAGCTGGGGTTGGCAAGTTCCTTCACGATGTTGAAGAGCTCTTTGCTGTTGTGCGCGCTGTTGTCGATGCGTTCCTTGAAGCAGGTCATTTTGGCAGTTCGAATGAGCTGGTGGCGCCTGCGGCTGGCGTACTTGAGGACTGTGTGGTTGTCCGTTGTTTGATCCAGGCGCCATTGCTTCTTGAGTCCTCTGCAGGTTTGCTTGGCTGTCTGGAGGTCGGCGGTGTACCAGATGGCCCTTATGTTGGTGCATCTGTTTGAGGGTTTCTTGATCAGGTGAGAGTGTTGGCTCAGTCGTCGATCCATTGCCTGAGGTTGCGGGCGGCTGTGTCGGTGTGGTCGGTTGGTGGGTCTCGGGCGAGAATGGTGATTAGCTGGTCTTCGGTGACCTTGTTCCAGCTGTGGTGGGATATTTGTTGCGGGTGGTTGTGTGTGGTGTTTTTTTTTTAAGGAGAAGTGGATGCAGTGGTGGTCGGTCTAGTGGAGTTCGGTGGTGTGGCTGAAAGTGACGTGCCTGCTGCCAGAGAAGATGGGTTCGAGCATGTGTCTGGCGGAGTGGGTGGGTGTCGTGACGAGCTGTTTGAATTCGAGGTTAGCGAGGTTGTTAATCAGCGTGGTTGAGTCGTTGTTGTTGGCGTTCACATGGTGCAAGGCTATGTAGGAGGGCACCGTAGATGCCCCCTAAAACCTATAACTGAGGTCCAGGAGGATAGGGGGCCTACGACGGGCCCCCAATGTCCCTTTCTACCAGCCTTTTCATGGCGGGTTAAACTCCATGAAACGTCCGGTGGGGAGGGACATCATAATCCCTACACTAGGCACCACCACCATTGTAGGGATTGGATTTCCCTCAGAGGCTCCTTGAGCCCCTCCTAATGTGGCCGCAAGAAAACATTATTATGATGACGGTGGGACCGCCACCAATGGGCTTTCAACGGTGGTCCCACTGTCATTGTAATCAGTGCCTGACAAGTTTGGGGGGTGGGATACTCTGTGGTGAACATACAATATGCAATCTATATATATATCCATTCCTTTTGCTGTAGTGCATTGCATCATTTTTCCCACCGTCTACTTCAGACAGGATATCTGGATTTTATACGTGATGTGTGTGATGTACTATCTTATATATTATACATTTGCCTCCTTTGAGTTAGGGTAGAATTTAAATGCCTTTGGAAGAGCAGGGCCATTAGAATTAAAGTAAGATAATTATAAATTAGAGTTGCCCCAGCTGCAGACTGCAGAGAGCAGCAAAGTACCCAACTCTGTTTTATTTTATTTGTGCTATATAATACATGAAGCCTTATTTATTAATGAGAAGTAATTTATTTCTATTTTTCGGTTCAGAGTTTCTCTTTAGTTTTTTACTAGGAAAGCCCTTAAAAGAAAAAATGAAAATCACTCTGTATTTTTGATCTTGTGCTATTCTGCCATAGTTTTCAGCCAGTCAATGCTTTTTATGTGAGACGTGTGGCTATAAAAAGGCACTGTGACTCTCCTAATCACATAAAATTCAATGGCCCTAGGAGAACAGCAATGTACTGCTACTGTGCAACTATTTAATGTTATCCTTACATACAAATGGGGTAACTCAATGGGCTGGTGGACTAGGGTACAATATCATACAAAATGAATTGGTCCTAATGGATTTATCAGATATATATCAAATAAATTGATCAATCCGGATTATGTTACTGGGCTCACAATATTTTTCTAATTGTCAGTACATTCATTTTGGCTCGATATCAACTTTACTGACTGTGCTCTTGCCATTTTCTGGCCCATGGTAGAGCACTATTGTAAATTAATATAATAATGAGAGATACAAATGACTGCTCCCAGATTAGCTCACTGCCCCTTTTGGATATGTTGACCATGAAATGTTCATACAATCACTCTTGATGGTTCCATATTAAATTGCATCTTGTCATTGTTAACTTCTGTATATAATATATAAATGTCCTAATTCAATTCTGTACATTGTCAAATTTTGGATTGAATTTTATTCATGAATTTCTGGAATACTCTGTTTTTGAGTTGATTTGAGACCATGCGCTCAATCCACTCCGGCTCTCCGTCGGACCCATTCCTGCACCACGTCTTCAAAAGAGCAAGCAGCACCATCGCACCCCACCTGCGCAATGTCACCAATCTCTCCCTCGAGACCGCGACCTTCCCAGAGATCTGGAAACACGCAGATATCAACGCCCTACTCAAAAAACCTAAGGCAGACCCAAGAGACCTCAAGAACTTCCAGTCCATTGCTCTGCTCCCCTTCCCGGCCAAGGTCATCGAGAAAACCGTCAACAGACAGCTAACCCGATACTTTGAAGAAAACAGAATCCTGGACCCTTCCCAGTCAGGGTTCCGCAAAACCACAGCACCGAGACTGCCCTCATCGCTGCCACCGACGACATCAGGACCCTGCTGGACAACGGCGAGACCGCAGCACTCATCCTCCTAGACCACTCTGCCGCCTTCGACACCGTCTGCCCCCACACACTACGTGCACGCATCCACCCCACAGGGATCCAAGACAAGGCTTTGGATTGGACCACCTCCTTCCACTCCGGCAGAACCCAGAGCGTCCACCTCCACCCATTCAGTTCTAAAGCCCCCAGGGATCCTCCCTCAGCCCGACGCTGTTCAACATTTAAAATGCCCTGCTCGCACATGTAGCCTGACAGCACGCCCTCAACATAATCTCCTACGCCAACGACACTCAGCTGATCCTCTCCCTCACCAAGGACCCCATCACAGCCAAAGCCAACCTCCACGAAAGAAAGAAGGCCGTAGCCGACTGGATGAAGACCAGCCGTCTGAAGCTGAACTCGGACAAGGTCCTCCTCCTCGGCTCCAACTCTTCAGCCTGGGATGGACCCATCCATCGACGGACGACAAGCGCTTAGCAGAGCTTGTTGGACACATTAAATCTGGCTCTAACACTGATCCTTGCCCCTCGAGAATCTTTAAGATGGCCTTGCCAGGCATCCAGCCCCAGGTGCTGAGCCTACTGAACAACTCACTGGAAGCAGGTTATCTCCCAACACAGTTGAAGGAAGCTAGGGTCTCCCCACTTTTAAAGAAAGCAGGAACTGACACAAAGGCTCTAAAAAACTATAGGCCTATCTCGCAGCTGCCATTCTTGAGTAAGATTCTAGAAAAACACGTCCTGGGCACATTAGCCGGTCATCTCCAGGAACACCATCTACTTCATGCCAGGCAGGCTGGTTTTCGGCCCCAACACAGCACAGAACTAGTTATGGCCACGGTCGCCGACGAGCTGAGAGTCAGAGCAGACAATAAACACCCATGCGCCCTGAATCTCTTAGACTTGTCGGCGGCTTTTGATAGCAGACGATACCCAGCTATTGGTTCTGCTGGAAAACACTAAGGAGGCTCAGGAATCAGTGAGAAACCTGCTCAGTTTCACGGTCAACTGGAAGACCAACAATCTGTTGAAAGTGAATGCTGAGAAAACTGAGGTGCTGGTGATCACCAATCGAGGGAATCCCTGGTGTGACCTGTACTGGCCCCCAGACCTAGGAACAACCCCTACCCCTGGGATGGTGGTAAAAAGTCTGGGACTAAAGATGGATGCAGACCTCTCGATGGCCCCTCAAGTCTCAGCTGTGGTTGGCTCTTGCACGGGTGTGCTGAGGCAACTACGAAAGCTGGTCCTCATCTTATCAGCCTCCACTCTGCAATCGATCGTATCTGCCACAGTTATCTCAAGACTAGACTATGACAATGCCTTATATCTCGGCCTGTCGCAGAAGCTGTTGAGGAAGCTGCAGGTGGTACAGAACGACGCAGTGAGGCTGATCTACTCCGTGCCCAGAAATTTGCACGCAACCCCTCTGCTCCAGAAGCTGCACTGGCTACCTGTGAAATTCAGAGTTCAGTTTAAGTGTCTGTGTGGCCCATAAAGCACTCTTTGGGAAAGCCCCAGAGTACATTATGCAACGTCTGAAGAGATATGTTCCTGGTAGATCCCTGCTCTCAGGTAAAACTTCCAATCTGATCCAGCCCAGATTTAAACTATAAACCAGAGGTGGCAGGGCCCTGTCCGTGATTCTCCTGCAACTGTGGAATGAGCTTCCGGCCACTCTGAAGGAAGAATCACAGCTACTACCCTTCAGGAAAAAACTGAAAACTCACCTATTCAGAAAGGCAATGACTCCGGCTTAATTGGGGGACAGCTGAGGGCTCGGGGTAACAGTTATGCTATGCTCTTCTGTTAAGCACTTAGAGACCGGCGGTGATAGGCGCTATACAAATAATCTATAACATAACATAACATAGAAGTGGAGAAGTGTGGCTCAGTGGTTAGAGGCGGCAGACCGGGAAGCTGGGATCGACCGTGGACCAGGGTTCGATTCCCCGCCTCGGCGGGTCTCGGGCTCAAAAATTCCACGGCCTCGACAATTCTCGCTCCGGTGCCTACTCAACTCACGGGGTCTCACTCTGCAACTCTGGGCAATAGCTTGCTTAATCTCCACGACGGCCCCTCGCGGCGGGATGCCTGGCTTTCACCCTGTAGACACCCTGCCGGGGCTTCTCACAGGGGAATACCAGGACGGGTTCCCTATGCAAGCGCCAGGATGCCCTTTGGGTGACAGGTTGCGCTATATAAATACACCTACATTTACATTTACATAACATAACATGACTCCTTGTGGCCGACGGCACTGGGGGCAGCCCTGACACCCACCGACCACGCACGCAACCTGGGAATCATCCTCGACTCTATGCTCTCAATGACCAAGCAAGTCAACGCCGTCTCCAGCCTCAACACCCTCTGCATGCTCTGCAAGATCTATAGATGGATCCCGACAGATACAAGAAAGAAAGTCACCCAGGCCCTTGTCAGCAGCAGAATCGACTACGGAAAAGCCCTCTACGCGGGAGCCCCGACCAAGCTCATCAAATGACTACAATGCATCCAAAACGCCTCCGCACGACTGAATCTCGACGTACCACGCCACGGCCACATCAACCCCGTACTGAGAAACCTGCAGTGGCTCCCCGTCAACAAGAAGATATCCTTCAAGCTCCTCACCCACACCCAAAAGGCACTCCACAAGACTGGCCCAGCCTACCTCAACAGACGGCTCTCCTTCTACATCCCCAACTGCCAGCTATGCTCCGCGGACCTCTCACTAGCTACCGTCCGGCACATCCAAAGAACAACCACCGGTGGGAGATCCTTCTCCCACCTTGCCACCAAGACTGGAACACCCTCCCACTGAGCCTACCACAGACCCAAGACCTGCTGACCTTCAGGAGGATACTCAAGACCTGGCTGTTCGATCAATAGCAGCCCGCCACCCCAGCACCTTGAGACCCTCGCGGGTATGTAGTGCGCTTTACAAATGATTGATTGATTGATTGAATGATTGATTGATTGATTAGCAACTTGGGATGTGACATTTTACATTGTTAGCAGATGGGCAAGGTGTCGCCTGAATTTATGTAGAGATGAGAACCTTGTGTATATGCAGAAGAATTCTAGATATGGGGATAGATGTAATTTATTCGCAATCTGTAGGCATTAACAGGTACATGCATCAATCTCGGCATTTGCGATTCCTTAATTGCGATTTTTAAGGAATCGCAATTAAGGAATCGCAAATGCCTATGCATCAAGAAATCGCTACATAAATTGCGATTCCTTAGAATTCCTTATTTGCGATTAGCATTTTGCGAATCGCAATTAAGGAATCCCTTCCCATTCATTCCTATGGGCCTAGAGGCCCATAGGAATGAATGGGAAGACAATCTCAATTTGCGAATCGCAATTAGCTAATCGCAAATTGAGATTGCGATTTCAAGGGTGCAGGGGTGTCCAAAGGACACCCTGTTGCACCCCTGAAATCAAACAATGCACATATGTTGTGTACACACATGCCCTAAGGGCATGTGTGTGTACAACATGAAAGTTAAAAATATGAACACAATTGCATATTTCTAACTTTTCGCAAAATTACCATGAGGTCCAACCTCATGGTAATTTTTTCTCTCGAATTGCGAAATCACAATTTTTTTAAGTTTCATGCATTGCTTTTAAGGAATCGCAAAATTGCGATTCCTTAAAAGCAATCGCACTTTAAAAAATCGCTAAAATAGCGATTTCTTCACTTTTAGGTTGATGCATCCCAAATAGTGATTTGGGAATCGCAAACGGCCGAATTTTGCGCTTCGCACCGTTTGCGATTCCTAAATCGCTTGATGCATGTGCCTGTTAAATGGGTAGTCATTTTGTGATTTTATGTTTAACAATCTGCTGTACGGAACATATTTTTCCACTAATGCCATAAATGATATACACAGGTTTGCCTGCGTGCAAACTGCTGCGGCAGTATCCAAATAGCACTTTAAGAGGGCATACCAACCCCGTATTTACGAAGATTAAACTTGCTACAATGTCACCAGGTTTTCTACCTTGTCAGTTTCATTGACGCAAAACTCCCTGCATGCACATTGACCTGACACTGACCTGTTTAACTTTTCTTATTCGAACACCTGCATAGCCACGGTCACTGAAGAGATACTATGGATCCAGGAGGTAACAGACTTAACTCAATACCATGAGTTTTGTTAACGTTTTTATTCCTAGTATGAATTCTAATGCCCATAATTACTGACTTTAATTTTAGTGCCCATCTTCGATTCAATCAGATGTGTCCATTGTGAAAAATATTGTTTAGTTCGGGTGTCCCTATTTTTAGGGTGAGTACACTACTTTTTGAGATTAATACATTCTAGCCCATTTCACTCTAATTGGATAATTCATTTTTCAGCAATTTTACTATACAGAACCCTGTGGGACCATGAACATGCTTGGCCCCATTTGGGTTAACAGCCCGTGAGCCTTCTCACAGGATCATCTAATGAATCAAGCTGAGTATTGTAACTACTAGAGAAGGGTTCTAATGTTTGGTGTACATTCTCAATTTGTTACAAACACCTTCAAAGAATTACTGTACCTTTGCTAGATGTTGGTCCTTTCAACCATCATATTGTACTGACGGAGACCCACCCATACGGTTTTAATTGGCCATCACATATCTAGGATTGAAATGTTGACAACCTCTGCATGTACAGGTTGGACTGATTATATAAACCACAAAGGGAATACATTGACTCATACACTGTACCCACATACTCTGAAAGGTTTTTTGGTTGATTCAAAGGAAAGGCTAATTCATAGAGTTATTTTTGTGATTTTCTTTGTACTTTCTCCTTTTAAAGTATGCACAAGCACTTTTTCTAAGCACTTGCATTTCACACATTGGAGCAACTGTGTAGTGTAAATAATTTATATATATACATCATATATACAAACACCATCTCCTCCCTTCAGAGTAGATTAAGGAACACAGCGGGGCTTCATTGACCATTTATTGAGAATTTTCGGCATGACGAGTTTTGGAGGTTAGCCTTCCTCAAATGCCAAAACTTGTATGAGGTTTCTTTGTTAGTGTCTTTTATAGTGATCCTCCCTCCTCAATGGCGGGGTGCACACCTGAACCGCATTACCTTTCAGAGTACTTAGGCAGTTTGATGTTGAAAAACTACCAGTCCCATCATGCAGCGTATTTCTAGCACAAATGAATGTCTCTTTACTCAAGTGAGAGCTTGATTTTATGCGTGATAAAGAAAGAAACACTGGCACAATGCAGGGAAATAAATTGTCTTTTTGCCCCTACTTCCAGCCTCAGTTTCCAATTTGGGACATACCTGGAGATGCTGGTACAGTGACTACGCCTCTCCATGTAGTCATGGACTGTCGGACGACAGCAGTACCTCTGCTCCCAGTGTTTGAGCGGTGGTTCGCGGCAATCCTAATCCTCTGGAGTATTAATACTACTTGTTTCCAATGTATGTCACAAACTCTTTTTGGAAGGGTTCCCTGTGCGTGTCACGGGCTACACGCTCAATATAACAAACACCCTCTCCTCCCTTCAGAGTAGATCAAGGGACACAGCGGGGCTTCATTGACCATTTATTAAGAATTTATGGCAAGATGCGTTTTGGCGGTTAGCTTTCCTCAAATGCCGCAGTTGCCTAAGGTTTCTTTGTTAGTTTCTTTTATAACGGTTGACAGTGAAGTGGTCATGTGAGGTGACCTCTGATCGCCTAGCCTAGCCTAGCAGTGCCTAAGCCACGCCTCGCCAGACCAAGCTCAACGATCGACAAGCGGGAGTAGGAGCGGGAGCAGGAGCGTGAACGGGAGCGTGAACGTGACCGGTGTAAGTCCACGTCCGAGGACCGAGGACGAGATCAACTACGGACGTGGCAAGTGCGGTAAACAAGACACCCTTCTCTGACTCGGTACCACGCGGAGCACTCGGGGTGAGACGAGGGGAGTGGAGTGCGGCGCGGGCCGGAGGGCTTGCTGGGCTTGCCGAGCGTCGGGAGTCAGAGGGGAAGTCGGGCATAGGCCGAACAGACAGGCTGAGCCCGCAGAGCAGCAAGAAACGCTAGAGACCGACAGCCCTGGGCAGACCCGCGCAGAGACCCAAGCAGGAACAAAAACGCAGCAACAAGTACTGCGGAAATATCTGTCGCAACCCCAGTGGAACCCCCGAGGAACATCGTTTCTAGGGGGGGGGGGCCTGATATTGCTGACTCGGACATTTAGCTAAATAGTAATTAAGCAGTGTCAGCAAAGGAAATACATCAGCACAAAATTCGGAGGCCCCTGAAGAAACAAGGAGCCAAGAAGAAATAAGAAGGGCATCTAATTTCCCAGCATAAGAAGACTATGCACCACGGAAAAGTTGGTGAATCAACACGACAGAGATTTATAAGCGTGGCAAGGCAAGCAGGCTGAAGGCAACAGGCGGAACAGAGGTAAGTGAATTTTTTTAAAATAAGAGTAAAAGCTATAGTAATTAATAAGAGATTCCACCTTCAGCAGAATAACAGTTTTTTGGGCTAAAAACCTAGAAATGGCACCCAAAAGAGGGTTAAAATCACGTACAGTGGATGATCCAGGGAGGAGTAAATCATTGGAGGGCTCAAAATCCCTGGAAGAGAGCCAGGAAAGCCATACATCCTCTATGGATAATAGTAAGGGGAAACGCAAGAAAAGAAAAGTCAAAAAGGCAACGAAGAACGCCCAGAAGGCGAAAAGAGGCTGTATTCAAACAACTATGAAACAGAAAGAGTCCATGGCAGCGTCAAAATCCATAAAGGAGTTTGTAGGGAAACATTAAAAAATCATTAAATCCAGCGATAACATCGGACCTAGACGGTGATATAGTGGAAATTGATGGAGAGATTGGCGAAAATTCAGGCACGACAGTAGGAAATCAAAGACTGTCAGATAAGGGAGGACCCCAGGAAGAAGTTAATCTCGAAATAGAAGAAGAAGGGGAGAACCCCAAATCTATAAACCAGACACTGCAGAGCCAAAACCACCAGATTTCTGCGCCCGACTGTCATCCTCGCCTAAAATGTTCTCATTGATGTCACCAGGGAATGAAGGACATAGAGGAAATGAAGGCCAGAACCTGAGTTATGTCTGGGGAGGCGCGCCAGATCAATTCCAGCAGCACTTCACAATGCAAAAATCCCCACTACTTCAAGAGAGTATAAGGACTGGTCACCAGGTAAACCCAGTCAGAAACAATACACAAGATTCGGTGATCTCTGAAACCCCCACATCTTCGTTGATGGATTTAATCTTGTTGCTTCAGAAGGCACTACAAGGAATCCTGGAAGTAACACTCTCGAACAACGGAGTGATGAAAGCACAGAAACAGCATTTAAAGAAAATAGAAGAAGAATTAGGGGAGATAAAGAGCCAAATGCCAAATAGGGTAAGGCCAACCGACATTGCCCCACCCATTGAGGAAAGTGCCTTGATAGTACTTGAAGAAGAAAGCATGGCAACCCTTGAAAGATCTCCTCACCCTACAGAGCAAACGGCAAAAAACGCCGTAGAGATTGTAGACAATGTTTATATCTCAAAAAGACCTATGCTGATAAAAAGGCGTGGGGGGTATGTAGCTCTTGGGGCCAGGAATAGGGCAGAAAAACTCAGGCATCCGAAACCTGCAGGAAAGGGAAAAGGGAAGAAGACAATGGTGGGGGGGGGGCTGCAGACAGAATTAAATGCCGCAGCGCCGACTTTCATAACACGTAGTCACACGTATGTAGAGGCAAAACCACCAAAGACCCCGAGAGAATCAAGGAAAAAGCAGACATGCAAGGAGGCAACTGAGAAATCCCCCTCTTCCCGCACTATGAGGCAGAAAGTTCGGATAATGGCTGAACAGACTATTGAACAAAGGTCAGTAAGCCCCCAAGCACAAGAACTACCCGGCATGGGAAAGAAAGGACGGCATGCAGGGAGAACAACTGCCAGCCAACAGGTGCATGAAATAAAGATGAATTTACATGAGAGAGACAATAACAAATGGCTATTTCTGGACCTGGTACCAGCCAGGAAGAAGCAAAAGTTGGCAAGAAAAACAAGCCCCCTGAATAGGGCACAGATTTTGAGCGCATTGGCAAAATGCGGTAGTTTGAGGGGGCTCGGTACAAAAGACCTTCAGCATGTAGGTTTTGTAGAGAACAGGAATGGAAAGGAAATAACAAAAATCACCCTATACTCGGACCTGGTAAAAAGGGCAATCCAGAAAGCCTCAAACGAGATAAATCGACAGGGAATAAGGATTATTCCTGAGTATGAAATAAAAACCCGTAGAGACAATACCTTCGTAAAACAGCATGCCGGGCTACAGAAGAGACAAGTGATCCTCTGCAGAGAAACAGAAGGCGACCGGGGTTGTCTGAATGTTATGATAGAAAATACAGGGAACGAATCCTCATGGGACAATTGGTCCTTTCACAGTAACCCCATGGGAGAATCCAACGACAGTAATACGCTGGATATGGAAGAAGATGGTGGGTTGAGTGACGTAGAATAGGATGGGGGGGGGGTTGCAAGAACTAGGTCTCTTAACCTGGAATGTGAATGGGCTAGGCAATGAGAAAAAACGGGAATATATTAAGGAAATTATAAATAAAGTGGACATTGCCTGCCTTCAAGAGACCTGGCTATGCGACGAAACCGCAACCTTTGAAGGATATTTACAGTTACATCATCCCGCCACAAAGAAAAACCATGGGCGGCCCTCGGGGGGCCTGTTGACACTGATATCAGCAAAAGCAATGAGGGAAGTCAAACTGTTGAAAACAAAATGCAAATGGGTTCAATCAAGTAGAATAGAACTCCTGACGGTGGAATTGAACCATAAAATGTTGATTTTAATGAATGTATATATGCAGTGGGAGAATGGGGAGGAGTATGAAAGGGAGAAGAGGTGTTTTAAAGAGGACGTAGACAGTATCTTAGAAAAATATCCCGCAGATATAATAATATTAGTGGGGGATTTCAACCATAAATTGAACCCAAAAAAGGCAGACCTATGGAACAGGGAACAGATAGAGGTGTACGGAATAAACCCGGCTAGGTTTCCAGCAGGGGAGATCTCGAAACAGGACTCAGAACTAGTATATGCACTAGGAGGTAGGGGCTTTCATTGTGTAAATGGGAGAATAGAGACAGACTCCCCAGCAGGAAAGACGTTTAATCTAGGGGAACAGAATTGCCCTATCCTAGTGGAGTGGTGTGGCTCACTGGTTAGAGGCGGCAGACCCGGAAGCAGAAGTCGGCCCGGGACCAGGGTTCGATTCCTGGCACGTCAGGGTCTTGGGCCATGGTCAGCGGACTCGATAATTCTCGCCTCGGTGCCTACTCCAACCATGGGTCCCACTCAGCAACTCTGGGCAATAGCTTGCTTAATCTCTACTAACGGCCCCATCAGCGCCGGGGATGCTTGGCCTCACCTTGGAGATGCCCAGGAGGGACCATCTCACAGGGAAAGCCAGGATGGGTTCCCCAGTGGTATACAGCGCCGGGACGCCCCTTTGCTGGGGCAGCTGTGCGCTTTACAAGTATACAACATTTAACATCTATTGACTATATATTCTTGCAAGCCTGGAATTTCCCCCTGATTAGGGATTTTATGATAGAACAAAAAGAGGTGAGTGATCACAAACTTCTCCACCTAATAATAGCAGGGGGTAGGAAATTGCAGAGAGATACAGTAATTAGCCAGGAGGTCGAATACCCCAAACGGGTGACGACACGACTAACTGACGAATATATGGAAAAACTGAAGGCCATGCAAATAAAAACGGCACCTGAAAATTTTGAGAATAAAAACCTGGAATGGTTTATAGGGAAACTAGAAGAAGTGGTCCATTGCCTAAGAATACATTTAAATAGGGAGAAACCCACAAGGGTAAATCAGATAAACCGAAGTAAAGGGTTCTCAGTGGCGTGTCAATCCAAGAAAAAGAAGATACGAGCAGTACAAAGAAGGCAAAAAAAGAACTTCACACAAGAGAGACAGGATCAGTTAATTAAGCAGAAAAAAGAATTCAAAGTAATGGTAAATAACGCTAAAAGGATACATAAAGAGAAATGCTGGTTAGATCTGTTAGAAGCCATAGAGGATAAAAATCTAAGGCAATTTTGGAAATTAGTAAAGGCAGCAGCCGGAACAGCAGATGGGGAATTAAATTTCGTGGTGAGTGAGGCCGCATGGGAAGAGTACATAAGGGAACTGTACGGGGCAAGAACTCCCAGAGAGGATGTGGAGGCCAAAATATGGCAAGAAATCTCAGAAGACCTAATAGCCAAATTTAACGAAGAACAAGTAGAGGTTACAATAAAAGAACTTAAGCTAACTCGTGCAGCAGGTCCAGACAATCTCCCCGCAATAATACTGAAGTCGGAGGTTAATTGGTGGGCAAGATTTCTCGCAAGGATGTGCCATGTAGTTCTAAAAGAAGGCATAATGCCACCTACCTGGAAAGGTGCCATAATTAGGCCAATCCACAAGAAAGGGAGCAAAGAGGCGCCACAAAACTACCGGCTGATCAACCTCCTAGATATAGGAGAGAAAGTATTCTCTAAAATTGTACTTAAGGGGTGTGGCCAAGATGGCGACCTGAATGGACGCAGGTCTGCGTGGCTCCCTGCCCTGATCCCCCATAGCTCACCTAAACGAAGCATACGGCCCCCGAACTGCTGGGCTCCGGAGGATCCTGTTGTCCGTTGCTACTAGGGGTGCCCCCAGAGTGGCAAGGTGTCCGGCGGTGCTGCCTGCCGCCCGGGATCCCGACATCTGGCCCGGCTGAACGAAGCTGCGGACGTGGGGCTGGAGGAAAGCGGCTGGCGCCAAAATCGAGAGCCCGGTCTGGGCCTAGACGGACAGTCCACGGAGTGCTGATGCTGAAGGGACTGGATCGGAGGTAGCTGCGTGCCCCCCCCCCACCCCCCTGAAGACGTGGGAGGTCTGGGAACGGGCCTGGAGCGTGGAGGCCCGGGCGACTACCTGCTAGACGCGGGTGGCACGAAATCAAGCGCTGGGACTGGACCTGTGCGACGGCACCCGGAGTGGCGGCGGAGCGGTTGGGACAGCGGATAGTGACCGCCGGCCCCCGGAGGCTCCCAGTGACGTTCTTGGGGCGGCCTCGAGTCCGGATGGCGGAGAGTGCGGAGCGGACCACGGGCCGGTGCATCGCGAGCCCGGCCGGGGCCTGACTGACTGGTGCAGACCGAGCTGAGGTGGGCCCCGACCCCCCTGGAGACTCATAAACCCGCGATAGCCTGACAGCACTTGGACACTACGGGCGTCCCGGCGGGAGCGGCGAGGCAAGCCAGCAAGCGGCCTGGGGAGTTCCTCTAGGCCCAGAGCGGTCGCGCGGCCTAGGAGCACCAGTCGGGAGAGAGAGGTCAGCCCTGGCCCGTGCCGCCGCGAGCGGCCCGGAAGACCCCGAGAGAGCGAAGACCCGGCCCGGTGAGTTGCGCCTGTCAGCGGGGGCTCGACAGGCCCCGGGCGGGAGGGCGGATACAGCAGGCCCGGAGGGGGGAGCACCTGGGCGGCCGCTGGACGAACCCCATAGTGGGAGCCCCGCCGAGGACACTTTGAGACACAACGCTGAAGCGAGGGCGGCGCGAAGCGCCCACTGGGGGATACCCCCGTCTGGCGCCGCCGAGGCAGCAATCAGGGACATGGGGGCGGTGTCCCCCCAGGGCAGGCTGCACCTAGGACATACGCAGAGGCGGCAGAAGGGCGCTGCCTGACTAAACAGGGCCTGCCGACCGAGATCGGGAGATCGGGGGCTGTGCATCTCCTCCAGGCCCCCAGGATCTGCAACCTCCAGCTGGTGACGGACCAGGTGTGGACCCACTGCCCCGGCGCTAGCAGCAGGCCTCAGGACACGCAAGAACCAAAAGGTATGCCACGGAGCGCATTGGGAGACTGGTGGAGATAGCCCGAGGTACTACAGGCCGCAGAGCGAGGTGCAGAGGCGTAGCGTAGAGGCGCGGAGGGCACGCAGAGGCGAGAGACAGCAGACCCAGCAGCTGCGTAGAGAAAGACAGCTAGCTACCACACAGAGGAGCCTACGCAGCTGGGGATCACACCGGACGCCCAGCAGCGACCGCTCAGGAGTACTGGCGCAGACTAGCCTCTCCCAAGACGAGAGAGTTGGCTTGAACACTGCATCACAGTTGTGCACACAGAACTTAGGTACAACGAGTGCCGTCACAATGGCAAACGCTAACCGAAGAGGGGGTCGCTCCATCACTGACCTCCTGGTAAAACCACCACAGAAGGGAGATAAGGCCCAACCTACATCGTCATCGCCCACACCTGCCGCGAGCGGCCGTGGGCCACAAGAGGAGGCCCCAGTCACGAGGTCCTTCCTTGAATCCCTATTCGGCGCGCTGAGGGATGACTTCCAGGCCCTAAAGCAGGAACTAGTGAGCGAACAGAGGGAACTACACAGAGATCTGGATGGACTGGGAGAGGGGGTGGCGGCAATGGAGGACTCCAACCAAGTCCGTTGTGAGGAACTGGTGCATCTCCAACAAGAGGTCCTGAGACTCCAAGATCAACAAATTGACCTCCAGGCTCACAATGAGGACTTGGAGAACCGCTCTCGGCGGAATAACATTAGGGTCCGGGGAGTGCCATTAAAAGCGGAGGGGAACAGCATCACCATGTATCTCCAAGATCTGTTCCGAGAAATACTCAAGGAGCCTGCGGACTTCCCCATCCGCATAGACCGGGCGCACCGAGTGGGCCCACCGCGCAGGGCCCCTGCCCCTCCTCCCGATATGCTAGCCTTCCTCCCGGACTTCCCACTCAAGGAGAGGATTCTCAGAGAAGCACGCCAGTCTCAGCCTTTCCGGTTCAAGGATGCGTCTGTGGAACTCTTCCAGGACCTCTCCGTGATAACGCTCCAAAAGAGAAGGACGTTCAAAATTGTCACCACTTTTCTGAGAAATAAGGAGGTGCCCTACTCCTGGGGACACCCGTTCCGCCTCATCTTTCGGTGGGACGGAACTCTGCACCAGATGCGCTCCCTCCGGGACACCTGCACTCTCCTGGGGATCGAGTTGCCAGATCAGGACCACAGTGAAGATGCTAGCACGGAATCATCACAAGAAGCTCAGTCTCGTTCTCGGAGTGACGGCTGGCAGAAAGTTCGCAAGCGGCGACAGAACAAATCACGCGCCCGCCCAGACTCAACAACGATAGCCAAGGAGCACGCTGCCGCAGTGCAGGAGGGGGCGAAAGACACTGCTGGGCCTCCCTAGAACAATCTTCGGGGGCATGACTGGACAGTAGCAGTAAGTCAGGGGGCGGGGCGGGGGCCACGTGGGTTGCCGTTGCCACATCCCCAGTCTCTTTTTGACTCCACAGGTTTGGGTCTCATCGGACTTCATTCACTCTACAGACCGGTGCTCCGTGGACCGGCCTGGGACTATGTTTCTCATTTGGACTACATTGGTTGGGTTGGGAGGGGAGGGGTTTGCGGGAAGGTTTGGGGAGGGGGAGGTATGGCGCAGTTGGGGTTGCCGGGGGGGGTTCTTTTTTGGGGTTGGGGTCTGGGGCAGGGTCGGGGGAGGGGCCCCCTTGTCCACTAGCGCTGAGGGGTACCATTTTTTCCCTACATCCTTCTTTTCTAGCATACTGTTTGACTGCTCACATAGCGATCCGGTCCTTGCAGCATCCACGGGATGACTCAACCCCTAACGGTTCTCTCGCTAAATTAGAGGGGGCTTAATAACCCAAACAAACGCAAAGCTGTCCTCTCTTTCTTGAAGCACTCGCAAGCAGACATCTGCCACCTACAGGAGACACACTTGCTGTCCAAAGACCACCACAGGCTCAAATCTCGCTTCTTCCCAGAGCAGTTCTTTTCATCGGCAACCAAGAAGGTGGCTGGAGTGGCGATCTTGGTAACGAGGTCCTTTAGAGGCCGGGTACTGCAAAAAGAGGCAGAGCTCAGGGGCAGGCTGTTGGTCCATCGCTTCTCGGTGGCGGGGCAGACATTGCTAATAGGCTCAGCATACACACCTAATGAGGGACAGGAGCCCTTCCTACACTCGGCGCTAGAAGCAGCCACGGCCAACACGCATCCACACTTACTGATCGGGGGAGATCTCAAGCTGGTATTCCACAACGCAGCAGACCGCTCCAATCAGCGCTTCGGTCAGGTAGGGGCGCTTTCAGCGGCAGGACACACACATCTAGAAGACCTGGGCTTAGTTGACCTCTGGCGACTATCTCATCCCCGCGCTACGGCCTACACACACTACTCAGCGGCCCGTAAATCATACGCACGGCTCAACTATTTCCTGTGCTCTACCCAGCTTGCAGCGCGCGCGCAGGACGTGGAGATCCTACCGGCCTCACTGTCGGATCATTCCCCGGTGGTGGCGTCTTTTCTGGTACCAGATGCCCCCCAACCGCAACAACACTGGCGCCTGCGTATTGGTTTACTACAAAACAATGCCACGGTAGAGTCCATAACAACTGCCATCAGCCATTTTCTTGCTAACAATGCCAATGACAACACCTCCAGAGCCACTCAATGGGCTGCACTTAAGGCAGTCATCAGGGGCGAATTCATCTCGGTGGCTGCAGCCGACAATAGGGAACGCGCGCTGAATAGGGCTGAACTTACGCAGCGGGTGGCAGAACTGGAGCAAATGCACCAGCGCACAGGAGCTGCCAGAGCCTGGCGACAACTGTGTGCGGAGCGGAAGATGCTGGCGGCCTTAGATCAGGATGTGGCGGAGTTCGCCGCCCTGCGCCTGAAACATGCCTACTACACCGGGGGGGATCGTTGTGGGAAACTGCTGGCGAGCAAGCTGAGAGAGCAGCGTCAGCGACAGCACATTCGAACTATTCAGCCCACCGCAGGGGACCCGATCACTGAAGATGCGGCTATAGCAGCGGAGTTCGGTAGCATTTATGCCAACCTGTACGATGCAGATACCCTGGACATACAGGCGGGCAGCGATTACCTAGATGGAGCGATTCTCCCATCTCTGAACGAAGCGCAGGCAAAGTTCTTGGATAGGCCCATTGGCCTAGAGGAGGTCATCTCAGCGATCTCTCGCCTCAAGTTAGGGAAGGCCCCTGGTCCGGACGGTTACCCTGCAGCCTTTTATAAAAAATTCTGTCATCAGGTGGCCCCCTTGTTGCGGGATCTGTTCAATACCTTCGATCAGCCCGGAGCCATCCCTCCGAAGCTGCTGGAGGCCGCAATTTCGGTGATACCCAAGCCGGGTAAGGACCCGACCAGGTGCGGCTCCTACCGGCCAATATCCTTACTAAATATAGATCTTAAACTCTATACAATTATCATAGTAGGCCCCTACATGCAACAATTAGTGGACCCGGACCAAGCAGGGTTCATCCCTCAAAGGCAGACGAGCGATAACACCAAACGCGTACTACACCTGATCGAGGCCGGCTCCCGGACAAAGCCGGGCTGCATGCTTCTCACGGTTGACGCTGAGAAAGCGTTCGACCGAGTACACTGGCCCTTTCTCGACCTGGCGCTACAGCGATTTGGCTTCGGGGCTGCTCTCAGAAACCGCATCTTCAACTGCTATAGGCAACCCAGCGCTACAGTTAGAGTGAATGGCCATACCTCTCCACGGTTTTCGATAGGCAGAGGGACCAGGCAGGGCTGCCCGCTCTCCTCCCTCCTATTCGCGCTCTACATGGAGCCACTGGCGCAGCGAATTAGGCAACACCAATCTATTAGAGGTATCCCCTTCGGCGGAGACACCCATAAAATCAGTCTGTACGCAGATGATATCTTGCTGTCACTTATGGACCCAATGCAATCGTTGAGGGCACTCATGATTGAGCTGCATACATTTGCTCAGGCCTCGGGCTTTAAAATTAATATGGATAAATCGGAGGCATTGAACATATCCCTAGCCCCAGAGGTGTTCGCGGAAGCCAAGGCCGAGTTTGACCTCCGGTGGTCTACGTCTACTGTCCCCTACCTGGGGGTGCTACTAGCACCCACGATACAAGCCACAGCGGAGGCCAATTATGCCAGACTTGGCACACGCCTCGCCGAGACTCTTAGACGGTGGAAACATCTCACTCTGTCCTGGCTAGGCCGCATCGCGGCTATTAAAATGACGCTGCTTCCGCAGGCCTTATACGTCTTTCAGACGCTGCCACTTCACCCCCCGCCTGGCTGGCTCCAGAAAATGCAGGCGGATCTGTCACGCTATGTTTGGAATGGCCGCCGCCCCAGATTTAAACGCCTAATCGCCACGCTTCCTCCTGCATACGGGGGAGTGGGGCTGCCGGACCTGGCCCTGTACTTTCAAGCGGCACAATTACGCACGCTTGTAGAGTGGTATCAGCTGGAATCCAGCAAGCATTGGCTTTTTCAGGACCAGGCAGTGGCCGGGCGGACGCTTCAGGGTGTGCTCTTCCTACTGCGACGCCACAGACCGCCCAATCTATATGCATCGTATCACCGGCACGGTCATGAGAGTCTGGGACAGAGTGGCTGTCCGGAGAGAACTCACTTCCTTTCCCTCTCCGTTAACACCGATATTTGACAATCCGGAGTTCACCCCTGGCCTGGATATGCAGGCATTGCCCGCAGTGGAGGACTACGCAGTGCCGAGAGACAGGCCACATGTTTGATTCTCAGGGCATCCTCCCGTTTCAGAAGGTGAAGGAGACCTATGGCATCCCGGAAACGGACCGCATGCCCTATTTGCAGGTCCGGCACTGGGTCCTGCAGCCGTCGGTCAAAGCAGGGGCACAGCGTTTTCTCACCCCCTACGAAAAATGGCTGCTTACGCGCACGTCGGAAAATAAACTGCTATCGGACATATACCAACACCTGCTTCTCACTAACAAATACACCTACAGCGCGGGGCAGGCTAGATGGGAAAAGGACCTGGGGCAGCAGCTCACGCGCAAAGAATGGGAGGGGATTTACCATAGAGCCCGGCACTCGGCCTACCACACAGGCCTCACCGAGACACTCACAAAAGTGGCCACCTATTAGTATCACACCCCAGAACGCATACATCGCTGGGACCCCCGCGTCAGTGACCGCTGCTGGAGGGGTTGTGGAGGGTTGGGCACATTGGAGCACCTGCTGTGGAGTTGCGAGCACCTGCGGACATATTGGACTCCTATCCTTGACCTGATTGACCTCCATTTAGACACTCAACTGGGGGCGGGAGTGCAGAACATTGTGGCCCGCTGGAGAGACCCTAAACCGCCTCTGCAGGTGGGTTGGCTGCATAGGCTATGGACCATTCTGGAGATGGAGAAACTTTCTCTGACTGCAGCAGGTAGAGGAGATGAATTTGCAGAACTCTGGCGGCCTTTTCTGGCGCTTCTCACTGGGGAATATAGGGAATTAAGCTGCCCCAGATACCTGCGACTGTTACATCTGGCAGACACACCTCTCACAGAGCCTACGACAAAACAGAGCAAGAAGAATCCCCGGAAGTAAAGCTCATTTCATGGGGTCCTGACCACGGTCACTGTTTTCCTTTAGCGTTTCCTTTCTTTTACCTCAGCAGACAAGGGGCAAAGGGGGTGGGGGAAGGGGTGGGGGTGGGGGAAGTTGGGGGAGGGAGTCGGGGGGGGGGTTCCTTTTCACAAATACTGACTGCATTGTTGTTGCACCCGACAGTTCATCAGTCTTTCATTCGCGGCTGGCCCAGTTGGGTTGTAGGCGGCTTTCTGTGTTAAAATTGCATCGTGTGACACCTGCATTGCCGCTGGCAACAACTGTACTGTCTTAGTTCGACCCCTGCTTCCAAAGCATTGGTCGGTATATTGGCTTTCAATAAAAAAGATTTAATACTAAAATTGTACTTAAACAATTGAATGAATGGGTTGAAGAGTTCCAAATAGTACCCACAGAACAGGGTGGATTTAGAGCGGGCCACTCTACAATAGATCATGGATTTGCTCTATGGGCTATGGCTAAGAAGTCGACGGAACAAAACAGCAAGTTATGCTGTTGTTTCGTCGACTTCAGAGCAGCCTTTGATTCAGTAGATCGGGCCTGCCTGTGGGATACCCCTAAGAGGTTAAAGATTCCCAAAGATCTCCTCATAATAATAAAGGAACTACATAGAGAAAATTGGGGGCAGGTTATCAAGGATATCGTGGGTTCTCTGACCCCAAAAATACCCATTGCCAATGGATTAAGACAGGGCTGTGTGTTGGTCCCCCAGCTTTTTTCTATTTTTCTGTCAGATCTCCCAGCATATCTTGAGGTAGAGGGTAGTGCTAGCCCTAAAATGGATGGGAACAAGGTATCCTGTCTATTGTACGCGGACGATCTGGTAATAGTTGACCAGACCGAGAGGGGTCTCCAAAGAAAGCTTAATGCCTTTAATACATATTGTGCTAGCAAATTTCTAACTATCAATCTAGATAAAACTAAAACCTTATGCTTCGAGAAAAAGATAAGCAGGTTCAGTTGGTACATAGGTGATCTCAAACTGGAGACAGTAAATGAGTATCTATACCTGGGTATATGGTTCGACAGGGCTCTAAATTGGAATACCCACCTGGAAACACAAAAAGCAAAGGCACTCTCTTCCATATGTGGTCTAAAAAGGTTTAATGGGGATTATGGAGAGATGTCACATCGACCAATGCTTAGAGCTTTTGAGGCAATGATCCCCTCCCAAGTCCTGTACGGAGCTGAGATCCTTTATTTGAGCGGTAAGGGATCCTGGGACGTGATAGAGGGGAAATGCATAAAAAGGCTCCTATCACTTCCTCAATCTTCTATGATACAAGCCATGAGAACAGAAATAGGCCCAAAGTCCTGGGTGATACAAACTCAGTTGGCTGTAATCAGATTTTGGAAGAGACTGGAAGACCCAGAAAGGCAAAAAGTAGCACACTGGTGCCGTAAAGAAATTCAGAAAAGTGAGCTAAAATGGGCAAAAGCCAGTAGGGAAAAATTGATGGGAATTTGTAAAGTATTGAAGATCGATGTAGACCAGGAAACGTACCAAGTCCTCAGTACCAAAGGTGAGCTGAAGCAAAGGGGGAAAGAAGTTTCCAAACGGAGCGATATAGAATATTTAGCAAAGAAAAAATCAGTAGCGCATATGTTAAATGCTTGGTCTAATGAAAATTGGTTCCCCTACCTAGACATTTTACCTAACCGTGGGTACAGGCAAGAGATCCTGAGGCTACGGATCGGGATTTACCCATGGTTAGTAAACAGAGACCTCAAAACAAAAATGTTAGACCAGCAAGGTCTCTGCAGGTGTGAGTTGGGAACTAAAGGAGACCTGTTACATATCTTGCTAGACTGTCTGACTCTTTTAGAGCAGAGAAAACTGTGGCTGCGACCTGTATTTTTAAACCATGATATAAAAACAAGGACGCAGGCAGCTAGCCTCTCATCTGAAATCCCCTCCATTGATATTGTAATTGCCCTGGGGAAATTCATAAAGGGGGCCCTGAGTGCACTGAGAATCCAGGAATAATCTGTAGTACTGTAGGAAATTTTAGTTGAATGAAATTGCTTGTAGGGGTAAGAAAACGAATAGGCTTTTAATATGTAAATATAGGTTTTAAGAAATGTAATTTTTAGTGGTATTTTGTATTTTTGATAATGGTGTGTAGATTCTTTTTAATGGATTAACTTTTAAAAAAGGTTTATGAATTTACTGTGCATACTCCTTCCTGTATTATGTTCATTGCATTGTTTAAAGACTATGGTCATAATAAACATACATTTGACAGTGACAGTGACTCATACACTGTACCCACATACTCTGAAAGGTGTTTTGGTTGATTCAAAGGAAAGGTAATTCATAGAGTTATTTTTGTGATTTTCTTTGTACTTTCTCCTTTTAAAGTATGCACAAGCACTTTTTCTAAGCACTTGCATTTCACACATTGGAGCAACTGTGTAGTGTAAATAATTTATATATATACATTATATATACAAACACCATCTCCTCCCTTCAGAGTAGATTAAGGAACACAGCGGGGCTTCATTGACCATTTATTGAGAATTTTCGGCATGACGAGTTTTGGAGGTTAGCCTTCCTCAAATGCCAAAACTTGTATGAGGTTTCTTTGTTAGTGTCTTTTATAGTGATCCTCCCTCCTCAATGGCGGGGTGCACACCTGAACCGCATTACCTTTCAGAGTACTTAGGCAGTTTGATGTTGAAAAACTACCAGTCCCATCATGCAGCGTATTGTTAGCACAAATGAATGTCTCTTTACTCAAGTGAGAGCTTGATTTTATGCGTGATTCAGAAAGAAACACTGGCACAATGCAGGGAAATAAATTGTCTTTTTGCCCCTACTTCCAGCCTCAGTTTCCAATTTGGGACATACCTGGAGATGCTGGTACAGTGACTACGCCTCTCCATGTAGTCATGGACTGTCGGACGACAGCAGTACCTCTGCTCCCAGTGTTTGAGCGGTGGTTCGCGGCAATCCTATACCTCTGGAGTATTCACACTACTTGTTTCCAATGTATGTCACAAACTCTTTTTGGAAGGGTTCCCTGTGCGTGTCACGGGCTACACGCTCAATATAACAAACACCTTCTCCTCCCTTCAGAGTTTATCAAGGGACACAGCGGGGCTTCATCGACCATTTATTAAGAATTTATGGCATGATGCGTTTTGGCGGTTAGCTTTCCTCAAATGCTGCAGTTGCCTAAGGTTTCTTTGTTAGTTTCTTTTATAATGCTCCTCCCTCCTCAATTAAGGGGTGCACACCTAAACCACATTACCTTTCCGAGTACTCAGGCAGTGCGATGTTGAAAAACTACCAGTTCCATCATGCAGTGTATTGTTAGCACAAATAATTGTCTCTTCACTCAAGTGAGAGTTTGATTTTATACGTGATCTCTTCTCTGTGTTCTGGGTTTGGCATGTTCCCCCTTGGTTGGTGTGAGGGTGTGTGATTACAGTACCAGGATCTGGATTGTTCACCTTAATTGATTTATCCCTCATAAGTCCATTAGGACTATTTAATTTAAACAAGTGTTTGCACAGAGTATTGTTTACAATTTGTCTTTTTTCGTTTTGTGTTTTTCTTGATATAGCTATTCCTGCTGGTCCACCACTACCTCCATTGACATGGCAGTAGATAGCAACCTGGCTGCTGTGGCAGAGGCTGGAGACTATCAAGGCAGGATACTGCCAGCTAGTGGCCCTGTAAGAGGAGGTGGTAGAGGAGGGGGAACATTTGCCTCTTCCCCGGGCCCCGGGCTTCCAGCTTCCATGCCAATACACCGCCGCTGTCACCAGCTGGCAGAGGCCCTAACCGCCAATGCCCCCACACTCAGACCACCAATTCCATCACTCTCTCCTGCAGCACATGGACCAATTTGAAAGCAGGATGGTCCGGATGGTGCAGAACCTTGACACCTCCAGACCTGCATAGACACACCTTTTAGCCTTTTTAAAACTTTTTGTTTTGGTGGGAGGGACTTTTGTTGTGGGAGGAGAGGGTCAGAATTGGGAAGGGAGTTGGGACCAGTAGTTTGGACTTTGTTGAACAGTTATCTTTGGACATTGGATATTGGTTGTGGATAGAGCGAATTGTTTGGGGAAAGTGATGGGCTTGTTGTAGATGGGGAGTGTAGTTTTTTTGTTGTTAAAAAGTAAAGACAAAAATTATTTTATCATACTTTATGCCTGAAGTCTTTTAAAACAACCTAGATAAACAATTACTTATCTACAGTACAAATTCGTTTCTTACTAACTATACTAGCTCACTTCACTCCATAGTTCTTTTACCTGAATAGATGAAGGGACTACTGCTACCTCTCTCAATCTTCCAAACCCTTAATTACTGTATGGTTTCTCAAGGCTTCGTTCCTAATGGTGGTGGTAGTAGTAGCAGGCTATCATAAGCAAAGTCCCACTCCCAACTAGGTGAGCTCCAACTGTAAGATGGAAAGGATTATCCATCACAGACAATTAAATTGAAAGAAAACAGTTAGTGGGTTATATTTATATCATAGCTTTACTAGATTGAGGTCAGACTAAGACTAATTCCACCATGACAAAACAAAGAATACCTGATACTATAACAAAACATTGCAATAGTAACTCCTTCTGAGCAATGGGAAGCTATTTTTCAATTAAAACTTAAGATACAAAATCCTCGAGTCAGGAAAAGTGGATTCGAAATCTGGAGTGAACAAGGTTACGCGTTTAGGCATCACAAGGCCTGAATGATGATGCTGATGAATGATGTTCTTCTATATCTAAAATAATGATCACTTTTATGCGTGAGTGGGTAAATGGGGCCTATGTGGGATATTGCTCAGGTAATAGAAGATCCTGCAGTGAGTTGGTGTATCTATCACCACATCCACCCCAACTTGCGTGTGATCAATTTATGGTGTAGATTAAGTCAGACCTCAATAAAATACAAAGCCCAGGTGAAGAGGGTTGGGTTTTGAAGAATGAATGGGAAAAGGGATTTAGAGAAAGATGTGACAAAGACAAACAATACACAACAATATTCATCTGGGCTCTGAGCAGCACATCATTATCATCTTGTTGTTGAAGGAAATAAATGTGAGCATAGCACAGTTCGGTTAAATACATTGCAAGCAAAGTTTCAGCCCCATAGACCCGAGTTATTATAGTATATCTAAATGTTCTTCAATCTAGGTTTGAAAAATACAAATTACTGTGGAGGAGAGAAGTGAACAACCCACACAGTTCTAAAAAATGTTTCTTAAAAGAAAAATGATACTGCATTGCCAAATTGGGTCGTGCATCTGCATTCTTCTCTGATAGTCTGTCAATCTTGCGTGCTTGGCTGAAGGAGTCCCGTAAGGTAAGCAGAAGTGTTATGAAGCATTTGCCTTTTGTACAGGAGTAGAGAAGGCCTGAAGATTGTAAAACAGAAACAATATTGTAGAGTCAAGGAGAAGGGCAGAAGGTAAGCTTTATGAGGAGAGTACCAAGAAGACTCAGAGACAGAGCAAGAGCAAAATCTGCTGCAATCATTCATTTTATTACTCATATGTGACTGAATAACTGAGACCAAATTGCAACCAATCACTGACAAGTGGATGCAAGTACGAGACTGATAAATCTCACAACTGTCATCATAACATTTAGCTAACTGCATGAATAATGTGATCAAGTGAAATCACATGTCTGTGTTTAGTTACTTACAGGCACCCTACAGACCACACATCCACATAATAGAGGAGATTAAAATGTGAGCCGACACACACACAAAACAGCATTGCATTTCCCAAACCACCTTTCCCCAGTCAACAGATCTGAGTAGGCCTCTTAGAGTCATCATCATGTTGGTTTCCCTGAAGTTGATAACTTCCATCTTCTGGCTATTGTTGAGGTAGTCCTGCCCTGAGTCCTTCCATCATCTTCCTGATCCTGAGTAACAAATCTGTCCAACTCCGTTCCGACTCCTGATCCCAACTAGTGAGATCGATTTGTAGTGCACTGCTGTTAATGAACAAGAAGAAAAACATTGAGTAATTTATCTGGTCTTTGAAGAGTGTGAACCAGAAAACAAAGGAGTAGACCCAGGAAGACAAGTGTCTAAGGGGAAAGGGCAATTTTCTTCAGGAACAATGATCGCCCATCAAACCACAAACACGGCAAATCATCAAAATCAAGTTTTCAAGTTATAGTTGGACACCCACACTCTCCCTCACTATTGCCACCATATGAATCATCACTCACAATTACTCATATACCACTCTTTGGTGCAAAGCTTACCTGTTCCAATTCAAGAACGGTAATGCACCCTTGTTGATCCTCTTTGATGCATGTAACATACATTGTACAATCTTGTAAAATCAAATTCTCTGGGGCAGTCCGGCTATGGGATGGAAAAAAGGATAGGCATGGGACGAAGACATGCATTATCTCTCCAATGACCTTGGAGGAAATGTGGAGGCTTCTTCACTGCACACTGGTCCAAATCCGATCTGGCCACACATGTGCCTAAAACAGTGGAGATGCATAAGTCAGTCTATGGTGGCCCAGGCATACTCAGCAAGATAAGTAGAATTCATCCTCAAACTCAGGTGGTTTGCCCAGAAGTTGGTCAGCTAACCACTCTATGACCTGAGTCTGTGCAATCAACATCATCCTCTTGAGTTATTTCAGGTATGGTGTAATTCAGTGGTATAATTTGCTGGTTCATTTATATCATGTTTAATCTCATTGTGGCAACTGCACCAGCTCCACTGAACACACACTCAGTAGACATTCTGGTAACCGGGCAAGCTAGATACTTTATTGCCAGCCTGCTTAGCACTGCTTATTGGTGCATCTTCCCATACCAATGCACCAATGGGTTTTGATCCAGATTGACATTTGTTGGGTCTTCCAGACAGTCCTGGGCTATCCTCTGAATGTTCATTGGTGTTGTAACTTGTTCAAACTGTTTTGCCATTGCCTCTGCTTGGAACTTAGGACCTGCCACATAAAGCCAAACAATTGCAAAGGTTAGGGCTGATGCTCCTGTGTGTGTGGTTGTTGCCGGTGTTCTTGTTGCTGGTGTTAGCTTCCGTGCGCCAATAGCACTGCCCTCTATGGAAGATGAAGGTTGCACCCCAGAATGTCTGCCGAGAGTGGGCCTCTAACTTTCAGTCATTCTTCTTCCAGGTCACTGTCTTTCTTTGCAACCCACAACTTGTATTGTGAAATATCCCCTTACGAAAAAGGAATGAACGTGGCCAATAATTGTTTGTACAAAGGATCAAGAATTGTGGCACAATTGTACTGTTTGGCTAATACAAAGTCTTGTTGCAGCCTTGTATCTTCAGCAAAGTAAAGGATTAAACTCTCCACCAACTCATGAGCTTCTTTCTTTTCGTCCACACCTGCGTACATTTCAGACACCTTCTTTAGCTGGTCCTGTGAAAACCTCAAAATGAAGCAGCATCTCTATCAAGCATTTGACTAGGCCCCATTTGTCCATCTCAATGATCATGCCTTTCCCAATGCATCCCTTCTTAGCATTACATAATCATTGATCATTCTGTACTGCTCAAACAGACGTTGCAACTTGTAATAGGTAGAGTTCCACCAGTTAGACTTTTGTCTCAGTTAGACTTAAGTTTTGGTGTGAAGTATAACAGCGACCAAAACTTAAGTTTAACTGGGACAACAGTCCAACTGTCCTTTATGAATACGGAAAGTCATAGAGTTAGACTTTCATCTCAGTTTAACTTTGTAGCTTGGGCCCATAGTGTGTACCAGACTTCTCTCATTGTTGTGAATGTATCTAGGACCCTAATTAAATATTCCTGATTCATGCCCTTATGAAGTTATGATAAATCATGTCCTAATGAAGGCATACGAATCTTACCCATATTCAGTCATAGCCCACGCAGCCTAAATACGGCAAGGCTACTTCCTTAGATTCCTAGAGAGCACAACAAGTTCTTTCGACACACCAAACCTTCAGCAACCTGGGAATCCCCCATGTCTTTGTTTTGATTTGTCATTGAACTCCTGCGAGCACTAAAGGAACAGTCAGTTCTTAGTGACATCCTTTATTGACGTCTTATGTCCAACCTTACGTCAAACACGGCACCTTCCAGATATAAATATACCAACACTTGCCTTAAGCAAACACACGGTGGTGTGGAGCAGAGCGGCTATCTACTTATCCAAAGCCCAGCTGATGCGAGAGCCGAAGGAAGCCGCCCCTCCCCTTTGACACACTGGAGAAGCTGCCTTTTCTCATGCCGAGAAATCCAGCTCCGGTGTTTCCAGTCATCCTTGTGGGTTACTGGGAGATCGAGTCCTGAGAAACGAGATACAAGACCTCCTTCACTCTATAACCAAGGTACGGAGCTGATTAAAACCTTGGAGAGAATTCTTGATTCAGATTCTTGGCAAAAAACCCAACTTAACTTGAAACTGCAACTTACTTACTCCTTTCCACTTATTAGGCTTAGGTCAGGTACACCGGGGTAGGCGTATCTTAGAAGCACCAGTTGAGTTCATTAGTCAATGTTTTTATGTATGTAAATATTTTATCCGTTTAAAAGTATCATATGGCTAACAAACCATATCAATGATTTTACAGTATTATTTTATAATACTCCTTTTACTGTACGCACTTTACTTCATGATAAGTATTGCAGTTGTGGCAATTCATTTCTCTTGTATGAGAAAGAAGACTGCTCAATAAAATAACACCTTTTATTGAAAACGCCCGACTCTCTATTTCTCTGCACCCTGGTGAAATTACACATGCATGATTGACTGAGTGAAATAGCTGTCTATTGTTTTCACACTACTCTTGAGATATACTCCTTATTCTGGGGGAGCAAAGTTGTCATGTTATATGGTTGTCAGAAGCTAATCCCTTCTTGTCTAAATCAGGGAAGTTAACCCCTTCCTATTCATTCGAGAAAGTTTCTAGTGACCTCTCAGCTAGCTGGCTAAAACGAATTAAGTCTAACATAGTCAGTAGAGACCTAGATTACCTTAGTCCTACGTCTACACTGCTGTTTATGTTATTCCAATGCGCAGAGCCTATTGGGAATATAGGAACTACACTACATCATCAAATACTGACGTGGCAAATGGGCCGAAGACGGCTGAAATGCCAGAAACCGGTCCCCGGTAGCTTGTTTCCTTCCCAGTATAAGAATTGGCTTGGTAGTTTGGTCTGCCCTGTTCCCATGATGCACTGGGCCAGGGTCAGACTAATTTGCATATAGCCAAGTTCTGAGCTGGGATGGTGCAGTGAGCTAAAAAATGGTTATGGATCAAGCCCTGATCTTTGGACTGGGTAAGAGTGGTCTGCTTAATTCAGATACTCTGTTCATCACCACCCCCTTTTCTGAATCACCGACATGGCAAATGGAGCATATGGCAATGCTAACCTCCTGCTTGCTAACCATAACTAAGTCCCAAACTGATGTGGTCAACTTGCTCATTAGTCCACTGGTGCCATTGCCAATGCCCGAAGAAGTGAAGGTAGGTGGACATGTTGAGGATTACCTCTCTGCAGTGCATACCTCTACTGAGGTAGTTGTGGATACAGGTCTCAGGGGCTTGCAAATATGAAAGCTGGCAGTGGTGGTGGCATCCGTGCTAAATCCCTCAAAGCAGGTTGAGGAAGGGTAATGTCGGTCTCCTCTCGGGCTGGTGTGGTACCCATAAAGATGACTTAATTGTCATCCTCCTCTTCTTCATTCATAACTCTAAGGCTTTGAAGGAACTTTCTTTTTCTCTTGCTTCCTCTGGCATGGTCCCAACCCACATTCAGATCATCAAAAGGTGGGCTCTTCCTTTTTCTTGCTGGAGATCTGAAAGGCAATGGATCTACTGAAAAAGGGTGTTCTACTTTATCAGCAGGAAGCTCAATCTCCTGTTCTGCTCCTACTTTGGAAATATCTACTTTTTCTGGCTGCTGTTATAGTTGTCAGACAAGGATCAGGTACTACTTTGCAAAAGATAGAAATCCAATTCAATGTTACTGCTTGTTAGCATTGCCTTCATTGCAGTTTCTACCTCTATGCCAGACATGGGCATGGACTTGGTTGGAGTGGGAGACTAGGGAGACTCATGTGGCACTCAGGGAGGTACAGGTGTGCGGCTATACGCCTACAGCAGGCAGGGGGTTAATGGATGGTGGGAAAATATACAAAACAGTGTACATTAAATAATGGAAAAAAATATGAACTAAAGTGAGAAAAAAACTTAGGAAAAAAATTGACAAAATAAAATAAAAGCTACAATAAAAGTACTTGCTGGTGTACTATGGGACTATCAGAAACAGATTGGGACTTGGAAGGCAAGGAGGTGCTGGTGAAAAATGCAAAAAAAGCATTTAATATAAAACACTGTTCATAATATACAATACATTTACTGTGAGTGACTGGGACTCTTGCATATTATTAAAATGATATCAGGGAAAAGTAAAAAAAAGGAACACAAACAGCTGTCCTATCAATCTAGACAGAAAATGGCTTTGAAAACTGGAAAAAAGGGTGGCTGCACAAAAAGCACACTGGCTGGCTCTATAAAATGGCCACTGACCACATAGTCAAACTAGCAAGCAAGGAGACATGGCCCACACAAAAAACACATGCGTGACTATTGCAATATTACACACTGGCTAGCTACACAAAATGGCCATCGTCCACATGGTCAAACAAGCATGCAAGGAGGCATGGGCACCACAAAGAACGCATGCAAACTTATAGCGAGAGCACACTTGCTTGCTAGACAAAATGACCACTGGCCACATGGTTAAATAACAACAACCAGCAAGGAGGCATGGCCACAACAAGAAATACATCCATGCCAATGGCCAAAGCACACTGGCTGGCTACACAAAATTGCCACTGACCACATAGTTAAACAACAACAATTAGCAAGCAGGCATGGCCACAACAAAGAACACATGCAGGCCAATGTCAATAGCACATTGGCTTGCTACACAAAATGGCCACCGGGCACATGGTCAAACAACAACAACCAACAAGGAGGCATGGCCACAACAAAGAACACATGCAGGCCTAAGGCAAAAGCACCCCTAGTTGGCTGCACAAAATGGCTACTGTTCACATGGTCAAACAGCAACATCACACATGGAGGAACGGGGAACAAAGAACATATGCAGGCCTATAGCAAAAAGCACACTGGTTGTCTGCACAAAAAGGCCACTCCCCACATAGTCAAACAAACAGGAAAGGAGGCCTGGCCACAATTAAGAACACATGAAGGCCTATGGCAAAAGTACACTGGCTTGTTACGCAAAATTACCATCAGCCACGAGGTCAAACAACAACGCCCAGCAAGAGGGAATGGTCATAACAAAGGACACATGTAGGCTTATGGCAAAAGCAGACTGGCTGGCTACACAAAATGGCCACTGGCCACATGGTCTAACAACAACACCAAGGAAGGAGACATGGACAACAAAGAACACATGCAGGCAAATTGCAAAAAGCACACTTACTGACTAAACAAAATAGCCACATCATCTAACAAAAATACCAAGCAAGGAGGATGGCCAACAAAGAAAACATGCCGGCATATGTCAAAAAACACACTGGCTGACTAAACAAAATGTCACTGGCCACATGGTCAAACAAAAACAACCGGCAATGAGGCATTGCCACAAAAAAGAGCACATGCAGGCAGCCTATGGCAAAAGCACACTGGCTGGCTACACAAAATGGCCACCGACCTGATTGTCAAATAAGAAAACCAAGTAAGGAGGTATGGACAACAAAGAACATATGCATGCCTATGACAAAAAGCACACTGCCTCGGTTCACAAAATGGCTACTGGCCACATGGTCAAACAACAAGAAAGAAGGCACTGAAAACAAAGAACACATGCAGGCCTATGGACACTGACTATACAAAATGGCCCCCGGTCAAATGGCATGGGGAACAAAGACAAAATGTGGCCTATGGCAAAGACACTCAAACACTGGCCAGACAAAGAGGCAAGGTAACATTGAAGAAAACAGCATTAATTCAGCAATGCCAAAAATGAAAATAAACTGAGCTGTAACCTTTTACAGCAACTGACATTCTCCAAAGGCATCAAATTTATATTACTCCACATAATCACTTTTTGCAGAAAAAACATGAAATACCCCCAAAACTCATTTTTAAATGTAATCTAATGCTATCCCTGGACTAAATGACACCACATAAACAGTTTTTTCATACACCCATGACTAGTACTGGGCCTACTGGCTGGGTGGCCCATTGTCAGGCTAGGCCACATAATCAAATAAATGAATATTGCTAATTTATTAAAAAGAAATGGAGAAAATGTACTGAACGGTGCAACATTTTTCCTTTATAAAAGAAGTAAAATGAAATGCAAAAAATATCTAGGTCACTACTTAAACTGCAGTGTACCCACCACAATAAATTTTGAAAATCAAATAAAGTACAAATAAATCCTGTTGAATGCCCTATACCAAACAAACAACACCCTTAGACAACATTTTTTGGACTTGTGATATCACAAAAACAAAGTCATTAAATCCAATGATATATATGCAGCAGACAGAGAGAGTGATCCTTTTAGCTCCAAATCCAAATAGAAAATGACCAGGAAATGGACAAAGCACTAGGAGGAGCCTCCTAAACAGGAACAGAAATGTGGATTCTCTGGGTCACTTTCTCCTTGTTGAAAAAAAGAGTACAATTAAAAAAGGGTTCTCACATAAAAAACATCTTGAACAGTCCATTGGAGAAGAAAAGTAACTCAAAAACATCCTTTTGATTAGATACAGCTGCTTCTAGAGGAGATAATCTGCTCAAGGTGTAGCTGCGGTCACTCGCTAATGTCACAGAAGCAGCCGGTGCGCCTGAAAGCCATGCTAGCAGCCAGCAAATCTCAAGAGAGCTTGGGATCGACAAATCTCATGAGCGCTTGCGAGCACTGGCAAGCCTCGTACCACTAGCCAGTGCATACAAAGGCAAGATTCGAGAACACCAACACAAATTCTTTTTGCGGAAAGCAGAATTTACAGGGACGGGCGCGTTCTTCACTTAGCAAGGAATTCCCTAATTCCACAAACTCTGCGAGCGGAGCAGAATCTTATGCCCATGCCTAGTGCTCACGTCAAATTTTCTGGAATTTTGTCATTGATGAGTTATTGATAAGCATGGGCGAATTTTGCGAATCTCGTGTTCGCGAATTTTGCGGATTTGCGAATTCGCAATCCGCAAAATCCGCGAATTCTCGCGAATTTGCGGATTTTTTTTTGTGTTCGCGCGGGTTTCTGCCAGTTCGCGAGGGTTTTGTACAATTTCGCAAACGCGAACTTACCTGTCGGGTCGCAAGTTTCGCGAACTTGTTGTTTCTACGTGTCCAGCCTGTTTGGGACACTCTTCTTCATCACTGCCACTCTCTGACTACTCATGCCACCCTCTGGCCCACCCATGCCACCCTCAGTTTCATCACAGCACCCTCTGGTTGTCCAGTCAGTGACATTATTGTGGCAAAACAAAGCACACCTTCCCTGCCTCAAGTGACCTGAATTAATTTGGGGCTGATTAATGTGTCACAGAATATTTTTTTAGCTGGCACCTGCTTCCTTAGTGCTTCCTGATTAGTGATCTTTTGCACTTGCTAAGTGCTTTCATTGTTGCAAAATTAGTTACAACACCTGCCCTGCCCCAACTGACAATAATGAATTAGGGGCTGATTAATGGATTTGAACTTCCAGCCTGGCTCCTGCTTGTCTCCCTTAGCTGTAATTCAGGACCTTTGTGGCATATGTGTAACTATTCTGAGGTTCAGAGCAGGGTCACATAATAGTTGCAACTGGCAACTGAACTCTGGAGGGGCCCCTCAGGAAGCACTACAGGAAATGGCTACTAATGATGAGCCTGAACTTTTTAACCTGGTAAGTAGTTTCAGTTTTGCTAAGATCGTATTTCTGCAATTTAGCGCTTATTCGCGGGGCGCGAAGTTGTACTGGGAAGCCGCGAACTCACGCGAACAGTGCGAGCAAGCCATAAAATACGCTGCTCGCGTATTTGCGGATTTTGCGGGAGATTCGCGAATCTCGCGGATTGCGAATTTACCGAAAATCCGCGAGCGAAACGGATTTTCCGCCCATGCTTAGTTATTGATTATTTTGTTTTACGTTGCTTGGATTTCGTTGTACTAACTGCTAAAACAATTTAGGCCCCCATTTGGAAGTCGGTCAGAGATGCCTCCGACTGACATCTCTGCTGTATAGGAATGGACCGGCTTCGGGTCAGCGGTCCGAAAACGCAATTACGATGCGACCACGGAGGCGTGCTGGCATCTATAAGCTCTGGGCCTTTCATCAATGTGGCTCATGGAAGCCAATGCATATTTTTGTTTCTGCAGTTTGATATAGCGCAAACTCTGCCCAAGGGCATTAGATTGTCTTATGTGAGTCCAAAGTGCATTATACAGCGAGACTTCTTCCATTTTTAAATCTTGGGGAGATTAAGGGTCCAATTTAGAGGTTGTGAGGGAAGGTTCTCCGTCATAAAGCCAGTCCCTGCCAAATCAAGAGATGTCCTCTAGGCTGACAGACATCTCTAAATTTGGCAGGTGGGTACTCCATCAGGGCAATGTAGTACAACCCTCTATCACCCTAACAGAATAAATACCATCCACCAAAGTCAAAATTAAGCCTTAAGTTGTTTGCCCAGAATAACAGGATGTTGAGCTGATGCTCAAGTCGAACCTTGCTCACTAGTTCCAAAGTTGGCAGCTCTGGCATCCTCTCCCCTAATATTTGAGGAGTGTGTGCATGTGTACTGCTCTGACATGCATATAGTATGGACTTTCATATGTCAGCTCTTAGGTGTGTAGCCGCAACATTTCCATGAGCCTATCCCACAGTACCTGTGTTTATAACCCTTTAAGTGCTGCCGTCGGCCAACGGTCGTCGCGAGCACTACCTTGCCAGTGCTGCGCACGAAAGTTGGCCGACGGGCCAGCACCCGTTATTCGATTGTTCAGCACTGGGCGCTGAATGTTCGACGCTCTTAAGGAGTTAATAGAGAAAACATGTAGAAAATAATTTCAAATTTGTGTGATACTTTCGTGTAATATATGAGATCATTTCAGCATGCTGCCTTCTCAACCTGAAAGCGGGGAGCATCATGGGTGCCAGGCTGCATATTGTGTGCAAGTCAGAAAACATAAATCTGAAAAACTAAAAACAACCCTTCTTCTCCTGTGGGTTTATCACAGATGCATGAAGATCAGTACCTTCACTTGTAGACTGAACGATGGCCATTCAAACCTCATTATTCTCGGTGTAAAACATAAAAATGTTTAGCAAACTGTACCAGGGTGCAACATGATAGCAGTTGATTACTTATCATGCAGCAACTCACTAGGCACGTGTTTCATGCAAATCTAATTAAATCTAGTGCATCAATAATTATCTATTTAATGCTATGTTTATGATAAGGACATTTTCCCCTGTATGTCTCTTTGAGAGCGGGCTTTATGTGCGTGAGTGCAGTGAGCGACCTAATAATGTGTTGGTGTCATTTTTTATAAACTGACAACATCCTATCAATTATATCTTATTTTGAAAAAAAGTAAGAATGTCACTTGTTAGGTACAGTATACATTTCAGAAATCTAAATCTGAACTCAACCCATTGTTGCCAGGACACAGGGGAGACAGGCTTAACTTATCAAAATGAGTGAAGAATTTAGCAGTACCAAATCAGTTAAAAGTCAGAAAACATCACACTGGACATCCCACTCCGGTATATAAAAACAGAGAATAATTTAATGAACAAAATGACACCAAAATGACAGAAATCCTTAAAGGGGAACCTTTGAAGGATTTTTGATGATTTAAAAAAAATAATTTAATAAAATGAATACCAAACAGCATTAAGATCCAACCATGGTCATCTGATTGCACTTGACCAGGACCTAGGCTTGATTTAGGGCCAACAGCAATGGAGCGGAGGTCAGATACAGAAACCAGGTTTTTCCTTGTTGGAAGTTTTACCTTTTGAATTGGGGCCTCATTGCCATTACGGCTGTCCATTGTTTCGTCATAGTCATGGTGGTGCTCCAACCCCCAAATTCTGCCTATGGGGGTCGAACTGCCACAAGACCACTGCTACCACTGGGGATCGCTTGAGCACCGACAAGCATATTATGAGTTTCCTCACTTCTACAGTTTTGTGGCAGTGACAAACTAACAGGGCCTTACAGGGCATTCTGTTGTCTGTATTGCAGGGGATCCATGCAGGGGGGCATATGGTGCGCCCCCCTGTTTGCATTCACCCCCAGTTCCTGCACTGCATGGACTTCACAGTTCATGGCATGCAGGAAGGTGCAATGGCTTTCCCATCGCAGTGCCTACTGGGGCTCACACATTAGCACCGCACCTCCATTGGCCGGCGGCCGCAGGACTGCCCAACCTGGTTTCCAGTCAGAATCCGACGGGTGGTCTAATTATGGGTTTGGCAGTTTTGGAGCAGGGCTCTGACATGGGAGTCTGTCCCAAGGCCGCCAAACTCATAGTAAGGCCCTTAGTATCGGAAATGAAAGACACAAATAATCAGCCGTGCAAGGCAGCAGGCTTAGAGCAAGATGGGCTTGGGTTAAACCTCAGTGCTGTAGTGTGGAGGGATGGACATAAATATGACTTAGGAGGCTTTTCTGTTTTTTCTATGGTGGCTTTATTGAAGGGTTGACAGAACTATATATAAAGTATATTGCCCCAGTGGAATTATGAAAAGTTGGATGAGGTCAACTTTTCTAATGGTGGATGTTACCACTGTATTAACCTCACCCCAGTGGAATTATGAAAAGTTGGATGAGGTCAACTTTTCTAATGGTGGATGTTACCACTGTATTAACCTCACCCCAGTGGAATTATGAAAAGTTGGATGAGGTCAACTTTTCTAATGGTGGATGTTACCACTGTATTAACCTCACCCCAGTGGAATTATGAAAAGTTGGATGAGGTCAACTTTTCTAATGGTGGATGTTACCACTGTATTACCCTCACCCCACCTTTCTTCTTTTATTTTCCTTTTAGGTCTTACAAGATGGTAGCCACTAGTACCATTGGAAAAACAGGAGACTGTTGTGGTAGGAATAATGTGGAATAATGCTACCCTTCGGCTGGGTCCTACTGGTCTGGTTCCCCTTTTATGACCAGCCCAAGTGGGTTGTGCTTCTGTAGATACCATCACCAATCACCAGTGAGATGCCAAAGGTGATAAGTAAATAAACAAAGAATGGAAATATACATCATATAATAAGGATCTATCTCCTGGTTAATTTCATAACCTTATGTGGAATAGTTTCTTCTTGTATTCTTTTCGTTGCCCATTACCCCCTTCTTCCAGGCTCCCTCTCCTGGATCTTCCTAACATTGTATACCTATACCTGGACATCAAATGAGATGGTAGCTCTTCCAGAGGGGGAAAGAAAACAATGTATCAAACATAACTTGAGAGTAAAGGTACCCTTTGCCCTTCTTTTTACTATGCCTGAGGTTCAAAAGTACTCCAGATTGGCTCCTATGACCGTGACTTTTTTTAGAAAAGAGGTGAGGGGTAGGAGTAAAAAAACTAAGGGGCTTACTATCAAGACAGGCGATAAAATTATCGTCATTTTAGCGGCAGAAAACTGCTGCTAAAACAGCTTGGTAATTCCAATTGAAGCCCATGTTAAATGTGGAGGACATCTAACATGGGCTTCAATTGGAATTCCATAGAGCATATTATCAAGCCCATTATCGCCATTTTAGCGACAGTTTTCTGCCGCTAAAACGGCGATAATTTTATCGCCTGTCTTGATAATATGCCCCAAAATTCCATTCATGCTTCCCCTTTCAGCCTGTCCCAGTGTCACTCAACTGCAAACCCAAAACTCAACAGAGTTGTGCCAGACGTCTGATTGAAGGCTGGTGGTGTCTACCCCTCTTCGCTCCAATCTTCTGTACCTTTATCGAGTTTCTCTCTTGCCTTCTGGGTATGGCGGCCCTCTTCCCCACTTCCATCAACCTCCTCTAAAAGCTGTATGCAGCCCTCACTTTGTCTCCTATCCTTCTCATTCTTGAAACCAGCGTTGCTTCCTGATTTGGGGCCTCCTCTCCTTGCTCCGTTGTTCCTTTTAGTGCTCTTGCTCCTGCAATCAAGAGTCCCTTCTCACAGTCTGCATTTTATTTGATTCTTTTGGCCCGCCCCCTTCCTAACACTTTGCTTTCTTTTTCTAGCTGGTGCAGTGTCCATTGCTGAATGCAGGAGGAGCTGCAGATGTGTAATCAGGTAAGTGTAGGGAGCGGGTTAGGTCTTTGGAGCATAACAAATTCTAAGTCCCAGGTTTCTCCAGCTGTTAGGCGGAGTACACTTTAACACAGCTAATGATCACAGGACCTCAGGAACAGTATTTGGGGATCAAGACTCAGGTCCATTTAGAACTGATCAACTGAGTTCTTCAAGAAAATGGGCTTCTTACAGCTCCTTGTAGTCCTGTAGCTTAAAAGAAGGTGAGCTAACTGATCCTTGGAGTCTCGTTACAAGTTGGAGCAGGTCCGCCCTTACAGGTCCCCTAACACGTTTTAACAGCAAGTGTAGTCCTAATTATTTCTTCCACAGGGCCAGCAGTGGTCTGAGGAAGGTGTCCAGAGATGCCACATTTATGCCTGGCACGATCCTGTGGGTAGGGATGACTACTCTCTCACCAATATCGAAAGAGTTTACAGGGGTAACCCAACACACTTTTGCATCAATACCTGTGCCCAACTACAAACAATTCTAAAGTGCTCCTCTCTGTCTAAATCCAAGGTGGTGAAAACCTCCCCCCCCCTTGTGCAGAGCCTATGTGCCTGCCTGTGAGGTGTGACCAGGGAAATGAGCCACCCCTCCTCTTTGGTTCCTTCATATCTTTCCTGGTGAAGCTCCTCTACTACTGGTGGCTGGTGCTTTCCAAACTTGGGGAACAAAGAAGGACCCTGTCCAGGTGTCAGCAAGCATCTGCCTGGGACAGGGTAGACCTCTCTGAAGTTATTCAGGTTTCTGGGCACAGCCCAGATGGGCATCCTATCCGAGGAATAGAACACCTCCTCATGCTAATGAAGAACAGTTAGGCAGGCTACAAGTAGCCCAGAACACAGCAGCCAGATTAATTCTAAATGTACCAGCCAGGTCTTCATCTTGCCCCCTATTAAGCAAGTTACACTGGCTGCCTGTTCACCAGAGGGTGAAATTCAAGATCTGTTGTATTATTCACAAATGCCTGTTTGGCGTTGGTCCTAAATATCTATCTGAAATATTCAGACCTTATGAACCAGGCCACTCCTTACACTCTAAAAATCAAGCCCTACTTCAGATACCTAGGATCAAAGAAAAGAGACAGGGAGGCCGAGCTTTATCGTATAAAGGCCCCACCCTCTGGAACTCCCTGCCCCTCACCCTCAGGCTAAATCCCAATCTGACTGCATTTAGGAAATGCCTAAAGACACATCTGTTTCTGACCTGGTAATGTCCCACCGTTCCGGCCTGTTTGTCTTTATGCTAACCAGCTTGTGGTAAGAACGCAAGCACGGAGATACCCCTTCGGGGTAGAATTCCTGCGCTATACAAGAAACAAAATAAAATAAATACTCAAGATCAAGTTGACACTTTATCAATGGGACTATTCACCTCATAGGAGACAATTGAAGCCAGAGGATTTAGAAAAAGGTAACTTCCTAAAATAACTTTTCCCAAAATAGGGATTCCAAATCCAACTTTACCAATGAATTGGGCTCGCAATAAATATTTTAATAATCCAAGAATGGAATTTGTAGCTGTTTTCTACCTGGAGATTCAATTATTACATACAATATTGTGTCACAATGCTTTCCTACGGAACACCTAACCATGCTACAATGTAAATTGCCTTTGCTGCCTTTTCACTACAAGGACTTCTTTAACATTACATTTGTACATGTCCTACTTTTAAATACAATGCACCCGACTTTATGGGCTATAAGGTCCAATTAGGAGTGAGTTATTCATATTTCAGTTAAAGGTTTAGGCATGTCCAAAAAGGGGTACTGTTAACAGATTAAATTTACAGTTTTAAAACTTCACAGCCAGGCTACAATTGTAGGCCCACAGCCATATTTCCATGGTCTTTGCTTTTTCTTCAATGGTCTCACCATTGCCAGCTTCCATTCATTTGGGACCATACCAGTGAGTAACGAAGAATTAACTATAACGTTAGTCACTCGATTGACAATATTTATAACATGATGAAAATCAAAGGAGGGCAAGCATCTAGTGGGTATCCCCAATTTACAGGCCACAATAGCTGCCTGTGTATGTTCCAGTGTAACTGGATCAAAAACCTAAAGGGAAGGGCCACTTCTATTGAGGTCCCACTTCTGATTACTGTCAAGTTCAAATGTGCTGGGCGTTAAAAAAATCTTTTTGATGTTCTTGATCTTATCATTGAAAAAGATTGAGATTTCTGAGACGGGTGAATTTCACTAAGCTTTGCTTTTGGGTTGGTAAAGGACTTTATTATTGAAATGATCGATTTTTGATCATGGTTATCCTCCACTATTTTATTTGAGTAGTAATCTTTTTTTGCTGATTTGATACAGGTATGATATTGCATCCTATCTATTTTAAAAGCTTTTTGCACCGCTGGATCATAGGTGCTTCCCCACTTACGTTCTAATTGCTTGCAGTGAAGAGGATGTTTGGCTAAGTCGGACATAAACCAGGGGGCTTTGTGTAACTTCACTTTTACTGTTTTCTGAGGATTCTTAGATGGAAGTAGCTCATCACTTATAGATGGCATACATGCATGGTAGAGGTGAGAGTCCTCTGTAGTGATTTCCATAAGAGCTGGAGTGTGATCCTGGGCAATCATGGGTAACTTTAGTTGAGTTGCTAATTGTAGCCACTTATGTCCTGGCTGTACCACCAAGACTTTCTTCGCTGATTGAGCAACACATGGCTTCTTAATATTAAAAGGAATGAACTCATGGTCTGACCATACCTGAGGAATGGGGGGGTCTGCAGAAAGCAAGGTGAAATTAGTGCATACCCCATCCAATGTGTGCCCATCCTAGTGCGTTGGGGCCTTGACTAATTGGTGCAGCCCCAGGGAATCCATGACTCCAAAAAAGGTATTGACCCCTGGTTCATTCCTGCATTCAAAGTGGATGTTCAAGTCTTCTAAGATAGTAAAGTTGGCATATCTGAGCAGGAAATGACTAAGGGTTTCACCTAGCGAGTCTAAAAAAGGCGGCAGTTGGGCCGGGTGGAGGATAAATCAATGCTCCTGTGATGGAGAGAGAGGCATTTAATGTAAAATAGAAGCCAAGGCTTTCAGCTAACTTGAATGAGTGGAAATCAATATTTTTACATTGGAGTGAATCCCGAAAGATAATGGCCAGCCCTTCTCCTCTTGATTCCCCTCTATCTTTTCTACAAATCGTGTAGCTGGGGGGTAGTGCTGCCGCAATATCCAGGTTACACCACTCCTTTAGCCAAGTTGGCGCGGTGGCACGGACCCTCATTCTCTCCCACCTCGATTACGCCAATGCTTTGTTCATTGGCATTCCCAGAATGCTGTGGCCAGGGCCAGACTTCTCTTCAACATCTCGCGGAGGTCTAGCGTCCGGCAGCATCTGCGCAGTTTGCATTGGCTCCCAGTTACTCCACTGGTTCTGTTTAAGACCCTTATCCTTTCTTATAGAGCTATCCATGGTCAAGGGCCTCTGTACTTGAGGAGACGCTTAACTCTGTATGCACCTAACCGCCCCCTCCGGTCGGCCTTTCAATACCGGCTGGTTGTTCCACGCTTTAGACGGGCGCGCCTTGGCGGTCAATCTATCTCAGTGAAAGCAGCCGCTGCATGGAACGCCCTTCCTGTGAAGTTACGAGCTTCTCAGAATTTCAATCTTTTTAAAAAAGCACTCAAAACTCATCTTTTTAAATGACGTTTTCACCTTCCAATCTATTTGCTTACTGCCTATGTATGTGTACGTATGTGTGTTCTTATATAGCGCTCGATTTTACCCTTGGGCATCTCGGCGCTTGCCTTGGGAACCCGTCCTGGTTTTTCCCTGTGAGATCACCCGTGCTGGGCATCCCCAAGGTGAAAGCCAGGCATCCCGCCGCGGGGGGCCATTGTGGAGATTAAGCAAGCTTGTTGCCCAGAGCTGCATAGTGTGAACTCGTGCTTAGAGTGGGCACCCAAGCGAGAATTATCGAGTCCGTGGACCATTGGGTTCAGGACCCTGCCGCGTCGGGAATCGAACCCTGGTCCCGGGTCTGACCTCAGCTTCAGGGTATGCCTCCTCTAACCAGTGAGCCACACTTCTCCACTCCTCCTATCTGCATGTGTTCGCGCCAGGATACTCCTGAGTAATTGTGCGCGCTATAAAACTACTAATAACAAAAATATAACAAGTTTCCGTTACTAATAAATAATCAAGTTCCTCTTCTATGATGAGCTCCCTGATACCTAGGGCATGTTTGCACATAGATCGTGCATTTCTTAATCCCCCTCTTATCATCATACTACTGGGTATATTGGCTTTCCTTCCTGCAATTTTATCTCCTATTGCAGCTCAGATTGACAACTATATCATGTGAAAGGGCCCATCATTTTATCTGGTGATAACCGGCAGCTACATTTTTCCTCAGTTTTTTAGTGTGTTAAGTGTATACACAATACCTTGCAGGGATGGAGCAGCGTGGCTGGCGCTGGCCGCGTTCCGGATGCGGACGGGCTCAGACGGGCTTGTCTTTGGATCGCCGGCGGGGCGCCAGCTGCGCGCGTCCGCTGCACGTCCGATGGAGCATGGGCTTTAAATAAACGGATGAGTCAACCACTAGGTCGGCAAACTGCCAGAAGTGGGTGCGGCCTCAGAGGGTGGGACTGCGTTTCTCCGCACAATCGGCAACCAGCATGCCGTGGCGGACCGGAAACGCAGTCTCTAACAAGTGCAAATATGCGATAGCATTGCTAAAATCACAGTTTATTTAAATGTTGCTGTGCTCAACTAAAAGGTTTAAACAACGATGTCGCCAATACACAGTGCAGGTTTAAAAATTAATTGAAAACGTTTCTTGCTCTCTTCTTACTCTGAACCATTGAATTGAATGAATGTAGTGTTTGCCTGACACACCTGTTCTGCCATAATGTGAAACTATTTGAAAACATCCTAACAGATCAACAGATGTTTTTAGTCAATAATTGTTGGACCTGGCTCGTTCTGCAGGGTCATCTCAAAACTTCATTCTCCTGTTCTTTGGACCCATTTTGTTGGCTTTTAGGTCTCTGTTCACTTTACCAGTGTCAGAACAATTGTGCTCTCTCCTCTAAACATAACATAACTAATTACCATATTAAAGTTACTTGTAAGTTCTTAGTAAAGTGAGACAGCCCGTTCCCAGGCCCTGTAAATTATATGCTGCTAGCAGGCTTGCAGAACTAATTGTGCCATCCACTTAAGTATCCCTTTGACATGTCTTAGGCCTGCCACTGCTGCCAGTGTGTGCAGTTATAAACAGTCACGTAGACCTAGCAAAATCAACCTTTTGCCAGCCCAACCCTTCTCTTTTAGCACATATGAGTCACCACTAGGGTATACCTTGGACAGTTCAGAGGGCAGGGTGCGGTGTATTTAAGAAGTAGGGCATAAACGTTTAAGTTTTTTTTGTGCCCAGGTAGTGAAAACTTTTAAATGTGTTTTCTTCATTCCTGCGATACCTACCTCTCCCAGAGAATAATATTCGAGTTACCTTTTTACATTTATTAAGATGTACCTTCCAAATGGGACAGGTCACCAGTTTATGTTTGGTGTCTTATGGTAAAGTTGGATTTTAAATTGCAGTTTTGAAAATCACACTTTTATAAATTTGGCATTTTCCTGCCACAAGGCAACAAAAGCAAACAGAACAAATGATAGATGGAATGCTGAACAATACAAACATTCACCCCCAGTCACAGAGATCTGGGTTCAATCCAGTGTTTTTTTGGTCACCATGCCACTCAAGTTTGGACCCAGCCATATGAAAATCAGTCTAGACACTATTCCTCATGGGAACAGCCCAGCTTGAACTGCCATGTAGGTCCTTCCAGGACTGGAAAGAATAATCCTGGGACTTTGACTACACTTTGACTGTCCATGATGGCCAGCTTGTTCTTTGTGCTGCGCTGACGGCCGTCCACAATGCTTCCCTGCTCCTCACGGCCCACTCCTCTATGAACAGGACTCTTTGTGCTGGACTGAGAAGGTAACGTTTCAGCTGGACTAACCTGGTCCCATTACTTGACCCGCGCTCCATCGCTATTCGCCTGTTCTTGTGACTTTCTCCCGTTATCCCATGGCGAGATAGCTGTGAGTAGCACTATGGAGGTTATGTAGTATTTCCACTTACATATTTATAACTGAAATATCTCCGGTTTTGCTGATTGGATTTTTGTCATTTTGGTCTTGATTTATTTAATAATTTTTAATCTACATTTCTAAATTGGTATGGTTTTTTTCTTGTATTGCGTTTTCACAAGTTAAGCCTGACTGCCCTTTGCCAAACTGCCAGAGGGTTGAGCACCGTAAAATGTGGGGTTTCCTTTTGTCTCGCTCTGACAAGGATTGTGGTTAATGCTTCAGTAACGGTTTTATCCCCCTCAACCAGCAACCCACTTTCTCACACTATTTTCTGAATTAACTGTGTTATGGATTTCCCTTCCACTTTGCGCATCTCCCCCGATATGTCTCATTTTTAGATGACATAGAAATTTAAAAACTGCATGGGATAAAGGTATCTTGCTTAAAGCAATAATATATATGATAGAATGAGAGAGATGCATCAAGACACATGGACATTAGACACACATGTAAAGCACACAAGATATGTTTAAAGAGTGCCTACACAGTAACATAAGAAATAGGAGACCATAACAAGTGATAAACTCATTGCAGGCACACCTACAGACTATAACAACCTAAAAGTAAGCATAATGTGGGCACTTGTTTCAGTGAAAGATTTGTTAAGGGACACAAGAAATATATGTAACTGTCATGGAAAGGATGGGTCTTAAGTAGTTTTTTTTATGAAAGGAGTCACCACAAAGCTGCTGCTAACTGCAAGTAACTCACCAATGTAAGAATCAGTAGAGCCTTTACATGAAACATGGTGTACATGGAAGTTATCGTAATAGCAACAACTAGACATGCTTTGTGGACTGTGTCAGTGTACTCAGATTGATTTCTCTGGGTTTTCCATATAGTTTGACACTGCCCACTGAATAAGAGTGACTGATTAGGGCATACAATAGATATAAATAAGATTAGTCGTTAGAGATTGTCATTGATTTATACTTCTGTAAACTTGTTTGACCTTCATATTAAATGAGTTAGGCACCTATGTCAGCGCTCTATTGGTAATAAACCATGTAATCAGCCTTATAGAACATATAAAGATTGCTGTTCACTGAGAACCAAGCAACTTAATGTTAAATTATGAATTTAGAAAGATTATAGACCCATTTAAAATAATTCTGTGTACTCTGTTGTAGATAATAATTCCTGATAAGCCAACAAAAATCAGGTTCCTTCATGAAATGAGTATATCAAAAACGTTAAAGTGAAAATAAAATTCTTGCTGTATTCCTTAATCTATGATGCTCAATATTATCTAAATAAAGTAACTATATCACCAAGATGGCAGCTGGACTATACCAGTGCTGCCCACCAGGGCCTGGTTACTAATCCTGCTGACTGGCGTGCACATTGTCCACCCACCAAAGACACAACAAGCTGAACGGGCATAAAATACTACCATATGCCAAGAGTGAGTAGCCACAGGTCCAGTTTGCACCCCCAAAACCTTGCCCGCATATGGCCCTCTGGCAGCATAATGGGAAAAAACAGTTTACGCCCAGCTAGGAGCAATTTCCTACTACTACAGGGGAGCCAGCCAATGATGTATTAATCTGCCACCTGGAAGCAACATTGAATTCTTACACTTCCAAGTTCTTTGCCATTTTGCATGCCATACAAGAGGCCAAATTGAAGCTTGAAGCTAAAATAGACTCAGTGTCAACTTTGGTAAGGGAGGACCACAGAAGGCTCGCAGTTAGGGCGGACAGCACTGAATCAACGCTCACTGTAATGAGCCCAATGGTATGTGATCTACAAGGCCAAGTAAAGGGGCTCTAAGCGGAGATAGTTCACCAGCTTTGAGCTGAAGACGGTGAAAGGGGGCCGAGACGATACAATGTGAGAATGGTAGGGGTCTCGAAATGTGAGGTGGTCCCCAGCGTCCTGCTGCTCATGGAAAACTGGCTTTCTGTGGTTGTCCTAGAAGGCAAAAGTTTAAATTCTTCTCAGTGGAGTGGCCCCACAGACAGCTGGGCTGCCCTTCCCTCTGAAGGCTCCAACACCCAATAGTGGCCCATCTTTAAATCTTTAGAGACAAAGAATTGCTGTTAAAAATAGACTGCCCTAAAGATCCTTAGCAGATAAATGGCCATGAGGTCAACATATACCAGACTACCCCACGGTGGTCCAGTGCCAAAGTTCCAACTACATGGACATCAAAAAACACCTTGATGTACCAGACTAAGCTACGGGTTATTGACTAGGAAAGATCACCTCCCTCATGACTCCAGCAGATGGATGGAACTAGCTCTAGACGAAGGGTGTTGGCATACCGCCTAACACTGAACTGGGAGTGGCAGCACAGCTGAAAATGCCATCTGAAACACCTGAAAGAATGCCCAGCACAGAGGATAGTGACTGAGGCCTGTAGCACAAGCGATTGAAGATGTCTGGCACCTGAATCACCAACTTCAGAAAGCCAAGAGCCAGGGAACTCTACAGAGGACCAACATGATCTGTGCAGGGACTACAGAGCCCTTGAGTGATGCCTCCTCTGGCTAATGATATGAATTAATCGAACTCATGGACCATTTGATCCCCGTGGGGGGGCATGGCTTCTGAAAGGGGCAAAGCAAAATCCACACATAGGGGCCGATTAGGATGGAGGATTTTCCGCCTCCTCCGGGCCGGCGGAAGCCACCTCCGGCCCGGAGGAGGCGGAAAATCCTCTGCGGACTCACCAAAGACCCACCGCCGCATTACGATGGCTGGTGGGTCTTGGTTTCTGTCCGCTGCTTTTCCGCTGCGGTCAGATTACAACCGCGGTGGAAAAGCTCTCATTTGGCTGGCAGTGTCTATCAGACACCGCCGGCCAAATTAGGAAGCATTTGAAAACATGCTTTTCCGCGGCGGTTTTTCCGCCGTGGAAAAGCATGTGTACTTTTGATTTTGGGGGCCCGTTGCGGGCCCCCAGGGTGTTGGCGGGTGGGGGGTGCACATGGGGGGTACCTATGGTACCCCCCAGCATTTACATGCACAATGCGGCAGGCACCGCGCGGTGCCTGCCGCTTTGTGCATGTAAATGTTACACATGCACTTTTAACATTGCGGCCGGTGCTGCTTGAAGCAGCACCCGCCGCAATGTTAAATATCCAGGATGTGACCGCCAGGGTGGCGGTCACATCCTAATCGCACATGAGGGAACGCCGCAGCCCATGCGGACGTTCCCTCATACTCTGGGGTCGCGGACGGACTCAAGTCCGTCCGCGATCCTAATCGACCCCATAATGTGAACCTGGTGGGTGGCGGACCTTCTACATGACCTTCTACATGTGAAACGGCTCCTGGTTGGGTAACTGTGCTAATATCAACAATTGGTTTGTTCTTTAGTTTGACCTTTGAGTTCATTGGCAAAAGCTACTTTTACGCTTTTTACCAAGGGAGGGGAGTTGGGTTATTTATTTGTTCATGACTTGATCCAATGCACCAATGACAAACTGGGGGCCACACTGGCCCACTGGCATGCCCTTAATCCCCACAGATGTATACTGAGAAAACTGAGATTGTCCTCTTACTGAGCAGTGACTGAAACCTCTTAGAACTTTGCAAGCATGATGTCTACACAGTACATATTCCTGACATGGAATGTGTTGTATCTTATCAGACGTAGCCGAGTTGTATTTTAAGTATTTATTATGTTCAAGTTGCAGGATGGAAGTAAAGTACATCAGTTCTTCAGCCTGGTGATCCTTATGGTACAGCCCCACCAGGAGCAGCCTGGTTGCTGCTCAGCCCATCTTACAACTGTCACACCTCATGCACCCAGGCCCCCAAGCATTCCAAGCTTAACAGTCGCACCAACATTCCACTCTCAACACTCACATTGGCTGAGCAGCTGGGAGATAGGTAAACTGGGTTACATATAATAAATAGGTAGGATAAAACAGAATGTCAGGGGAATGGCAACCCTCCTGGAAAAGTTATCAAGCCTTTGCGACATTTCAGGAGGAGCACCTCACAGGGGTCATAATTTGGAAGGTGGCATAGAGGTGGGTATGGCAGATCTTTGGCACCACTTATTCTGTACATTCAATTTATTATGGTTGGAATTGTGGGTTCTCTCCATGAAGTAGTGCACACTGATTGATCTAAAAGGCAGACAAGTGGTGCTTGAGGGGCTATTAGATGACCAACCCTTGGCAATCATTGCAATCCATACCCCGAACGTGCAGCATACCTTGTCTTTGCTACTGCTCCATGATCCATGAGACCCACAACTCGGGGGAGTACACTTTAACTCCATACAAGTTACTGAAACTGACCAACCTACTCCATCACTATTGGATGCTCCCATACACAGGGTGGAAGCCTGGTTCTGGAACTGGTCGATGGATAGGCAACTGACTGATGCTTGTAGATCTGGTTGGGAGGGAATACTCATATTACTCCCAGATGCACCAACATCACTTCAGGCTGGACTACTGCTATGCTCTAAAAACCTTTGCCTCAAACTCTTTGTAAATTAATATCTTTGACCACAATCCACTGAAGCTGGGGCTGTCTTGGGGATGATGGAAGACATAGTGTAAGGGTACTCAAATAGAGACTCCGAGCAGAAGTACTAGAGGACGGTCCATACCGGGAACAAATACTAACATATATAACACAGTATTGTGAGAACAATGAGGGGACAGCCACAAACACGAGAACAGAATGGAACGCCTTCAAGGTGGTCCTCAGAGGTCACTGTCTCATATCTACTTGGGGAGTACAACCTATGCTGCTCAGGGAACTGCAAGAGTTGGAGGGGGCTATTAGCTAGGGCAGGGCAGCAAGTTATGACCTCCCTAGACACTGGGATGACACTGGGAGACCTGCATGAGCCACTTTCAGAACTGCGCATCCTAAAGGACCATTTGGCATACACCGCCTACTTGACCAATCAACTTGTGGAAGGTGAGAGAGCGGGGAGGAGATTGCATGGTTAATGCGATCGGAGATCCCTAGGCAACAGATAGGGGCAATATTCAACCAGGTCTTGATCATAGTGAACAGACAAGATGTGTTGCATTTTGTGACAACTATGGCAAGCTTTAGACACAGTGGCACTACCTGACTCCAGACTGGCAGCAACAGCACAAGTATACAGTACCCACGCTAGTGCTGGACCCCTCCAGCAACAGGACGTGGATGAACTGCTGTTTATAGCTGAGTTGTGTGCAGTTATATGCCTGACGGCATGCAACAAGGTGCCAGGGCTGGATGGATTCCCGGTGGAGTTCCAGGCCACATTTAGGATTCTGCTTACAGCAAGTTGCCATTAGTGTAAAGTGCAGCCTTGGATAAAGGAGATCTCCTCAGTTCAATGTGAGAGCCCTAATTGTGATACTTCCAAAAAAGGGGACAGATCCACTGGATGTCTGCTCCTACCCCGGCCCCCATTCCTTCTCATTCATGATTATTCAATACTAAAGAACATTTTAGCCAATTGCCTGCTGCCCTTACTAAAGGCACTCATCCATACAGATCAAAATGGGTTACTACGAACACAGATTACGTTTTTTAATGGGCACATACTGACACCATGATGGATGTAGTGGAGGCAACAGATGGAAACAAAGTTGTGGTGTCCTTAGATATTGAGAAAGCATTCAATACACAAAGTTGGCCCTACCTGGGACTGGTGCTAAAAACTTGGGGGTTGACACTTCTCTCCATTCCATTCCTCTCCGTCCATGGTACCTCTGGCATGTGTGGTGCGACAAAGTGCCCTGGAGTGGGGTATCCCCCAGGCTAGCAAATAATGTCTGATATCACTTTATGCAGACTATGCACTGGTGTTCTTTTATAAACCCAGAACCTCATTGCTGATTCTCATTGCAGCACTGGGCACCTTTTGGGCAACAATGAGGACTTACGGTGAATTGGAAAAAGTCCTGTCTTTTCCTTTTCAGAAAAGCAGACATCGTGTGATGACACCATGGCTCTCAATGCCTAGCTGTCGTGGGCACCAGTCACATTTGAATAATTAGGGGTACAAGTGTATCATGATAAAGATGACCTGGGGAAGTTCAACCTCGGTAGAATTATGTCAACCTCAAAACAATCTATTCCCTGGTGGATACCCTAAGAAAATCTCACTCAGCTAAAGATTCAGGCTCCTACAGTTCAGCTACTTGCCTAAATTCTACTTCTCCCAAAACCACATCGCCTCATGTTCCTGGGCACACCGGCAGTGTGCCCTCAATGTAACACACCCAAGGCATCCTTCAGTCACATGTTGTGGGAGTGCCCAGACATACAAAGGTACATGGAGTGTCATTTTGACCCAGGTGTCGGACTTATTGGGAAGGGAACTAATTTCCAACCAAGGATTACTGGGATGGATGACTAGAAATAAAAATAACAAACTAGAGTCCCGCATGATTGATTTAGCACTGACTCTCTACAAACACTGTATCACAAAAGTGGAAGGCCCCGGATCCCCCTAGACCAAGTTGTGGCTTTTGGCCCTATTATTATTATTATTATTATTATTTTTAATTTTATAGAGCGCACAGCTACCCTGAGGTTTCCCGGCGCTAAACCAATAAGGAGAATGTACAGTAGCAGAAACTAAAGATCAAAGAGCCCTAGAGAAATTGTCCATAGCGGAACAGACAGCAATATACATTACCTTCCAGGGCAATGCAAGGTGTCACCATATGAGATGCATATGTCATTAAATTTGAGGTACTTCTGGATGCCATGAGTATGACAGATATGCTGCTAGGCCCCATATAAGGGCTCCTTACTTGGGTTCCCAAGGGGCTGCGTGACAAGAGGAGGCAAGATTGTGGGGAGATAGACATCGGTCAGAGGCACAAAGGGTAGATAGACCACTGGCCTGGTCAGTGTGACTGCTCTCCCCGTGCAGCTCCACCACTAAGTGCTGCCCCCTGAGCCCCCTGAGCTCTCTATTTACAGGGTGTTCGAGGCCCTCCTCCACCTGCAGGCTCCTGCCTGTGCCTCATCCCAGGTGTTCCACTGGGAGAGCTCTCTGCTCTTCGGCTGTTCTACCGCTGCCTCTCTATGTCTCTTTCCTTTTGTGCCCTCTTTTTCTCTTTCATTCGTTTTGCCCTTCTATCACTCTTCACTTTTTCACTTCTCACTGTTCTCACTCTTTACACCTTTTTCCTTCGTTTTCCCCCACCGCTGCTGCCACCGCAGCCCTTCCCCCCTCCAGTGTGTCCTTCCCGCTCCCTCATTCAGACTGACCCACCCTCCCCGATCCCTACCCTACCTTTTTTGTTGTGGCCATGCCTCCTTGTTTGTTGTGACCATGTGGCTGGCGGCCATTTTGTGTAGGCAGCCTGTGTACTTTTGCCACAGGCCTGCACGAGTTCTTTGTTCCCTATGCCTTCTTGCTTGTTGGTGTGATCGTGGCTGGCGGCCCATTTTGCTTAGGCAGTCAGTTTCCTTTTGCCATAGGCCTGCATATGTTCTTTGTTTAGGGCCATGCCTTCTTGCTTGCTGTTTGACCATTTGTTGAGTGATCATTTTGTGTAGGCATCCAGTGTGCTTTTGCCATTGGCCTGCATGTCTTCTTTGTTCCCCATGACTTCTTGCTTCTTGTTGGTGTGACCATGTAGCTGGTGGCAACTTTATGTGGCAAGCCAGTGCGCTTTTGTCATAGGCCTGTGTATCTTCTTTGTTTCCTATGCCTTCTTGTTTAATGTTGTTATGACATGTGGCTGGCAGCCATTTTATATAGTTACATTGTTTTATTTTCGGATTTTTTTTTTTTTTTTATATTTTACAATGGTTTCAATTTCTTTTTATTTTGTAAATTTCTTTCAATTTAATTAAATTTGTATTTGATTTAGTATTTATTTTTCAAGTGTTTTTATTTTATTTTATATTTTCCATTTTCCTAACATCTGGAATCAATCCCATATCTGCAATTATTCCACAACAGCATTCATTGACTAAGGATTATTCCTTTGTCACCTGCAACTTACTGAGTGATGCACATAAAGCAAACAGTTACATCTGTATGTTGTTGTTGTTGCTCTTTCTTATCCTACCTGAGTGTACACCAAGTTTATGCTGGAGTGGTTTTACGAATGAATACACTGTATTTTTAAATAATTATAATGCCTTCAGAAACCACTGTGAATTATATTGTTTGATTGCACTCTAATTGTACTGCAACAATGTCACGTTTCACTGATGTTCTTCTTTCTTGTTTGGTGCACAAGAGAAGAGACATCATCCACAGTACTGCCAAACAGAAGGCCTGTGCACAACCGAAAACGTTGCTGACTGCACAGCATGGACATGTCTTCAGCTTGTGAAGCTAAGTGCCATTGCCAACTCACATCTTCAAGGTGGCCCCAAAAAAAGGTGATGCCAAGAAAGTGGCCAGTGATCAGGAGAAGAAGTAGATTTGCACCAATGGTGTGACAACCAGAACCTTGTCCCTGCTGCACCATCCTCCAGGGAGCAAGCTAAGATCAGCACTCCAGCATCAACAGCACCGTCCCATTATAAGCCCAGGACAGTGTGGCAGCCACTCATAACATGCCGATGAGTAGTGAAGTTGAATTGGATTTGTCCCTTTCGTAAAATAGTACACAATTGTTTCAGGAAACAGAGCAAAGTTGACAGCAGCCAGCAATAATGCATGTGTTTGTTGTTGGAGCAGAACAGGAGTTTGGGCTTCCTTCCTAGCATGAAAATCCTCTTTTAGAATCATTGGCCCCCAGATCTCCAGCAAGGAACAACAAGGGTACTACTCCACCACCTTCTCTAAGCACACATTCTGATGATGATGATAATGACATGGACTGAACCCCATTAGAATCCAATCGACAATGGAGACAAGGGAAAATAAAAGTTCCTGAAATGCTTAGGCTTATGGAAGGGGATGATGAAGAAATGGATGATGACGGCTAGGCAGTCATCGTGAAAGGTGACACAGAGGAGCCTGACATTGCTATTCAATCTGCTCCGATGGATGAGGCACAGGTAGCGCCTCCACCAGCTCCCATATTTGCAAAGCCCTAGCTGGGACCTGTACCAACCCCTACTTCACAAGAAGCAGAAAGGCAATCAACAGCATGCCCACCTACCTCGAGATCTTCTTCAGGCATTGGCAGTGGCACTGTAAAAAAGAACTCCTCCCCAGTATGGGACTTTGTTTATGGTTATTAAAGAAGGGGAGCACATTGCAGGGTGCAGCGTTTTGTAGCACAACTGTTCGTCAAGGCAAGCCTGGTACACATTATGGTAATGGAGGCCAAATGACCCATATGAAAAAACACAACACAATCCAGTGGGAAGAGCACATTTAAAAAATTGCTGAATGAGGCCATGGTGTTAAGCTACAAGCCCAATCCCTGTGGAAGCTGATGATGTGGAAGAAGAGGGTTACTTTTCACACAAAGCAGCCCTATCCCCAGCGACTTCACAAAGGCACAAGAAGACTCAATCAATCAGGGGTTTGTAAAGCTAGATACTCACCCGTGAGGGTCTCAAGGCGCTGGGCGGGCTGCTCCGGATCAGTGGAAGAGCCTGGTCCTGAGGTCCTTCCTGATCATGTGCAGGGTCAGGGAGCATCTGATGTTCACCTGGAGCTCATTCCAGGTCCTGAATGCAATGTAACCAGGACCTGGAACGAGCTCCCGGTAAACATCAGACGCTCCCAGTCCCTGCACACGTTCAGGAAGGACCTCATGACCTGGCTCTTTGACTGATCTGGAGCTGCCCCCCTCCTAGCACCTTGAGACCCTCATGGGTGAGTAGAGCACTTTACAAACCCCTGATTGATTGATTGATTGATTGATTGATTGAATCTTTTTATGCCATTGTGAAGTCGCTGGGGATAGGGCTATTTTGCGTGAAAAGGCTTCCGCATCATCACCTTCCACAGGGATTGGACTTGTAGCTGATGGTTCCCGGCACTCCTTACCACCATGACCACATTCAGCAGTCAGACAACACTCAGAAGACTAGATGGAGACACCACAGCATACAGTGACTGCCCCACCATGATGCACATTGAGTCTGCCACAACCATCTACTTCTCGAAAGATGCCTGTGTCAGTGGCCACAGAAAAGTCGAAAATCCAGCTAATATTCTGGGCATGTTTTGGCAGAAAGGGCCCTACGAGCAGAAGTACCCAACACCACGCTTAAACAATGGAAAGCTGGCAAATATGTTAGGGCTGGACCTCCTCCCTTTTTCTTTTGTGGAAGGAGTGGGATTCTTTGACTTTGTGGCAGCCATCTGCCCGTAGTGGAAGATACCAAGTTGGCCCCATTTTGCCAGAGTGGCTGTTCCATCGCTGCATCACGATGTGCTGTAGTTGGTTGGACAAGCTGTGCAGCAAAGTGTTGTTCACACCGTCCATCTGATGACAGACATGACGACCAGTTGTCAGGTGACATTACATGTGCATCAATGCACACTGGATCTCTTTTGTGGGGTAAATCAAAAGATATCTGCACGTCTTGGCCCTGAAGCAAGTTTTAAGAGCATTCTGCGGCATACACCAGTAGCCATGTTTGACATGGAGAAGTCACATATAGCTGCAATCATCTTGGAGGATCTTAATAGCAATTTGTATGAATAGCTGCCACCCATAGGTCTCAGAATTGGATTTGTTGTCACAGACACTGGCAGTAACATAGTCAAGGCCATATCGGACAGAGGCTATTTCCGATTCCTGTGTTTGGCCATTGCATCAACCTGGTGATGCAAAACCTCCTAATAAAGAAGACATAGTCAGCAACATACTGACCTCCTGCAGAAGTATCTGTACTCATTTCAGCCATTCTTTTAAAGCCTGGAAGCAGTTGTGGATTATTCAGTGTAATAATATAGCACCAGTTAAAGCTATGATACAGGAAGTGCCATGTTGCAATGTCTGTTTGACCAATTCAAACAGTTTAACAACTATGTCATTCAATGAGGAGGGGATGCGGTTGGGAAAGCTGTGACTATAGATGCAGACAAATGGGGCCTAGTCAAATACCTGACACAGATACCACTCCCTTTTGAGGTTATCACACTCAAAGTTAGCAAGGAGAACTGTACATAGGCCAAGTTTTCCCATTGTTGCATCTCCTACAAGAGCAGGTAAAGAAGGTATCCCCCACAGGTGTGAATGAAAACACAGAAGTGCATGCCTTGGTTGAGACCGTAATCCTTCGCTTGGCTTATAATATAAGGTAGCAACATGACATCATCGCTTCCAAAGACTACATTTGTGCTACACTACTTTATCCATGGTACTAAAAAATCCGCCCACTTTCATTCCATTTTCTGGAGAGGGTGTTTCAAAATCAAGAGGTGCATTGTAGAGCAAGCCAGAGAATTGGAATAAGAACGGTTAGAACTTTGAGTCCCACCCTGCAGTTCTGGGGTGCCGCCTTCAACTTCTGGAGAGGGCGGACTTGTCTCACAGCAGCCAACAACACCGTCAACCAGAACACCAGCAACAACAGCAACAGAAGGGCCAGGTCCAACCTCTGCATTGTATTGGTGTCAATCGGCAGGGCTCAAGTCTAGTGCAGAGGAGAGGAGATGGCAAAACAGGTTGAACAAGTGGCAGCACCAATGACCATCCACAGGATGTTCCAGGAGTATCTGGATGATCCAACAGAGGTCTATGTGAATCAAAATCCATTTATGTATTGGTATAAGAAGATGCGCCAATGGCTGGAGCTCAGCAGGTTTTTAATAAAGTATCTGGCTTCTTCTGTAGCTAGTGTGTCTGCTGAGCGTACGTTGAGTGCAGCTGGTGTGGTTGTTAAAGTGAGAAGGACCGGTCTCATGCCTTAAAAGGTGGAGGGATTGACTATGAGTAAAATTAACCAACATTTTGTACTATACCATTACACCGCTCCTGAAACAGCACAGGTGGAGGGTGATTGGCCTGAAATTGAATCAAATGTGTTAGCTAATCAACTTCTGGGTGAAGCACCTGAGTCTGAGGACAAACTCTTCTTCTCCAACTAAGTATACCAGTGCCTCTTTAGAACTTTTTAATTACTTCTCATTGAACTTCTTTCTTTGCAACAAAAAAATTTAGCTAGTGGGCCATTATTATTTTTGTGCCAGATGTATGCCATACTCATTCCTTTGTTTCCTTCCATAACAGATTAATGACAAATGATGTGCAGTTCATTGCCAGATGAATATTGTACTTGTTTAAAGTTTGTCTGCGTTAAACCCCTAACTTCTACCTCCGGTCTGTGTAATTAATTGAGCTGTTGCTTAATTTACAACATCAATGGATCAATTAAAAAAAGAACTATGTCAAGAAACAAAAAAAATATAATTATTTATTTAAGAAAAAAAGCAGAATGTTTTCAATTAAACTAAATGGTCAAAAATCTTCCTTTTTCGTGTTGTAATTCTTTTGTTGAAGAAACTGACAATAACAAGGTTGTACAGCATGGGAAACCATCATCCTTCAAACATGTATAATAATCAAATGTAGTGGGAGTGTGGATGAGGGGTTCATAATATAAATCCAATGGTTGGGGGGTGATGTGGAGGGGAAGTGAGGGTCCTCTGCCTGGATGGGGTGGCCATGCATGTCTGTGGCAGGTGGAAGAGCATTTCGGGTGGCGCAAAGTATGGTTGCAGAGTTGGATTTGGTAGTGAAGTAGTGTGGCTCACTGGTTAGAGGCGGCAGACCCGAGAGCAGAGGACAGCCCGGGACCAGGGTTCGATTCCCGGCGCGGCAGGTTTCTGGACCAGGGTCAGCGGACTCGATAATTCTCTCGCCTCGGTGCCCACTCTGATCAGCGATCACACTCGGCAACTCTGGGCATTAGCTTGCCTCATCTTCACTAACGGCCCCACCAGACCGCCGGGGGTGAGACCCTGGCGATACCCATTAAGGGACCATCTCTCAGGGAAGCCAGGAAGGGTTTCGCAGCGGTCGAAGCGCCTTGGGACCCTACGGGTAAGTAGTGCACTATATAAATGCCTATACATACATACATACATACAGTGGCTGGAAGTTGTGGCCGCCCCTTCCATTATCGTTTGTCACTTACATAGGTCTATACTGCTGTCAGGATGGGTGCTGGATACCAGGGGGTGTTAATGATAAGGATAGGGAGGAATGAGCAGTACTGTCCAGCAGTGCCGAGGGACTTCTCCACTTTCATCGGAACGGAGAAGATGGAGGGGACTTTACTGAGAGTCCATAGATCTGCATGACCAGGGAGGGGAGGAGGGAGGGCAGGGTGTGAAGGGAAGAGAGGGGTTAGGGAGAAGAGAAGGGTTGCGTGGGGGGGGGAGTAGAAAAAGGATGTAAAAGGAGGGAGAGAGGATGGACCATATTTAGGGTTATAAGGAGAAGATAAAGGGGGGGCGGGAGTCCTAGACGAAAAGTGTGTCTGAGACGGTGAGATACATTGCGAGAGGAGGAGTGGCAAGGAGGCAGAAAAGAGAGAATATGAGAGTGCAGGAGGGGGGCAGCAACTCGGGAGCCAAGCAGGTGTGCTCAGCGGCAATGCTTGCTTTGGTCCAGACATTTTAGACTTTTGCAATTGTAGTAAGCATATGAACGATTGGTGTAGGAGTTCCCCCTTCTTCCCGCAGGCACAAAAAGGGTGCTGAGGTCTGTAAGAATAGATCTGTCTGGTATTGTGAGTTGTAGATGACTCGTTCATGAGATGCAGTGTGTATCATGGTAACTTTCCAAGCCTCCTGAGATGGCGGTGCCGGTGACCTCCACTGTCGGAGGATGCAGATTTTGGCTGTAGCCATTGCTGTGTCAAAGAGGCAATGTTGCAGATTTGACAGCTCAAGTATATTCTGTAAATCATGTAAGAGAATAGCTGAGGGGGTAGGTGGCAATTGGAGGGGCATGGAAGTGCTCAGGACCTGACCTACACAAGACCAGAAGAGCTGGATCGATGGGCACTCACAGATGATGTGAGTTGTGTTGCAGGGGTATTCTCACATCTGCAGCCGAGTGTGTGTGGGAGTAAGCCTGCTTTGCTCAATTTCATTGGAGTCCAGTGGGAGTTGAGTAATGTATTGAAGAGGCAGTACTTCAGCCGCACCTCTCTGGTACCCCTGTCCAGGGTGTCAAGTATGTCCGCCCACTAATCCACTTCAAAGGAGACTGATAGCCTGACCTGCCATCTGGCATAAAGAGCTTGCGAGAATAGATGAGAATAGAGCATGGTGTACTGTCCTGAAGTCACCTCTTTGTGTTTCCCCCAGGTATGGAGAAATGATACCACCGGTGATGTAGTCAGGGACCACGGGCATGGGCCCAGGCATCCCCTCAGGCAGTGATGTAGTTGCATGTATCACCAAAATTGTTTGTCAGGGAGGCCAAACTCCTCTTCAAGTAATTCGAACGATTTGAAATCCTCATTTTGAAAGAGCTGGTCAAGGGTGTGTTTTCCAACTGCTTTTCATCGGGCCAGGACAGACTCTACCCATTGATGCGTATGCTAGTATTCCCCCATAGGGGGGCTTCCTCGTGGAGCAGTGGACTTGTGCCTAGCAAGCAGTGTGCGCGCTGCCAGACCTTGTGTATGGAATGCAGCACTGGATGGGTGGGGTCATGTTGGCATACTCTCTTTCCCATATATAGCAGAAAGGCCCTGATCTGCTGAAAGTAGCTTTCGTTCGATGTGCACCCACTGTGGTGGGTCTGAGGCCTCAGGTAGTGTATCGAGAATATGGGGTCAGCTGCAGACATTGGTAAAGTTAGGATAAGTGAAATATATGCTTAGACACCATTTTGCAGCTTTTGCACACAACACTGCAGGGCTCTGTTCTCATAAATACACAGCTTGCCTTCTTCACATGAGAACCGTCAGATTTTCACGATCTAGACGTATACTGTGCTCTCTGTCTGCACAGCGTATTCAAGGTTGAATACAATGTATGCTGTTGATTCATGTTGGTCAGTCCCACGCACATAGACATAACATAGGGCACAGATCTCCAACTGAAACGCGGGTGCTTTTTAATATGGCATTGCATGCATGAGAAAGCACTTGGAGAAAACCTTTCCAACTGAGATGACCTGTGGTTGTCCGGGGATGTGATCCATTGTATCTAATCTTGGAGGTATGGGATCTCCTGACAAAGCCAAGAGGTCTTCTATAATTATACATAAACTAGCTTCCAGCACGGGGAGTTGGTAAAGGCGTTATTATCCTTTTTCCACTGTCATTATAATATGATTTCTCATTTTGTGTTTTATGGAATTGCTGATTGTATTATTCATATGCACTTTGCAGCTAGTGTTGGCTAGAGTACTGCACGTTAGAGCACTTTAGTTAAAATAAACATTTTAAACTATACCGTGTCTCTGATTACTTTCGTGGACTAGTATGAGTGGTAGAGCGAAAGAGTGTTCTTAATTCCTGAGAGTTTACTAAGTCGCTTGTTCTGGGTTGTATAATCATTGGTAGCTTCGCTGTAGTACGGAGAATGAATGAGACACTATTGCTAGTCGGATTGGGTTTCTAGGCACTGAGGTGGCTTTTTGGTCTACCACATAACACTGTGGTCCTGGTTTCCTATGTATAGTTCTGTGCATGAGCAGAATGCATGTCAACCTGGAGAGCTGGAGGCAAGGGCATAGTGTTCAGCAGATGAGAGGCCCAGGCCTCGGCTGCTACGGCAGGCTTTCAATTTGGACACTGCTATGCAGGGTTTCGAGGAGACCCATACAAAGGAATATTTCCTGGAGTCTATGAGGCGAAGTGTGGTGAGAGGTACCCGGATGGGGAGCATTCGAAGGACGTAGATAAAACGTGGGAGGTTTATAGAGAATAGAAGGATGACAGTTCTAGGTGGTGTTGGCGCTTAACACTATATGGGCAAAACAATCCCAGATTCACTATTTTTTGGTTGTTTGGTGCCTAGGTATGGGTTGTCATCCTTACCCACCAGTAATCCATAGATCCAAATGTATATACAATCCTATCACACCAACTTTAGATATTTCAATAGAAACAATGTCACAATTCCAATTCACAAAATTAATACAGATTGAATTATATGTATGGTTCGTTTAATCTTTAAGGCTTTCTCCAAGTCCAGCCAACACGTGTTTCGTCGAATGGGCAGGAACCCACGACTTCATCAGGGCTTGGAAAGAAAATACAATACAAACAATATTGGAGTTTCGAGATACATTTTCTCGTGGTCACAATTTGTACATGTTAATTTTTGGGATATTTTAGTTTACATGTCATGCAAGTGAGAATGTTTATGTTTAGAGACATATAGCATGTCCCGTGTGTCAATAACAGATATATTGTATATCTCTTATCATTATGTGAGAAACTTGCTAGGAAAAAGAGGTGGGAGAGAAAGATGTCTTCCATAGAAAGGGTGAAGGTTGCCTCATTTATTGAGACATGAAGATGCCCCACAGTTCGTGAAGTCATTAATTTCATAGGTAGTGCCAGAATTCCAATCTCTTACCGGCGGTGTGCTTCACCACTTGTGTTTTACCGCCTTAGTGCCTTATTAAGTGATCTATATAGGTTCCCGTGCCGAGTCTAGTTTTTCGCAAATATCGATGTGTTATTCTCAAGTTGTGAGGTGCCTAAAATAGTTGTTGAGGCTGAGTATTGATACTCAGGCTTACCTGATATTCGATAATGGTATATTTTATGCCTGTAAATTATCAAATTTTACGTATAATGAATTTCATGTCAAGGATTATATTTACCATTTCAGTGCAGGAATAATAATTTAATTAAATAAACCAGCCCGGAGACGTACCTTCTGGCTGGTTATACTTCCGACCCAGCCTCACGTTGCATGGGTTAATAATTTCCTATGACCCCGATTTTTTATCCTTTATTTCAAGCTGTAGAAAAATATATCATGTATATATTGTATATCATCCAGGTGGAATACTAATGCGTCCAAAGAACAGCTTGTATATCCTTCAGTTAAGTTCATATGATTAATGGGGTAACGAGCTTACCTTCTAACTAGTGGTAAGTCTGTAATCTCAGACGTGATCAGGATATTTTGAAGTTCCGATCCAATTATTAGAGGGATCGATGTTTATATTCTTCACATTGGTTATATATTGAAAATTCATCCTCACCCCAGCTGTCGATCATGTAAAGAAGAGAAAAAAACCACATATACGGAAATTCGTTAATGTTCCGTAATTCCGTTGATCTCTAACTTAAAGATTGATTATCTATTTCATTCCGATATCTTACCTTCCTATTTTGAAGTCATGAGGCAATAATTTGGCTACGTGTCGAGCAGGTTCTTCCGTATTTTGGAACACCCGCGTCTATTACCCGGAAGTATATATCACTCGGGTTTGCCTTCCTGCGCATGGCGACTAAAAAGTCTATTTTAGAGCCGTCACGTCGTTTCGGTCCGCCATATTGAGAAGGTGCCTGTTATATAGACACACCGTGATATGGAAAGTTATGCAAAGCTGGGTGCCCGTGAGTTTGTAGATATAATCGAAAGTGGGGTGAAACGTCAGGTGCTACATACGAATTATGTTTTATCCCGTTGAGGTGTATCCATATAGATTTAACGAGTGCTCATTACCTGGTGATGCCAGATTTCCAAACCATGGGGCCAAGTACATGTAAATTAATAGAACAGACAGACATTTATAGTATGCCAAATTGACCGTTATGTCATATTAGTATATCATTAATCAATATACAATTATACAAAGTACTGTGAGGCAAGCATTGTACTGTATAATAATTAAATTACATTATTTTATCAGGGACTAAAAAACATTTCCTATCATGTTTGTTATCCTAATTACGCTTGAGGGCACATTTGCATATATTAAAGTTCTTGATTCGTTTCATTACAAGTTCATATTCAATACATGAAATCATATCTAGATGAGCAGTGTAATATAAGACTGTGTCTTAGTCACCTAGATAATAATGCAATTCCTGGTCTGAGTTCATCCCATACTCTACCGCTCGCATAATCAATATCCATGACGCTTCTCTGCGTCGCAAAACCAGTTCCCTGTTAGCCCCTCTGGGATCATTTTTTACCTGGTCAATTGCACAAAAACTAATTATTTTGTTCTTGCCTTGTTTGGGGCATTGATTTACATGTGTGGCAGTATTATATCTTACATCCTGATGTCTGATTCCTCTTACATATTCACAAATTCTATCTTTAAGAGCTCTTTTTGTGCTACCTATGTAGAAACTGCCACATTTGCATGTGATCATGTAAATTACAAAGCAACTGTTACAATTAAGTAGTTGTTTGTTCTTAAATTCTCTACCCATATAGTTGCAAAATGTCTTAGTCTTATTCATGGCCATGGGACATAGTTTACATGTCCCACATTTGTGGAAGCCAATACTCTTTTGGGTTAACCAATCCGGAACTGTTTTGGGTCTTGGTGGGTAGGTGGGGCTCACCCAGGATTTAATATTTCTCCCCTTTCTGTATGTGATAAGGGGATGTTTTGTGATGTGTTGGTTCAAGGATTTGTCATTATTTAATATCCACCAATGTTTCCTCATACTGTTTCTTAATATGACTGCTGCGTCGTCATAATTTGTGATTAGTCTAATTTTAGTGTTTTTGTTGTCCTCTTTATGTTTTTGTCGTAGAGTTACTTCTCTAGGTGTAATGTCAGTTCTATGTTCAGCCTTAGTAATGGTATCTGCATTGTACCTTCTGTCTCTGAATCTTGTTCTCATATTGATCTTACATTCTGAGAAGTCTTCATCTTTGCTACAGTTCCTTCTTGCTCGAGTTAATTCTCCAAAGGGAATGGATTGGATCTGATGTTTGGGATGTGAGCTACCAGCATGCAAAATAGCATTAAATGATGTTGGTTTTCTGTATAGTTTACTCTTTATGTTGTTGTCCTCAATAAATAGTGAAAGATCTAGGAATTCTATTTGGGTTTTGCTTATAGAGTATGTTAGGTGTATACCCATCAGGTTTGAGTTCAGGTATTCACAAAATTGTTTAAGATTGCTCATATCTCCAGCCCAAATTAAAAGACAGTCGTCAATGTAACAACCCCAGTATATGATGAATTCACTCCACCGTGTGCCACCAGGGCCCCAGATCCACTCCTCCTCGAACCTGCCCATGAACAGGTTCGCATAGGAAGGAGAAAACCTGGAGCCCATGGCTACACCTTGTTCTTGTCTGTACCAGGTAGTCTCAAATAGAAAAACATTATTCTGTAATATGAGATCCATCATGTCGATCAACATTTCAGTGTGAGCCCACTGAGATGCTAGTCTTTTGTTAAGAAATTTTCTAGCTGCCAAAAGACCCAGATCTGTCCTAATTTTTGTGTACAGGGAGGTGTCATCTAGACTGGCCATAATCATACCATCCTCCCATGGTACATCTGAGAGAATACTTAAGATATGCTTATTGTCCTTAATGTATGCTGGTAGGTTTCGTACTAGTGGTTGTAGATAATTGTCTACATATTGAGACAATCTCTCAGTAGGGCCCCCTATACTAGAGATAATAGGTCTTCCAGGCGGGAATTGGGCGTTTTTATGTATCTTGGGAAGAGTATAGATACAGGGGAACCTTGGTTTATCTACTTTTAAGTATGTGAATTCTTCCCTGCTGATAAGACCATCACGCCACCATTTTTCTAGGTGGGTGTTGATGTTAGCCTATAATGGTCCCATTGGATTCTCTGTGAGTTTCTCATAGCAAATCCTGTCTGTCAATTGTGTTTGTATTTCTGCATTTTAAGTTTCTGTGTTCATTACAACGATGTTACCACCCTTGTCCGCCTCCTTAATGGTAACACCGGGTAATTTACTCAAATCCAGTAGTGCTTGACGTTCATGTTTACTGAGGTTGTCTGAAATTGTCCTCCTGTGTTTTTTATTGTGTTTTAAGTGGTTGTGTAGATCTTCAGTGACTAATTTGTGAAACATATCAACACTGTTCCCACTTGGTAAAGTCGGGGTCCATCGTGATTTATTGTGTAGACCACTTGAGATGGTATTGTCTGGTTCTATATCATGGTCAAATAATAATTCATCTATAGACATATGGTCTCTGTCATCATCAACAATAGATAAGAGTATCTCACAATCTCTAATATCTTGTATTGTTGGTATTACACGAGTCACACTTTCAGTTTCTGTTTCTATGCTTTTATTTGTAGTTTGAATACAGTCAAAGTGTTTCTTCAATTTTAATTTTCTCGTGAATTTGAATAAATCAACCATATATTTGTGTATATCCCCTTGTTCTTTAGGGCAGAAACCCATACCCCGTTCCAGTACAGAAATCATATCTGGTGATAATGTTTTGTCACTGAGATTCACCACTTGCACACCCCTATATTCGTAGGTATGATCAGCTATTTCCTCCAAGATCTCAATCTCATTCCCTGTCTTCCTGCATTTGGTTCCTCCTCTTTTTCCCCTCCTTGTCCTTTTGTTATATTTGCCTTTTGTCTTGATTGGTCCCTGTTTCCCCGTTTCATTCTTTTTACCTCCCTTAAAAAAGCACTTCCTTGTGTGGTGTCATCAGATGAGATTTCCTCATTCTCACTGGGAAGGGTCTCGAGAGATGTAGAGACGGAACTGGCTGGGGTTGAATTCTGAGCCTGTTGTGTAGTTCCCTTTGTCCCTTTATCTACCAGATGGTCATATTTCCGTGTGTAAGTAAAGACCCTACCTGTTTGTAATCTATCTCGTCTCTCTTTATTTTACGAGCTTTGCGTTGTTTAATCTCAGTCTGATGTTTGTCTAGTATCCCTTTTAATATCTCATAGTTTTTTTCGGTGGCTTCTGTGAGGTTGAGTTCCTTAATTTCCAATTCCAATTGTGCAATTTCCTCCTGAAGTTTCTTAACTTTACGGGATGCATTTTCAATCAGAATGTTCATTAAGTTGTTGGAATTGGAAATTAATTCTTTTTCCCAGGCCAACAGGAGATCCTCATCAAGATCGTCGTAAGTTGGTAATATTTGTGAGCGAAGCCCCCTAAGTATCCTCTTTAGACGTACATACTGTTCTAGGGTAGCTCCGTCCCACCATTTAAAATTTTCAGCAATTTTCAATCTCTCCAATTTAATACATTTCTCCCTTAGTCCTTCATTCTTTTTATTCGTGTTCCCACTTGCTGAGGAGGACGTCACTGTCTCACCCCTTGCTAGACTATCAAAAAGCTCTGCCGCTTCTTTACCTCTATCCATTCTGTATTATACAATTTATGTTAATGCCTCTGTAGCTGCCCCACCAGTATGAAAGTTTATAGAGAATAGAAGGATGACAGTTCTAGGTGGTGTTGGCGCTTAACACTATATAGGCAAAACAATCCCAGATTCACTATTTTTTGGTTGTTGGGTGCCTAGGTATGGGTTGTCATCCTTACCCACCAGTAATCCGTAGATCCAAATGTATGTACAATCCTATCACACCAACTTTAGATATTTCACAAGAAACAATGTCACAATTCCAATTCACAAAATTAATTCAGATTGAATTATATGTATGGTTCGTTTAATCTTTAAGGCTTTCTCCATGCAAAAGTGGCAGTTTCTACATAGGTAGCACAAAAAGAGCTCTTAAAGATAGAATTTGTGAATATGTAAGAGGAATCAGACATCAGGATATAAGATATAATACTGCCACACATGTAAATCAATGCCCCAAACAAGGCAAGAACAAAATAATTAGTTTTTGTGCAATTGACCAGGTAAAAAATTATCCCAGAGGGGGTAACAGGGAACTGGTTTTGCGACGCAGAGAAGCGTCATGGATATTGATTATACGAGCGGTAGAATATGGGATGAACTCAGACCAGGAATTGCATTATTATCTAGGTGACTAAGACACAGTCTTATATTACACTGCTCATCTAGATATGATTTCATGTATTGAATATGAACTTGTAATGAAACGAATCAAGAACTTTAATATATGCAAATGTGCCCTCAAGCGTATTTAGGATAACAAACATGATAGGAAATGTTTTTTAGTCCCTGATAAAATTTAATTTAATTATTATACAGTACAATGCTTGCCTCACTGTACTTTGTATAATTGTATATTGATTAATGATATACTAATATGACATAACGGTCAATTTGGCATACTATAAATGTCTGTCTATTCTATTAATTTACATGTACTTGGCCCCATGGTTTGGAAATCTGGCATCACCAGGTGACGAGCGCTCGTTAAATCTATATGGATACACCTCAACAGGATAAAACGTAATTCGTATGTAGCACCTGACGTTTCACCCCGCTTTCGATTATATCTACAAACTCACGGGCACCCAGCTTTGCATAACTTTCAATATCACGGTGTGTCTATATAACAGACACCTTCTCAATATGGCGGACCGAAACGACACGACGGCTCTAACGTAGACTTTTTAGTCGCCATGCGCAGGAAGGCGAACCCGAGTGATATATGCTTCCCGATAATAGACACGGGTGTTCCAAAATACGGAAGAACCTGCTCGACACGGAGCCAAATTATTGCCTCATGACTTCAAAATAGGAAGGTAAGATATCGGAACGAAATAGATAATCAGTCTTTAAGTTAGAGATCAACAGAATTACGGAACATTAACGAATTTCCGTATATGTGTTTTTTTCTCTTTTTTACATGATCGACAGCTGGGGTGAGGATGAATTTTCAATAAATAACCAATGTGAAGAATATAAACATCGATCCCTCTAATAATTGGATCGGAACTTCAAAATATCCTGATCACGTCTGAGATTACAGATTTACCACTAGTTAGAAGGTAAGCTCGTTACCCCATTAATCATATGAACTTAACTGAAGGATATACAAGCTGTTCTTTGGACGCATTAGTATTCCACCTGAATAATATACAATATATACATTATATATTTTTCTACAGCTTGAAATAAAGGATAAAAAATCGGGGTCATAAGAAATTATTAACCCATGCCACGTGAGGCTGGGTTGGAAGTATAACCAGCCAGAAGGTACCTCTCCGGGCTGGTTTATTTAATTAAATTATTATTCCTGCACTGAAATGGTAAATATAATCCTTGACATGAAATTCATTATACGTAAAATTTGATAATTTACAGGCATAAAATATACCATTATCGAATATCAGGTAAGCCTGAGTATCAATACTCAGCCTCAACAACTATTTTAGGCACCTCACAACTTGAGAATAACACACCGATATTTGCGAAAAACTAGACTCGGCACGGGCACCTATATAGATAACTTAATAAGGCACTAAGGCGTTAATATACAAGTAGTGAAGCACACCGCCGGTAAGAGATTGGAATTCTGGCACTAACTATGAAATGAATGACTTCACGAACTGTGGGGCATCTTCATTAAGCATGGGCGAATTTTGCGAATCTCGCGTTCGCGAATTTTGCAGATACGCGAACTCGCAATCCGCAAAATCCGCGAATTCTCGCGAATTTGCGGATTTTTTTTTTGTGTGTTCGCGCGGGTTTCTGCCAGTTCGCAAGGGTTTTTGTACAATTTCGCAAACGCAAACTTACCTGTCAGGTCGCAAGTTTTGCGAACTTGTTGTTTCTACGTGTCCAGCCTGTTTGGGACACTCTTCTTCATCACTGCCACCCTCTGTCACCACTGCCACTCTCTGGTTCACCCATGCCACCCTCTGGCTCACCCATGCCACCCTCTGTTTCATCACAGCACCCTCTGGTTGTCCAGTGTACATTATTGTGGCAAAGCAAAGCACACCTTCCCTGCCTCAAGTGACCTGAATTAATTTGGGGCTGATTAATGTGTCACAGAATATTTTTTTAGCTGGCACCTGCTTCCTTAGTGCTTCCTGATTAGTGATCTTTTGCACTTGCTAAGTGCTTTCATTGTTGCAAAATCAGTTACAACACCTGCCCTGCCCCAACTGACAATAATGAATTAGGGGCTGATTAATGTGTCACTGGATTTGAACTTCCAGCCTGGCTCCTGCTTGTCTACCTTAGCTGTAATTCAGGACCTTTGTGGCATATGTGTAACTATTCTGAGGGTCAGAGCAGGGTCACATAATAGTTGCAAGTAGGCAACTGAACTCTGGAGGGGCCCCTCAGGAAGCACTACAGGAAATGGCTACTAATGATGAGCTTGAACTTTTGAACCTGGTAAGTAGTTTCAGTTTTGCTAAGATCGTATTTCTGCAATTTAGCGCTTATTCGCGGGGCGCGAAGTTGAACTGGGAAGCCGCGAACTCACGCGAACAGTGCGAGCAAGCCATAAAATCCGCTGCTCGCGGATTTGCGGATTTTGCGGGAAATTCGCGAATTTTGCGGATTGCGAATTTACCGAAAATCCGCAAAATCCGCGAGCGGAACGGATTTTCCGCCAATACTTAATCTTCATGTCTCAATAAATGAGGCAACCTTCACCCTTTCTATGGGAGACATCTTTTTCTCCCACCTCTTTTTCCTAGCAAGTTTCTCACATAATGATAAGAGATATACAATATATCTGTTTTTTGACACACAGGAAATGCTATATGTCTCTAAACATAAACATTCTCACTTGCATGACATGTAAACTAAAATATCCAAAAAATTAACAACATGTACAAATTGTGACCACGAGACAATGTATCTCAAAACTCCAATATTGTTTGTATTGTATTTTCTTTCCCAGCCCTGATGAAGTCGTGGGTTCCTGCCCATTCGACGAAACACGTGTTGGCTGGTCTTGGAGAAAGCCTTAAAGATTATTCTACCATACATATAATTCAATCTGTATTAATTTTGTGAATTGGAATTGTGACATTGTTTCTTGTGAAATATCTAAAGTTGGTGTGATAGGATTGTATAAAAACGTGGGAGGATCACCATTTGTACAGCTTGTCCCTGCCCCACATAGAGAATCCCAATGTGACCCATTTCACACAGTCACTTCGCATCTGAGCAATCATTGGGTACAGGTTGTCCTGTACCATTCCCACCATTCCTCTGTTCACCAGGATACCCAGATATTTAAGGTGAGAGGGTTGCCAGCAGAAGGGGTGTCTGTGTATGACCGCCTTAGTAGTGCCAGCCAAGATGGGGAGAGCTTCGCTCTTGTCCCATTTGATTTTGTATCCGGAGATTGATGAGAGGTCGTCTATAATGCCTAGTAGAGAAGGTACGTGATTGTTATCAGGATGCTGAACGCATTGAGGTATATTTTAAAGGTGCCGGTATGGAGGGGTATTCCCGTGATATTGGCCATATTGTGTATAATAGAGGTAAGAGGTTCCATGGCTAGGGAACAGGAAAAGAGGACATACCTGGTGAGCCCCAGAAACACCTGCAGTGCGGAGCAGGAGGCGGGCCTCAGATTGCAAGGTGCTGCATCCGGAATGAGGGGCGGACTGGCCCTCTACCCCAGGACCAAGGCTCCTGCCGGGGTGTCAGGCCCAGTGGCCGTGCCTGGTTTCAGGGGATTACACCCCACCTATGCAGACCACTGCCTGCAGATTTCAGCGTGTTGCCGCAGTCCTGAGGGCTGAGGAGAGGGGAGAAAGCCCATTGCGTGCTCCCAGCAGCATATGGAAGGCCACTGCCTCTGTCTGGCTCAGGCGGCCATCTACTCTTGTGGTCACACCAAGCCCCTCGTCATATATCTTTCTATAGGATCATACACTAAACTAACTCAAATCCAGATAGGAACGTTTGCCCCATCTTAGAGAAAAATTAGAACTTGTTTAATTGTCACCTAAATTAAGCACTTGATTGATGTAAGTAAGCTTGTACACCAAAGACAAATAAACTATTTCTGTGAATGAATGAATGAATGAAAGAATGAATCAATGAATGAATATTTATTGTTGGTTACTAAAAACCATGACATAAAACCAGCAATACAAAAGTCACAACTATTTCTGTGCGCAATTGCAAGTGCATGAATATCAGCTGGATGAGAAAACACCCAGGAATGTGAAAAACATGTGAGAGAATTAGTGGTAGATGTATAAACCTATCTGAACCTATATACAACACATGCCGGGAATTCTGAATGAGAATATTGGCCCGCATGAACCTATATTGACCACGGAGGTAAATTGGTGAAGGGAACACTGGCATATATAATAGGCTCACTGGAAAATAGATGATGAAATAAATAACGTAAATAATCCTTAAAAGAAATGAAGATGGACAAACAATAAAGTTATGTTGTTACTATTTAGACACTGTCCTACTTGAAGTATGTTCGCCAATCTTGACTGAATGAATTGTGGCCCTGTAGAAGGTGCATTACATCTCAGTTTCTACTAAAGGTATTGCTATTTGGAAACACTAATGGCAAAAAGCTTCCTTTGAACATTGTCTTTCTGAAGGAGGAGTATGTCTATACAGTTAGTCTTTGATGAATCTAGAAATTAATGGCTTTTTTGGATTATTGTTTATTTATGTATGCCGATTTGTGGCAATATGTATGGTTTGTCTGTATGCATGTTTAAATGTTTGATAAATAACCAATGTTACAATCTATGTTTAAACAATTGATGTCTTTTGTGCTATAAAAATTTTTTTTTTATGTAAAGTAGATTTGAAAATAAAAGCAATGCAGTAATTTATATGTAATTGATTGAATCATTCGGCCAAGTGGTAATTTCCTCTGTAGATAATTGCACTTAGTGATGCTGACATTGGTATTATGTTAATCTGAATCAAACCAATGTCAGAACAGTACTGATATGCAGCCATCAAACATACCACAGCTTTCTAGCATCACAATGACATAAATTGATACTTGTATAGCGCACTACTCACCCACAAGGGTCTCAAGGCGCTTGTACGAATACCGCTGTGGAACCATCCTGGCTTTCCCTGTGAGGCGTCCACTTCCTGGGCACCCCCAAGGTGGAGGCCAGGCATCCTTAGCGTTGTGGGGGCCATTGTGGAGATTAAGCAAGCTATTGCCCAGAGTTGCAGAGTGGGACTCCATGATTGGAATAGGCACCAAGACGAGAATTATCAGGTCAGTGGAATTTTTGAGCCCAAGACCCACCGAGGCGGGGAATTGAACCCTGGTCCTGGGCTAGACCTCTGCATCAGGGTCTGCCACTCTAACCATTGAGCCACACTTCTCCAATGACATGCTTATTTCAATAACCCCGCCCCTTTCTGCTTGCCTTTCTTACTGCTGAGCCATGTGAATATAAAAAACAAGTATTGACAATGCCAATAGGTCTGGATGTAAAGGAATGATGTATGGTAATGTGACGCATTACAGATAAATAACATGGGACTACATCTTCAATTGTGTAGATGCAAAAAACTGTAGAATAATATTGGTGCTGGTCAGGTTATAGTTGCATCGGCCAGATCTACGTATAAATGCATATTAATGACTTCCTCCTATTTATGTGCTCCTGAAGAAGAAAACCCCTAATAAAATATGTATTTTTCTAAGACACTCTAATCATTCCAGTGTCATTTGTGTTCCTTAAAGTTCCTTCTTAGGCAGCTGGATAAATAAACAACATGATCATAGCTGCTTGGAGGGCAAGCACTTTGTTGTGGAAGCACACAAATTCTGCCCAATCAAAATATATACTCCAAACATGTAGGCAGAGCCAAAGCCTCTCTCTCTAGTGTTGCTCAGATGACTGTCTTGCGCCACCTACGTTGACAAGTCAGACAATAAAAACAACGTGCTGAGGCAACCTTCTTTAATGTTGCTTTCTTTAACCGGAATCAATCCTTTCTACAAGAGGTGGGTACGTTGCCTGTGGGTGGGGGGGGGGGGGGGGGGGGGGGAGGGGGGGTTCTTACAAAGCAATTGCTGGCTGGAGCCTTTTGTTTAGAGGTATTTTATCTATTTTAGTGTTTTGTAAAGGTCTGCTCGACGCCAATTGCTGCTTCAGAGATGCACTGGTGCGTGAAAACGCACGCTTCTCTTCCGTTCGTGGGAAGTGACAACTCGTCGGTGATTTTCGCAGTTAAAGATATTCAAAGCATAACTGAGGCTATGTTTACCTTTGTCTCAAACCAGTTGTTATCAACAATGGGTATTAGCCACACCTGTAATGTACACAGTGCTTAAGAACGACAGTACAGTATGACGCGCTTTATATAACGCTCTTCCCTAACTTCTTAACTGTCTTCCTAACTTCTTACCGTGGGATAAGCAATCAACATGTTGACGTCATATGGAGCATTATGTCACTTCCGCTACACCCTGACACTTTGGTCACGCGAGATTTATCTTGCAAGGGTAACAGAAATTGCTACCTACCTTGCACATTTTACATTGATCTTCTTCAATGTCGATGCTTTGAAATAAAAGCATTTTTGCAAATGGACTTGCGAAATATGAGGAATAAACAACATAATGCACACTGAGCCATTCCTGTCTGTTTTCCATGTTGTTGCCAGCCGCAACTAAATCGCTTGTTTTACACCACTGGTCGGTCCTCATGGGGATATGGACACGTTCTTATCATTAGGCAGATGCTCGTGTGTGCACAGAGATTGCGTAAATTGTCCCTTTCTCTCCCTTCTGTTGTGTGACATGCAATTGGTTTCAGATTCGTTGATGTGGAACACTCCCATTAACAAAAGACCTTTCACTCTCCTGGACGTGGTGTTGCTTTGTGTGTGAATTACTGCTACTCATGTGTGACTTATACTGCAATTGCCTGATAGTGACATATTTATCCACGCTGCCGAGATACCAGTCTTGCTCGAGGAGGCGGGAAAGGCTGATAGATTTATTTCTTTGATATTTTATTCTCGTAGGTGCACTGTCATTGGTTGCCGTGTGTGCCTTGCTATTTTTTTCTTATTTTGATGTAATCTTTTTTGTGAAATTCCAATAAACGTCTTAAATAGTAGGACCATTTCTGAGAAAACCAGAAATTTAAGACACATTTCCCAAACAATATTTTAACTTTATACCACCTTCTATCGAGGGATTTCGCCAACAGAATCAAGGTACAGACAGTATATTAATTGAAAACAATGTCATAAGTTAAAGGTCACTGCATGCTTGAGCTTGGAAAATAATATGAGCTGCAATTACATTTGTAACTCACCATATAAGTAAGTAAGTAAGTAAGTAAGTAAGTAAAGCATTTATAGAGCGCTACTAATGCTAAGGAGTCTTGGTGCTGAGCTGTGATGAGTCATGGTAACTCTTGTTGAGTAAACATGATTACATTTGCTTGGATGGAAACAACCAGGTTTTAAGCATCCACCTGATCAGGAGTCTGTTAGGTTGTAGGCTAATTGCGACCGGCAACGAGTACCTGAGTTTAGCTTCCCCATAAGCGAGGGTTCTTGCCCCCATCTAGCTCTTCAGATTTTTGGGACCTGGACTAGTCCTTTATTGGCTGATGTGAGGTCTAGAAAAAGTTGCTGTAGGTTCAATGAACCCCCTCCATGCAGTGCCTGTGCACCAGACACAGAGCTTTAAATTCGATGCATATCTGGACTGCAAGCCAAAGAAGCTCCCTAATACTGTTGAAAATGGGATGGTATTTCGGAATGTTGAGTAAGCTGCGGCATTCTGCAGAGATTGGAGTTTTAGTGTTGGCGTTTGTCAATACCGAGAAAAAGCACATTGCAGTAATTGACTCTCGAAAGAATCAGTGATACTGCTTTGCAAAGGTCTTGGGGAATGAACAGAATAATTTTACGCAAGAGGTCAAGATATTGCACTGGCCTGCAAAGTTCAACTGATCATCAAGCAAAATTCCTAGGTTCCTAGTCTTCCCAGTAGCTTCAGGACACTACCATGCTCCGCTGGCCACCACGAATGATTCCAGATTGATGGGCCCTTTCTGAACTCCACAACCTCTGTTTTATCAGTGTTTAGTATGAGAAAATTCAAATGCATCCACCCAATAATGTGTTTCAGACAGTTGTGAAACCTCGCTGCCACAGTTTCTACACTCGAAGATATAGATATTACTATCCGAGTGTCGTTGGCATACAAGATCTATGAGAAACCGTGTAATTTGATCAGTCTAGCCAGCTGAATGATGTAAATGTTAAACAGGGTTGGAGAATAAAGCTGTTCCTTGCGGGACTCCATAGGTTAGGGAGAACGCCTCAGATATCAAGTTACCCCAGCACAACCTCTGTTCACTAGAAGTCAGAAACGAGGTGAGTAAGGTTAGAGCCATCCCTTTTCTTCCATTTTCCTTGAGTCTCTGTATTAATACTTGGTGGTTCACAGTATCAAATGCTGCTGACAGGTCCAATAGGATGAGGATGGCTCTCCCCACACTCTCCAACTGTTTACGAATCTCCTCGGTGGCCATGACTGAAGCTGACTCCATTGAGTGACTAGGTCTGATACTACGTTGTGTGGAATCTAGGAGGTCGTTGGATTCTAGGTAAACAGTTAACTCCTTATTGATGGATTTTTCTAGAATTTTAGCCACCAGCGGTAGACAGGATATAGGTCGGTAGTTTTTTTACTTCAGTGGGGTCTAATGAGGGTTTCTTCAAAATGGGTTTGATACAGGCTTTCTTCCACAAGGAGGGGAATGAGCCTGACATACAAACGGTGTTTAGAAGAGGGGACAAGTAGGTGCTCAAGTAGGTGCATTGCATATGCCCAGAAACTGGGCTATTCATTTGGGTGGTGGGAACCCCTACCATGTGAATAAACATAATCTTGTCAGATCACAATGCAGTTGAAGGTGATTCTCTGCTTAACCCATGGGAGATGTGGTGCTAGCAGCATGTTATTACCCAGAGAGGTGTGAGCAACGTCCAAGCAATACCAAGAAAGAAAAGTTAAGAACAACACACATTAAAGTTCCCGAAACAATTTAGAAAAATCAAGAAAAATGTAACCTGAACAAAGACTTAGAAAAGGAAACTAGGGAAATGTTTTTAATAAGTTTTAATCTCCATGAACATACAGAATGCTATTCGGTTTTCAGTGTTTCCACATCAGGACCTAGGAGCAATTTAAGGTCAACCGCGATGGAGCAGGAGCAGGGTAACCTTTGGTTAATCCCACCAGTCAAAGATTTTACTTTGGAATTTTGGTACATTTCTGGTTCTCACAATATTTCAACAGGATAACACTGGATGCATAAGCCAGCGAGGTTCCCTCAAGGGTAAATACTTCAATGGGGAGCTTTCACAGAAGCCTTCTGTTCTGGTACCAAAAGCCTACAGCTGGACAAATTCAGATTTTCCACCTTGCAATGTCACTAAGCCTTACAATTTTCACTTTTTTTGCACTGGTTGTCTTTTAGCAATGAAATACCAAAGTCTGCAGCTCACAAACTAGTCCAGTGGTTCAGTTAATTAGCGCTGGAATGCCTAAGGGTAGCTACACTCTCTATAAATATTTTTCCAGTTTTCCATTACAGTTACTCCTCTTTGGCAGTACAATATAGTCTTAAATAACGGGTACAAAATCTATTAGTGGGACGTAAATGCAATCTGTAACTGGCTACTTCACACCTACTTAAGAGAGGCTTGTCCCAGTCCTCTGGAGGTAGAAAGTCCCAAATGTTTTTTGATGATAGAAAAGTCACTACTCGACTCTCCTACAGTCCCATGGTGATCAGGACAGGCTTCCAGGCATTAGATGTCAGTCTATCCAGGGCTTTCTTTAGGTCCTTTGAGGTCCATCCACAATATGACTGATGGATATTGTTTAGTGTAGGGAACCTTTGGCCTTTTGTGTTCCTGTGAAGTAGTCATCCAGGTAATGTGTTGTAGTTGTCTAACTGTGTACACTTAGTTAAATCTTAATATATTTTTATCCTCTTTCCCCATTACAGCATTGGTCCTTTCTCAGTATTTCCCCCCTCACTTATCTGTATTGTTTTCTCTCCTGACTATTTTAAATGTTGGGATGCAATGATTGTAGGGTGACAAAAGAAAAAGGAAAAAATGATAGACTGAATTCTGACCAATGCAAACATTCACTTCCAGTCATATGGTTCTCGGTTTAATCCATTGTTCTTTTGCTCACCATGCCACCCCAGTTTGGACCCAGCCATATGCAAATCAGTCTTGACTCATGGAAACAGTCCGGGCCGAACTGCCAAGCAGGTCCTCCCTGAACCGGACACAAGCATTCTGGGACCCGTTTCGGGTCATCCAGTGGTGCAGTGAGCACGCGACCAACGTCTGGGCATACCCTTCCCAATTAGACAAATCAAAAGGAACAAATGATGGACAGCATGCTGAACAATGCAAATGTTCACCCTAGGAACAGGGTCAAGAATAACATATGGCTGGGTTTAAACTGGAATGGCATGGGGAGCAAAAGCACGATGGCGTTAGGCCCAGATGTCTGTACTGGAGTGAATATTTGACATTCCCCTAGTGGAATTGGTATGCCCAGATATGGGTCCCATGCTCTCCATGCCACTGAAGTCAAGCTAGCCTGACTCATGAGGAGTGAAACCTCGAAACCGGTCCTAGGAGGCTTGTTTCCGGTCCAGGGAGAACCTTGTCTGGCAGTTCGGGCTGGACTGTTCCCATGGGGAACAGGGTCAACAATGATTTGCATATGGCTTAGTTTAAATTGAAATGGCATGAGGAGCAAAAAAACAATGGATTTAGACCCAGATCTCTATACTGAGCTGAATGTTTGACATTGATCAGCATTCTCTCCATCAATTGTTGTTTATGATTATAGGGTCTCAGTTAGTGTTGGCCTGAGGGATTCAGAGCTCAATGAAGAATCTGTGGCTCTTGATGTCCTGCAATAAATTGGTTTAACTATAATCTGTTACAAAACATTATTTACAACACTGACAATGAGTCGTTACAGTGCAGAAGGCAGCATGACAGTATCACCCTGAGCCGTTACTTACTGCGGTTAACATGTGGCAATACTATATTTTATTTTGAGGCAGATGCTGCGGGCTGCAGCTCGGCCTCAGCTTGTATATTGGATCCTGTGATCACCCTATAAGGTAATGTTCAAGAGGTTTAAATCCATGGCAGTGTTTCAAGTGAGATGAATGTATGTTGCAGTAAGTTCTAAGAGTAGTTCTGTTATTGGTTTCTATGATAGATTTAAACTAGGTATACCGGGTACCCTCCCTTTTCATGGATGTGGATTTGGAGGATGCCTGGGGCTTTAACAGGTAAGCTCGTTCGCTTTGTAGTTAGGATATCAATCCTCTCCTGATAATTGTGGAACACTGACTGATATTGCTTTTTACTTTCTCATGGGCATGAATGGGTGCTTTTGAAAGACGGTTCTTACTATTCGACTTTGAGGTTTGTTACTGCACAGAAGGGCCTAATATTAGTTCTGTAAAAAATATACTAAGTGAGTGGTATATGTGCTTTTAGTTGTGTATTAACTTTGTTTTTTTTGGTTGTTTTATATTGGGAAAGAAACAATTGATCGACGGAATGCTGGACAATGCAAACATTCACAAGATGTGGGTCCAGTGCTCTCCATGGCACTGGAGTCAAGCTATCCTGGCTGATGAGGGGTGAAACCCCAAAACCGGTCTTAGGATGCTTGGTTCCAGTCCAGGGAGGACCTGGACTGGCAGTTCGGGCTGGACTGTTCCCATTGCGCTCACTTTGCCACCCAAGTTCAGACCCAGCCATATGCAAATCAGTCTTGACCCTGTGCCTCATGGGAACAGTCCAGACGGAACTGCCAAGCCAGGATCATTCCTGCACAGGAAACAAGTATCCTGGGACCGGTTTCGGAGTAACACTCCTCATCAGTGACTGGGGGTGAGTGTCTGAAAAGTTTTAGCGCCTTGTCCATCATCTCCTTGTGTTTGCTTTGTTGAGGCTGGGGCTTGGGGCTATTTCACTGAATGTATTGCAAGGTTTTAGTTTTTTAAGGTGGTTATTTCAGGAAAATTTGTGATGTGCACCTGTTTCAATAAAGCAGCCCTTTTCACACACAAAAAGGGGTCGGTTTTCTGTACTGCCCCCCTCCCTCCCAAATGTCCTCGTTGGAAAATGTTAGTGTGGAGAGCTACCTCTTTGGATTTGGAAAACTGGTGCTCAGGGAATGCACTCCAATACCTTCCTTTCCAGTTCATGCTACAACTGAAAAAAATAAAGGGGTGTAAAGTTTGGTAGCAATTAAAAAACAAGAAACATAAAAGTGGGCTGAAACTTCAAGCACAGCGCCCGTATACATAGGATAGGATAGAATAGGATATATGTTTGTATAGCGCTCGAATGACACAGCGTCTTGGCGCTGGTGTGTATGGATGTGGTACAGCCTATGTTGCTAGGTAGCTAGATTGAAGTAAACAGCCATGTTTTCAAATTCTTCCTGAAGGATTATCGATTTGACTGGAATCTCATGGCTGTTGGCATTTTGTTCCATAACTGTGCTGCACAGTTTGAATAAGTTCTTCCACCCCATCTTACTCGCCTAATCCTATCAGTCTGAAAGAGGGCCAAGTTACTGGACCTAAGCTGGGGTATAGAGCTAGAACATTTTTTGGATGTCCCAGGCCCCTCCCCCATACAATGCTTTATGAACCAATCACAAAGCCTTGAATTCCACGCTCTGCTGTACAGGGAGCCAATGCAATGCTCTGATTCCCACCGAGGTTTGTTGACCTCTCAGTATATTTAAAAGCAGCCTGCAGCTTACTCATCTGGGTTTTATAAATCCCCACCAGCAGAGCATTGGAGTAGTCGAGTATGGATAACAAGAGAGCCACTACCACTGTCTTTTGTAGTTCCTGAGCAATGAAAGGAGATATCATTCTCAAAGTTTTTATCAGAAAGAAGCTGGAAGAGGTAAGGCTATTTACCTGTGCGTAGAAGTTTAACTGGTTATCAAAAATGGCTCTGAGGTTTCTAACCTTAGTCACGGGGCAAGGGCATTCCCCCACTCCCATTGGCCACCAGGAGTCATTCCACAGGGATTAGCCCTGACCAAATTCAATAACCTCCGTCTTATCTGTGTTAATTTTCAGGAAGCTATGGTTCATCCAGGTCATAATCTCGGTAAGGCATGCATGAAACCAGGGCGAATCCATGCTTCCTGATGAGTCTGGCCAGGGGAATGACATAGATATTAAAAATCGTCGGTGATAAGGCCGATCCCTGTGGAACCCCACAGGGAAGATGGAAACTGTCTGACTGCAAACCCTCCCAATACAAGCTCTGCTCCCTCCCCTCTTAAAACGATAAGAGAAGGGTCAGTGCCGTATCCTCGATCCCCACTTTCTTCATCTGCTGCACTAACACCATGTGGTTCATGGTGTCAAAAGCTGCTGACAAATCTAAGAGTACAAGGACTGCTTAACCTCCTCTGTCAACTATTCTGCGGACCTCCTCCGTTGCTACAATCAAGGCGGATTCAGTAGAATGGTATGACCGAAAAACCATGCTGAGTGGAGTCCAGCAGGTTATTAGTATCTAGACAATCAGTCATCCCCTTGTTCACCGACTTCCCCAAGATTTTAGCTGCTATTGGTAAACCAGCAATCGGGCGATAGTTCTTAGGTTCCGAGGGGTCTAGGGTGAATATTTTCAAAATCGGCCTAATCATTGCTTTTTACCAACATACCAGGTAACTACCTGATTCCAGAACTTGATTGATTAGAGGGGTCAATTCGTCACCAATTCTCCTAGTGGACAGATGCATAAACATGGGAGGACATGGGTCTTTGGGTGAACCAGATTTTATGGAAACGAGAAGTTTATGTACCTCATCGTTTGTAATTGTTGGAAAGCATGCTAATCTAGCGTGTATTAATTCAGTCTCATCCGATTATTGATATACCTTATCTGGGTCCATTTGAGTATTCAAAAGGTCATCATAGATCTCTTGGACCTTGTTCTGGAAATATAGGGCCAGTTTATTGCACATAGCTTGGTCTGGTTGGAAAACATTGGCCTGCTGCGATTTAGACACTAGTGTGACCGTTTTAAAAAGTTCCTTAGTAGAATTACCGGCTTCCTCAATCTTGGTTGTGTAAAATAATCTTTTTGTGGCAATGATTGCATCCTTGTTCTGTTGGAGGGCAAGATTATAAGTTATTTTCTTGTCTTTACTGTGGTCTTGTCTCCAAAGACGTTCCGCTCTCCTGCAGTTTACCTTTAAACCTTTCAGTTCAGTCCTGTACCATGGTGACAAAGACTTTAGTCGTCTAACCGTCACCAATTTTTCAGGTGCCACACAGCCAGCCACTGTCAAGAGCCATTCATTGAACAGAGATACAGAGATACTGCCTTAATATGTCCTTAGACAGCGAAAGATGGAGTTGGCCGAGGGCCGACTCTAGAACGTTGGCTTGGACTTTGTTCCAGCGTCTACTTTTTACCTTGACTGCTTTAGTTTGAATGTCATGATTCGGCTGTATGACCCTGATGTTAAAATAGACAGCTTTATGACCTGTCAATGGGAGGTCTGTTACTCTGATCGGATTGATATCTGCATTATTAGAAAAAATACCATCTAGGGTATGGCCGGCCTGATTGGTGGATTCGTTGACTAGCTGGTTTAAGCCGAATGCTGCTAGGTTATCTACTAATCTGACAGTGTCTGAGTTGTTTGTAAATTCCAGGTGCTAGTTTTTTAATTTTTTAATTTATTTTATTGACATTTCCGAACTATGAACCATCACAATCATTGGCATGAGACATCAATAGTATCCTTACAGACTGTGTTCACAGAAAAAGAAAAAAAGAACAGTGCCAGAGTCACTTCGGGGAACATCATCACTTACACATATTAAAAAAGTCAGGACCACAATTTCATACATCAGGGTGTACATACATTATAACTTGGTAGATGACCTCCCAAGCGCTCAGGGGACCCCTCTGGCTATCCCGCCAATGCCCAGTCCATCTCCCCGGACATATGGCCTCATGAGAAGTCTGACCTTGGGTTGGTGTCTATGTCCCCAGACGGAGCGTCACTTGCCATCGGGCTGTTGACACCGTCATCATCCGCCATGTCTAGTGAACGTCGTCTATCTAGGAATAGGGACCAAAAGTATTTGGGTCTATTACGAGGGGGTAATAAGTCATTATAGAGCTCCGTCTGCGTACTAAAATATAACATGTCTCTAGTCCATTGAGCAAGCGTAGGGGCTGGGCCCCGCATCCACTGGAGGGCAACACATCATTTCGCTAAGAGGGATGCCATATCGACAAGTCGTCTTTGTGTCGGGCGCAAGGGCTTAGAGTATCCCAGTATAGCTAATAACGGTCTGGGGTCAGCGCCAGCTGCGTAATGTCATTCACTTCATCATACACAGAGAGCCAAAAAGCCATTATGGTTGGACAAGCCCAAGCAACGTGTAAAAAATCCGCAAGTGGGTCCCCGCACCTCTCGCAAGCAGAGTTGTCTCTCAAGCCATATCTATGCAATCTTTCTGGGGTGTAGTAAGTCCTATTCAGGTATTTAAAATGTATCAATCTATGGCGGCCATTCAAAGAAACTCTTCTCGTGCTCGTGCAGCAATACTGCCACGTCTCCTCTCCCAAATCTACTCGCAAGTCTGTTTGCCATGCCAGCCTTGGCTTGGTATATTCTGCCGACCCCTCCGAAAGCGCGATGCGATACAAGTTGGTTATCAATTTAGCCGGAGACTTGGCATTGACGACATAGTCATATGCAGTGACTATTGTGGGTTCCTCCAAGTCGTCCCCCAACTGGTCCCCAAGTGCATGTCGCACTCTGAAAAACTGGAAGCGCGATAACAAGGAACAGGAATTGTCTCCGGTTTCCACTTCAGTCCAGCTGCGGGTTCTACCCCCCACAAACAGGTCGCCCATGGTCCGAATTTGCAATGCCTTTAGAGCCTCTATGACCCCTTTATCCAGGCATGGCGGAAGCCAGGCACACCAATACAAGGGCGCCCTAGGGGAATAGAGTAAACTGCAAGCTTGAATATCCATCATGTGGTGCCACGCATGAGCAACCGAGTTCAAGGAATCCAGAAGTCCCATTCTATGGTCTCGGGTCTAGCCAACAATGCGGGAAGAGGCGTCTGATCCGCAACAATTGATTCAATGCGTATATGCGGGATCTTCCCCGGGCCATGAATCCAGTGATATGCGTGCGCACATATCGATTGCATTGGAATGTATCGTCACTGTACATATCTTTTCACCACATGATCACTATTCACCATTGTCACACTTTTGCACTTTAAATTTATCTTGACAGTCATTGTATTTAATGTATGAAAAATCAATTTGAATGAATCTAATTCAGATAAATACAAAGTACAACGAATCACGCACAAGTCTTCTTTTCATTCAGTGTAAGGGCCTGGTCTTGTGTTTTCCAGAGGGGTTCTGCTCTTTTCTTTGATTGCATTAAATAGCAGTTGTAAATTATTTGTGTTTCTATCCGACAGAACCATTTTGAAATTTGATAGGGACATTAACGCCTTGGCAAACAGTAGACGTCTAGTTTTAACTGCTTCAGACCAGAATCCTGTTCACTTGGTCAGGCAAAATTAGAGGACACAAAATCTATGATCAAAACAATACAGGAAATCTTATGCACGTACTTGTCACCATTCAAATTGCTTGTGGGGGACTTCAATTTGCACCACCTGGGTACGAAGCTGAGCAAGAAGATGCACCTAACTAGCGCTGAAAGAACTTTCAATAACTTCTTACAAAATTATGATCTCAAGTCAATTGAGAATTTACTAAAGAATTCAGACCCAAATGGCCCGGGAACAACCAGATTTAAGAATTGTTCGACAATCGATTACATCTTTTTGTGCAACCAACTCGTATGCAAAATTATTCACTTTGAAATCAACGTAGATGATAATAGCGATCATACAATACTCCAGGCTGAACTGGACATTACTATCAATCAATGGGAACGAACCTTCACAGTAGCTAAATCAATAGGCATTGAGGAATTTGCCCAAGTCAGAAGAATAAAATGGACTAATCACCAGGCTACCGCATTTAAGGCATTGAAAGACGAACAAGAAGGCTCAGTCAACCACCCTGGTATCGAGCCCAGCATGGAAAACTGGTTGGAGTGGACTTCTGCCCTGAAAACAGCTCTGAACAACAGCAAGAAAGATGACTTCAAATTAAAGGAGAACCCCATTACACAAATGTCCTATAACAATGTAAAACTTAGTGACATAACACGTAAACTAAATAAGGCAAAAAGAGTTCACAAGATTGTGGGCACGCAAAGAACACTGGATGAGTGCAATAAACTGCATAAGGAGCAGAAGCACAGGACACTCAAGCAAAACAAGCTATAGGAAGAATGGATCAAGATTCATGAGCTAACAACGCCTCATAAACACTGACAACTTTGGCAATATATAGCTTGGTTGGAAAATGACAAAGTGGACCGAGGTAACTCTGTCCACGCCGACGCATGGCTGAGACATGTTTCCACAATTTATGTGGAAAAGGAAGCATTTGTTAAGCGCACAGCTACCCCAATGAGGTATCCCGGTGCTATCACAGACAGGTTGGAGGGCAACTGACCAAGCTAAACTAGTCCTGATGACTAAATAACCAAGTTTTAAGGTCTTTACAAAACAAAAGTTCCGACTGAATGAGGCGCAGGTGCATGGGAAGTTTGTTCCAACATTGAGTGGCACCCACCTCAAATGATTTACCACCAGATCTGGCTTTTTTGAATCTGGGTGTAGTCAGCCGGCATTGGATGTTGGACCGTAGAGTTCTGGTCTGAGCATAAGGGCGAAGTCTCCTTCTGAGATAGACCGGTCCTAGCCCTTTACCCGCCCGAAATGCCAGTGTCAGGGCCTTCAATTCGATTTGCTTAGCGATGGGAAGCCAATAGAATTGATGCAGAAAGGGGGAGATATGTTGTCTGAGAGGAGCGCCACAGACTAGGTGGGCAGTAGCGTTTTGTACTGTCTACAGTCTGCGGATCAATGCCAGGGAAACGCCCAGGTATAGTCCATTTGCGTAGTCCAAATGAGAGGTTATTAGTGCATGGACTACCTTTTTGCGTGTAGAGTTAAGCAGGTAATTAATAAATTTTCTGATGGTTTTGATTTTTCCAAAACAGGCAGCTGCGACTGTTTGCATCTGCACTCCAAGGGATAGCTGTTTGTCCCATCTGACACCCAGATTCCTGACCGATTCTTTGGGAAGTGGGGCCGTGCCCAGTTCCTCAGGCCACCATAGATTGGGGGAGAGAGGGGAGGGTTGATTAAAAAATAAGATCTCGGTCTTATCAGCGTTAAGTTTCAAGAAATTGCGGTCCATCCAGGCCGTAATGTTCTTAAGACACGTCTTTAGGGGATCAAAAGTGGTGACAGATACCGCCTTAAAAGTGAATAGCAGCTGGGTATCGTCAGCATAAGAGATCATTTTTATCCCAGTTTTAGAGGTCATCCCCGCAAGCGGGGTTAAGTAGACAATAAAAAAAGAGGGCTCAGGGCAGAGCCCTGTGGCATGCCCCATTTAGGAGGTGTAGCCGGGGACGCAAAAGGGTGAGCCCAGACCTGTTGTTTGCGGTCTGAGAGAAAGGACGTTATCCAGGTCAGTACCATGCTCTGAATTCCTATGGCCTTAAGTCGATTCAGGAGGATAGAGTGTGAGACGGTGTCAAATGCGGCAGACAAGTCTAACAGTACTAACACTGCCTTTGAACCTCCATCTACCGCCCAGCGTATCGAATCAGCCATTTCAATTAAGGCTGATTCTGTGCTATAGCCGGCCCGAAAGCCGGATTGAGACTCATGAAGTAGTTCATTAGACTCAGTGAAGCCGGCCAGTAGTTGATAAGCTAGCTTCTCCGGGACCTTTGCGGAGGCGGGCAGTAGAGTGATGGGTCTGTAGTTACCAGGAACTTCAGGATCCGCAATAACTTTTTTTAAGATTGGCTGGAGAAAGGCATGTTTCCATGTCACTGGATAGGTTCCCAATCTGCGTGATGAATTTCAGATGGGATTCAAGTGCGGGTTGAGGAACCTCGCCAGGGCTTTATATTGTTTAGCTGGCCAGGGGTCACTCAGGGAGCCAGATTTGCATTTTTTCAGTTCCAGGAGAGAGGCATCCTATGATACTTCTGCTAACTCAGAGAGGACTGAGCTGGGGGCCTTCCCTGGACCAGGATCAATAGAGATCTGGGATTCTTCCCCTGGTTCGGGAAATGATGCGTATATGACGGTGATTTTTTCCTAAAAAAAAAACTCAGAGAGTTTGTTGCATAGACTCTGTGAGGGGGGGGTGAGTGTGGGTAAGGGCTAAAGGATCGTTAACGGACTTAACAATTTAAAAAATCTCTGTGGAAGCGCTTTTAGCATTATCAATTCTCTCCGCTAAAAAATCTCTTCTGTTTTTTATAAGCATTCTGCGGTATTCTTTAAGAGCTGCCCGACAGCCTGTCTTACTCTCTGCAGAATACGTCAGCCTCCAACTACGTTCTAGTATTTTGCATTTCGCTTTTTTTGTCTAAGCTCCTCCTAAAACCATGGTGCGGAGGGAGAGCACCTAGGTGATTTTACTACTTTCAACGGCGCAAGGGCCTCAAGTGCCCCACCAACCCACTTATTCAAGTGCGAAATGCTGACCTCAAGATCATTGGAGGGGACAAGTTTAGAGTCCTTAGTAAATTGCGTTATTGAATCCAAGGTGATATTATTCCAATTCCTTCTAAATTCTTTAGAAATAGAGGTAGCTTTCTTTGGGCTGGGCAACCTAAATTGAAAAGGGATCAGGAAATGATCCAACCATATCACAGGTATAGGTGCATGTGCTGTGATGTCAGGCAAATTAGAACAGATCAGGTCCAAGATACGTCCTGCTTTATGAGTTGGAGCGGAGACGTGTTGAGTCATGTTGTGTCCAGTTAAAGTGGCAATAAAGTTAGAGCTGTGTGTTGCATGAGATATCATCCTCATGTAGATTCAGGTCCCCTATGATAGTAAAGTTAGCGTAGCGTATACTAGCTTGCGCAATGTAGTCAGGGAACCTCGCAATTTCATTAACGCTAGAGCTCGGCGGTCAATAGAGCAGAAGCCCAGAGCATGAGGTAGTTGCAGAGAGGCTGATACAAAAAGATAGCCCCTCCATAGAGTCCACTAGCTCAAAGGGAGCTGCTGTGATCTCCCATTTAGTTTTATAAGTAATGGCCACTCCACCCCCCCCTCAATTTTCCATTCTGCCTGTTAGCACAAACAGTGCCATAGTCATCAGGGATGGCTAGAGACAGAGCGGAATTGGTGTCCTCCCTAAGCCATGTCTCTGTCAGAAATAACAGATCCCAGTTATTATCAGTGATAGATTGACAAATATCCAATGCATGTTTGACCAAAGACTGCAGTTGATCAGCCCGGCATTAAGTGTCACCTTCAGAGGGGCTGGGGGGGTTGTAAAGACCGGGGTACATTGCATCTAGAGGATTAGCCCCATTTATGGAGAACCCACAGTGCAGACATGTGTAATCTGCCCTAGTGTCTCCGAGATTCAAGATGGGCAAGCATGGGCATGGGGGGACCTCAGAGAGATCAGCTTTGAGTGGTTGTAAGTGTACCTAGTAGCAGTGCTGGAACAGGCAGCGTCTCTAGCCCTGGCTGCCTTCCGGCCACGGACGGGCGCAGACGGGCATGCCTTTGGCGTGCCTTCAGCACGCCAGCGGCACACCCGCTGTGCGTGTCCGCGGCGCGTCGGCGCCATGCTGTCAAGAAATAGTCTGGGGCTCCACAACCACTAGATCGTCACCCTGCCACAATGGCCGCGCTAGTGTGCCCCATCAGGAAGTGTGTTAGAAATGGGGATCTCTGGTTGGCTAAGGCTTGCGCCTAAGCCAGGCAGAGACCACCACTCTAGTCAGGGAAAGGGAGTTACACGCCAAAGATAACCCATGCTCACCCCCTAGGTAGCTTGGCACGAGCAGCTAGGCTTATCTCTGTGGCGATGTGTAAAGCATTTGCACAACACACACAGTAACAACACACTAGGCACACCACAAAAGGAACTCCACACAAGGCTATATAAAAATAGCCTTTGTGTTATAATAAAAACACATCAGATAGTAATCACACAATATACACTGTGCCAACTGGCACAGGCAATATTTACAAGGGATTATTTACACATGACAGGGCCACGTGGGCCACTGGCAGAATTAGCACTTGGTAAAGAAATAGTAAGAAGTAAGATTGTATATGAACTTAGAACACAGCCAGTAATCCCTGGCAGACACTATACTCAGCGTCAACCTGTAATATAAATCAAATAAGGTACAGTGGCTCACCGGTTAGAGGCGGCGGACCCAGAAGCAGAGGTCGGCCCGGGACCAGGGTTCGATTCCCGACGCGGCAGGGTGCAGAACGAATGTCAGGGGCTCGATAAATCTCGCCTCGGTGCCTCTCTAAACCATGGGTCCCAAGCTGCCACTCTGGGCAATAGCTTGCTTAATCTCCACAACGGCCCCCTCCCTGCCGGGGATGCCTAGCTTCACCTTGGGGATGCCCAATAGGGACCATCTCACAGGGAAAGCCAGGACGGGTTCCCCAGTGGTACACAGCGCCAAGAAACCCTGGGGTGAACGTGCACTCTACAAATTCATACTAACATAACATAACATAACATAACATGACATACAGTATCACATAAAGCGAGAACTCTATTCTGCTCCAACCTCATAAGCAAAAATAGGATAAACCATAATCTCCTAAACATCAGGAAATACACTTAATCACATAACCTGCAGTAGAGAATAAATCAAACCTAGACCACAGTAGAGAAATAAAACAGTAGGTAAAACCTAAGAATCATAAAAGCACATCTAAAGCATAAATCAAGGTGCATAAATCATACAAAAAACATTTTATTTCCTAGTACATATAAAAATGACATTAGAGCCTTGCGCCCTACAAAACCTAATAGTCCCCAGGGCCAACTGGCCATCTATAAGGGGCTCAAATGCCCTCTCTCCACAAAGTCAGGGCGCGCTGCCAAGGCAGCGACAGTCACTGGGGCGCACTTGGCTCAAACCGAAATGTGGCAGCTGTCCACTACTTGCTGGGCAGCTGGAAGACTGAATGAAGGCCTAAGCGTTGCAGCTGGCACTTAGTGCTGCACAGGCCAAGGTAGGGATGAAGGAGTGCGTCTCACTCCTAGATGCAAAGTACATGTCTCCCGAAAAGAAAGGTCCTAAACGGTGCAGCTGCCCACTACTTGCTGGGCAGCTGTGACGTCAAATCTGTGGCATGGGCTGTCAGTAGCCCTATAAATAACTTGCGCCACACGATGGAGCCACACGGGGCTCAGTAAATAACTAATTTACTCAAGGGAGCCACAGAGGCTCTGGGGGCAATGGTCCAAAAATGCGGGCACAGGGCCTGGGCCCCACGGGACCCGGTAACCGATGCTGTGCCCCCTCTTAACTACTATGGCCCTTAAATTACATATGCCCCAATATTGGAGCTGACTCCTGCAAAAGTGGGGCCGCTAGCGAATAATGCCTTCATAGGCGGCACGGGCCCTACGGGGCCTTGGGACCTCCACGGTGCCCTCTAAGCACCTTTGGATACGGTGGAGTGGCCCGCTGCTAGATGGGCCGCTCTGAGTCTGCCTCTCCCCACCCGACTCCTTTCACAACTCACCGGCGGGGGCGAAGGTGGGACGCTGTCTCCGGGGCTCCCCCTTCACTTGCGGTGGGGGCAGCTATGCAGCGGCACTCGCAGAGCTCTCTCCTCACGAGAGCCCCACCATTACAAGGCGCCTGGCTTCACCCAGTTCTCCATCTTGGGACCAGGACTTAGAAAATGAAGCCCTTGAGGCTCTCCGCTGCTTCCCCCTGGCCGGGGAGATGCGGAAGTGGAGCCCACGAGGTTCCGGCTTGCGTTGCCGGCCCGCCCACTATGAGGCTGTGGGCCGGACTTCGGCTTCCGGTGTTGCCACGGGCCGCGGCGGTGAATTCCTCTTTGGGCACAAAATGAGGGGTAGGCCCCCTAATGAGTAAAAATAAATATAGCAAGCTGGGTGGCACCCGTAATTATGTATGAAACAGCGGGGTGGCAACTGGATTATAAATCACAAGGTAAGTGGGGTGGGCACCCACACTAGATGCTAACAAGTGGGGTAGGCTCCCATATTAAAGGAATATGAAAACGCAGGGTGGGCACCTGGGCAATGGTTATTTTAAAAATTAACAGGCATAATGCAGGGTGGGCACCTGCAAGTAAACACCAAAATAAGCTGTCATTCCAAAGGCAGCCATGAGGGGTAGGCTCCCTCAAGATAAGGAGTAATTTAAGATAAAGCGCTCCCAGGTGCTAAGGGTAAAGACACTCAGTTCCAAAGAGCAGCGTGAGCAAAAATAGTCCTAGGGCAAGGAATAGTCCTCCAGTCATCCCAGACCAGGCAGAGGGGTCCCCCAGGAGTCCTGAAGGCATCCAGGGGCTTGGCAGAGCCCAGGGATGCGAGCCATCCCCTGACCTCCAGCAGCAGCACGCCCCTGGCAGATTCCAGTCCAAGAACAAGAACATTTACTTGGGGTCACAGCCCCTCTTTTCTCACACAAATCCTTTGTTGTAGCAGTGTGGGCAAGGGGAGAACCAGATGCAACTGGTTCTTGAGCACTTTGTTTTGCTCAGCCCCTCTCCCTATCCATAAGACAGGCCAGGGACATCAGACGCACCACAGGGGGTGGAGCCAGCATTGTGGAGGGAAGGCCCAGCCCTATTCAGGTCCCAGGTGCACTCCTCCCTCCCATCAACATGCAGATCTCTCCCTTCACCACCGTGGCGGACCCATCCTGACTCCTGGAGCCAGGCACACCAGCCAGCTCCAGCCAATCACAAGCCAGGCAGTCAATTCACATTTACTGCACAGACATGCCAACTTCTAGAAGTGCCACTTCTCTAATAGACACAATAAATCTACGCACACCGCCGCACAGCATTTATTATCACGAGTTCGCACATACCAAACTCAACCCTTCACTCCCCACATATCAGGAATTACCACAGGCACACATATCCCCCATGCATTCCTTTGGGATGGCAGGCCATCTCAGCACACACACTCAGAGTGCGCACGCACTTTACACTGGACCACAGTGCTAAAGTGCGCAGAGGACTAAAATCACTACTACCGTGCCAGAGGCGAAAGGCAAAGAGTTTAGGGGTGAACCTGCCAAAAAGGCCCAAGTCCAACAAAGTGGATAGGAATCCCGCTGCTGGTTTGAACAATGATGCTCCCCACACACAAACAGCACAAACAGTGAAGTAGTGTGGCTCACCGGTTAGAGGCGGCAGACCCGAGAGCAGAGGTCGGCCCGGGACCAGGGTTCGATTCCCGGCGCGGCAGGTTTCTGGACCAGGGTCAGCGGACACGATAATTCTCTCGCCTCGGTGCCCACTCTGATCAGCGATCACACTCGGCAACTCTGGGCATTAGCTTGCCTCATCTTCACTAACGGCCCCACCAGACCGCCGGGGATGCCTGGTCTCACCCTGGAGATACCCATTAAGGGACCATCTCTCAGGGAAGCCAAGAAGGGTTACGCAGCGGTCGAAGCGCCTTGGGACCCTCCGGGTAAGTAGTGCGCTATATAAATGCCTTTACATACATACATACACGAACGAGCTGTGGTGGACCGGGGAGGCAGTCAGAGCAATGAGCGTAAGGTGAGCACAGCGGCGAACAAAATTATAGTGAGACGATTTAAGAAAAAGTATGTTTTTAAAAAGTGTGCAGCGGGGCGCTAGTCCAGCCTGTCAGCCTTTTTACTCCTGAGGCTGTCTATATGCTGTGCGTTGGCGCCATGCTGACAAGAAATAGTCTGGGGCCCCACAACCACTAGAGCATCAGGCTGCCTCAATGGACACTCTAGTGTGCATTTTCAGGAAGTGGATAGGAATCCCCCTGCTGGTTTGAACAATGACACTCCCTCCACACAAACAGCACGAACGATCTGCAGAGGACCGGGGAGGCAGTCAGAGCAATGAGCGTTAGGTGAGCACACCGCGCAAACAAAATTACAGTGAGACAATTTAAGAACAAGTATGTTTTAAAAAAGTGAGCAGTGAGGCGCTAGTGCAGCCTCTCAGCCTTTTTACTCCTCAGGCAGTCTTTCCAGCATATTGGGGTAGTAGCCGTCTCCCCAACTGCGCCCAAGCCGCTCCTGGACACACCCACGGCCCTTCACATGCAACTCCTGCAAGTATGACAGCACCAAGACCAACTCCTCATCCACTAACACCAAACAGAGATCTGACACCAACCACCTAAAATGCATCCTGCTCAACACCCGCTCGGTCCACAGACACGCCATCGACCTTTGGAATCTACTAGACACCATCTCTCCGGACGTCGCCTTCCTAACAGAAACATGGATGAATGCCTCATCAGCCCCAGACATCGCCATAGCCATCCCGGACGGCTACAAGATCATCCGTAAGGACCGCACCAAACAAACAGGAGGAGGCATCGCCATCGTCCATAAGAACACCATCCGCATATCAACCAGCTCAGAGGACAACCTCGCTACCGCCGAACACCTTCACTTCCAGATCCATATCGACCCCAAGACCATACTCAGAGGCACCCTCCTCTACAGACCACCAGGACCCAGTGCACAATTCAGTGAAGACATCACTGACTTTATCACCCCACACGCCCTCCCCTCCAAGGACTACATTCTATTGGGAGACCTCAATTTTCACCTGGAAAAGAGCAACGCCAGCAACGCCACCACCCTTCTGGACAATCTCGCCAACCTCGGACTCAAACAACTGGTTAATACCCCCACTCACTACGCAGGTCACACACTCGACCCTATCTTCACCTCCAGCAAACACATCTCCTTCAGCCACACCACAGCTCTCCACTGGACAGACCACAGCTGCGTTCACTTTATCTACAAAAAGACCACAACCCACAACCATCCTCAACCTACTCTATGAAGAAACTGGAACAAAATCAGCATCGACCAAATCTCCTCATCACTTCTTCAAAACCCCCCTGCCTACTCTTCAAACCCCAACCAAGCAGCCATTAACCTCACTCAATGACTAACCAACAGCACCGACAACCTAGCACCTTTGAAAAAATGCCAAATCAAACTAGGCAGCAAAAACGCCCCCTGGTTCAACGAGGATCTTAAGAAATCCAAGAAACTATGTCGCTCCCTTGAGAAGACCTGGAAAAAAGACCCAAACACCAGCACCAGGGACGCCTTCAAAAACGCCAGCCGCATACACCACCAACTGATCCGGACGGCCAAGAAAGCCGCATTCAAAGACCGACTAGACAACAACGCCCACAACAGCAAGGAACTTTTCAACATCGTCAAAGAGTTCACCAACCCCACTGCCAACTCCAACGACATCACTCCCTCTCAAACCCTTTGCGACTCCCTAGCATTGTTCTTCCACGACAAAATCGCAGACATCCACAACAGCTTCGACAACAAACCCGGATACCAACCCACCCAACCTTCTGCCGTACCTTCACCCCCCTTCAACATCCTTAATGACTGGAACCCAATCTCCACTGAGGACACCATCCGCCTGATGAACTCCATCCACTCAGGATCCCCCACAGACCCATGCCCCCACCACATCTTCTACAAAGCTGATTCCATCATAGCACCACACCTTCGAGACGTCATCAACTGCTCCCTCAACTCCGCCACCTTCCCGGAAAGTTGGAAACACGCCAAACTCAGCGCCCTTCTGAAAAAACCCACAGCTGACCCCCACCGCCCCATCTCGCTCCTTCCATTCCCGGCCAAAGTCATCGAGAAAGCTGTCAACAACCAGCTCGCCGCCTTCCTCGAAACCAACAAATCACTCGACCCCTCACAGTCCGGCTTCCGAGCCAAACACAACACTGAGACCGCACTCATCGCAGCAACAGACGACATCCGTACCCTACTGGATAACGGAGACACAGTCGCCCTCATCCTCCTCGACCTCTCCGCAGCCTTCGACACAGTCTGTCATAGCACCTTATTACAACGCCTCAGAAACATCGGAATCCAAGGAAAAGCACTGGAATGGATCACCTCGTTCCTTGCCGGAAGAACTCAGAGAGTCCGCCTCCCACCATTCAAGTCAGATGCCACTGAAGTCATTTGCGACGTGCCACAAGGATCCTCACTCAGCCCCACCCTCTTCAACGTATACATGAGCCCCCTCGCGGCCATCGTACGCCAACACAACCTCAACATCATCTCCTACGCTGATGACACTCAACTGATCCTCTCACTCACCAAAGACCCTAACACCGCCAAAACCAACCTACATGAAGGAATGAAAGAAGTAGCCGAGTGGATGAAACACAGCCGTCTGAAGCTGAACTCAGACAAAACAGAAGTCCTTATCTTAGGTTCCTCCCCCTCCGCCTGGGACGATTCCTGGTGGCCAGGGGCCCTTGGAAAAGCTCCCATCCAGACAGACCACGCACGGAACCTGGGCGTCATCCTAGACTCCTCACTCTCAATGACCAGACAAGTCAACGCCGTATCATCATCTTGCATCAACATCATCCGCATGCTCAAAAAAACATTTCGCTGGATCCCCACCGAAACTAGAAAAACGGTCACCCACGTACTGGTTACAAGCCGCCTGGACTACGGAAACACTCTATACGCCGGTACCACCACAAAACTTCAGAAAAAACTCCAACGCATCCAGAACGCATCAGCCAGACTCATACTAGACATCCCACGTAAAGACCACATTTCTGGTCACCTGAAAAACCTCCACTGGCTCCCCGTCAATAAGAGGATAACATTCCGCCTCCTAACCCACGCACACAAAGCACTTTACGATCTTGGACCTGAATGCCTCAACACACGACTCTCCTTCCCTCCCGCCAGCTGCGCTCTTCCAATCAAGCCCTTGCGGCTGTACCTCGCATCAACAAAACCACCATGGGAGGAAGATCCTTCTCCTACCTAGCGGCTAAAACCTGGAACTCACTTCCCACTCACCTTTGCCTCACTCAGAACCACCTAGCATTCAGAAAGCATCTTAAAACATGGATATTCGACAAGTAATCCCCCACCCTTCCTCAAGCGCCTTGAGACCCTCTGGGTATGTAGTGCGCTATATAAATTAATTGAATTGAATTGAATTGAATTGAAGTACTAAAATATCGAGTTAAAAATATCGTTTACTAAAATATAGTTTTAAAAAATATCGACTTTACTAAAAACAATGTTAAATTCAATTAATATTAAAAATTAATTACTAAAATATACTTAAAAATGCTTAAATTAACGTATAATAATTAAATAATTAATGAAAGTTATAAAAAATGTTTTTAATTCATATGTGATAAAACATATATATATAGTAACAAAATATAATTAAAATAATAGCCAATATTATTAAAGAACAATAACAAAAGTGCAAAAATTACTATTCCCACTCCAAAGAGTGCAATCGTAGGGAAAGCATTGGATAGCGTAGGGGTTAAATATACTATTCCCACTCCAGTGGGTGCAACAGTATGGAAAGCGTTGGATAGCGTAAGGGTTAAAATTACTATTCCCACTACAAAGAGTGCAACAGTAGGGAAAGCGTTGGATAGCGTAAGGGTAAAAATTACTATTCCCACTCCAAAGAGTGCAACAGTAGGGAAAGGGTTGAATAGCGTAGGGGTTAAAATTACTATTCCCACTCCAGTGGGTGCAACAGTAGGGAAAGTGTTGGATAGCGTAAGGGTTAAAATTACTATTCCCACTCCAGTGGGTGCAACAGTAGGGAAAGCGTTGGATAGCGTAGGGGTAAAAATTACTATTCCCACTCCAAAGAGTGCAACAGTAGGGAAAGCGTGGGATAGTGTAGGGGTTAAAATTACTATTCCACTCCAGTGGGTGCAACAGTTGGGAAAGTGTTGGATAGCGTAAGGTTTAAATTTACTATTCCCACTCCAGTGGGTGCAACAGTAGGGAAAAGGTTGGATAGCGTAGGGGTCAACATTACTATTCCCACTCCAAAGAGTGCAACAGCAGGGAAAGCGTTGGATAGCGTAGGGGTTAAAATTACTATTCCCACTCCAGAGAATACAACATTAGGGAAAGTAAATATTTCATATATTATTTAAAAAATTACAAAATAATATCTATAAAAACTTATTTATAAATGATTAACAATTTAATATAATATAATAATTAATATATTAAAATTACTAATTAACAATAATTATTTCAATTAGTTACCTATTAATACAAATTAATAACAAATTAACAATTAATTATTTAATAATTAAAAATTAATTAACAAATATTTCGAATTAAATACAATTAAATACATTTTATTATTTCATTAATTATTAATAAATTACTTCCCACCCTATTCCCCTATAAACCCACAACCCGCTACAGAAAATAAATTAGTAAAATTTACATAATTACCAATTAATCAATTAATTAAAATTAATTACCAATTAAAATGTAATTAATTAACAAATATAAATTAATTAACAATTAATTAAATATTACTACCAATAAATAAATTTACACATTTAATTCATTATAATTAAATTACTTCCCACCCTATTCCCCTATAAACCCACAACCCGCTACAGAATTAAATTACGCAATAATTATAAAAACAAAATTCATTAATTAAAATTAATTATAACATAAAAAGACACTTTTCACACATATTATAAAATAAAAAAAATCTAAAAAAAAAACGATATTTTTTACTATTTATATTATATACTTCGGTATTTTAACTTTCTATATTTTTAACAGTCGATATTACATCGCTTACCTTAAAAACGATATTTTGGATATCTATATTCTGTCCTGTCGATATTTTGTCCAATCGATATTTACAACTCGATATTATGTCCAATCGATATTTTGGACTCGGTATTATGTCTGTGCACCATCCGTAATAGCTGGATTCGACTGCAGTGCAACAGAATAAAGAATGCTTTAGTGTGCAATCAAAATACTATTACTAAATAATTTATGCTCCGGATGGAAGCCTGAAAAGCATGCTAAAATCCATTTACGGAGGGCCAACCAACCCATGCAGGAAGCAGTAGACATTTTAGACTTGGCAACACAGAATTGGGGTCAAGAGGACAAAAACTACTCTGCTGTCACTAATGCAATAAATAAACAATGTTATCAATTGTCTCGAAAAATTGAGGTCAATGTGGGCTAATTGCAACATGAATAGACCACAAAACCCAGCCTTACCTTCACCAAGCTTTTGGGAGGAAGGCCCTAAAAACATTCAATGGGCCATACTAGTGTCCCTCCCAATTAACGAACTGAATCCTGTGTGGAAATCCCTTGATAACAAATCAGCTGCAGAATCTGCAATTTTAAAACAGACTCATTAGCGCACCTGATGTGCTGCTTCCGTGGCTTGCTACAGCCTCGTCAGAAGCTTTTAAAGCCAATATGGCTACGCAAAGGAGCTCGGACTGTGATATAAGCGGTCACAGTTATATTAGCTTGCATTCTACCGAACAACTTGACTAGAATCGGGAGATACATGGAGGAGGTGCATTCCAGACTTGTTCAAGATTAAGATCTTGACAAACTGTGAGAAAATAGACTTGCCGTGGACCGATCAAGGCATACTTTATAAATGTCATAATAACTTTCGTCATAATACCTCATATACAACTATTCGCTTTTTAACCTTGTATTTTTTATAATTTTTTCTCTGAAATTAAATTGGTTAAAATTGGAAATGAATTCATTTTAAAGTTCTGATTTTAACTGTGCAATACATTATTCATTCATTCATTCATTCATTCACTGAGATATGTTGTACTCTTCCAACTTTGTGCACTGATTAAAAAATGTCATTCTGTGAGGAAACATTATTTACAACACAATGCTTGAAGAGCATCTGCAGGCCCTTGCTACCAGTAGATTGCAGAAGTTCTATTTTCCCCAGAGGTCAGGCAGAATCTTCTTATTTTTCCTTGTACAGAAATGTTCTGCAGAGGTTTGGTTAGATGTTGTTCATAAGCTGTGCTCTACACAGTACTCGTAGAAGACTCTTATCAGACCTGACATCCTTGGTGTGGTATTCCCCCAAACCTTTTGCCTTCTCTCCACCAGTTTCGCTCAATTCGTTTATGTTGGCCTTAAGGACTCTGTGCACTTTAGCACTCCTAACCAGTGGTAAAGAGTTTGTGCTCTCTCCTTCGAAAATGGTAAGTTTGGCTTACAACTGATTGGCACATTTAATCTACTTGAAATTCCATAGTAAATGGTACTCACTGTACCCAGGGCCTGTTAATACTAGTATCCGAAAATACAGCAGCACTCATTGTACCAACCAATTAATGTAGACTTTTAAAACATGTCTCAGGCCTGACACTGAAGCCTGTAGTGTATTTTAAAATTTCCATTTTGACCTGTCCTTCTAGGCCTAAACCTTCCTTTTTAATACTAATAAGGCACCCCTATTGTAGGACCTAATGACTCAATGGGTAGGCTGAATTGTATTTAAAAAGTATGACTTATGTACTTAAGTTTTAAATGTCCTGGCAGTGCAAAACTCCTAAAGTACCTTTTCACTGTTGAAAGGCCTATCCCTCCCAATGACTTACATTGTATTAGCCTATTACATTTAATACGTGATAACTTTGGATTAGGAGCCGATAGAAATATACTGTTTACATTCAAATTAATTGCAATTTAAAATCTTCTTTTATGGTGAAGTTAGATTTTAACCCCTTCGCTGCTCATGACGAGCTAAGCTCGTCATGCAGTACACTGGTCGTGTGCTCATGACGAGCTTAGCTCGTCATGATCCATGGGATATAGGAACTTCCAGCACAGGAGGGGAATTGTCTTAGCAGTCATGTGGTTAAGTTATAATTCTGAAAATGGCACTTTTATTAAGTTGATATTTTCTTATCCTAACCATTTGTGCATTCTGCCAGTCTAGGGTCACATGTCTGTGAATAGCTCCGCTGTTGACATTTGTGTATTCCTTCCAGACAGGGACACAAACGCACCTTATTTGAGGTCAGGATGGGTCATTCTGGCAGGATGGCTGGGAGAAGCTTCACCCAGCCCCACTTGTACTTCAGAGAGCTTTCCCGCACCCAAAGAGAATCTCACTCCAAACCTGTCCAGTCTTTTGTCACCCCAGACTTCTAGGATTTTTGACAGGAGAAGGGAAGAACTTGCAAGAATTAGATGTGGGGGAAGAACAGGGTGTACCCCCACACACAAAGGCTTGTACCGGGTTAAACTATTGGACCCACAGACCTACTCATTAGAAAACTCCTAAACGAGTGAACACTTACAGAAGAAAGACTGCCGGACTGTTTCAGCACTGCCTTGCAGTCGGCGAAGGAAGACTAGGCCGGTTTGTCGTAATTTGACAATGACTGGGTTAGCGTTAAGCTTTGCTACACATTATTCCCTTATCTTGACCATAGTTGTTAAACGCCATTTTGTATGTTACGGCGGCCATTTTAGAGAATGCGTCGCCTCGTGGTCAGCATGGCCATTAGTCCTTTCTCCGTACCAGTGACCACTTGAGTTTGCCCAGCAACAGGCTATTTTTAGTAATGGTCAATCCTGCACATGCGCAGTCCTGACTGATCAGTCACCACTTAGGAATGTTCCGCCAAACTGACCATCGCCATTGTAGCTCTTCCCATGAGTTGGCTGTGTTCCAAAAATGACCATATATGTACCTAAAACTCTGTAACTGTGTACCGCCTATCTTTTTATTACTGCAAAGTTGTATAAAAGAAGGATTTGCACCGATGTTCGGTGTGATACTTCTTGCATTACCGAAGGGTGCTGTAGGAATGTACCACCACCCCATGGGGTCTTAATAAACTTTTACATTTTCTAGTTTCCGTGCCAACAGTTCTTATTGTGTAAAGGGTATTCGACGGAGTATGTAGGTCTGGAGAACCCAATACCACAGGTTTACCTTCATAGCTTCATCCTGAGTAACCCCAAGGGTCAGTTGGTCGACCTCCTGATTGAGTCAAAGGGACAAAACAAGCTCCAGAGTATTCCCTGCAACTGCGCAGCTGATCTGCCGCAACTGGACCTGTTCGAACCATGCTGGCCTCTGCTAGAGTGAGTTCCTGATTCCCGAAAGGTTCCCCCAGGTCCTGGATCCTTGGTTGGCATCTGTCTGATCTCCTCCCAAGAAGAAATGGTGTGATCTTAAAGCTTAGGCTCTTCATCACGTTGGGCTGAGACTGTCGCTGTGACGACACCTAACGCTAGGCTCTGGGGAAGGCCTGAATTTCAAGTTACAGGGACCACCAGCGACGAACGGCAACTCGAGATCTGCACTTTGAGCTACAGCAACGAAAGCCACAATGACTGCCAATGTGAAACTCTAGCAATAATCCTTTACGACTTTGCTCTACAGCAATGACCGCTCAGCCTGCTCTTCGAGCTACAGCGGCAACCATCCATGGTCCTCTCTGCTCCTCACTGATCTCTCCACCCCAACAGAACTCTTTGAGGAGAACTTTGAGAAAATAACTCTTTCAGCAGGAGTAACCTACTCCTTGAATCAAACTGACATTCCATCACGTCAGCCTAAACTTGTGACATTTCCCCAGTCTCAGATTTATTTTCAAATTATTAAAATGTACTCTATTTTTCTAAATAGGTTTGGGATTTTTCTTGTGATGTGTTTTCAAGTTATTACTATTTGTGTGCTGCATAAATACTTTGGGGCTTATTTACAAGCCCATTGCGCCGCTGATACGTCACATTTCCCCATATTAAAAGTGACGCACCAGCGGCACAAGGGCTTGTAAATAAGCCTTTTATACTTTGCCTCTAAGTTAAGCCTGGTTGCTTTGTGTCAAGCTACCACAGAGTTAAGCACGTGTTAATTTAGTGACATTTAGCAGTACATCCTGACAAGGATTGTCGTGGTTGAGTTGGAGTTCCACCCCCTCAACCAATAACCCAATTTCTTACATCTCTTTATCCAGGGCCACTGAAATTATGTGTCAGCGCATGAACAATATCATCTATGAAGGTGAACTAAATAATGTGGAAAGAAAAGGAAAATTAAAGGTTATAATATTGAATTGCAAAGACATAATTTGCCATAAAGTGTATAAAATTCAGAATAATACAGAAATAAAGGCAAAATCAGAAAATAGTTTAAGGGCTTGATTATAACTAGGGCTCCTAGTTTTCCGTTTTTACTGATTTGTACAGATAAATAGAGACAGAAAAACATTTATTTTCCTGTCTGTATTTATTTTGAAATACAGGCAAATACAGAAAATAGGCCTTCTTTGATAATTTTTACTACTGCCAATCCTAAGTGCCAGTTCAGTAGGTGTAAAGATTTAGAGGTAGGGGGGATGAAAAAAGACAGTTGATTTCCTAATTAAGCTTAATTATGTGCAGATCTACAGTTATTTATGCTATTCCACAAAGCAAAAGTTCTCGGATACGGCTACTGCACTGCATAGTGCTGAAACCTTCTGGACATTCAAAAGCGAGTATACATTTATCAGTTAAATTAATGTGTAAAAATACCCATTGCAGCTTCATTTATACAAAGAACACAACATAAAAATGGATAAATACAGAAAAAATCTGCACAAAATAAATATGGATAAATACAGACGGAAATGTCGAAAAAATAAATACCATAAAACTGGGAGCCTTAATTATAACCCTAGTGGACACGCTGCCAGCCCAACGTGATGGCGGTTGGGAAAACATCACCAAGCAGGTGCATTGCGACACCAACGCGGACTGGCACTGTGTCGGCCGTGCAGTCATAGAAGTGGCATGTGGCCAATGCCAGCCAATGCCAGCCATGCTGCAATGCTTTTGGGTAGTCAGGTGCACTGATTCCCCACAGCATGGTAGGCATGATAAACAGCGTGCGCAACCATGCCAGTTGCATGGGGGCACACTCAGTTGCCACTAGTGAACATGTCTCCAGGGCACTCCACAAACTTCCTTTCCACCAAACTCTTCATAGCGGTGTACCCACCAGTAAAATGTAGGCGAAAGGGCAGGTCATGATGCTGACAGGAGTGTCACTACCGGCACTCCACCATTGACCACCGCTATCCTCACTGCCACCAATGCTGGAGCTCAGCTGTAGTAGGAGGTGGTGTTCTATAGGTGGCCTGATGGTAGTCTCAACACCCGCTTTGTGATTTGGCGGTAGGACTGCAAGGTATGCGGTGGTCGGACAGCCAAAGAGCGATGTTGGTCCCTGTACTGGCCAAGTAGAAATCAGGCCCTAAATCTCAAATGTGAAGCACATCAATAGAAATCGGGCAACATCCCTATAAGCTTAGGGAGGGTCTCAAAACATTAATATGACTCATCCCCAAATTCAAGGGTCTATATATAGTTTTCTTACATAGAAAATTGTAGGAACGGCAAAGTCACCAATGTATGATCATTGCTCTAACAAATCATATTTTCTAATTTTAAAATATCACCAAATCCTATCACACTAGCACTGACCTGCTAAATGAATACTGATTAGAACCTTCTTTCAATGTCATCCGAAGATGTTAGAACAAACTGTTTTAACAAATGACAGAGAACCATTATGAATGAATGTAATAAAGTGTATTAGCGTGAAGAACTTTTCTACAAAAAACCTCCTCTGGTGAATTCTTCAAGAGCAGCAAGTCATACAAAAATAAACAATTCTAGTCTTGCTGCATTTTGTGTCAACTGAAAAATCTAAACAAAGAACGAGCATCATGACTAAGCATCCATTTTTAAATAAGATAGCTGTGGAGCCTAATTAAATCTAAGCCAGAAAAACACAATTTAACACATCATAATGATTTTGTTTCAACTGCAATAACCCCATTTTACGATGCATGTGTGGATTCAAGTGTAGAGCAACAAATAATAATGTATTTTTCAGTACAATTGTAGAAAAATTCTACAAAGTAATCAAAAAGTGAAAGTGGCTATTTGACCTTTGCTATTGGCCTGGCACTGTATAGCAACAGATGTGGCAGTAAATTTGATAACTTTTAGATTTTTGAACTGTAAAAACTTTTTTTGTTAAAATCTGCAAATTAATACTCAGATGATGGATATGTGAAAAGTGTGGTAAATCCAAAGTTATTCAGAAAACGCCATGGCTTTTGAATTGCATTCTTCCAGTCGCATTGCCAATATTTGATTCTGACAACTGTACGATGAAAGAAAAATAACCTATTTTTAAAGCACTTCCTCTTTCACCTTACTCTAAACCTCCCCAGAGCCCATTATTCAAGATTTTCCTAGCTTTTTCCCCCTTGCAGGAATCTTGTATACCCTTGGTTTTAGTTAAGAATTTCATGGGCAAAATATCGAAATGCATAAATATCGTAGCCAAAATATTGCCTACAATAATATTATAAAGAAGAGAGTAAGCAGGTAAGTATAGATTTGCTGACTGTAACTCTTAACTGTACATGTCTTGAAGATATATACATCATCATAGTATATATATATATATATATGTGGATTTGATGCAGTCTAAGTTATAGTTTTAATTCCAGTTTGTCCCAAAACAGAACTAAACATATGTTTAAAAGGTTGCATTTCTGTTACACATATCATAAATCTATTTTTACTATTTTATTAGATTTTACTATAAGTGAAAAAGAACCCTGAATCAAGTTTAAACTATTTTTCCAAGTAAAGGTATAAAACAAATGTATTTATTATTAGGACTGCTGCAGTCCAACCAAGCATCCTACAAGTTTTCTGTCCTTCAGAGGTGTCATGGAGATTCCTCCTCAATGAACAAGGTGGCAGAGAGGAAACAGGTCCCCCTGTGCCTCCTCTGCATGTGGATGCACACAGGGGAGCATAGCATGTGCCCCCTTGTGTGCATGCACACCAGTTAGTGCACAGCAGGAAACTTGTTGTGCTGTGCCATTGCGGTGCCTTTGGGACCACCACACTACCTGCCTGTCAGACCACTTTAAAGTTGTAATCTGGAAGGCGGGTGACAAGTCTCAGCAGTGCGTGGGCACAGCAGTGGCGTACTGCCCGCTCTAGCTCCGTGAAGACCCGTAATCGGTCCATGAAATACTACATGTAAGAAATTGGGTTGCTTATATGACAACGTTTTTTTTACTTGCAATGTGTCACTGCAGTGTTGTAAACTGCAGCCTAGTTAAGACACAGGAGAATTCTGTAGTTCAATATGTGGGTAGTGTAAATATGCATTGCAGTCCTCATATGACATTTAACATCCACATCATTGGTGCATTTCTGATTCGTGAGTAACTGGATGTAGTTTTTCAGCTCATTGCACAATGGCCTCGGATGATCATGTTTACATTTGCTAAAATACCTGTGGTGTGGTCCTGTACTGCTTCAGGTCTATTCTGGATGTTTTAGATATGGTGAAATAACTATATTAAATTGTAAAATAGGAACATAGAATGAAGTATGGTCTGCACAAACAATATCATATAATCTTGTTCCAACAGCAGACATCAACTGGAGATTGAGCATAGACAGACCTTGGATTCTATGTTGACATGAGGTTGAAAACAGTGTTAATGATCATAATTGGATACCTTACTTAATGGTGGGTCAGGGCTAGAGGTAAGGTGTAGTGGCCACTAGGCAGATAGGTTAGTAAACAAGACACCTCTGCTGATCAAACTTCTTTTTTATCACCATTGAGCCAAAATTAGTTGCCATGCCTCCACTACTAACCAACTTTAACATAACCAACATCATGACAACATCTATAGGTGCCTTGTGGAAACATAGAAGATCAGGACATTGACATTGAATTGATATTGAAAACTAAATCTGGTTTTGGAGGACAGCACATACAGCTTAGACCGGTCAAGCAGTTTAAAAGTTACCTTTTGCCACATCTCATGCAAAGAAATACGATAATGGAAAGATGGTCAACTGAAAATGATATTGAGCTTCAATTAAGTGGACCTTGAAAATATCTAAACTTGAATGAAACTCAATGTTTTTTTGGTTAGGAACAATCCCTTTAGCAAGTGTATTGCTATATGGTATTCTAGTAAAGCATCCTGTGGTATCCTTCTCTATGGTTGCATCTGTGTCTTACTCATTGTAGAATGTTATTCATAGAATCTCATGATGTAGTTATGTAATGATTCTAATTGTGGTCAGGACTGTGTCAGTTGCTGCCTGCCTGTGTCTCCTGTGGATGAGATCCTTTCTTCCTCTTATAAGAATAAAGAAACCTTTCATTCAACCTACAATTGAGATGTACTTCTTCACATTGGCGACAAGGGTGGGATGAAGGCTCCCTACTACTTTCAACATTCACTTTGAAGAAGAACAAAGAAAATTTTCTTTTGATAGAATACTCTCAAAAGGATCTCAACACCAAGCCTCAACTCAAGGTACTTTATACTACATGTATAGACTTTAAAACTCAGCAAAATAACAAGATTCGACTTTATTCTACATTATTTGACTTTATTTATTATATTTTCCTTGAGGCTTGATAGTGTCTGTCTGCTCTTGACTAAATTTAAAAGCGGCAGACTTCTTTGTCTTATGAGACAAGTCATGGAGGAGTTTTGTTTGGTATTTGCATAGCTGTCTACTATTTGCCGACTGAAGGACTTAGCTGCCTGCCGAGTGGAGCGCTAACCTACTGAGTGAAACGCTAAACCCATGCTCTAGCCTGCCGTGTGTAGCGTTAAACAGCTGGGATCTTTATTTAAATAACTTGGTTTCTGTTGCCTGCCGAGCTAAGCTCTAAACTATCTGCCGTGTGAAGATCTGAGCAGCTGGGGTCTTCGGTTAGACATCTTCAATATTTATTTATTGTGACTGCATATTTACACTTCGTGTGTTTTAAAAGTAAATAATCACCGGCATCTGCACGCTCGTCTCAGTCATGCTCCAAGCTCCTCGCTTCAGCCACGCTCTTGTCTCTGTGACGCTCTAGGCTACGCTACTGGATCTTTACTTCAGTGACGCTCCAGGCTACGCTGCGTTTCGGAGTTTCTACGTTGCGTTTCATTGACATCACAGTGAGCCTCCTCCTTCCTTGACAACGCTTACTGTCCTTAGTAACGCATCACTGGAGTATCTGTTTTCAGTGGCGCTTCGTTTTCACGAATCCCTTTAAATTCATCACACTTCTTCGTGGGATCCAAAGACTTTTACTGGACGGTTTTACTGAATTTAAGTCCTTGGAAATCTTACCTGCGCTGACACACTCAGCTCCTTTGATGTGTGTAATTGAACTTTACTTTTAAATACATTTCCTTCGTGGGATTTAAAGGCTCGTGCTACTCTCACACACTCATTTTTTTAGTGTGTGTTCATAAACTTTTCCTTGAACCTTTTTAACCATTATTTATTTACAGTCTGTGCTAATAACTTGTTTCTTTGATATTTAATTTGTCATTTATTCACAGGTTATGCTAATACTTGCTGTGACATTTAATTCATTAATATTTTGATACTTGACGTCATTTCATTTGCAGGTTGTGCTAGTTACTTGTTTCTTTTATAGCTAATTCATTTTATTTTAATATTTGACGTCATTTTATTCCTACTATCTCTTTTGGTATTTCCTGGTGAGTTATGCAGAACGTTACAGCTGCGCCTTTTTTCCTTTCGAAACCAGGGGACCCACCCATTCGCTGGTCTAAATGGAAAAAACTATGCAAGGGTGTGTGGTACTTCTCTTTCTGCAGAAAGGAAGTCTGCACTTTTAATGCACTGCTTAGGCTCTGAGGGGCAAGAAGTATTCGAACATTTGCCTGTATTGACTACTGAAGAAGCGAATAATTTAAATGAATTGGAGGTCAACATTAAAAAACTGGATAAACACTATTTGCCAAAAGTGAGTACCATCTTAGAAAGGTACCACTTTGGCAGGCGCATGCAGAAAGATGAGGAGTCTATAGAGACTTATGTCACGGCTTTACGTAAATTGGCTGCCACTTGTAAATTTGAAGGTACTTTAGAAAAAAGATTACGTGATCAATTCATGTTAGGATGTTGTCTAGAAAGAATTATGGATGAATTGTGGCAAAAAGATGATCCTAATTTAGATGAAGTCATTGCCATAGCCAAAAGACTAGAACATTCTGATGCATGCGTAAAGGTTTTTAAGAAAGAAAAGGAGACCTCTGAAGAAAAAGTCTTGGTTGCTAATAAGAATAAGTCCCTTGAGAAACCAGACCTGAGATCAACAACTAGAACCTCTAAGAAAGTGTCCAGTTCTACTCCTCCTTCTTCTTATAATTTTTCCAGAACCTCCACTAGTTCAAAACTAAAATGTTTTCGTTGTAATGCCTTTGATCATTTAGCCAATGATAGGCCATGCCCTGCTTTGTCTTCTAAGTGTAATAACTGCGGTAAGGTAGGGCATTACTCGAAGGCTTGCATGTCTCAAATGATCAAAAAGAAAAAACAAGTGAAAGAAGTGTTGATTGATGATGACTCTGACTCTAATTCAGATGACTTGCATTGTGGTGAGATTTCTGTATTTGATGAGGACTTTGATCCTGATTCGGATGAGTTACATTGTGGTGAAATTTCCTTATCCGATGGGAAAACGTGTAAAGGTGCTGTTGATGTGGTACGCATTGATAATTGTGAAGTCAAGATGCAAAAATCACTTTCATACCCGAAGTTTTCTTTGATGAGAAACTTTTTGGAAAAGTAAAAGTTTTTAACCCTGACATAAGACCACTGGCCTATGGGAGAAAACCTATTACACTTGTGGGATATTTCAATGGTCAAATTGACTACAAGGGACGACTTACTGCAGGTAAAATTTACATCTCATGCAGGGGGGACAGCATTCTAAGTTGGTTTCATCAGGCAGACTTACATCTCGCTTTACTTCCTGGTGAGAATCCTTGCATCGTTCTAAGAGATATAGAATCTCACTCTGGTGAAAATTATCCCATTTTAAATGATGTGTCTCCATGTACATCTGGCTATAATGTGGTAACTGTTCAAAAAACCTCTAATTTGAATAAATGTGAGGAGTCTTATCCTGATTGGCGAAGACTATTCGAAAGTGTCTTTAGTGACAAGCTTGGTTGTCTTTCCGGTTATGTTCATAATATTGTTTTGAAGACAAATGCAGTCCCTGTGACATGTAAAGTGCGTAACGTTCCTTTAGCTATGCAGGAACCTATGCGGTTGGAGTTAGAGAAACTTTTGAGTGATGGAATCATTGTGAAATCTGAAGCAAGCAAATAGGTTTCGCCTGTCGTTTTAGCTCGTAAACCCTCAGGCGAGATTCGTTTTTGTGTTGACCTTAGGGGTCTTAATAGAGAGGTCGTGGCAGATAAATATCCTCTTCCTAATAGCAACACCATGTTAACTCAGCTGGGAGATGCCTGCATGTTCTCCACTCTTGACCTGAGGGCAGCATACCATTAGGTGAGGATTGATGAGGCGTCCATGGGTTTCACAACCTTCATCACACCCTTCATCACACCCTCGCCTACCTTTTGGCTTAATCTCTGCAGCCTCTGTTTTTCAGCGAGTGATGGAGAATGTATTGAGGGGTATTACTGGAGTTAAAATTTATCAGGATGACGTACTTGTGTTCGGGTCATCACAAAGTGAACATGATAGGTCTGTTTTGGAACGTTTTGAAGACAGAGGATTGACTTTAAGGGAAAACAAGTGTAGATTTAATTTGACTGAGATTGACTATTTAGGTCACTGTTTGACTCCTGATGGGGTAAAACCAAAAGATAAGTTGGTGAAGACTATACATAGCTTGCCTACGCCAAAGTCTAGAGAAGAGTTGGTTACCGTTTTAGGTATGGCAGAGTATTATAATAAATTTGTGCCGCACTTTGCTAATAAAACTTCTAACATGAGAGCTTTGTTGAAAAAGGGGATGAAGTTTTCTTGGTCTCAGGTATGCCAAAAGGAGTATGAACTTGTTAAACAAGATTTAAGTCTAGCTCCTTCTTTACAAAGTGTTGACATTAATAATGATTCAATTTTGGTCACAGATGCGAGTTCTCGTGGTTTAGGAGCTGTGCTCAAGCAAATGAGGGATGGGAAAAAGATTACCATCTTGTTCCTGTCTAGGTCCTTAGTTGGTCCAGAATTGTCATATTCTGTGATTGAAAAGGAGGCTCTTTGCATTTATTGGGCCATCAGGAAACTGAAGAAGTTTTTGTGGGGTAATTCATTCGTGGTTCACAATGATTATAAAACGTTGAAGGAGGTCTTTTATAAAAAAGGATTGGATGCCATTTCTTCACGTATTTGTAAATGGGTTATCGCCCTCCAAGAATTTGAATTTGATGTGAGGTACTTACCGGGTGTGAATAATAAGGTTGCAGATTGTCTCTCTAGATTGGTTGTGGAGCAGAATGACCAGAACTCTTTATCGTCTGAGGATTAGTGGGAGATAGATGAGTTCAAGGTGTGTGAGATAGTTGAAGGAAATATCCAAGAGAGTGATTGGAGAGATGCCATGGGTAAAGACTCTGAGTTACAGGAAGTTTGTAATTTGTTAAGTAAGGGGTGGCCATGTCTTAAGAATCTGAGCGATAGTGCCAAGAAGTACTGGAATGTCAAGGATGAGTTGTCCTTAAATGATGGTTTGTTGTGGAGAGGCACTGTATTGCTCATTTTGTGATGAAATCTTGCTGACTAAATCACACTTTTTATCACCTGGCTTCACACAGCTTTGTCTGTTGCAAGCAATAATGAAATCAATACTGGACCACATCATTTTGCAGGTGGTTACACTGTGCTATTGACTTTATGTTGTGGCTTTGGGCTTGTGGCAAAGTAGTTCCTTAGTACACACACATTCACCACAGACCTGTCAGCTTCTCCAGTCCTGGCAAAGACTCAATGCCGGAGGCTATCTGGCCCACCTCTTCATTTAGTTACCCCTCTCCTGCTGTAGGGTTTCTCTGTATTAGGTTTTTTACTGCAAGCAAGACATATTGGTTCGTTGTTTTTATATGTTCTCTTTTCAGGGTCTTGAGGTTGTCTTGATAACTACAAATGTTGTTGAAGAGGGGGATTAGGACTGTGTCCACAGCACTATTAACGTGTAAACAATTTACAGAATCTTCTTTAATAGTTTGAAGTAACTAGATACTAATATACATTGAAGCGGTGCATGAAGCACATCAATCTTGTCTCCTGATTGGTTATGCTGGAAGAGTATGACAGCATGTTATCATCCATATACTGAGTTTTTTGTTTGTTTCATGAGCTGTTACTGGGATGCCCTCTGTCGATCTATGAATCCCTCTGTGGATCTATGACCAGTAATGTTTTTATTGTGCATGACTATTAAATATGATTATTGATCCATTATCACTTTATGTACTGTAGAAAGCATTTCGTGCAATTTTATAGATTTGTTTGATTATAATGTGTTGTTTTCATGTAAAAGGCTACTGATTGGCTGTAAACCACAAGCCACTATTACTTGGAACACATAGGAATGAATATATATTGGAGGACGAGAACCCCAGTTTCAGGGGCATCCCTGCATGAACAAGATGCCCAGATTTAAGGAAAGAATTCATCCACGCCTGCCCAGATCCCCATAGAATGGGTCAGGCAATAACATTAAATACTGTAACACCCTTTTAGACACTGCTGTTTTAGAATGATGCTGCTCCCTCAGCATTTAGTCACCATTGTCTGGATCTTAGCACTGTATAACAATTATGGTAGATTGATTTCCAGCAGCTGCAGACAAACCAAATCGAATAAAAGCATCAGGTTCCCCATTGTCCCTATAGTTCAGGCAGCTTCCCTCTCATAACTTTTGCCATTACTCCATTTTGCTACAGTGTTGGGCCCAGACTGAAAATGAGAGAATAGTTGTTCTGTTTTAAATATTCCTGTTTCCAGGCAGCAGACCCACCACTATTTTCAATGCATGACGCACAGTTCATTTTGATCTATAGCAGTTGTTCTTAAACTTTTGACTTGTGTGGACCACTAATGAATCCATTACTAAAACTCTGGGGAGCCCCATTTTTTCATTATTGTGCTATGATTTAAACCTCAAAACAAAACACAAAAACAATTGTACACCAAGTATGCTTAAATTATTGAATAATTATGTTTAATTCACAATCAAACATAGAAAAGGATTTCACATTTTCAATTTTGCATCTATATTTGCAAACACTTTAATGTATTCATTATAATAATATTTAATTTTTTTAACAGTCATGCACCCCCTGAATAGGTCTCGAGAAAACACCCAAATGTCCTCAGACCACAGGTTAAGAACCTCTGATCTATAGCATAAAGGATTTGTAGGGTTCAAATTCCCTTTTTTCCACAAAGTGAGTGCAAGGCAGTACTTGGCTATTTGAACACAACATTTCTTCACAGAGGCATTTATGAAGACAACAAAGTATTCAACAAAACTTTCATAAGGTCTACATAAGTCATAATTTGGAATCGTAATACAGTAGAAGATTTGCATTTGAGCAAAACAGGAGGGTAAATCCATATACCCTATATTCTATTTAAAAATTATGGAATGAAGCTTAAAACATTTTTTTATTTTGTTCCAGAGACAAAATATTAGACAAAACCACAATCAGACTTTTTGCTGTGATGCATTAGTCTCTGATGTGGAAGAAGGGACTACTTGTAAGTTAAAATCAGTTTCCTATTTCTTATGGTAACATTCCAATTTGCAATTTTCTCGCTTAAAAATAGCTGCTCACGAGCCAGGAGTTCGTTGCTCAAAAGACTGTGAAAAAACTATAGGACAAAGGGGCATATTCACAAGGAGCTATCGCGGAATAAACTGCACTTTATTGCAGTCAAAGTCGTGATAAATTTACCCCACCATTCACAAGCAGGTGCTAACAGCCCACAGCACCACTTTTCCCGCGATAGCAGCCGCAAAAAACATCGCCACACAGGACCCCCGCTACTATCGCTAATGAGATGCACAATAGGCGTTCCTGTGACAAAATCCGCGACAACACCACACCTCAACATTCGCAATGACCAGACAGATCGGCGATAAGAACACAAATCACGCGCCAAGGTGCGTTAGCAGCAGGATTTTTACACCAGCTCTGACCTGGTGTAAAGTCGGACCACATTATGTGAATAAATCATTTAGGAAATGAATTACCGAGTGGACACAAATAGACATACAGAAAGACCAAATGTAAGGAAGAAATATATATTTTTTATAATTTTATATTATTGAAGATTTAATTATTTAAACATAGAAAAGAGAAAAAATATACAATTTAAAATCAAGATATGGCAACATCTATTTGTTTATAGATTGCCTACACATCATAAAGCTAATGGTAATGCAAATTATTTAGAAGGCTAATAATACACACATGTCCATTCACACATGGTATAGATTATTTTAATAAATCAAAACATGATGTTTTTTGTTATAAGACTTGGATATGTGTGCCAACAATAGATGACCTATGACGATGAAATTAAACATAAGGAAATGACACAGACATAATCATGGCTATAATAATTTATGTCTACGCGCGTTTTGGATTAACGCCTTCATCAGGTAGCCATGATGATCAAAGAGCAAAATCTTAATCAGCATTTGAATCAAATCACTGAAATCTGATAAGTGGAGACTTGCTGGAACAGTCCAAGAATCGATATCCTGGGACAGATAAGTTATTGTTGTCAGCCCAAGCTGGACTGGGAAGATGCCAAAACGTGGTTTTAAGAAGTTTCCGGGTGTCACAATCTATTTCGGAGGGAGACTTCCCGTGGCCCTCTTAGATAAAGACAATGATGAGTTACCGCTTTCCCCGGCTAGCTCCCGTTGTGTGCCTGAGGTCAAATGCCAAGGTCACGTGACAATATACTTCCGTCTTGCCGGTTTAGAAAAGAAGGACTGGATATGTCCATAGAGTAGAGAATGCTCTCCTCAGAGTCCCCCCCGAATGAACGCTATGGTCGTCTCTCACCAGTAAACGCCGTGTACTGATGAAACACAGGGACATGATGGGACAGTACACACAATTGCACATGACAACGACGCCCGCCCGACCATGCACACACAGCCAGAGGCATCCCAGGCCGTCCCGCCGTCCATCGGAGCATGCCCGCCCATGCACACCTGGGCGACACTGCTCACCTTCCCCCACAGGCGTGTAAACTGCAGGTCTCACCACGTGCCACTGCAAGCCACAGGCCCGATACCCACAGACATGGCACCCTTCGCGCCATGCATCCACGCTGCACTGGCCACCAGGTAATACGTCTAGTGCTGGGACAATATTACACCATGGCATGGTATGAACCAGGGCACTCAGCAACATTGCAGCCTGCACAGCGGCTCAGCCCAATGGGTGCCACTAATTCTATGACCCCGGAAGTGGGGCCACATTGTGTCAGACCTGCACAGGATGCTGGCATGGCCTACACTGTGGGCCAGCATGGCACACAAATCCTGGGCAGTCCGGACCGCCAGGACGGGCTATCATCACAGGCTGCACACCCGCTCAGAAGCTCAAGGTGTCAATGACTCAGTGCATCCTAAGTCACTGTCCTGAGGCGGGTGCCTGTGCCGGCCGCAATGCAGCTTCTGCCACAAACCCTGTCCAACCCCAGTCAGCCTCCTGTGATGGGGTGTCTGTGCGGGCCGCAATGCAGTATCTGCCACAAACCCTGTCTAACCCCAGTCAGCATCCCGTGGCAGGGTGCCTGTGCCGGCTGCAATGCAGCATCTGCCACAAACCCTGTCTAACCCCAGTCAGCGTCCCGTGGTGGGTGCCTGTGCCGGCCTCAATGCAGCATCTGCCACAAACCCTGTCCAACCCCAGTCAGCCTCCTGTGATGGGGTGTCTGTGCGGGCCGCAATGCAGTATCTGCCACAAACCCTGTCTAACCCGAGTCAGCGTCCCGTGGCAGGGTGCCTGTGCCGGCAGCAATGCAGCATCTGCCACAAACCCTGTCCTACCTCAGTCAGTGCCACATGGCGGTAGGCCCATGCCTGCCTCAAGGGCTTGGGTCCCTCATCCAGTCCCAAGCGGCAGAGGGGTATGTGATGTCGTCTGCCACTTATATTTGCAGGGTCACATGGCCTGTGACGCCTGTGCAGGGTGGGTGTAGTGTGCCTGCAAACCTGCCCTCAGGGAGTGGCTGTGACATGCTGACAACTAGGCCAGTGACCTGCACACCACCAGCGAGTACGCTGGCGACGTGTAGCAATGGGGCCAACCCAGGATCGTGAGTGGAGTGGTCTGGCCTGCCGTACGCCGGAACAGAGCAGGGCTTGCAAAAATGACTCACGGGCACTGGGCGTGGTTCAGTCCATGTCCGGACAAGAAAGTGACTGGTGCCTGTGTCCCTGTTGTGGTGTCCACAGGGCCCGTGACCCAATTTGACATGTAGCACCCTCTGACTATCATCCCTCATGATGAGCATCATTGACGCAAGGGAAATCACTGTTCCGACATTCATCCACACATACATACATGAATGATGAAAGGCATGACACAGCAGTGCGTTACTGGATGTTTATTGCACATCCAGTGCTGTTCCTCAGCTGGAGCGGTATAGGGCACTGCTGAATACACCACACTATATGAGCCCATGGAGGTCCAGCCAGAGTCCATACGTAGAAGTCAAGTACTGTGCAGGAGGAGGGGTGCAGTCCGCAGTCTGATAGCCGGTTCATTGGTCATCAAACAGGATGTGGCTGTCCATGTTGCTGTAAAAGGTGAGTGCATCTGAGTGAATCGGGGGGTCAGTGGAAGGTCATGAGGCCATGTGCGGGACCAGGCAGAAACAGGCCAGGTGGCAGGAATAAATGCTACTGAGCCCTTCTGATCACAGGCCCTTCCACGTCCTCATCCCCGGGTATGTGCCCTGCCCCACATGTGGGTGTTGCTGTACCGGCGGCGGCACTATGTGGCACTGTCACCTCAGGTGCTGAAGGTGGTCTATCTGCCACAATGTGTGGCACTGTCATCTCAGGTGCCGGAGGTGGTCTTTCCGCCACACTGTGTGGCACTGTCACCTCAGGTGCAGTTGTGGTTAGACTTGTCGCACAAGGCGGCATTGCCACACCAGGGGACGGAGTTGTGGATGGTGTGGGAGCAGCAACATTCAACATCTCCTCGCCTTGTGGCAGCAATGCCATGATGAGGATCTGCAGGGCATGGTAGATCCCTGCTACATTCCGCTGATGTTCAGCGGTGGCTGCCATCCTTTCCAAATCCATTTGCACCCTGTTCTCCATGAGCCTCCGCAAGCGGGCCAGCTCACGGCTGGTAACGCTGGGGCCACTCTGAGTGGACAGGTGTTCTTCTCTCTGCGTCATGACTCCAGTGATGTTCGTCAGGGCTCGTTAGAGACCATGGAGAGGGGCTACACACTAAAGGATGTCGTCAAGTTTGGTAGCCATGAGGTCGAACCCCAGCCACACCTGCTCAGCACACAGAGTTGGAAGGTCATGTGTTGTTCCTGGGGGCTTTGGGGGGGTTCTGGGGCTGTGGGTGCCTCCTGCTGATTGCTTTGGGTAGTGGGTGGGGTCTCCTCGATGCGGCTGGCCTTCCCTGATCCTGGTGGTGTGTTCTGCATGAGGTCAATGATGTCTTGGTTGGCTTGGGTGTCGATGGTGGTGTTGTGCTCCTCATCAGTGAGGAGTGTCAGGGACTGCTCTGTAGGAGGTGTTGACGGTGCCCCTGCGATGTGAAGGGGAGATGGAGTATTGCAATATGTCCACATGTATGTAGCTGCATGGTACATGTTGACATTCAGACAGCATGGCATTGTACATTGTGGCAGTCTGTAGATCTGGGCGAGGACCCAGAGTCATTGTGTGTGTGCACTGTGCTGTGCTTGGTTGTGCATGTGTGCCATTGAACCCATCTCCACCTATGCCCCCAGTATCTGGTGGTCACTCACCCTGTTGCGGTTGTGTTATGTCCTATTGAGCAGTGTCCGATCCCCGGACTCCGACCACTGTCTCCACACTGATGACTGTAGACACCAGCTCCTCCATGTCATCCAGCTCGAGCTGTGGCGCGGGCCCCCACCTCCAGTCTGCGTTGCTGCCTTCCAGTTGGCGGAGAATTTCTCCTTGGTCCGCCACTTTATTTCATTCCATCGCCTCTTAACCTCATCCGTTGTCCTCTTGTGCTCACCGACGGCATTCACCTTGTCCATGATGTTCCGCCATCTCCCATTTTTAGTGCCCAATGACACGTTGGAGGTGACGAACAGTCGTTGATGGTGTTCCATCACCTCCGTGACTATCATACTGTTCGCCTGCGGACTGAATTTGGTCTTCCTCTTCTTCTTGTCATTGCCCTTCCCTGTCACTGAGGTCCCGGGCTGGTCATCCGGGGTGCATGTGGGGTTGAACTCATCCTCTGCGCCTACTCCGGCAGCCTCCACGGTGCTAGGACGTTGGTCAGTTTTTTTTCTACTTTTGTGTTGATTTTTCCCACCTGCCATGTGTGTGTTGCAGGCATGGTGCTGCTTATCGCTGGTTTCCTCATCGCTCTTTGGCCCATCGCAGGTTTTTTGAGTTTGTGGTTGTATCGCGGACGTTGTCCGTGGTTTCGGTAGTCTATTGCATGTTAACGTTGACACAGGGTTATTTTCCTGCAATAGGCTGCGATGATGAAAGTTGCATTAGGCTACTATTGCGGTAGTTATCACAACTTCTTGTGAATATACCCCAAAGTGTGTTGTATGTACTAATTGTCCTTATGTGAGGTGGACACGCACACTTGGTGGTAACAGTCAACTCAATATGTTAGTGAATACAGTTAAAGTACGACAAAACCAGAAATTGTAGTGCATTACAAGTATTGAGAAATGAATGTGATATTATTAAAACAAATGCATTGAAAGTCCCAATTGGGAAGAAATGCTTCCACTGGCAATGGAAAATACAGAGTACATTTTGATTGTTAATGAAATATTGGAATACTAAGAAGATTAAAAGACACATGAAAACTGAAAAGATGTTTTGACTTAAAGAGTATCTTTGAATAAGTACGATGTTGTGTAAGAATGAATTTGAGAGACAACAATACTTTGATTACTGGGTGAAGGCTAGTATTGAATTGATTTTAAAATGTGTTGTATATTTAGGAATGGTTCCATCATCCATTTCCTTTATGTTTGCGGTGACGTAAATATCTTCCTGTAGTATGGAACAGAAGAAAATATATTTTCGCGATTACAGATCACTACTAAATAACCCAAAATCGATTTTCTCTTTTTTGCAACAGTGAAAAGTGTCTGTAATGTAGCCAGAAGGATGAAGTATGAAAACTTAATATGTATTTCGATTTTGGAAACTGCACATTTTGCCCATCGCGCTGGAGGCTAGCCTCAGACACCTTTGTGTGTTCTCCGAAGCTGGTGTGAAAAAAATCACTATTGCAACAGTTTAAAGAAAAAAAAAACATTATCAACAATCATTAGAAGTTAGAATATTAAACCTGTTGTCATCTTTTGCATTTAGGTATGCAAGAAGTGCATATTATTTGAATGTGGAATTGAACATTTACTAAGATAACTTCAGGTGTAGAAGTTCAGTGACACTGTGTCCACTAGACAACCTGATCCTCATTTTATCATTCTATCAAACCGTGCATGTTTTCTGCGAGTCTATTGATAAATAATCTATGTCATAATAGTGCCTATTTTACCTTGTGTGTGCTAGTTTGGATTTGGTGGGTTCACACAAAGTGGCACTTTTTTTTACCGTGGTTGACTAGTTTGACCCTGAGCAAGCCATGACACTACTAGAGGCAGCTGACATGCCTACAGCACTAGGGTGCAGGCCTTTGTTTTCACCTGGGCCCCAGTAGGGACACAGTCTTTGCCTGGTAAATCCTTGAGGCAGGTCCGGATTACCAAATTGGGAAAGTAGGCCGCAGCCTATGGGCCCCACTCTTTTTAGGAGCCCACGACAAGGGATCAAAATACAACTTAACGTACACAAACCAGAGACATCAGATTCACATAACAGTTTGACCCTTAAAAGGTCATCTTCTGGCAGCTCTCAGGGGCATATTACCAACAACTAGCAATAATTATCGCTATGTTGGCTTAGCAGCAATATTATTATCGCCGAGCTCTGCCGATTTTTATCGCAGATAAACCTTGCTATTATCAAGGTTTATCTCAAAAGCGATAAAATCGGCCGAAATGCATAAATATCGCTGAAAAGTCAGCGATATTCATGCATTACCGAGCTAATGCTCTTAGCCATGTTATCCACCTACCATTGGATGACATGGCTAAGAACTGCTCTGGGCAGGCGTTAGCTTTTGGAGATATTCTCGCTTAGCGCGAATATTTCCAAAAGTAGGTAATGGGAGATAGCGTTGTTTCCAGTCGCTAACATCTTGGCACACCCACTTTGCATGTCATTAGCGATAAATATCGCTGACATGCAAAGTGGGCCCAAGATGATCGCTATCTCCTACTAGCTGTCGCTAACTGGTGTTAGCGACAGCTAGGTAATAGGGCGATAAAATTATCGCCGATTTAGCGGGAAAAATTCCTGATAAAGCGGCTATAAGGCCCTTGGTAATATGCCCATCAGTTTGTAAAAAAAATCTGGCGCATTGGGTATTAGGAGATAATTTGCGAGGGATGCCCAGAAATTTCAACTGCGTCAAACCCTACTTAAATGTATAACATGTACTACACGGGGGTTAATCCCGCACTCCCTTGAGGGATTTAAAGAGCGGGCCCTCATACTCCTGCAGGTTGCTATATGAAAACGCCTGGGTGACTTTAAGAGGGCTCTTGTTCTCCAGGCAGACTTTTAACACTAGAAATAAGGATGTGTTTATTAACACAGTATTGCTGATCTATGACATACCATATTTTTTATAATAAGCACACATCTACTTTAGGCTCTGCAAGGGCTATTGAAATAAATACACGTGTGATGAGATGGAAATGGACACTAGAAACTCTGCAGGGAAGGTTGTTGCAAAAACTCCATTAAATTGCAGTGTGGAGGCGTTTGACCATATCAGAAGGCAGCAGTAAGGCTGAAAATTAGATGCTGTCAGAGACACTTAAAAATACATTGTTTAGAAATAGTGATAACAAGGAAAAATCAGCAGTCTAGACAAAAGCCATAAGTGCAAAGGTTCTTTACGGACGCATAGCAAAAAATTCACGAACGCAAACGTTTTGCAACTTCAGAGATATGCGAATACTTTTTTTTAAGTTAGGAAAGTCTTTCGGACTTGATAAAGGGCTAATGTAACCCCTTCCAAATTGAAAATAGAGGGGCACAGGGAGTCACTGAGATACATTTCAATTGTTTTTTACTGATTACTAAGTTGGGATTGGTAATCAAGTAAAAAAAGAGAAGGCTGTCTCTAAGGCACAGATTTCTATTTATAAATAGTGTTGGTGGATCAGAGGGTTGGCTTTCTAAACGGCTACCTTTTTTTTTTTTTTTTAAAGCGACACCTATCCATCCTAATGGATTTTAATGCTTTACAAAAGACCATTCCCATTTCCAATGCAAATACAACAATGCTTTTCTGCTGACCTTTTGCAGGATCAGACTTAGACAGAGAATAGGCCCAGGTACCAAAATAAAAGTGGCCCTCATTAGCTAATCAAATAGATGAAAAAGAAGCCCCCTTTTACCAACAGGGGCAGTTTTAAAACTTCTAATGACGTACTGTTGAACTAATTTGCAAGGTATGAGAGACTGGGTGCATCTCTGCTTGCTGCAAGCAATGTCTGTAGTAATAGCATGCAAATAAACAGAAAAATTGACTGGCCCACAATAACATAAAACATGGACCACAAACAGCCCGGATACCGCCCATCACACTGAGTTGTCAGACCAGCCCCTTGGACACTGCTAGATTATCCTATTAGACAGTTTGGACCTGTTTTCAAGACACCATCCTTGCGTTTGCAGCCAACTATTGAGGGTCTCAAATTATGAATTGGCAAAGTAAGATTTATAAGGCAAGCCTTTTCGTGATTCTCTGCAAATGGGCAATTTGTGATGCAACCTATTTGTACATAAATCGTATCGCAAATGCATGCCTATTCACAAACCTGTGTGTAAATGGCATAATGTTGTTTGTGAATAATAATAATAATAATAGTGATATTTGTAAAGTGCAAACAGCTACCTCAAACGGAGGTGTCCCCGCGCTATGCGGAACTCAGGTATGGAAACTGGAACCTAAAAGCTATGAGTTAGCTATAACACAGAAGAATCTAAATCACACAAGTTAAAAATATAAGCAAAATTAGGAGTACATAACAGTTTATTGAAGCATTAAAATAGCATACAGTACACTTCTAAATGGTGTTAAAAAATGATTAAAAGCAAATTTATAATTTTGTGACCTGCACAAAAATATAAGACAGACAAAACTAAATTGTAAAACATGGGACTTGAAAATTACAAAGCGTACATTCACAGTAAAAGTTTCAAACAACCCTGGTGTTATAACCTCACAGTCTTATATACATCGGGGAGGAAAAGCATGAATTGTACATGAACTTGCGTCGACGCGTTTCGGTGGTTGTACGTGTAATTGGGTGCCACCTTTGTCAAGACTGATAATTTCGTTGTCTGTCAAACAGTTGGATCCTCATTGATCTCCTACGATAAATATACATGGAATTAGTAATCTAATCTCCAATACAGGGAAACTTTGTCTATTCGAATATTTACACTCTGTCTATCGTCTAAACAAGCAATGTTATCTAGAGAAAGAATTTATACATATCTTATATATCTTATAGTTTCGAGATTAAGTCTACATCAAGGTTCTCAACAGCCTAATTTTGCTTGATTGTAGAAGCTTGGATTAAAACAAGTTTCCTAGTTAGGGTTGTTGTTTTAGCGGCTATATTATTGGGCCGGGACTAATGTTTAGTTGGATTGAGGCCCTACTTGGTGTGGGTAGATGGACCGACAAAATAATAGTTATCTACCCCTCTCAGTCTCTAGAAGAGATATTACTTTAGTGGGGATAGAGCTAGGAGGAGAGGGATGATATAACTGGTTCCACAGTGTAAGCAGTGTCAGTTAAGTGTCGGTCATTTAATTATGACCTGTGGAAGCGGATCCGTTCTGGTTTTATAAAGGTGATGACTGTGTATTTTATCTAGATAGGGTCGATGTTCTGGTGTGGAATACGCTGTTAAGACTGAAAAGGCTATCTAAACGCTGTTTTGGAATCAATGTTAGAATGCGTTATATCTATATGTCGTATCTTTAAACCTATTCACTTGACATACCTGTAGGTTTCCTGTACGTGAAACTTCCTTTTAATAGTAGTGGCTGTGGTTGTTTGGTTGTCAAATTATTACCATCTATATGGGGAAGCATATATATCCACTTAGTTAGGTCTGGATTGACGTATATACTAATTCTTTTAATACTCTATTAATCTTGCAATAAACGTACCTGCAGATTACTATTGTAATTCCTATCCCATAGAAGATTAAGGAACTGGTCCAAGTCCGACCTTCAGGGGACACTTTTGTGCGACTGGACGACCGCTGTAAATAACATGCGTTGTGCTATACTTCTGAACTAGTTTATAGCATTGGCCTGAATAAATCGCTCTTTGAGGGAAAAAAAAAGAATGGAGGAAAAATATCTTAGACTAAGAATATATTTGGATAATTTAGATGCTATTCTAAAAACGCCTCGGCGTTTAGTTAGTCACTAGTGAGATCTTACCGATATGGGGGATAACTCAATATCAAGATAATTTGAGGAGGCGCGGTGTGCTGCCTTGTCTTGGTTACGTGTTGGGGTATTTCAGATCATTTAGATTGTAGTATCCCCTGAGAAAACAAAAATTAGCCCAAATTAGATTGAAGTTGCGTCCTAACCCTATGAATGCTCTCCACTGGGTTGAATCTTACCTGTTCAGGCAGTAGCGTGGCTTCACTGCGGGAGTCTGTTTTCAAGTGAGAGGTGACGAGTGCTAGCCCGCCTAATCTCAAATACTTCCTGCTTAGTTATGATTGGGCGAAGTTCAACTGTTATGTAAGCCAATGGGAACTGGCTACTCTCGAGAAAGTCTATTTGCATAGAGGGCTAACACGACTCCACAAGCTGTTGGAGGAAAAAGTCTACTGTGGGCGTATCTAGCCGAGATTTTTATGCAGTTCCCACTTAGGTCCCCGTACGGCTCGGTGTTTATCACGTGCATCTGGCTGAACCGCTATAGGGTGAAAAATAGGAACCGGAAGTACCCGCTGTAACGTCCGGTGCTGTCGGCCGTGTTAATACCCTGAAAGGCTTTATTAGCGCACTGACGGGGGCAGTGTATACTGTTGCTCGTTTTATTGCAATCTACTTCTGATTGTCGTACAGTCCTAGAATTGTGGGGAAAACCGCAAGAATGCAGTTACCTACCTCAATTCGGATTCGATTTTTATGCAGTTCCCACTTAGGTCCCCGTACGGCTAGGTGTTTATCACGTGCATCTGGCTGAAACGCTATAGGGTGAAAAATAGGGACCGGAAGTACCCGCTGTTACGTCCGGTGCTATCGGCCGTGTTTATACCCTGAAAAGCTTTATTAGCGCACTGACGGGGGCAGTGTATACTGTTGCTCGTTTAATTGAAGTCTACTTATGATTGACGTACTATCCTAGAGTTGTGAGGAAAACCGCAAGTATGCAGTTACCTCCCTCATCTCAATTTTTCTGAAGTGGGACTGGTTATATGTTAAAGACTATAGTCCAGATACAGGGTATTATAGCGGGGCATATTGAATTGTTTGCATTACAAACATTTGGCCCAGTCTTCTCTGGTGTTAAGACCCTTATCAATTGTTTCTAGGTAACAAAAGTACCATTGTTCTCTTCTTTTTCTAAGTCTATCTATATCACCGCCTCTTCTGTTTTGTCTTACCTTTTCTAATATAAACCATCTGATGTCATCACAAGAGTGCTGCTTCTCTTTATAATGTTCAGTCAGTGGCGCATTTATTTTAAAAGTGCGTATCGCTGACTTATGCTCCAAAACTCTGGTACGCAGCTCTCTGCTGGTTTCACCCACGTACCCGAGATTACATGGGCACAACAGTAGGTACACAATATTTTGGCTACGGCAGTTGTTGAAAGTCCTGGGTTTTAGATCCTTATCGTTATATTTAAGATTGCTACCTACAATACACTGTGGGCAAATGGAACAAGTTCCGCATTTATAGTTCCCTTGGGCAAGATTACCTGACAGTGTGAGTTGTTGTTCTTTTACAGTAGGGTAGGTATGCACTAGACTATTTTTGATGGTCTTATTACGTCTAAATGAGAAGAGGGGTTTACTTAATTGGTTTTCTCTATTTTGATTCAGAATTTTCCAGTTCCTGTTGACTATGTTTTTAATCTGATTGCTCAGATGTGAAAATTGAGTCACAAAAACTATTCTATTCAATGTGGAATTATTTTTAGACTTTCTTTCTGGGTCTAAGAGACTGTCTCGGTCATAGAATCGTGCACGTTTAAGTGCATTTTTTATCAGTTTCTTAGGGTAGCCTCTATTTGCCAATTTTAGTTTTGTATTCTCCGCGTGTTTATAAAAGTCTTCCAGAATGGTACAGTTTCTGCGGAGACGCAGGAATTCCCCGAATGGTACATTGTCCTTTTGGGACTTGGGGTGGTTGCTTGAATATAGTAAAAGGGTATTTTTGTCGGCAGGTTTCGTAAATAGTTCAACCTTAAGAATCCCTTCCTCTTCCTTAATAATCACATCTAAAAAGGTAACTTGCTGGTTACTATGTTGGCCTGTAAATCTAAGGTTGGGATCCCCTAAGTTAAGCCACTCCAAGAAGTTACAGAGAGTCTCACTGGCACCGCTCCAGATGAATATAATGTCATCTATATAGCGGTGCCAGCAAGAGATGTTCTCAAAAAATGGAGCCATCTCATTAAATATGTGCTTGTCCTCAAAGTTACTTACGTACAGGCAGGCCAGGCTGGGGGCACATGTGGCCCCCATACTGGTCCCCTTCACCTGTAGATAAAGGTCCTCCTTGAAGAGAAAAAAATTTCTCTTAAGGATCAAGTATATGCATGACATTATAAATTGATCATTTCCTCCTTTGAGATCCTCTTGTTCTAATATCGAGGCTATTACTTGTATTGTGTCATTTTGCGGGATGTTTGTGTAGAGGGCTTCTATATCCAAGGCGACTAAAAACTGGGTCGCCTTGTTGAACCCTCTACCTTCGAACGTTGTGATCGCATGGGTGGTATCCTTAAGGTAGGATCTTTGTTTTTTAACGATCGGCTGAAGAAAGAAATCTACATACCGGCTTAAGGGTTCTAGAATGGAACCTATGCCGCTGATGATAGGTCTCATTGGTGGATTGTCCAGCTGTTTGTGTATTTTTGGGAGGCCATATATTGCAGGAATTGTTGGATGATTATTACAGAGAAATTTATATTCATTGTCAGTTATATGTCCATCTTCCCTCCCTTTTTGTAACAGTTGTGAGACTTCTAATTTCAATGAATTTAAATCAGTCAATCTGGCTTTTTTGTAATGTTCCTCTACATTGAGTAGATTTCTAATATTTTGTTCGTAGTGCTTCGTGTTAAAAACAACTACCCCTCCCCCTTTATCTGCCGGTTTGATGGTAATTTCCTCACTATTCTGAAGATCTATGATGGCTGATTTTTGTTCTTTTGTTAGATTATGATTGATTTTATTATTAGCTGTTCTGTCATAAAGGGATTTGATCTCCATTTCCACTATATGTTCGAACACCTCGACTTTTTTCTCTAATTGGTTAAGGTTTGGAAAAAATGTTGACTTCGGTTTCAGACCTTTTACACTCTCAGGGGGGTTGTAGTGACGATTTTCAAAGAAATGGTTGAGTCTAACCTTTCTAAAGAAATTCTTTAAATCACTTTCCAGATTAAATAAGGGGTAGAAGGCAGTAGGAGCAAAACTAAACCCCTTCTGAAGCACTTCTTCCTCTATTTCTGATAGAACCCTGCTCGAAAGATTAATGATAGGGAAATCTTTTATCGCCAGTATTGTTTGTTCCTGGTCGTGATGTATTCTTTTGTGGTGCTCTGAGGTGGATGGTTGGGGGGAGCATCCTGGCGGTTGTAACCTCTGAAATTCCTGTTGCCCCGATAAGGGCGTTTCCCTAAAAAAGGTTCCCTTTCAAAGTTACGGCCGGATCTGCTATCTTGTACTCTCTCGGGTTCATCCTCACTACCCGATCCTGAGGTTTCTGAGAATGTAATTCTCCTGTTATCACCCCCTCTAGAATATATTGGTCTTTGTTGGTAAGGTCTATCACTACGGGGTTCATTTTTGTTTGAGAAGTAATCTTTATTGGTGTAGGGGTAGACTGCTTCTAGCGAGTATTTCTCTACGTCTTTTTTGAATTTTCTAAGTTTTTTGTTTGTTAGGTACTCTCTATAGCCTTCTACATCATGTTTAATCTCTTCTAATTTCTTTTTAGCGTCATCAAGAGCTGGTGATTGAAGTATTTGTGCTTCCATTTTTTCTATCTCCTTACTCTCTATCTCTATTATCTCTTGTGCCGTTTCTATGATTAATATAAGCCAATCTCTACTACAACGATTAGCTATCATTGTCCAAGTTTCAATAAATTTGGGGTGTTCTACGAATAGACCTGGCTCATTTCTAACTTGCAGTCCAATTGGGATAACTCCTTCCTTGAGGTAATCGATCAGAAACTCTGCGTGAAGTTCCGTTCTGATTAGTTTCTTTTTTGTATTCAGAATCTTCACTAATTGCTCATGACTACTGTTGTTAAGGCTTTTGTTACTGCCACCTTTAGGGTTTAGACTCATTAATCTGTTGTATTGATCTTCGGAGAACCCGAAGGTTTTAAGCTTGTCCATACTGGTTAACAGTTATGGATTAGCAACTTGTTAGGACCCTATGTTCTGGGTGAGGTGAGACAAACGCCTCTCCAACCAACTGGTTGTGCAAATTTAATGTAAATAGAGAGAGGAACCCCTTGAAGAGACCAAGGGAATTGGGGTATTAAACCTAAGTCAAAGCAAATGAACTCCCTTGAGTTGTGTACAGGAAAAGCTGGGAATTAGCTATAACACAGAAGAATCTAAATCACACAAGTTAAAAATATAAGCAAAATTAGGAGTACATAACAGTTTATTGAAGCATTAAAATAGCATACAGTACACTTCTAAATGGTGTTAAAAAATTATTAAAAGCAAATTTATAATTTTGTGACCTGCACAAAAATATAAGACAGACAAAACTAAATTGTAAAACATGGGACTTGAAAATTACAAAGCGTACATTCACAGTAAAAGTTTCAAACAACCCTGGTGTTATAACCTCACAGTCTTATATACATCGGGGAGGAAAAGCATGAATTGTACATGAACTTGCGTCGACGCGTTTCGGTGGTTGTACGTGTAATTGGGTGCCACCTTTGTCAAGACTGATAATTTCGTTGTCTGTCAAACAGTTGGATCCTCATTGATCCAACTGTTTGACAGACAACGAAATTATCAGTCTTGACAAAGGTGGCACCCAATTACACGTACAACCACCGAAACGCGTCGACGCAAGTTCATGTACAATTCATGCTTTTCCTCCCCGATGTATATAAGACTGTGAGGTTATAACACCAGGGTTGTTTGAAACTTTTACTGTGAATGTACGCTTTGTAATTTTCAAGTCCCATGTTTTACAATTTAGTTTTGTCTGTCTTATATTTTTGTGCAGGTCACAAAATTATAAATTTGCTTAAAATCATTTTTTAACACCATTTAGAAGTGTACTGTATGCTATTTTAATGCTTCAATAAACTGTTATGTACTCCTAATTTTGCTTATATTTTTAACTTGTGTGATTTAGATTCTTCTGTGTTATAGCTAATTCCCAGCTTTTCCTGTACACAACTCAAGGGAGTTCATTTGCTTTGACTTAGGTTTAATACCCCAATTCCCTTGGTCTCTTCAAGGGGTTCCTCTCTCTATTTACATTAAATTTGCACAACCAGTTGGTTGGAGAGGCGTTTGTCTCACCTCACCCAGAACATAGGGTCCTAACAAGTTGCTAATCCATAACTGTTAACCAGTATGGACAAGCTTAAAACCTTCGGGTTCTCCGAAGATCAATACAACAGATTAATGAGTCTAAACCCTAAAGGTGGCAGTAACAAAAGCCTTAACAACAGTAGTCATGAGCAATTAGTGAAGATTCTGAATACAAAAAAGAAACTAATCAGAACGGAACTTCACGCAGAGTTTCTGATCGATTACCTCAAGGAAGGAGTTATCCCAATTGGACTGCAAGTTAGAAATGAGCCAGGTCTATTCGTAGAACACCCCAAATTTATTGAAACTTGGACAATGATAGCTAATCGTTGTAGTAGAGATTGGCTTATATTAATCATAGAAACAGCACAAGAGATAATAGAGATAGAGAGTAAGGAGATAGAAAAAATGGAAGCACAAATACTTCAATCACCAGCTCTTGATGACGCTAAAAAGAAATTAGAAGAGATTAAACATGATGTAGAAGGCTATAGAGAGTACCTAACAAACAAAAAACTTAGAAAATTCAAAAAAGACGTAGAGAAATACTCGCTAGAAGCAGTCTACCCCTACACCAATAAAGATTACTTCTCAAACAAAAATGAACCCCGTAGTGATAGACCTTACCAACAAAGACCAATATATTCTAGAGGGGGTGATAACAGGAGAATTACATTCTCAGAAACCTCAGGATCGGGTAGTGAGGATGAACCCGAGAGAGTACAAGATAGCAGATCCGGCCGTAACTTTGAAAGGGAACCTTTTTTAGGGAAACGCCCTTATCGGGGCAACAGGAATTTCAGAGGTTACAACCGCCAGGATGCTCCCCCCAACCATCCACCTCAGAGCACCACAAAAGAATACATCACGACCAGGAACAAACAATACTGGCGATAAAAGATTTCCCTATCATTAATCTTTCGAGCAGGGTTCTATCAGAAATAGAGGAAGAAGTGCTTCAGAAGGGGTTTAGTTTTGCTCCTACTGCCTTCTACCCCTTATTTAATCTGGAAAGTGATTTAAAGAATTTCTTTAGAAAGGTTAGACTCAACCATTTCTTTGAAAATCGTCACTACAACCCCCCTGAGAGTGTAACAGGTCTGAAACCGAAGTCAACATTTTTTCCAAACCTTAACCAATTAGAGAAAAAAGTCGAGGTGTTCGAACATATAGTGGAAATGGAGATCAAATCCCTTTATGACAGAACAGCTAATAATAAAATCAATCATAATCTAACAAAAGAACAAAAATCAGCCATCATAGATCTTCAGAATAGTGAGGAAATTACCATCAAACCGGCAGATAAAGGGGGAGGGGTAGTTGTTTTTAACACGAAGCACTACGAACAAAATATTAGAAATCTACTCAATGTAGAGGAACATTACAAAAAAGCCAGATTGACTGATTTAAATTCATTGAAATTAGAAGTCTCACAACTGTTACAAAAAGGGAGGGAAGATGGACATATAACTGACAATGAATATAAATTTCTCTGTAATAATCATCCAACAATTCCTGCAATATATGGCCTCCCAAAAATACACAAACAGCTGGACAATCCACCAATGAGACCTATCATCAGCGGCAAAGGTTCCATTCTAGAACCCTTAAGCCGGTATGTAGATTTCTTTCTTCAGCCGATCGTTAAAAAACAAAGATCCTACCTTAAGGATACCACCCATGCGATCACAACGTTCGAAGGTAGAGGGTTCAACAAGGCGACCCAGTTTTTAGTCGCCTTGGATATAGAAGCCCTCTACACAAACATCCCGCAAAATGACACAATACAAGTAATAGCCTCGATATTAGAACAAGAGGATCTCAAAGGAGGAAATGATCAATTTATAATGTCATGCATATACTTGATCCTTAAGAGAAATTTTTTTCTCTTCAAGGAGGACCTTTATCTACAGGTGAAGGGGACCAGTATGGGGGCCACATGTGCCCCCAGCCTGGCCTGCCTGTACGTAAGTAACTTTGAGGACAAGCACATATTTAATGAGATGGCTCCATTTTTTGAGAACATCTCTTGCTGGCACCGCTATATAGATGACATTATATTCATCTGGAGCGGTGCCAGTGAGACTCTCTGTAACTTCTTGGAGTGGCTTAACTTAGGGGATCCCAACCTTAGATTTACAGGCCAACATAGTAACCAGCAAGTTACCTTTTTAGATGTGATTATTAAGGAAGAGGAAGGGATTCTTAAGGTTGAACTATTTACGAAACCTACCGACAAAAATACCCTTTTACTATATTCAAGCAACCACCCCAAGTCCCAAAAGGACAATGTACCATTCGGGGAATTCCTGCGTCTCCGCAGAAACTGTACCAATCTGGAAGACTTTTATAAACACGCGGAGAATACAAAACTAAAATTGGCAAATAGAGGCTACCCTAAGAAACTGATAAAAAATGCACTTAAACGTGCACGATTCTATGACCGAGACAGTCTCTTAGACCCAGAAAGAAAGTCTAAAAATAATTCCACATTGAATAGAATAGTTTTTGTGACTCAATTTTCACATCTGAGCAATCAGATTAAAAACATAGTCAACAGGAACTGGAAAATTCTGAATCAAAATAGAGAAAACCAATTAAGTAAACCCCTCTTCTCATTTAGACGTAATAAGACCATCAAAAATAGTCTAGTGCATACCTACCCTACTGTAAAAGAACAACAACTCACACTGTCAGGTAATCTTGCCCAAGGGAACTATAAATGCGGAACTTGTTCCATTTGCCCACAGTGTATTGTAGGCAGCAATCTTAAATATAACGATAAGGATCTAAAACCCAGGACTTTCAACAACTGCCGTAGCCAAAATATTGTGTACCTACTGTTGCGCCCATGTAATCTCGGGTACGTGGGTGAAACCAGCAGAGAGCTGCGTACCAGAGTTTTGGAGCATAAGTCAGCGATACGCACTTTTAAAATAAATGCGCCACTGACTGAACATTATAAAGAGAAGCAGCACTCTTGTGATGACATCAGATGGTTTATATTAGAAAAGGTAAGACAAAACAGAAGAGGCGGTGATATAGATAGACTTAGAAAAAGAAGAGAACAATGGTACTTTTGTTACCTAGAAACAATTGATAAGGGTCTTAACACCAGAGAAGACTGGGCCAAATGTTTGTAATGCAAACAATTCAATATGCCCCGCTATAATACCCTGTATCTGGACTATAGTCTTTAACATATAACCAGTCCCACTTCAGAAAAATTGAGATGAGGGAGGTAACTGCATACTTGCGGTTTTCCTCACAACTCTAGGATAGTACGTCAATCATAAGTAGACTTCAATTAAACGAGCAACAGTATACACTGCCCCCGTCAGTGCGCTAATAAAGCTTTTCAGGGTATAAACACGGCCGATAGCACCGGACGTAACAGCGGGTACTTCCGGTCCCTATTTTTCACCCTATAGCGTTTCAGCCAGATGCACGTGATAAACACCTAGCCGTACGGGGACCTAAGTGGGAACTGCATAAAAATCGAATCCGAATTGAGGTAGGTAACTGCATTCTTGCGGTTTTCCCCACAATTCTAGGACTGTACGACAATCAGAAGTAGATTGCAATAAAACGAGCAACAGTATACACTGCCCCCGTCAGTGCGCTAATAAAGCCTTTCAGGGTATTAACACGGCCGACAGCACCGGACGTTACAGCGGGTACTTCCGGTTCCTATTTTTCACCCTATAGCGGTTCAGCCAGATGCACGTGATAAACACCGAGCCGTACGGGGACCTAAGTGGGAACTGCATAAAAATCTCGGCTAGATACGCCCACAGTAGACTTTTTCCTCCAACAGCTTGTGGAGTCGTGTTAGCCCTCTATGCAAATAGACTTTCTCGAGAGTAGCCAGTTCCCATTGGCTTACATAACAGTTGAACTTCGCCCAATCATAACTAAGCAGGAAGTATTTGAGATTAGGCGGGCTAGCACTCGTCACCTCTCACTTGAAAACAGACTCCCGCAGTGAAGCCACGCTACTGCCTGAACAGGTAAGATTCAACCCAGTGGAGAGCATTCATAGGGTTAGGACGCAACTTCAATCTAATTTGGGCTAATTTTTGTTTTCTCAGGGGATACTACAATCTAAATGATCTGAAATACCCCAACACGTAACCAAGACAAGGCAGCACACCGCGCCTCCTCAAATTATCTTGATATTGAGTTATCCCCCATATCGGTAAGATCTCACTAGTGACTAACTAAACGCCGAGGCGTTTTTAGAATAGCATCTAAATTATCCAAATATATTCTTAGTCTAAGATATTTTTCCTCCATTCTTTTTTTTTCCCTCAAAGAGCGATTTATTCAGGCCAATGCTATAAACTAGTTCAGAAGTATAGCACAACGCATGTTATTTACAGCGGTCGTCCAGTCGCACAAAAGTGTCCCCTGAAGGTCGGACTTGGACCAGTTCCTTAATCTTCTATGGGATAGGAATTACAATAGTAATCTGCAGGTACGTTTATTGCAAGATTAATAGAGTATTAAAAGAATTAGTATATACGTCAATCCAGACCTAACTAAGTGGATATATATGCTTCCCCATATAGATGGTAATAATTTGACAACCAAACAACCACAGCCACTACTATTAAAAGGAAGTTTCACGTACAGGAAACCTACAGGTATGTCAAGTGAATAGGTTTAAAGATACGACATATAGATATAACGCATTCTAACATTGATTCCAAAACAGCGTTTAGATAGCCTTTTCAGTCTTAACAGCGTATTCCACACCAGAACATCGACCCTATCTAGATAAAATACACAGTCATCACCTTTATAAAACCAGAACGGATCCGCTTCCACAGGTCATAATTAAATGACCGACACTTAACTGACACTGCTTACACTGTGGAACCAGTTATATCATCCCTCTCCTCCTAGCTCTATCCCCACTAAAGTAATATCTCTTCTAGAGACTGAGAGGGGTAGATAACTATTATTTTGTCGGTCCATCTACCCACACCAAGTAGGGCCTCAATCCAACTAAACATTAGTCCCGGCCCAATAATATAGCCGCTAAAACAACAACCCTAACTAGGAAACTTGTTTTAATCCAAGCTTCTACAATCAAGCAAAATTAGGCTGTTGAGAACCTTGATGTAGACTTAATCTCGAAACTATAAGATATATAAGATATGTATAAATTCTTTCTCTAGATAACATTGCTTGTTTAGACGATAGACAGAGTGTAAATATTCGAATAGACAAAGTTTCCCTGTATTGGAGATTAGATTACTAATTCCATGTATATTTATCGTAGGAGATCAATGAGGATCCAACTGTTTGACAGACAACGAAATTATCAGTCTTGACAAAGGTGGCACCCAATTACACGTACAACCACCGAAACGCGTCGACGCAAGTTCATGTACAATTCATGCTTTTCCTCCCCGATGTATATAAGACTGTGAGGTTATAACACCAGGGTTGTTTGAAACTTTTACTGTGAATGTACGCTTTGTAATTTTCAAGTCCCATGTTTTACAATTTAGTTTTGTCTGTCTTATATTTTTGTGCAGGTCACAAAATTATAAATTTGCTTTTAATCATTTTTTAACACCATTTAGAAGTGTACTGTATGCTATTTTAATGCTTCAATAAACTGTTATGTACTCCTAATTTTGCTTATATTTTTAACTTGTGTGATTTAGATTCTTCTGTGTTATAGCTAATTCCCAGCTTTTCCTGTACACAACTCAAGGGAGTTCATTTGCTTTGACTTAGGTTTAATACCCCAATTCCCTTGGTCTCTTCAAGGGGTTCCTCTCTCTATTTACCTAAAAGCTATGAGCCAGGTCTTCAAGATCTTTCTGCTCTCGGGTTCTGTGTCCACCGTGCACAGGTGCACTTGTAAGGAATTCTATAACATGGCTCTCCTAACTGTAAAGGTCTTCCTCCCATTCGGGCTTTTGCAAAGCGAGGAAAGCAGAGTAGGTGCTGGGATTTGTATCCAGCGTTCAATTTGGTTGGTATGGGTGAAGCCTATGTCTGAGGTATCTCGATCCTTTGTTGCACATGGCCCGAAAAGCTAAGACTAGGGACTTGAATTCTATTTGTTTTGCTACCGGGAGCCAAGGAAGGAGCATGACATGTGGGGATATGTGATGGGGGAACGGCACCCGCTGAATAAGTCTTGCTGCCGCATTTTCACCATCTGCAGTCTGTGAATCATGTGCATTGGTAGTCCCTGGTACAGACTGTTAGCTTAGTCCAGCTGGGTTGTCAGCGTCGTATGAACTACTGCCCTGTGGCTATTCTCCGGCAAGAGGTGCAAACATTTTTTTAAGGTTTTCAAATTCCCAGAGCAGACTGACGAGACCTGGTGGATATGAGTTTCAAAGGATAGGTCCGAGTCCCACTTGACACCCAGATTCCTAGCCATCTTTGCTGTAATTGGAGGTAACAGGCCAACAAAGTCCTGTAGGCTGTGGAGAGGCCTGGCCAAAGAACAGGACCTCCATCATGTCTGCATTTAGTTTCAGTTTGTTATTATTCATCCTGCTGCTGATGTCCTTCAGGCACCCCGTTAATCTGACAAATGAGGCCTTAGAATGATCCTTAAAAGAGAAAACCAGATGGGTGTCGTCTACATACGAGACAGCCTTCACTTCCCAGGTGGCAATAAGATTGAAGAGTGGCACCAGGTAAATGTTAAAGAGTAGGGAGCTTAATGCTGAGCCCTGTGGTACACCACACCTCAAAGGCTTAGGCGTGGATTGACGCAGTAGGAGAAATACTCTTTGGGAGCAGTCAGTGCGGAAGGACTGGATCCAAGCAAGGACTGTGCCAGCAGAATTGTTGGTTTCTTATATCTGCGGTACCAAAAATGGCTCTCCAGTTGTTAATACAGAAGTAGACTTTCTGAATCTTCTCCACAAATTAATAGGCATTAGTACATCATTTCATAAAACCATTAAATCTTTACTGATTAAATAACAAATGTGTTCCTTACATCAAGATATACTCAGAACTTAGGGCCTGATTATGAGTTTGGCACAGCTGCACAGGTGCAATCCCGGCTCCACTGTGCCAAAGCTGATTAAGGACCGCCAACCGTATTACGAGTTGAAAATGTGCAACTCATAACACAGTCGTCATTCCTTTGGTTGTTGCCATGGCAGTGTCTTCAAAACAGGTACCCCAACGAGAACAGCCAAAAAGTTCCAGCACGGCATGGACAGTGACCTCCATGCCTTTGGCTGTTGCTATGGCAGTGTCTTCAAAACAGGCACTGCAATGGGAACAGCCAAAAAGTTCCAGTACAGCATGGGCAGTGACCTCCATTCCATGGTGGAGTTGGGAAGAATACAGACAGGGGGCACATGTTGTGTCCCCCCTGAATGTTTCCCCATTGTGTGGGGGGCATGGGGGTCCTGTAGGGGCCCCTTAGATCTTGCACCAACAGCTTTTTCTTGGGGGTCTCTGCCATGACAAGGCTGGTGGTGAAGGAACTCAAAATATACTGAGTGGGACTGTGCCAGTTTTGGCACAGCATAATGCGTTGTGGCACTCCTGCGCTACTGCCAGGAAACAACTGTTCCCTGGTGCAGCAGGCGGTCCACCACCAATATGACTTTGTCAGTCTGAATTGGCAAAACGTTGGCCTGCCACTCCTGCACCACTGCGAGTCTGACTCGTAATCATGTACTAAGATTACAATATGACGTATGAGCAGTAAAAAAATGTGCAGGCTTTGAAAATAAAATAATTTTTGTTTGAAAAGAAAACATTCACTGTTTATATATATGTAAGTAAAATATAAGGTGATTTAAAATGGTATGATTTAAAATGGAAAACAAAAGGAGTTATGCCATTCCATTTTATTGATAGTGTAATATTCAATGACTTTAATGTATACTATACATGTAAATTGTGTTTTAATGTATCTACAGATTGGCATTCGATACAAAGGTCTGAGTCACTATGTTGAATATAAAATCCAAATATAGGTTCTGTTTTTAAATATATGTATTCCTTCACATGTTTTATAATGTAGCATTTTCTTTAGAGCTTGCACAAAATGAGTTTCATGCTTTGTGATGCCTTACTGCCTTACTGTGTGACCAAATTACTCTGTTGCACCAGCAGGCAGATCCAACATCCCTGGGAACAATCACAACAGGCACATTTCAGGGGGACATAGGGGCACATGCTTCAAGGTAGGCTTTTGCGAGTCCTTAATTGCGATTATTAAGGAATCGCAATTAAGGATTCGCAAAAGCCTATGCATGTAGGAATCACTATGAAAATAGCGATTCCTAAACATTCCTTAATTGCGACTCGCAAATTGCGCATGCAATTTCAAGGGTGTCAAAGGACACCCTGTTGCACCCTTGAAATTGCACTGTGCACCAATGTTGCACACACACATGCCCCAAGGGCATGTGTGTGTGTAACATGAAACTTTGAAAAATGCACTCAGTGCATTTTCAAAGTTTTTGCAAATTACTGCCCAGTTTAAATTTTGGTAAATTGCGGCCAGAAGAGCGAAATCACTATCTCAAAGTGCTTCTTATTGCATTTAAGGAATCACAAATTGTGATTCCTTAAATGCAATCGCAATTTGGAAAATCGCAAAAAAATTGCAATTACCGAAATTGCGCATCCCAGAGACTTTCATGCATCGCAAAAGGCCATTTTGTGATCATAAAGGGCCGATTTTGGCAAATCACACTGTTTGCGATTGCATAATCCCTTGATGCATGTGCCCCAAAGTGTCTCCTGCTGGAGGAAGTGGGAAAGACTAAAATGTCCATAGTAGCTATTAGCAACTCCCTATTAGCTCACAGGATGTTAGCTCACAAGACTAAAATGTCCATAGTAGCTATTAGCAACTCCCTATTAGCTCACAGGATGTTCCCACAGGGAATAAAATTGAAGATGGGCAGACCTCCAGCTACACTGAACACAGGAAACTTATTTGAAGTCTTCGAGGGAAAAGACCTGGATTGGTGGGTGAAGCCTGGCTCAAAAGGCAATAATAAAAAGAGAATTCTCATCTTAAATTTTTTTCAAAGGCTTTTCATGGGTGGGACAGCTAGTGGGTTGATACCCATGCGTTTCTATTAGGGGTACAGGGAATGTGGCACCACTACATTTGGGGAGTGCCTAATCACATAACTCTTCACTTCAGTTTGTTTCCTTATCCCCTGTAGAGCCTGGAAGAGCTCATAAGATCTGTAAGAAGGGAGGAAGGGCGAGTGTGGCTGATGAATCTCTGCCAGGATCCAGAGACTCCTGGCTTGTACATAGAACTTTTTGGTCTCTGTCAAGAGCTGTTTGCACACTACTCTCTAAGTTGATCTCATGGCCAGTAGAGGATAGACTTGCTGGAGACCATGGAGGTTTTCCTCGCCTGAAACTATTGGCACTACTCCATTGGTGGGTGCTCTAGGGGTGGGCACTGGAAACTCTTGTATTGCACACAGTCGCTCTACAACTGGCAAAAGGCCTAATCTGCGTTGGAGACTGGTTGGCTCCTGTCATAGAGACCCAAGTGCAACAGACAACAAATGCTTCACAGAATGCTAGACCCCTAAAGCAAAGCTCCTGCTAAGGAAGAGAAAGTAGTGGTACAATTAGATCTGTGGAGGGTGTGGGGATGTCGAAGATAGAAAGGCACTCATGTGGAGAAAAATGCATATATAGTAATCAAGGAAAATTGATGTTTTGGTATGCCCCCGAAGCACAAAGCGCAAAACAAAATTTGTTTAATTTTCTATCTGGTGTCAAGAAGGATCAGATGGCAATGTTTTTCTCTCCCCCAGCACTGGTGCACTTTAGCCTATGATACACCAATACACACACCTTTGCACAATAATGCAAGAGTCTATGAGGCTTATTTACAAGCAAAGGTGTCTGCGTCAGCGCATGGCAGCCCATTGACCGCCAGCGCAGGGGAGAGCTCAGTAATGTGACATATTATTGCAAATATCTTGCATCCCTGTGCATTGCATTTGCTGTAGCGTGACGCAGCCAAAGGGTTTTGCAGTCCCGCGCTGCAGCACTTTCTTGTAAATTAGGCTCCATATGTTTTGTTAATCATAAGTTTCAAACTGGATGGCTACCCTAGATAGGGAATTTGCCTCAAAGCCCATAAGTGGTTCAGTTTTTTAGTTTCCCTATACTTTACCAAACAGAGATTTCCGCTCCATCTGCAGAGTCTCCATATGGTAAAGTATGGCAGAAAAGTAAAATAAAAGGAATTTTTTACTTCAAAAAATTTGTAAAAATAGTTTTAGGTTCAATATTATTGTAAATAAATTATATAGATTTATTTTGAATGTGGAATAAAATATAACATACTACTCTATTAACTCAATTTTTTAATTTGTCTTTTAATTAATTTAAATAATTCAAATGCAAAAATGTTTTAAACACTAAATAAATAAATTAATGTGTATGATTCATTAAACATTATTACATTACATTTCATTATAATTAAAATATAATCTCCATACAATTTTTAATTAAAATCAGGTGGTCAAATGTATTATAATTAAATAATAAATACTTTTTTAATGTATATATTGAACATGAAATCATATTAATTTATATTTTCATCTATTTTAAATAATTTAGTTTAATTTAGCATTATTTACTGTAAGTTTTTGTTTCTAGCTCCATTATTTTCTTTGCAATATTGCAGCAGTACCAGTGGCTGGCCTTGCATGGTTCTAAACTTATTTCAGCTCTAAACTAGAGTAATTTACTACCATTTCGAGTCTCTTTATGGCTGTTGTAACTTTAGAAGTGCAGACCAAGAAAAGCGCACTCTCATAGCAGCAAGCGGCTACAACCCTTACCTCATGCCAATTAGCACAAACATGGAGGTGACAGCATGCCACTTCTTTAATGAGTAATCAGTAGAATGGCCAGACTGCTTTTCCTCTGCCATCGGAATGGGGTCTACTGGACCAGATTGACGTTTCATTGCTGTGTGCTTAGCTCACACTTGACCTTGGTCAGAATGAATGGGGGGCTGGAAAAATGCATGTGCACTGAGGCCTGTGAGAGTGTCTTTTACCTGGCATACTTTTATGTATGTGCTCCTGTGACTGCAGTACTTGGAAAGCTACATGTTGGTTTGTGTTGAGTGCTAAGTATGTATGAGAGCCTGGGAGTGGTAGAGGGCACCAGGCCTGTGGGCCCAGATTGGGAGCCCCAGGGCTGACTAGAGGAGCAGGTGTAAGTAGAGGATTACAGAGACAGATTTGTGGAGTGCTGCTATGCTGCTATGCTGCTATGCTGCTATGCTATGCTGCTATGCTGAGAGCTGGGTAGGACACAAACTTGAGGAAGGAAGATTCAGGCTTATTGGTGTACTTCAAAAGGGGCTCTTTGATTCTGAAAGAGGTCACTAGTCAAAGTGGTCTGGGACATTTCGGGAAGGAGATGGGCTGAGAAGAGAATCACAAAGAGTAGGGCTGCAGACCTTTGGTAACCTTTTGATGCAGATATCACTAAATCTGACATCTAGTGTGGCCCTTTAGTCCCTTCCGTGACCTGTGTTAGAAGCTGTCCTGCGTGATTGACTGATCTCTGGAGGAAAGGCACATAAGAAGAATATGCACTTCAAAGACAGAGACACTACATCATTTTATTCATTGTAGCCTCCCTGACATATCTGACTCCAAAGAGGCAGCCAAAGTAGCTCATATGGACTGAGGAATGTCAGATTGCCTTTTGCCACCCAGAAAGAGGCTCTGTGTACAGCACAGTACTTGAGGCACCTGATATTAGCAATCAGTTTGTGGGTCAAATGCATGCTTCAGAACATGAGAGTGGGGCAGTGGTGTCACATCTAAATGGATAGGATCAGTATAAACCAGTTGCCTTTATCAGCAGATGACTACGCTGAGAGCCGTGTTGGAGTGTCATAGAGAAGAAAGTCTTTGTTGTGGTTTACTAACTGAAGAAGCTGAGACCCTTCAGGGACTCACTTCAGGGTTTACACTGACCACATGGCTCTCAGATAGCTCCTGCAGATGAAAGGGGAAACCTCGAACAGTTGAGGTGGTCTATTTCCCTACAGGGCATGGACTTGACAGTGGAGCACTGACCTGTGATTGGCCATGCAAATGTATATGACCTTTCCAGGTTCTTCCGCTTAGATCATGAAAACTGCTAACAGAATGGTTGTGTTGCTATTCACTTTTTAACTGGAGGGGAGACCTGTAGGAAAAGGCCTATTTTTGCATGATCACCCCCACTTTTCTGGACTGATGTTACTGTTTCATTTTGGCTCTGCACACTGGTGCTCTGCTAACCAGGCCCCAGTGCACATGCTCTGAGTTCTAAAAAATTGTGAATTGGCTATACTCCTAATGGGCATATAAAACTTACCTACAGGCACCTAGTATATGGCACAAAGTGTACCCACAGCCTGTAAGTTAAAGGTTCCTATTGGACTGCAATACGCATTATGCTACCACTGTGACAGTGGAACACATGAATGCCGGCCTACTACTGTAGCCTGTTTGTGCAGTATGAAAACTGCAAATCTGACTCATCAAAATAAGCCCTTTTGACAGACCTTAAACCCTCTTTTTAAATATTATTAAGTCACCACTAAGTAAGCCCAATGTCTAGTAAGGAGGGTGCATGGTAGTTAAGTGCAGGAAATATAAAAGTTTAATGTTAAACATGTTCTTTCAGTGTCAAGGATCTAAATATATTTTAGCTGTTGCAGGAGTTGCTGTTCCCTAGGAAAGAATGGGGATACACTATTCAAGCTAATAAAGGTATTTCTGCCTAAGAAATAGTTAAAACGTTAAATCTTGGACTCTTTAAAATATTTATTTCAAACCCAATTCATTGGTAACATCAGATTTGTACTAAATAATTCACTCAAAAATGCTTTCATAAAGTCTTCTTTTATCTAACACAGGTTCTAGAGGCCCATTTGAATGAGCTTCCAACTCTCACCCAGGGGCTTGAATAGCTCCTTCATGAGGTGTGAACTTGCTCTCGAGCTGGGACATTGGCCTTTGGTATGTGGAGGGGTTTTCTTTCTCTGCCAGGATGACCAACTGGGAAGTGCCTGGAACTTAATCAACTTCAAAGAGACCTACACGGTTACAAGCGGATGTAGCTAACACCTGGGCCTGTCCCATTTTTTGTACCTCTAGCCATCCAGGCACAGGTCCCATTGAGAGAGGAGATGTCTCCAGAACCCATTTTGAGTGATCACAGAGGAGGGTTTGCTCATTATTCTGGACCCACCTCTAGGATGGGCACAGAAGTTCTGCACTTGGGAAGAATGGCTCTGCCATATTGGTTTCAAAAAGCAAGGGGCTCTGTGGGATTGATTGCAGTAGGGCAAATAGAAACTGCTGCAAATGTGGGTAGGATTACCCCAGGGAACTTTTTCACTATGTATTAGGAAGGGACCAGGAGACACCTCCAACACAGGTTAGTGCCAGGCATAAATGTGGCACCACTGGTCACCCTCTTCAGAAAATCGCTGGACCTGTGGAAGACAGAAAAAGGACTTCACCTGCTTTCATACAAAATGTGCAAGAAGCCTATTTCCCTGGAAAAGCTCAGCTGATCAGTTTCAGTTAGACCAGCCCTGGACCCTGCTGGTGGCTTTCTGTTGGACTTAATTCTGACCCTAAGGAGCTGTTTCTGAGGTCTTGGAACCCTGAAAATGTGGTGTGTCCATGTTGCCTTTTGGGCCATTTCCTGTTGCGGGCAGTAGGCCTACCCACACAAGTGAGGTACCATTTTTCTCAGAAGACTTTCGGAAATGCAAAGTGGGTGGAATTTTGAGGATCCACTCAAATTCCAGTACTTTCCACCACAGAAATGTGAGAAAAATGTGTTTTCTTTTTACAAATCTTGAGGTTTGCAAGTGATTCTGGTTAGCAGAACCTGGTGAGAGCCAAACAAGTCACCCCATACTGGAATCCCCTGGGTGTCTAGTTTTCAAAAATGTATAGCTTTGCTAGGTTTACCTAGGTGCCGGCAGAGCTAGGGTTCAAAATCTACAGCTAGGCACTTTGCAAAAAAAGGATCAGTTTTCACTCTGAAAATGTGGTGTGTCCACATTGCGTTTTGGACCGTTTCCTGTCACAGACACTAGACCTACCCACACAAGTGAGGTACCATTGTTCTCGGAAGATAATGAGAAATGCGGGGTGGGTGGGATTTTGTCGATCCACACAGATTCCAGAAGTTTCCACCACAGAAATGTGAGGAAAATGTGTTTTTTTGACAAATGTTGAGGTTTTAAAGGGATTCTGGGTAACAGACCTAGGGGGTCATTAGGATGGCGGACGGAAGTGCCTCCGCAGACCCTGAGTATGCGGAACAGGCCTATTTTCCGTGCGCCCGTCGCGGACACTCCGTCCGCCAAATCAGGATACGAAATACGTGGCAAAATCCGTCCGCGGCGGTAGAACAAGGTCCGCCGCACCACCACACCCAACTAGGCGGCGGACGTAACCGTACCAGAGACTCCGCCGTACGGACTGACGACTAGGACCGTCCTCCAAATCAAGATGGCGGAAAACACACATAAAAGCGCGGCGGATAAACAACCTGCCTGAACACGGCGGATGCTCCACAGCGACCATACCCACCACGAGCCGCACGCCGACATGGACCCTGCACTACAGGCTTACCCGATACTCTACGCGATCCAGTACGTCCTCGTCTTGGCCCACCATCGACGACGACGCAGGTAGGCACCTAAGCATTCGCTGTCTGGAGAGGAGTACTGGCAAGGGCGGTGACGTAGGGAGGGGGGAGTGACATGTCCCAAAATGCACAAATGCCTGTGTACGGCAACGCCTCCAAGGGCCATGACCCAGGTAGGGGAGAGTGACACGTAGCAGAACCAGGGCTCAAGTCGGGGTACCACGCGGGTGGACGGCGTCCCCCCACTAATTTAACAGGGAGCATGATAACTATAAACTGCAACTGAGTGGAAGCCACCTTTTGTGTCGTCACTTCCTGTCGTGATTTCAGCGTCACCCCACTTCTTTTTGCAGGACTTGGGTCCTGAGCAGAACCCACCGCCCCCAAGAAAATACCAATCCACACCAGCATCACACACGCAAGAATGACTCTGACAAAGCACGACACATTAATCCCAATTTTATTTACGCAGATTCGGAGCAAAGTCACAGTCTAGGATGGAGCATGGCCATAGTGGACACCAGAGCAGGTACATCAGATGCAGTACATCAGTATCAGAACAGCAACAGGGCAGCAACTGGGCAGTGTGGGCACCAGAGCAGGTACATCAGATGCAGTACATCAGTATCAGAACAGCAACAGGGCAGCAACTGGGCAGTGTGGGCACCAGAGCAGGTACATCAGATGCAGTACATCAGTATCAGAACAGCAACAGGGCAGCAACAGGGCAGTGTGGGCACCAGAGCACGCAGGTACATCAGAGCCAGTACATCAGTATGAGGATAGCAACAGGGCAGTGTGGACACCAGAGCAGGTACATCAGATGCAGTACATCAGTATGAGGATAGCAACAGGGCAGTGTGGACACCAGAGCAGGTACATCAGATGCAGTACATCAGTATGAGGATAGCAACAGGGCAGTGTGGACACCAGAGCAGGTACATCAGATGCAGTACATCAGTATCAGAACAGCAACAGGGCAGCAACAGGGCAGTGTGGGCACCAGAGCAGGTACATCAGAGCCAGTACATGAGAGGGGCCAAGTGCTCCAACAGTCCATTGCACTGAAAATGTCCATCACAGGCAGCACATGAGAGGGCTAAGGGCACCAACAGTCCATTGCACTGAAAACGTCCATCACAGGCAGCACATGAGAGGGCACAATGCAGTTTCAGAACAGCAACAGGGCAGCAACAGGGCAGTGTGGACACCAGAGCAGGTACATCAGATGCAGTACATCAGTATCAGAACAGCAACAGGGCAGCAACAGGGCAGTGTGGACACCAGAGCAGGTACATCAGATGCAGTACATCAATATGAGGATAGCAACAGGGCAGTGTGGACACCAGAGCAGGTACATCAGAGGCAGAACATCAGTATCAGAACAGCAACAGGGCAGTGTGGACACCAGAGCAGGTACATCAGATGCAGTACATCAGTATGAGGATAGCAACAGGGCAGTGTGGACACCAGAGCAAGTAAGTCAGATGCAGTACATCAGTATGAGGATAGCAACAGGGCAGTGTGGACACCAGAGCAGGTACATCAGAGGCAGTACATCAGTATCAGAACAGCAACAGGGCAGCAACAGGGCAGTGTGGACACCAGAGCAGGTACATCAGATGCAGTACATCAGTATCAGAACAGCAACAGGGCAGCAACAGGGCAGTGTGGACACCAGAGCAGGTACATCAGATGCAGTACATCAGTATGAGGATAGCAACAGGGCAGTGTGGACACCAGAGCAGGTACATCAGAGGCAGAACATCAGTATCAGAACAGCAACAGGGCAGTGTGGACACCAGAGCAGGTACATCAGAGCCAGTACATCAGTATGAGGATAGCAACAGGGCAGTGTGGGCACCAGAGCAGGTACATCAGATGCAGTACATCAGTATGAGGATAGCAACAGGGCAGTGTGGACACCAGAGCAGGTACATCAGATGCAGTACATCAGTATCAGAACAGCAACAGGGCAGTGTGGACACCAGAGCAGGTACATCAGATGCAGTACATCAGTATGAGGATAGCAACAGGGCAGTGTGGACACCAGAGCAGGTACATCAGAGCCAGTTCATCAGTATCAGAACAGCAACAGGGCAGTGTGGACACCAGAGCAGGTACATCAGATGCAGTACATCAGTATGAGGATAGCAACAGGGCAGCAACAGGGCAGTGTGGACACCAGAGCAGGTACATGAGAGGCAGTACATCAGTATCAGAACAGCAACAAGGCAGCAACAGGGCAGTGTGGACACCAGAGCAGGTACATCAGATGCAGTACATCAGTATCAGAACAGCAACAGGGCAGCAACAGGGCAGTGTGGACACCAGAGCAGGTACATCAGATGCAGTACATCAGTATGAGGATAGCAACAGGGCAGTGTGGACACCAGAGCAGGTACATCAGAGGCAGAACATCAGTATCAGAACAGCAACAGGGCAGTGTGGACACCAGAGCAGGTACATCAGATGCAGTACATCAGTATGAGGATAGCAACAGGGCAGTGTGGACACCAGAGCAGGTACATCAGATGCAGTACATCAGTATGAGGATAGCAACAGGGCAGTGTGGACACCAGAGCAGGTACATCAGAGGCAGTACATCAGTATCAGAACAGCAACAGGGCAGCAACAGGGCAGTGTGGACACCAGAGCAGGTACATCAGATGCAGTACATCAGTATGAGGATAGCAACAGGGCAGTGTGGACACCAGAGCAGGTACATCAGAGCCAGTACATCAGTATGAGGATAGCAACAGGGCAGTGTGGGCACCAGAGCAGGTACATCAGAGGGCACAGTACAGCAACTTACAGCACACTATCAGGTGGATTGCGTGAAGTACCCGCATCGGACACACTGGCAGCACCAGAAACCGGAGTGTGACACACAGCCACAGATGTAGTGACTGACACGTGAGCCACAGACCCAGATACACTGCCAGCACCTGATACAGGAGTGTGACACACCGACACAGCCCGAGTGACTGACACATGGCCCATAGACCCAGATACACTGCCAGCACCTGATACAGGAGTGTGACACACCGACACAGCCCGAGTTACTGACACATGGCCCATAGACCCAGATACACTCCCAGCACCTGATACAGGAGTGTGACACACCGACACAGCCCGAGTGACTGACACGTGAGCCACAGACCCAGATACACTGCCAGCACCTGATACAGGAGTGTGACACACAGACACAGCCCGAGTGACTGACACATGGCCCATGGACCCAGATACACTGGCAGCACCTGATACAGGATATGTCTCGACTGATACCCTGCCACTAACAGACACATGCGAGTCAACTGCACCAGCGCCACTGTGACCACTGAAATGATGAGCCACAGGGCTGTATGGTCCAGGAGGCAGGGTGGCTCTGGGAGCGGGGGATAGTTGCAATTGGCCGATATCGGATTGGGCATGTGTCAATGCTGTGTGTCTACGCTTCTTTTGGACATGTGCCTGCACCCTGGACAGGACAGGACTCACAAGTCGACCAGACTGAGAAGCAATTTCACCCACCATGGGAGGTGCATGTGCTGGGGGGGGAATGGTCTCTGGGGACGTGCTGGAGCCTGCTTGTCGTTTGCTGTGTGGCTGCCTTGTGGCCTCTGCAACATGTGTCATGGGGGATGCCACGACAGGGTCCACCTGCATCCGTCCCTGACGGGCCATGATGGGAGTGGAGGTAAGGGGTGACTCCACTGCTGAGTCTTCTGTATTCCGTTTGCCAGAAAACAGCTGTCTCAGAGCAACTATGGGTGATGTATGCCTGTCCCTGACGACGCCACTGTTCATGGGCGAGTCCTTGGGCCTTGGATGTTCCATTTCCGTAGGAGTACTGTAGTCTGCGGACTTGCCCTGTTCCCTGGATGGTGCCCTCTTCCAGGCAGCAGACTTGTCGTCTGTGGTGTACATATCAGCAGGACACCCCTTCTGCCCGTGTGTGTCCCTGCCCCTGGGACTGTCCGTGCTCCTCTTAGGTGCGTTTGTCTTGTGACTATTCTTGTCCCTGCCCTTGGGAGTGGCTCCTTCCTTCGTAGTCTCCCTGCCCTTGGGAGTGGCACCTTCCTTCGTAGTCTCCCTGCCCTTGGGAGTGCCTACATCCTTCCTGCTTTCCCTGCCCTTGGGAGTGGCACCTTCCTTCGTAGTCTCCCTGCCCTTGGGAGTGCCTACATCCTTCCTGCTGTCCCTGCCCTTGGGAGTGGCACCTTCCTTCGTAGTCTCCCTGCCCTTGGGAGTGCCTAAATCCTTCCTGCTGTCCCTGGCCTTGGGAGTGGCACCTTCCTTCGTAGTCTCCCTGCCCTTGGGAGTGCCTACATCCTTCCTGATTTCCCTGCCCTTGGGAGTGCCTACATCCTTCCTGCTGTCCCTGCCCTTGGGAGTGGCACCTTCCTTCGTAGTCTCCCTGCCCTTGGGAGTGCCTACTTCCTTCCTGCTTACCCTGCCCTTGGGAGTGGCACCTTCCTTCCTAGTGTCCCTGGCACTGGGAGTATGCGAGCCCTCAAGAGATGTATTCGTCTTCTCACTGTCCTCGTACAGGGTAGTGTCAATGGAAGCGGGAGTGAGTCTTGGCCTGGTAGTACCTTGTGTGTGGGATGGCTGTGCAGCATGTGTAGCCATTACACCCAACCCCTCTTTTGCCTCACGTGTGTGTACTCCACTATATCTGACATTGTCCTTGTGAACAGAGTTACCTGACCTAGGGGATGGGGTCTGAGGCCTCCGTGCCTTGACGTGCTGGCTGACGCTGCTTCTAGTGCAATAACCTGTATTAGAGTCCAGATCAGAAAATTCACTCCCCCCTGACACATCCAGAGTTGTAGATGGTGGAACAGAAGTACCACCCAGTCCATGCGACTGTGCAATGGCAGACGACACACTGTTAGACAATGACTGCAGTGTCCGGTGTACACCAGCCAGATCACCATGCATACCTTCCATGAATGCCACCACCTGCCCCAACTTCCTATCGTGGTCTTGGAATGCATTAATCATATTGGTCTGGCCCACACACAGCTGTCGCAGCAGATCAACAGCCTCTGCACAAAGTGAATTTTGGGTCACCGAGGCTGGGGCAGCGGTGCCGACACCGAACGCCACTCTGCTCCCCCTACTCCTGCTTGCACGAACAGTACATGGTGCAGTTGCCGGCAGGGTGGGCCCTGTGTGCTGTGTCCCGACCGAAGGTGTTGGTTGCCCACTCCCAGTCTGTGACAACAGTGCTGACTCACCAACACTGTCGGAAGATGATGACGATGTTGTCTCCACATGCGAGTCCTCCGGGACGGTCCTGTCCCCCTCTCCGCCGCTGGCCCCTTCGGTGTCAGTCTGCGTGTGCGCGACGTCTGATCCGGATGCATTGCCTTCTGTAATCTCCGCCGTCTGTGGCTGAGTGCCCTCTGAGAAAGCTGAAAAGCACAGGAAATGGGTGTAAGTAATGGGCACACACACGTACAGTACTGCTGCGGAATCCCTAAAGCCACTGATGACACTGTCCATCGATCCCCCAACCTGCACACAGCCCACCCCAAGCAGTCATCCTCACAGGAATTCTGTGGCGTTGGCCGTAATACATGTACAGCATGCACACTGGGCATGAGGAACTACATCAGCACACAAGTGTTGCCAAGTGAAGACGGAGCACTACAGCATGTGCATGACAACTGAACAGCTTAGCAGATGGCGTCTCAACATTCCGCATGTGCAAGTGAAAAGTTAACTGTGGCAATGTCACCAACATGCCATTGGAAATAGACTCACGATAGACGGAAGACCCTAATGTGTGTGGGTAACCATACATGCATTGCACTCACAAGCAACATACACTGACAGTAAGCTTACCGCCACGTTGCTGTTCATCCACACGCAACCGCTCGGACAGGTCAGGATGCGTCACAGCTATGATACGGTGCATGAGAGGGGTCATTGAGCGTCGGGCCAGACGTGCCGTCCGTGGAATCAGCCCTAGTGTCACTTCCGCTACATTCTTGATCAGTCTGGAAATGTCGTCCCAGCGTTTGTGGCAGTGTGTATGTCGTCTATTGGACACCCCCGCTGCTCGTACTTCACGTGCAATGCTCCTCCACACGTCCTTGCGAAGGTGCAGCTTTACCTACCATGATGGGAGACAAAAGGGTGGAAGTCAGGGGACAGTTGGCCAGTCACACAGATAGGAACAACACATTACTCTCAGCAGCCATGCACATATCGATTCTTTAGTTGTTCACACATCACACCGCCAAGTTTCCCAGAGACCAGGTGCCATATCACACCTCATGCACCACAACTCATCCCCCACGACACTTACCGCCTGTCCGGGTGCGCCGTACAGGCGTCCGTAGTTGCGTAGCACAGCGTCCACCAGGACATCCAGCTCCGCGGCGGTGAAGGGACGAGACCGGACCTCTTTGACTCCCGACATGGCAAGGTCACGGAGTATGGCACTAGAGCGGCGGTCGGTGGTCAGCTCCGCAGCAGCAGGTGGAGGTGAGGGTCACAGGCAGCAGTCGGTGGTCAGCTCCGCAGCAGCAGGTGGAGGTGATGGTCACAGGCAGCAGTCGGTGGTCAGCTCCGCAGCAGCAGGTGGAGGTGATGGTCACAGGCAGCAGTCGGTGGTCAGCTCCGCAGCAGCAGGTGGAGGTGATGGTCACAGGCAGCAGTCGGTGGTCAGCTCCGCAGCAGCAGGTGGAGGTGATGGTCACAGGCAGCAGTCGGTGGTCATCGTAGAAAGTTTGCTTTTGCACATCACACATATATAGGGCCCAGTGGCCATGTCAGTGGCATACGGCGCCAGCCATTGGTCCGCCGTGAGAGCGTGTTTGGAATTGGGCCAATGATTGGCCCTGGTGTTGCGGTGAACACCATACGGTACTTGCAATTGGCCAACCGTGGCCCATGTCCACACCTCCCATTGGCTGCACTTGCACAGACCGTCACGCTCACACACCGGCAACTGCACGTGCTAGAGACCGGGACGGATGCATCATTTGCAACAAAGTTGTAACAGTGGCGCCACCATGGCGGGGCACGTATTCGGCGGGGGAGGTGGAGGCCAAAACAGCCATAAGCTGATGTCCATGCACATGCCTCTTCATGACCCCCCTTACAGTGACATTGCATCAGCCAGCCTACACCGGCCGGCCCATCTCTACCCACTACCGCCATGCCAGGCCCAGCCCATGACCGCCGTTGCGGCCGTGCCAACTACCGCCGCTTCAGGCCCCCTCCACTACCGCCGTGCCAGACCTAGCCCATGACCGCCGTTGCGGCCGTGCCAACTACCGCCGCTTCAGGCCCCCTCCACTACCGCCGTGCCAGACCTAGCCCATGACCGCCGTTGCGGCCGTGCCAACTACCGCCGCTTCAGGCCCCCTCCACTACCGCCGTGCCCTGGCGGCCCTGGCACGGCGGTCATGGGCTAGGTCTGGCACGGCGGTAGTGGAGGGGCCCTGAAGCGGCGGTAGTTGGCACGGCCGCAACGGCGGTCATGGGCTAGGTCTGGCACGGCGGTAGTGGAGGGGCCCTGAAGCGGCGGTAGTTGGCACGGCCGCAACGGCGGTCATGGGCTGGGCCTGGCACGACGGTAGTGGGTAGAGCTGGGCCGGCCGGTGTAGGCTGGCTGATGCAATGTCACTGTAAGGGGGTCATGAACTGGCATGTGCATGGACATCAGCTTATGGCTGTATTGGCCTCCACCTCCCCCGCCGAATACGTGCCCCGCCATGGTGGCGCCACTCTTACAACTTTGTTGCAAATGATGCATCCGTCCCGGTCTCTAGCACGTGCAGACAATTGGAATGTTGAACGCGGGCCGCGTATGGCCAGACGTCAACAGCGGAAGCAGTGCACCGCCATGGCGGCGTCAATGAGTGCATGTCAGCTGACGATGCACGATGCACTATGTTTAATTGTCTGCAGCTGCATGATGAGGGTTGTGTGCGTGATTGCGTGACTCCACACTTCATGCTCTATCCCATGTTTTCCATACCATGCCCATCGGTGTGCCACTAATGACCGTCACTTTTGGGTCATGTCACATGCCTTGTTGGCAGTGATGTTGAGGTGCAACAGAGTGCATTGGACATGTTGCAACACATCATGTAGCTGGTGGGTGCACATTGCTACGTCAATCCATGTTGTTGTGACAATCAGAGGTGTCACACATAAGCAAATCGTACACTGCCTATTACATGTTGGATAGAGTGCGGTGACATGTGAGTGAGTTGCACAGACATGCGTTGTATGTGAATTGACTTCCATTCCATTTACTCCCACACAGGAGGGCTCAAAATGTCCATCGCCCATATACTGTGCTGGAGGACATGGTGGACGAGGAGGTGATCCGGAAATTCAGGCTTGATCGACGTCGATTGCTGGAGCTTGTGAACAAGTTGTCTCCTCACCTGCAGCCGCGGAGAACTTATCCAGGCTCAATTTCACCCACCCAAAAGGTGATGGCGGCACTCCATTTTTTTGCAACAGGCACATTCCAGTACACTATAGGACATGCCGGGGGAATGTCACAGGCCATGTTCAGCACGGTACTCAAGGATGTACTGACAGCCATGATGCTGTACAAGCATGAGTACATACATTTTCCACAGGCAGCAGAGTTGGCAGCGGTCAAGGCAGACTTTTATGCACTGGGTCGCATTCCACACGTTGTGGGTTCAATTGATGGCACGCATATTGCGATCATCCTGCCACGGGCACGTGAGCAGGTGTTTCGGAATCGGAAGCACTTCCACTCCCTTAACGTGCAGGTGGTGTGCCAGGCCGACAACATTATCTCACATGTGTGTGCAAGATTTCCTGGCTCTGCACATGATGCTCACATCATGCGGAGCAGCATAGTCCCACGACTGATGGCAAATCTGCGTCCGGCACAAGCCTGGCTTGTTGGTGAGTATGCTGTGGTGACTGGAGTGATATCTGGGTGGCTTGGTGTGGCCACATGTTCAGGTACTGATGTCTCTCTCTCTCTCTAATTCCCACATACACAGGCGACTCGGCTTACCCAAACAGGCCTTGGCTTCTGAGTCCAATTCGCAATCCCACCACAGCAGGAGAAATGCGATACAACGATGCCCATGGTAGGACACGTCGAGTGGTGGAACGAACATTTGGCCTGCTTAAGTCTAGGTTTCGGTGCCTAGATAAGACTGGAGGGGCCCTGCCTTACGCACCTGGCAAAGTATGCATGATTGTGATGGCCTGCTGCATGCTCCACAACCTGGCTGTGCGAAATAACATTGCACTGATCTTGGACCCAGATGAACAGCAAGTTCCTCGCCCTCCTGACCCACCCATGTCGACAGATGAGGATAGTGGTGAGGAGGAAGGTGTGGACCAGAGGCGCCAGCTCATTGAACGCTACTTCCCTTGACTGTGAGTGTGCCCCTCTTGTGCTGCTTGTGTATGCCCTGTGTAGGTTTGCTGCTCTGGTGTCATTGTGTTGGGGATCATCTATGTGTTTTGTTATGTGATGTATGCATGTGTGTGTGTGTCTTCATTTATGAGTACATGCACTTCTCCATGATGTGTGTAGTGTCAGCCATTCGTGTAGTGATGTGTGTGGTTTGTTGTAAGTTGCACTGCAGTGAGTTGGGATGAGTGTGATGCTGTTTACTAACGTCTGTTTGCGGGTTCTATGTTTCCCTAGGTCACTCCGTTGCGGCATGATTCTGTACCTGTTGGATCCCTGAACCTGGTTACGTCTGTTTCTGATGCAATCATGTGAATAAACATGGAGGCAACACATCATTGAGTGAGTAAGTGGTATTTATTTACAGATTGTGCATAGGTGTAGGTGCATATTTACAAAGGAGTGAAGGGGTGGGGGAGTGAGAGTCCAAGGTAATGGAAGATGAGATGGGCGTGCAGACACCACATAGGGTGGTGTGTGCCTACTGCAGCAGGCCTGTGGCAGGTGGGACCGGATACTTTCCAGGTTGGATCGGAGGCTCAGGTACTCCAATGAGTCACTGTCGGCTCCTCTTGGAGCGTGTGCCATGTGCTCCAACACTGCTCTCGCCCACTTCCTGCCTCGGACAGCCCCTCCGTCTTTGTGCCGGGACGGGGTCAGCTAGGGGCGCAGGCTGATCCGGTACCACATCCGCCGCCAGGGGCGCAGTCGGCGGTGGCGGTGTTGTGGCCGGTGCCGTTGTTTGAGGGGGCGGGGGGTGGTGTTGGCGGATGCCCTGGCGCTGAAAATGTCGACCAGTTGGCCAAGCCGCCTCTCGATGGCCCCCAACATGGCGGTGTTGTCCACAAAGTCCTGGTGGGCCCGGTCTGCATGTTCCTGGCTACGTGCATAGCCCGCCTCCACCTGGACTAGTGCTTCATGGCACTGTTGCACAGCATTCAGTGTTGTGTCATCAGCCCTTCTTTCCGCCCTGCTCCTGCCTGCAGGATCTGCCCTTGCAGTGGTGGGTTGCCTGACTGTCTCCCTGCGTGGCTGGGATGGCGCTGCCCCAGCGTTGGCGGCGGGGTTGGGCAGGGCGGCAGGGGCAGAAGTGGTGGTAGTAGTGGTGGTGGTGGAGGTGGTGCTGGAGGCAGCTGTGCAGGCCCGAGTCGCCGGTGTTGTTGTGATGCCAGTGCCCGTTGTCGTTGTAGTTGCAGGTGTGACCTGCGTGGCAGAGGTCCCTGGCTGGCTGCTTGATCCGGCACCATCCTCTGCCCCGGAGGTGGCTGCACAATCGTCCCATGAGTGCTCGGAGTTTGGGGATGCTGGAGGCCTGGTGTCAATGGCGGCAGTCAGATTAGGATCCCCTGCAAAAGAATAATGTGATGATGAGTAATGTTGCCTATACGTGTACATGTATTTATGGTTGACATTCAGTCGGCATTGGCACACACCCCACCCACCACCACCACCCTCTCTATGGACATGGGGGCCTGTTGGAAGTCGGACTAGTGACCCCTCACACACCCCACCCACCACCACCACCCTCTCTATGGACATGGGGGCCTGTTGGAAGTTGTAGTTCCGACCCCTCACACACCCCACACACCACCACCACCCTCTCTATGGACATGGGGGCCTGTTGGAAGTTGTAGTTCCGACCCCTCACACACCCCACACACCACCACCACCCTCTCTATGGACATGGGGGCCTGTTGGAAGTTGTAGTTCCGACCCCTCACACACCCCACACACCACCACCACCCTCTCTATGGACATGGGGGCCTGTTGGAAGTCGGACTAGTGACCCCTCACACACCCCACACACCACCACCACCCTCTCTATGGACATGGGGGCCTGTTGGAAGTCGGACTAGTGACCCCTCACACACCCTACCCACCACCACCACCCTCTCTATGGACATGGGGGCCTGTTGGAAGTTGTAGTTCCGACCCCTCACACACCCCGCACACCACCACCACCCTCTCTATGGACATGGGGGCCTGTTGGAAGTTGTAGTTCCGACCCCTCACACACCCCACACACCACCACCACCCTCTCTATGGACATGGGGGCCTGTTGGAAGTTGTAGTTCCGACCCCTCACACACCCCACACACCACCACCACCCTCTCTATGGACATGGGGGCCTGTTGGAAGTCGGACTAGTGACCCCTCACACACCCCACCCACCACCACCACCCTCTCTATGGACATGGGGGCCTGTTGGAAGTTGTAGTTCCGACCCCTCACACACCCCACACATCACCACCACCCTCTCTATGGACATGGGGGCCTGTTGGAAGTTGTAGTTCCGACCCCTCACACACCCCACACACCACCACCACCCTCTCTATGGACATGGGGGCCTGTTGGAAGTCGGACTAGTGACCCCTCACACACCCCACCCACCACCACCTCCCTCTCTATGGACATGGGGGCCTGTAGGAGTGCTTTAGAGGTTGGTGAGTATGTGGACTGCATGCAAGGCTGGGGTATGTGGGATGTGTCTTCAGAGTTGTGTGGCCCACACCGTGTTGTTGTGTTTGTGGTGGTTGGTTGGTACTTACCAGCCTCTTCTCCATCAGGAAGTCCATCGAGGGTGTCAGGGTGCAGGATTGTCAGCACCCTCTCCTCCCACTCGGTGTATGGTAGGGGCTCCGGGGGGTTCCACCGCCGGTGTGGTTGGCCCGGAGGAAGTTCCTGGCTCTAATAGACTTCACCCGGGTCTTCAGGTCGTGCCACCGCCTCTGGATGTCAGCCTTTGTTCTCAGAACGCTCCCGGAGGCATTGACCCTGGTCACGATACGGTCCCACAGGCTGTTCTTCCGAGCTATGCTCGTCTGCTGCACGAGGGACCCGAAGATGTGGGGTTCCACACGAAGGATCTCTTCCACCATTACCCTGAGCTCGGTGTCGGAGAATTTAGGATTCTTTTTGGGTGCCATGGTGCTCGGGGGGTGTGTTTGTGTGGAGTGCGGAGGTGCTGGTGTGTGCTGTTTGGGTGTGGTGTGGTGGGTGTTTGTGTGCAGGGTGTGTTTGGGTGTGGGTTATGTGTCTGAATGGTTGGGCAGGGCGGCAGGGGCAGAAGTGGTGGTAGTAGTGGTGGTGGTGGAGGTGGTGCTGGAGGCAGCTGTGCAGGCCCGAGTCGCCGGTGTTGTTGTGATGCCAGTGCCCGTTGTCGTTGTAGTTGCAGGTGTGACCTGCGTGGCAGAGGTCCCTGGCTGGCTGCTTGATCCGGCACCATCCTCTGCCCCGGAGGTGGCTGCACAATCGTCCCATGAGTGCTCGGAGTTTGGGGATGCTGGAGGCCTGGTGTCAATGGCGGCAGTCAGATTAGGATCCCCTGCAAAAGAATAATGTGATGATGAGTAATGTTGCCTATACGTGTACATGTATTTATGGTTGACATTCAGTCGGCATTGGCACACACCCCACCCACCACCACCACCCTCTCTATGGACATGGGGGCCTGTTGGAAGTCGGACTAGTGACCCCTCACACACCCCACCCACCACCACCACCCTCTCTATGGACATGGGGGCCTGTTGGAAGTTGTAGTTCCGACCCCTCACACACCCCACACACCACCACCACCCTCTCTATGGACATGGGGGCCTGTTGGAAGTTGTAGTTCCGACCCCTCACACACCCCACACACCACCACCACCCTCTCTATGGACATGGGGGCCTGTTGGAAGTTGTAGTTCCGACCCCTCACACACCCCACACACCACCACCACCCTCTCTATGGACATGGGGGCCTGTTGGAAGTCGGACTAGTGACCCCTCACACACCCCACACACCACCACCACCCTCTCTATGGACATGGGGGCCTGTTGGAAGTCGGACTAGTGACCCCTCACACACCCCACCCACCACCACCTCCCTCTCTATGGACATGGGGGCCTGTAGGAGTGCTTTAGAGGTTGGTGAGTATGTGGACTGCATGCAAGGCTGGGGTATGTGGGATGTGTCTTCAGAGTTGTGTGGCCCACACCGTGTTGTTGTGTTTGTGGTGGTTGGTTGGTACTTACCAGCCTCTTCTCCATCAGGAAGTCCATCGAGGGTGTCAGGGTGCAGGATTGTCAGCACCCTCTCCTCCCACTCGGTGTATGGTAGGGGCTCCGGGGGGTTCCACCGCCGGTGTGGTTGGCCCGGAGGAAGTTCCTGGCTCTAATAGACTTCACCCGGGTCTTCAGGTCGTGCCACCGCCTCTGGATGTCAGCCTTTGTTCTCAGAACGCTCCCGGAGGCATTGACCCTGGTCACGATACGGTCCCACAGGCTGTTCTTCCGAGCTATGCTCGTCTGCTGCACGAGGGACCCGAAGATGTGGGGTTCCACACGAAGGATCTCTTCCACCATTACCCTGAGCTCGGTGTCGGAGAATTTAGGATTCTTTTTGGGTGCCATGGTGCTCGGGGGGTGTGTTTGTGTGGAGTGCGGAGGTGCTGGTGTGTGCTGTTTGGGTGTGGTGTGGTGGGTGTTTGTGTGCAGGGTGTGTTTGGGTGTGGGTTATGTGTCTGAATCAAATAGTTTGCTGTTAGTCAAGTCAAGTATTGTCTCCTGCTGTCAGCTATGCTGGGATGCAGAGGATTTCGGGAGTGGGTGGGAGTCAATTTATAGTCTGTGTGTTGGCCCTGTGTGAATGTTGATTGGCAGTCAGGTGATAGGTGGGTGTGTTGTCAGGTGTGGTCTATGCAGTTCTTGGGGGTGGGTAATTGTGTCTTGTGTTTGGTTTAGATGTGTCAGGTGGGTTGTCGTCCATTTTGCTGTGTTTGGTGATGGATTCTGTCGGTATGTATGCCATTGGATTGACTGTAGGGATGTTGGACTTCCGCTGTGGTGCCCCGTTTCTCATTGCATTGCTACCGCCGCGGACGTGGATCGCGGTGGCTACCGGGGTACTTGCGGAGTTATCCTAATTGCGGACACGGAAAGTACGCAGGTATCGCGGGGGAGGTTGTTGTTCTCCTGGTCATGTGCGTACGCGGCGGTCGGTGTTTTGTAGGTTCCGTCCGCATGCCGCGGAATCAGGTGTACTTCGACCGCCGTGGACGGGGATTGTTGTGCTCCGTCCGCCGCGGTCGGCGTTTCGGTCACATTTGATCCTAATCGCTAATGCGGTTTTTCCGCGGCCAGGTCCGGAGTATCTTGACACCTTCCATGGCGGACGGAGCACGTTTCCGTCCGCCATCCTAATCGGCCCCCTAGTGAGAGCCAGACAAGTCATCCCAGCCTGGATTTCCCTGGGTGTCTACTTGTCAAAAATATATAGGTTTGCTAGGTTTCCCTAGGTGCCGGCAGAGCTAGAGTTGAAAATCTACAGCTAGGCACTTTGCAAAAAAAGGATCAGTTTTCACTGTGAAAATGTGCTGTGTCAACATTCCGTGTTGGGCCATTTCCTTTCACAGGCACTAGGCCTACCCGCACAAGTGAGGTACCATTTTTCTCTGAAGACTTTGAGGAATGCAGGGTAGGTGGAATGTTGTTGATCCACGTAGATTCCAGAACTTTCCACCACAGAAATATGAGGATAATGTGTTTTGTTTGACAAATTTGGAGATTTGCAAGGGATTCTGGGTAACAGAACGTGGTGAGAGCCAGACAAGTCACCCCATCCTGGATTCTCCTGGGTGTCTAGTTTTTACAAATGTATAGGTTTGCTAGGTTTTCCTAGGTGCCAGCAGAGCTAGGGTTCAAAATCTACAGCTAGGCACTTTCCAAAAAAAGGATCAGTTTTCATTGTAGAAATAATGTGTGTCCACGTTGTGTTTTGAGCCGTTTCCTGTCGTGGGCACTAGGCCTACGCACACAAGTGAGGTATCATTTTTATCAGGAAACTTAGGGTAATACAGAATTGTTAAGCAACTGTTATTACCTATTGATTTTTGATGCATTTATGTCTTCCAAATGAAAGACAATGTGTAAAAAAGAAGTACCTTTGAAAAATGTCCTATAATTCTCATGCTTATATGGGTACTCACAATTTTGGATATGTGCAAATATCTACTGTTTCTAAGCTCTATATTTTGCTCCAGTTTCAGAAATACATCAATTTCTGTCATACTGATTTTTCCAAGTCTATATTGTCCCAAAATAATTGCTATTTAACCGGTACATAATAAAAACAATTGCAAGACGCTTCTCAGTTATTGGCTCTGGGTTCGTCGGGTTCTTGGTGAACATGCAAGTCCTATATATCTCCACAACTAGAAAGGAACAGTGGATGTAAGGGTATATTGCTTTCAAACAGCTGTCATAATTAGAAGAAGTTACAGGTGAAAATGTTGGCACAAATGGCTGTTTTTTCAACTAATTTTCAATTTTTTCTATAATCAACTGTTAGTTTCTATAAAGGAACCTTGAAGGATCTACACAAATGACCCCTTGCTGAATTCAAAATTGTGTCTATTTTTCTAAAATGTTTAGTTTACCAGGATCCATTATTGCTTTCATACCCATTTCTACCATTAACTGAAAGAAGGATGAAAGCACAGAAAATAGCAAAAATAGTCTATGTTGCAGTAAAATGCCAAAACTGTGTAAAAAAAGTTGGTTTTCTGACAAAAGTCTGTCAGTCCCTAAAAGCTGGGAAAATTGTGATCAGACCTAGCTATATGCAAATCAGTCTTGACCCTGTGCCTCATGGGAACAGTCCAGCCCGAACTGCCAAGTCAGGTCTTCCCTGAACCGTAAACAAGCATCCCGGGACCAGCTTCTGGGTGACACCCTTAATAAGCCAGGCTAGCTTGAATCCAGTGGCAAAGTGAGCAAGGGACCCAGGACTGGGCATACCCTGTCAACGTGGGGAGAACAATGCAAACACAAGATGATGGATGGAGCGCTGAAACTTTTCAGACACTCACCCCCAGTCACAGATCTGGGTTCAATCCATCATTGTTCTTAAGCTCACTTTGCCACCTCAGTTCAGACACAGCTATATGCAAATCAGCCTTGACCTGTGCCTCCTGGGAACAGTCCAGCCCGACCTGCCAAGCCAGGTCTTCCCTGAACTGGAAATAAACATCCTGGGACTGGTTTCTGGGCAACAACCTTCAACAACCAGGCTAGCTTGAATCCAGTGGCAAAGTGAGGAAGGAACCCACGTCTGGGCATACCCTGCCAACTTGGGGCGAACAAGGCAAACACAAGGAGATGATGGACGGAGTGATGAAGCTTTTCAGACACTCACCCCCAGTCACAGATCTGCGTTGAATCCATCATCGCTCTTTAGCTCTCTTTGCCACCTCAGTTCAGACCCTGCTATATGAAAATCAGTCTTGACCATGTGCCTTCAGGCAGCAGTCCAACCTGAACTGCAAGCCAGGTCTACCCTAAACCAGAAACACGCATCCTGGGACTGGTTTCTGGGTAACACCCTTCATCAGCCAGGCTAGCTTGCATCCAGTGGCAAAGTGAGCAGGGGACCTACATCTGGGCATACCCTGCAAACTTGGGGTGAACAAAGCAAACACAAGGAGATGATGGACGGAGCGCTGAAACTTTTCAGACACTCACCCCCAGTCACAGATCTGTGTTGAATCTATCAACGTTCTTTAGCTCACTTTGCCACCTCAGTTCAGACCCAGCTATTTGCAAATCAGTGTTGACCCTGTGCCTCTTGGGAACAGTCCAGCCCGAACTGCCAAGCCAGGTCTTCCCTGAACTGGAAACGAGCATCCTGGGACTGATTTCTGCGTAATACACTTCATCAGCCAGGCTAGCTTGAATCCAGTGGCAAAGTGAGCAAGGGACCCAAGTGTGGGCATACCCTGCAGCCATGTATCCTATCACACATGTCATCCCTATACTATACCCCTATGGTCGATACTACAACACTAACTGACGTGTTCATCACAGATGGCAAGTCAGACACCTACCACATACAAAAACACCACTGCACCGCAAAAGGCAACATAATACACAGCTATTGAGAAACCACAGTCAATATTGCGGTGGGGGAATTCTTGTAGCAATGTAGAAGCAAGGGGGGTGGTGGACGTCAAACACTCCCACCATTGTCCACCCCATGGGGGGGGCAGATGCCTAACACTACAGGCATTGGCTACCCCATAGGATGGGTCAATACCCATTACTCTCACCATTGTCTGCCACATAGGGGGGTGGATGCCTAACACTACCAGCGTTGTCCACCCCATAAGGGGGTGGATGCCCATCACTACCACCATTGTCTACCCAATAGGGGGGTGGATGCCTAACACTACCAGCATTGGCTACCCCATAGGGGTGTGGATGCCTAACACTACCAGCGTTGTCCACCCCATAAGGGGGTGGATGTCCATCACTACCCCCATTGTCTACCCCATAGGGGGGTGGATGCCTAACACTATCAGTGTTGTCCACCCCATAGGGGGTGGATGCCCATCACTCCCACCATTGTCCACCCCATAGGGGGTTGATTCCTAACACTCCCGCTATTGTCTACCCTATAGGGGGGTGGATGCCTAACACTACCAGCATTGTCTACTCCATAGGGGGGTGGAGGCCTAACAATACCTAACACTACCAGCATTGTCCACCCCATAGGGGGTGGATGCCTAACACTCCCACCATTGTCTACTCCATAGGGGGGTGGATGCCTAACAATACCTAACACTACCAGCATTGTCCACCCCATAGGGGGTGGATGCCTAACACTCCCAGTGTTGTCCACACCATAGGGGATGGATGCCTAACACTCCCAGTGTTTTCTACCCGATAGGGGGGTGGAAGCCCATTAAGCATGGGCGAATTTTGAAAATTCGCAATCCGCGAATTTGCGGATTTGCGAATTCGTGATCCGCAAAATTCGCGAATTTGTGCGAATTTTTGGTTTTTTTGCGTGTTCGCGGGCTTTTTTGCGTGTTCGCGGGTTTTTTGCATGTTCGCGGGGATTTTTGCGTCTTCGCGAGCCGCTTGCATAGCGAAGTTACCCATGCAGTCGTTTATGGGAGACGGAGAGAGAGATAGATAGATAGATAGATAGATAGATAGATAGATAGATAGATAGATAGATAGATAGATAGATAGAAAGAGAGAGAAAGAGAGGGAAAGAGAGAGGGAGAGAGAGAACAAGAGAAAGAAAGAGAGACGGATCTCTGAAGGGCCAGATTCCTGAGTTGCCCCTACAAAACATACAGCTTTTTATTTTTAGCAAAATACATATGAAAATTGTGCTGCAAAGGTCTCTTTTAGTTTAACCCCTCCTAATAACTAAAAATGGGTGTATTTGCCATCCTCTCCCTTCTTCCTGTTTTTTATATCTGTATGTGCTTCCTGATGAGGTTTAATTCCTTGGACAGGTGCCTCGTTGCCTACTTGTAACTATTCTCTGACCCTGCTTCAAGGGTCAGAGCAGGGTCAGAGAATAGTTGCAAGTAGGCAACGAGGCGCCAGGAAGCAATTAGCAGCAGGTGTCCAAGTTGAAGTTAATTTGTTTGTAACCCTTTTGTAAAAGATTACAAAGAAATTAGGTGCAACTTTTGCACTTGCTGCTGTAACCCTTGCTTGGCTGAAAATTCGTCCCCGCTGATTCACGGATTTTACCGCGATTTCGCGAGATTCTCGGATCGACAAATCGCAGAAAATCCGCAAATTCGCCCGTGAAACGGATTTTACGCCCACCCTTAAAGCCCACCACTACCACCATTGGCATGCCATATTGGGGTTTCAGGTGCAAACCCACAGCAATGTTTACCCAGAGGAGCATATTCTCAAAGAGTTATCGCCGAATTGAAGGCACTTTATCGAAGCAAAAAGTCGCAATAAATTCATCACCCCATTTACAAGCTGGTGATAACAGCCCATAGCACCAGTTTACCCACGATAGCAGCCGCAAAAACAACCCCACAGCAACTATCGCTGATGAGATGTAGAGTAGGCGTTTCCGTGCAAAAAGCAGCAACAACACCACTCCGCAACATTCTCAACGACCAGCCAGATCGGCGAAAAGATCACGGAACCTGCGAAAAAGTGCGTTAGCAGCAGGAAACTAACATCTGCTCTGACCTGGTGAAAAGTCGAACGACAGCATGCACCACAAAAGGGAGGTCAGCCTAGAACCACACCTGAAGATCAACAGATGCCATGGACCCTCTGAACATGCAGGCCGGCCACCAAAGAGGGCCACAAAACCCACCGCCACCACCCCCAGGACCCCCACCACCCTCCTGGACCACCACTGCCGCCCGGAACCAACACTGAGGAAGCGCAGACAATGACAGCGACCCTCAGAAAATGCACAAACCTCACAGACCCAACACCACAGAATGTCATTGCCCACTACATGCTCAAAGGGACAACCCTCCTCCGCATTCCTGCCCACCATTGTCCACAGGCTGACGGTACCAACACAGAGGACAACCAACATCTCACCTCATACCAAGCCACTGGCTATTCTGCACTTGTTGGTGTCTGGTACCCTCCAACCAACAACCACCTGAGATGGAGGAGTCACACAGCCAGGACAATCCAAGTCCCCCACAACATTCATAGATGACACCATTAGCTTGGTACTTGGGATCTATACTTCCCACACACTGCGCAGGAACAGCCAGAGAGCAAGCAAGGAGTCTTGCTGGCTTCCCACACATGTCAGGGGGCAATTGACGGCACACATATCCCACTAGTGGCCCCTAGCAACACTGCACACAATAAGCGCAACAGAAAGTGCACGTATACCACCAATGTCCAGGCAATATTGAACCACCAGGGAATCTTCACCAACGTGTTCGCCAACCCCCCAGGCAGTGTGCATGAGTCCTACACCTTCTGACAGCCCATCATTAACCTGCGCTACCAGGATGGCACTCACTGAAATGCACTGCTCGTTGGCCAAAATCAAATGAACACACCACACACCTCAACTCCACAATCATGCAACTCACAACACAGGAAATGCACAATCACAAGCTCACACACAACATGACCACCCACCCGAAACGACAAAGCAACTTACTGTGGGAACCTGGGCCAGCCATGTACATTAGCCATCAATGGCATGGCACCTCAGCCACACAAAAGCAGGATGTGGGAAGAGGTGGGGACCAGACATGTGTGATGGAGGCAAGTGACCGATGAATATGAATGTACACAATGCCAAGTATGGCGTGGATGTGATGGCCAGTCTGCAGTATGCAGACCACATACATTTCCATGTCGACATACCCCGCTGGTGTTTGTAATGTAGTGGACAGTGGACGCAACCATGTCACCCCAGCCAGCGGGGAAGATCGCGGGAATGTAGCTTGTTACGTTCCCCCCCTGTAAGCTTGAGCGGAGTGGGCTGGTCCGGCGTACGCCAGGTTAGCGTAGGGATGTGAATAAAAGGCACGTAACTCTGGTGTGGTCCTCTTCTGGAATGCCAAGCGTCTCTGCCAGGGCGATATATAAGTATACCTCTCCGGTATACTTATATACCGCCCGCCCGGACCCCAGGGTCCTTTCCTTTCAAACCTTGCTCCTACAATTGCAAACCTGGTGCTCAGCTCTGCTAACTACACAATCTTGGGCGATATCAACATCCACCTGGATGATCTGACCGACCCCTCTGCCAGAGAACTTATATCAAGCTTACAAGCCCTGGATCTACATCAACTTGTCCTCGGGCCCACACATCAAAAAGGGCATCTCCTAGACCCCATTTTCAGTAACTGTCCCAACCTTCTTACCAAAAACCCCTCCCCACTGCCCTGGTCTGACTATTTTCTCATCCCATTCACCTGGACCCCCCCCATCTCCCTCCTTCAAAACCCCGACGACTCTGCTATCAAGGCACTGGCAAAAAATCCCCCTACCCGAATGGCAAACTTCCTTACAATGTACAAAACCCCCTAACTCATCGAACCCTATCCAGGGGAACGACAACTACAATAGGTGGATCACCAACTCTTTAAATCTGGTACTCCCTATGAAAAGTCTTCGTCCCAAGCGGGGGCAACCCAACAGCCCCATGGTACACAGACCATCTAGGGAAGGCCACTCGCGCCTGTAAGCAGATGGAAAGAAAATGGCGCCTTGACTACTGCCCAGTAGATAAAGTCAGTTACAGAGCAGCTATTAAAAATTATAAAGCAGACATCCCACAAGCTCAGGCCTCATTCTACGAACAAAAAATAGACAATGCTGCGAATAAACCCAAGGAGATTTTGTAGTGTAGTTCCTAGTTTCCCACTAGGCCCTGCGCATTGGAATAACATAAACAGTAGTATCGACGTGGAACTGCAGATATTCCAGGCCTCCACTGACTATGCTAAACTTAATTGGGTTGTGTTACCAACTAGCTCAGAGGTCACTGGAAACTTTCTTCTCTGCATAGGAAGTGATCAGCTTCCTTGGCACAGACAAGAAGGGATTCAGTTTTCCAACAACCGTGCAACATGACAACTTTGCTCCTCAGATCAAGAGTCGATCTCTAGGGTCGTGTGAAACAATAGACATAGATTTCACTCAGTCAGTCTGGTGCAGTTTACTTTCACAGTATGTAGAGAATAGAGAGACGGGCGTTTGTCAATAAAGGTTAACATTTATTGAACAGTCTTTCTTCTCGTACAAGAGAAATGTATTGCCACAATTGCAATAATTGTTATTATAAAAAGTACGTACAGTAAGATAAGTATTGCGAAATAGAACTGTAAAAGCATTGATATGGTTTCTTAGCCATACAATGGTTTAAAAGTAATAAAACATATATACAGTCATATATACATTAGGCTAACATACTCAACTGGTGCTTCTAACTAAGCCTACCCCAGTGTGCCTGACCTAAGCCTAACACGTGAAAGGGGAGTAAGTAAGTAGCTTAAGTTAAGTTGGTTTTGCCAAGGTTTGTTTCAAGAATTCTCGTCTAAGGGTTTAGTCAACACCATACCTCTGAATAGAATGATGGAGGATTGGTATCTCCTTCAGGGGTCTCTCTCGATATCCCAGTCACCCGCGAGGGTAAACCGGAAGCGCCGGGACTGGATTTCTCTGCACGAGAAAGGCAGCGGCTCTCTTCAGCGCGTCGAGGAAGGAGGGGGGACAGCGTCCGCGGGCAGCTGGATTCGGCTGGATGTCTTCGCAGAGGACGGCTGTTTCAGCTCCTTAAGCGTACTGCACCATAGTTCGCGCTGTAGCGGCGATAATGGTAATCAGCAGCTTCACCACCACAGGATAGCAGGCTGCATCGACAGAGTGCTAGATTTACCAACACAGGGTCATGCAGGCAGCTGGCATCAGCAACAGTAGCTTGCAGCTCACAGCTCACATTGCTTAAGGCAACGTTGGTAATATTTATACCTGACAGGTGCCGGGTTTGACGCAAGTTTGCTGGACATAAGACGTCAATTAAAGATGTCACTAGGAAGTGACAGTTATCAGTTGCTCATTAGAGTTCCATTACTAATCAAAACATAGCAAGCGGGGATTTCCCGGTTTGCTAAGTTTTTATCTTGTTGAAGAACTCGGAGTGTTATCTAGGAATATCAGATAGTGACTGCTGCACTGTCATTGCACTAATTGGTCGCAAAGGAAGTAGCAGAGAGTCATGCTGGAATGTGGCTCTGTTCGTGTGAGGCCAGAGATTACTTTTCAGAAAATCGTACTTGAACGGTTATGCCAATATAGGGAATAAAGGGATTTATAGCCGAACAGGGGCATAAGGTCACAGTATCGATCAGGAACCTAGATAAGCACGCAACACCCACTCCACGTTTGCATGTCCATCAAAATCACTAAAACTAAGCAATAAGATGCATGTGTAACATTGCCCACCCCAAAATACATAAATGCATTCGAAATAGGCGTACTTGTAATACATGGAATTTAGGTACTGTACGTTTTTTAAAAGCATAGTAATCATTCAAAAAGTATTGCATATGAGATCAATGAACGATTATGCAAAAAGAATTACACATGAAGTATCTCTGACAGAAGAAATGCGAGATAAATCATCACATAAAAATGCATTGTAATAACATGTGTGCTAGAGGCTGGTGTTATGTTGTTATGTCTCTAGATGTGTTTAGAAATAGAAGTGTGAAGCTTCTGTTCTCTAAGAATAGTTTTTACGTTAAGCAAAGAATTGTTCGTGCCAAAAAGGGTGAATTATTAAAAATGTCCAATTTAAAAAAAAAATTTTAATGCTTGAACGGGGAAACATAGAGTTCCAAAGCTCATTGCAGTCTTTGTTGATCAAAACTTGAAGGCCGAATTCAGAGTTCATGAGAACACTGTGTGTCGGAAAGCTTCTTAAAAGTTATTGTTTCTCTATGGGTGAGAACATCGTATCAGACAGGCTCGCAAAGAATTGGTCTACAAATTCAGGTGATAGTTCAACCAAATTAGAAAGCGCTGTAACTTGGCAGGTGTGAGAATGATTGCTGTCATCGAAGGCAGGACCAGCAATGCTCACAGAATGTTGTACCTGGATGATGTTGCTTTTGTCACTCGCTCCACTGTTACCACTTTGCTGTAGCACAGGAGTCTCCACGAATGCCGTCATCAGGATTGGTAGCCGCTGGGGACAACACAATGCGTGAGCCGTTATTGGACTGAGCAAAGTATCGACGTCCATTGGTACTGCTGATGGAAGTGAAAGACAGATGTCCAACACGCATTCCTCGCCGCAAAGCATACACCGTAGCACAGGTAAAATGCAATTTTGCCATATCGGTCTGAATGAAAGGAACCAGGTCATGTTTAGATCTCTCAGCCTGGCCAATCCGAGGATGTTAGTTATCCTGTCCCTGTAGCGCATTGCTAGGATTGTCTCTTCCATTCCCATGGGAGCTATGTGTGAGCCGAGGCTTGCCATAACGTAGCAGGAGGGTCAAAAATAGAATCCCTGCGACGAGTCCCAAAAGTCCTTGCGACTAGAAGATCATACGTCTCTTTAGATGACGTTATAGGCACTGTTGTCTGTAAAAGTACAGATTTCATTTTGCTTAATGTATCAATTCGTATAGAATAGAGATTCAGACGAGGCCAGAGGGGAGTCACTATGTCTGGAGGCCCGCTCGGGAACAATGCTTGCATACAACATTTGACCATGGACGTAACTTGTACTAGATAACTTTTCCCTGGCGTCAGGCCACAACATCTGTGATCCGTTCTAAGAATGTAACTCCCGTTTGCGAGTTGCATAAAGAAGGGCTCTATCTGAGTTGCAGGTGTGACTAGCTGGTGGCATGAAAGGTTGTTTGAATTTCCATCACATGCTCCGTGTAAATTAATACCCTGACACAAAAGTATACCGCTTAGTGAGTGTTTACAGTTGTCACCACTAAGAAATACATTTTTGTCACTGTCACTATAGCAAGAATGAGTGTATGGTAATTTCCATTCGGATTTTACATATCCCTTACCCAATTGTTCATATTGGCCAGCAGGTATGTATTCAAGGCATTTATGAAATCGGAAAGTTGTTATCGGAATTGTGATAATTCCGTGTATTATCCATTCAATGACAGGACTCTCTGACATTGTCAATGATAATCTCTCGAGTTTTTCGATGCCCAGGATTGTATAGTCTGCTCCTTTCTGTGCCAAACTGATCTGTTTATCAGTAAGGTTAAAACTGGAAAATAATGACGTTGTGTTGATTAAACGCCAAGGCACATAGCCTGAACGAAGATTTTGCAGCGTCCAGCCTAATTCTATAATAGAGCGTAATTGAGACTGGCCATGTTGTAACATTAGCAAATCTCTGTCTATCACATCAAAGGCAGAGGATACAATATTGTCCAACGAATATATTCTGGAAGACAGAGTCATTAACCCATTGTCTACCACAGAAAGTGATTTCTCCAAATTAATACGATCAATTTCTCGTATTTTTTCAGCAGTTTCAATTTGCTTTACTTTCCAAGCCTCGTTGTAAGTAGCATAGGTACTGGTCGCTATGAAACGCTTTTGACGCTGTTTGCGTGGTCCAAGAATGAAATCGCGCAAATCAGCACCCTCTTTTAGTAAAGACAAGTGTTGCTTAATTTCAGCCAGTGTGGACGAGGTTAGCCATTCAAGGCAGAGCTTCCCTACACTGTATGTTGTTATAATCCCTGGACGTTGTCTCTGGGAATATCTTGAGTCTAATCTGGTCATTTTTAAACCCTGTGTTTTGTTCAGGAATCTATCTTGACAGCTATTTGTGTCTGTAGGCCAGATTAACCACTTTTTCCAATCAGGATGTGTTCTGTTAAAATGTAAAATTTGTGACACGTCTAACTCAATATCTGTGGTTGCATTCTCAGGTATTGGCTTTGGTATAGACTGTGTTTTAAGGTCTTTGTTCTTAGCTAGGCCAAGACAAGATGTTTGGTGTATTCTGTCATTTAAAAATAACATTTGTTCTGGTATCATGCAGGTTCTAAATAGTGCTTCTATGCCTTGTACCTGCCAATCTTTTGTACCCCAAATTGTTTTCGTTTCAATATTATTTTTCCAATAATCAAAACCAAATGTCATCATTTTGTCATAAAATGCTTCTGAATATATCAATTTAGAATTTGTCAACATTGTTTTCATTCCTGTTTTATCTAACAGTTTATAATAAAACGTTTCTGCATCACTGGTGTTAAACCCTGAGAAGTATTTGAATTTCTCAAAAAATGCTTTAGAACTGCTTTTAGGTGGTGTAGAACAATGTTCCCATTGATTATACATAAAAACATTTCTAGGCTGTGCAGATTTATGCAGGTAATGATCCCCATAGTGGGTATAACAGAATAACTGCTCATAACTAGATGAACCTTGTAAATAATCATGATCTGTGAATCTAGCTGACATTACTAAATCAGACATCATGTCATTAATACTGTTAAAGTCCCAATCATCAGAGAATGTACTTGGTGTCACAAAGTCACTTAAGGAAACCTTTAGTTGATGAGGATACTTCAGGATTTCGACCGGACCATAGATCTCATAGTCTGTTTTCTCCCATACTACCCCACCAGGTATTGGAATTGCTGTGACATTTACTGTTGACAGTTCTCTTTTCTTTACGTGGGATGATCTGTGTGGTTTCAGGACTAGGTTGATGTTCTGACTTGCTGTGTCCATTCAATTGTAATGAACTTCCCTAAAATTAAAACTAAAATTAGGCATAGTAGGAGTATGAATACCCCTGAGATGATCCAATGCTCAATCAACGGTGAATCCAGATATAGTTCTTTGATTTGTTGAAGGAGTCCTGTTGTATTTTCTTTAGAATACTTTTTTGTTTCTGGCATCACTTCGGGATCGTTTTGATCTTCAGAGAAGTTGTCGAAGTTGATGAAATAACCAGAGGCAGTTCTGTCAATTGATGGGATTGTTCTTTCAATCTGTCTCTCAGTAGCACTTTCTGATGCCACATCATTGTAGACTGGTGTTGTTTCTTGACGAACTGTTTCAATCTGTGTTTCAAGAGGCACGAGTTCCATGGCATTATTGCATAGTCCTTCATTGTGCACTGCAAGCTGATCGAATGTGATTAGTCTTTCAGTTTGAACCTCTTGGATTTTTGCAAGTTTGGGTATTCTGTTGTTTCTTGGGAGTCCACTGGGCCTACTGTTGATTATAGGCCACATGCTTGTGGTTTTACCAGATCGATAGACACAACTCTGTTCTCCTTTTTACCAGCAAGGGGCGGTAGCACAACTGATCTTGTTCCGGTGACTGCTAAGACAGGTACTGCTTTTCTGTAAGAAGGCCCAAATTCCTTCTTAACCGCGATCTTTTCTCTGACTAGATCCCCAATCTTTGGAATCCAGACAGGCCTTGCTGGGGCTGTTGCGGGTGGTGCCTCGTCAGTGGTACTTGGCTGTTGCTTTAACTTTATGTTGCTTAATGATTTTCTTGTTTCATTCAGTTCCTGTAAAACAGCCAAACGGTCTTTTACATCAAACTGCGTTTTTTCTTCTTGTACCACTGACATCTGACTATCGAGGTCCTGAACGTTCATTCTAATTCCGAACAATAGTTCGTATGGGCTGAAACCTTTTAGAGAATTTCTTGGCATGTTGTTAAGACTAGTCTGGACACTTATTAAATGTTTGACCCACCCAGCGCCTGAACCTAATACCTTCGCTGTTATAGATTGCTTTATGTCACGGTTTTTTCTTTCTACCACACTATTCCCTTCGGGGTGCGACGGACAAGAATACCGCAACCCAATTCCCATGCTGGCCATGGCCTCCTATAAGCTCGAGAGCTGAAAGCAGGACCCTGGTCAAAATGGAACGCGGTAATTGCGTATGTGCCGATAAAGACTCGCAAATCTTTTATAACCGTCTAGCGTCAGCCGAGCGCTGGTGGCCTCATTTTTCAAGTGCTTTTCGTCTTAATGGTTAATAGGACGCAGGGTGGGGTGTAGGCAGCGTTACGCTCTTTCTGACTGGTAGCCGGTAGCAAGGTTCGCTACTGCGATCCCTATTACAGTTTTCACAGTTGTTTGCATATATTTGGTGTTCTACACTCATTCCCGGCCACCAGAATACTGATTGTAATTCAGTCAGTGATTCCTTGATCTCTCTGTGCCTTAGACCCAAACCCATGTGTGCGTCTGCTATTAAAAATATTCTCCTGTTTGTGTTTGGAATTACTCTGTCCCCCACTCCAGGGATTCGAGCAAAAGGAACGGAGTTTGCATCGATTATGTATGCATAATTGAGTGGATAGTTTACGGGTAGTGCTGCACAGTCGCCTTTTACGGTCGTTTTTACTGCCAGCATGGTTTCCCCGTCTATGTACTTATCTGTACGCTTTTTTGTGGCTACGGAAGCCGGTTTAGTTGCTTCCGCTTTGGCTGTATTAGCCAATGAATTCCCTGCAACGTGAACGCCATCACGTCGAAGACTCTGTGCGTGAATCACGTGAGTCTTTTGTAGTTCTTTGTGTAAAAGAGCTACCTGTTTCCAGAGCATTTTATGCTTTATTGTGGCACCTGTGTCATCTTTGTAGTCGTTTTCGATCCAACTCTGCAGTTTATTGTTGTAAGAGTTGACGCAAAAATGAGAATCGCACACGATAAGTGTCGGGAATTCACGTTCTGCATTTTCTAGCGCCATCTTTAAAGATCTGATTTCAGTTCTCTGAACCGAACAGTTTCTTACAGATTCAGTTTTTGTTACTTTCGGTCTGAATTTACCGCACAGCCAACGACCTTTAATGATCGCACACGCTGCATTGTAGGATTTGCTCTCTACGTTGAAATGCTGTACAAAGCTATCTGTATAGATTATACAGGCGTATTGTGGGAGAGGCAGAATTTCGATTGGCAGAGGATATTCTTCTTCATATTCTAAATCATTCAGTTCTTCAAATTGCGGGGCGAAATAGTATTTCACGTCTTCCGCTCCTAGAGAATCTATGCACTGTATCCATTTCGGATCCAGTGACACTGTAGGCAGGTTTACTGGGCTGAATAGCGCCTCGAAGGCGGATTCCGCTGTAAGGATATTAATCCGTTTGCCGTGTGCTAGTTCTCGTTCATTTGCTAATGCGATTTGCACTGCGTTCACAGTTCTATCTGTGCGACTGAATGCTTTTTCTGCTTGTGTGTACAAGTGAGATTTAATTGAAATTGGTACCTTTTCTCCCTCATTAGAGGTTAGGTACGTGAATCCGCATCTTCCTGGGATGACTCGGATTACAAGATCGATCGTGTTGTCACGCGTATCTAATTTAGTTTTTGCTAACATGTCTGTTTGCAGTGATCTCAAAATTTCTGTGTGTTTTTGAGTCCAATTGATTTGTTTTAAATCAGGTTTTATTAGTTCGTAGAGAGGTTTAACCCTCTCTGCGTAATTTAGAATGTAAGTTCTTCCGAAATTCAGAAAATCTAGTATTGATTGTAAGTTCTTCAGCGTTTTTGGAGCTTGGAGTACAGCGCACTTCTCTAAGAAGTTGTCCGCTAGGCTTTTCCCTTCACTTGATAATTCGTACCCTAAGAATAGTACTGTCAGATGGGCAATTCGGGACTTTTTAAAGTTGAATTTGTAACCCTCTGCTGCGAACCCAAGTATAATGGTGTTCACTCTTTTCAAGTGAGTATCCAAGTCGTCGTCTGTGAGATAAATATCATCTACGTAAGATAATGCTTCATCATCATAGATTTGTAGTAACTCTGTTACCCTAGCTGAGAATAGTCCTGGGCTGTTCTTGAATCGACAGAATTTTTTCTGTGACCCAAATGCGGAGAAAGCGGTCAAATATCTGCTTTCTGGTGCAATGTTTTGACAAAAGAAACCATTAGAAATGTCTAATGTCGTTTTATATTTTTTCCTAACTATGTTATTTATTAGGGCTGCACTATGCGAGTTTTGTACTGCAAAAGTTTTGCAACATGTATTAAGATGTCTGTAGTCCAAAACTAGACGATATGAATTGTCTGGCTTGGAGACAGGAAACAAAGGATTGTTCATTTGAGAGGTGCATGTTTCAATCACCCCCTGGTACTCAAGTTGATCTAAGATCTCCCTGACCTGTTTTTTAGCTTCTTGCTTTATGGGATACTGCCGTTGGGCAGTTGGTTCACTTTTTAATTGGATTTTGTGAGGCGGTGAATCCTCATCCCATCCTACATGATTTTTATACAATGCAGGTGCCTGGGCCACTGCCCATTTCCTTGCATATGTGTATTTATTTTTTGTGAATCGGAATGTGATTCGAGAAGGCAGGCATAATCACTTCTTCGCCACGAGGGCACTCCCTGACAAACTCCGGGGGCCAATCTTTTTCAGCTAACAGAATATCATAGCCTTTTGAGAGCTTATCCCAAAACAGACCCTTAATTTTCCTAGTCTTATCACCCTCCATACGCAATGTTATTTCGTATATTTTATGGGGCTCGCTAAGTCTGGTGTCGGCAGTTTCAACCTGAATGTATTCATTCGTGTCCACTGTCTCCAGATGACTCATCAAGATCTTGCGCGCTATACTGATTTCTGCTGCACTGTCCAACATTGTCAATGCCCACTCCCCGTTTTTCAACTGTGTCCTCAGTATTCTCGGCATGTTCGATTACTCTAATACTGGCTACCTTCTTTTTCTGAAATTGAGATTTCTTATTTTGAGCAGTTTCCTTGTCTTTGGACTTGGTGTGCTCTCCTGGGTCTGACCGTCCTCTTCTTTCCGAATTCTGTGGAAAAGACCGAGAGGGACGTGTATCAATACTTTGATATCTATCAGGTTTTTTTATATTATCCCTATTTCTAAGGTTATATCTTTTCTCAGAGGGCTCCCGTTGGGGAGACTGGCGTTCTCGAGTCGGAGTTCTTTCCCTCCGTCGAGGAGACCTTCTTCTGGACTGGAAAACTTTTTCCTTGGGAGTGGATTGTTTATTTCCATCCCAGCTCTTTTTAGGAGTGTTTGAATTATTTTTAATAAATAATTTTTCAGGATTTTCGAGCAGTTGGGGCTTTACTGGTTTTCCACCCAAGCTGTCTCTACCTAATTCTTCATAGCATTTTTCTATGATTTTTGCAAGCTCAACAGGATCTTTTATATCTGTTTCCCTCAACTTCTGGCGGATCGCCACAGATGCTGCTTCTCCTTTTACGTTGGCTAATAATATAGCCGTGACCTGCTTGAAGTCTTTCAGTAATTTCATACCTAGATTTAAAGTGGGCTCTGGACCAAATTCATTTTGAATCTGTTTTAGCACTTCTGGTATTACCGCCATAGACGGAACACCGTGTGTTTTTGTGTAAATGGAAGCAAAGACTGTACCCCAAGTGTCACAGTCCTCCACGTGTGGTGCGATTCCCATAGGAAGGCAGATGGTCAAGATTCTGTGTTTCTCAATAGGGGTAGTATCAGGAAATACTGCCTCTATTTGAGTGATTTTCTGTGCTAACCAGAAAGGAATTTGTTCCCGTTTTACGGGTGTTTTACCAAGACATGACTGTATGTTCTGTGGTGTAATTTTATTTGTGTTCCCCTGATGAGGGGTCAGCTGGTGTGAATTAACAGCTGGCTGGACTGTTGCAGTCCGCATTACATATTGGACTAATTGCCTATGTATTTTAATTAGTGTTTTGAGCTGTGCTAACAGCTCTTCCTTAGACATTTTTGCAATGTCAGGATGTGGTGTGTAGCTGGCTAGAACCGGCCACGTGGCTCCTGGTCTACCTAGTGGACCGAGCCTGGTTAGGTGATCATTGTGTTTTAGGGCGCCATTAAACCAGAGCAGGTGCTCTTGAAATTTAAGAGGAATTTCAATCTCCTCGAAAGGAGCGTACTCTTCCGGAGGTTTCTCTATTTTGTAATAGTGAAACTCTTGTGTTATAGCGTTTACCGCTGGAAAGTTTATCCATGAATAGAATACCTCTGTCTGCCGATACTCGTGAGCCTCTATCACGAAAATTACTGTACCACCTTGAGGTGTCAGTCCGTTTTCTATAAGTTTTAAAGTTATAGATCTTCTTAACTGGACCGGGATGATAATAGCACCCGGGTCTGTGTATTCGGGACCTTGCTGAGTCGCATCTGCTGCGGCCCCAGTGGTGCCGTTGTTTTCTACTGACATTGTATAAATGCAGTTTTTGCAGAGTAGGTCTCCAAGGAGACAAAGATTAGGTGCACAATATTTTGGAACACTGTATCCTTCAACGTTGAATAAACCAGAGCTTTACATAGGAATCTCTTCCTACTAAGGTCGGGCGGATTTTAACCTTTCACCCACTCCAGACGTCTATTGGAGTATTTACGGGAGAAAGGGGTGTGAAATATGCACAACTGAGTTACTCTATAAGTCTTGCGTTAGTTTATCGCCTTACCAAATGGTTGGGCGCCATGTAGTGTAGTTCCTAGTTTCCCACTAGGCCCTGCGCATTGGAATAACATAAACAGTAGTATCGACGTGGAACTGCAGATATTCCAGGCCTCCACTGACTATGCTAAACTTAATTGGGTTGTGTTACCAACTAGCTCAGAGGTCACTGGAAACTTTCTTCTCTGCATAGGAAGTGATCAGCTTCCTTGGCACAGACAAGAAGGGATTCAGTTTTCCAACAACCGTGCAACATGACAACTTTGCTCCTCAGATCAAGAGTCGATCTCTAGGGTCGTGTGAAACAATAGACATAGATTTCACTCAGTCAGTCTGGTGCAGTTTACTTTCACAGTATGTAGAGAATAGAGAGACGGGCGTTTGTCAATAAAGGTTAACATTTATTGAACAGTCTTTCTTCTCGTACAAGAGAAATGTATTGCCACAATTGCAATAATTGTTATTATAAAAAGTACGTACAGTAAGATAAGTATTGCGAAATAGAACTGTAAAAGCATTGATATGGTTTCTTAGCCATACAATGGTTTAAAAGTAATAAAACATATATACAGTCATATATACATTAGGCTAACATACTCAACTGGTGCTTCTAACTAAGCCTACCCCAGTGTGCCTGACCTAAGCCTAACACGTGAAAGGGGAGTAAGTAAGTAGCTTAAGTTAAGTTGGTTTTGCCAAGGTTTGTTTCAAGAATTCTCGTCTAAGGGTTTAGTCAACACCATACCTCTGAATAGAATGATGGAGGATTGGTATCTCCTTCAGGGGTCTCTCTCGATATCCCAGTCACCCGCGAGGGTAAACCGGAAGCGCCGGGACTGGATTTCTCTGCACGAGAAAGGCAGCGGCTCTCTTCAGCGCGTCGAGGAAGGAGGGGGGACAGCGTCCGCGGGCAGCTGGATTCGGCTGGATGTCTTCGCAGAGGACGGCTGTTTCAGCTCCTTAAGCGTACTGCACCATAGTTCGCGCTGTAGCGGCGATAATGGTAATCAGCAGCTTCACTACCACAGGATAGCAGGCTGCATCGACAGAGTGCTAGATTTACCAACACAGGGTCATGCAGGCAGCTGGCATCAGCAACAGTAGCTTGCAGCTCACAGCTCACATTGCTTAAGGCAACGTTGGTAATATTTATACCTGACAGGTGCCGGGTTTGACGCAAGTTTGCTGGACATAAGACGTCAATTAAAGATGTCACTAGGAAGTGACAGTTATCAGTTGCTCATTAGAGTTCCATTACTAATCAAAACATAGCAAGCGGGGATTTCCAGGTTTGCTAAGTTTTTATCTTGTTGAAGAACTCGGAGTGTTATCTAGGAATATCAGATAGTGACTGCTGCACTGTCATTGCACTAATTGGTCGCAAAGGAAGTAGCAGAGAGTCATGCTGGAATGTGGCTCTGTTCGTGTGAGGCCAGAGATGACTTTTCAGAAAATCGTACTTGAACGGTTATGCCAATATAGGGAATAAAGGGATTTATAGCCGAACAGGGGCATAAGGTCACAGTATCGATCAGGAACCTAGATAAGCACGCAACAATTTACCGTATAGCCAAAACCCTCCTGCGACTCACTGAGACTCCTAAAGTCCACAATAACACCCAGAACCATTGCGAGGAAATAGCGGAATTCTTCCATCAAAAAATAGAATTGATCAACTCCTCCTTCCCCCATCCCACCTCCCCGGCCAGAGACCCTACCAACACTGACCCTATGGTAGCCCCACCCAGTATTCTCAACAACTTCCCAGCTCTTGACAAAATCAATCTGGGAAAGTACATGAGAATGGTCAAATCTGGATCCCCAACTGACCCAGCTCCTCCTAGGGTTCTCACCCAAATAACCAGCCAGATTTCACCTACCATCCAGGACCTGCTCAATTCCTCCCTCGATACTGACATTGTCCCCCCCCCCCCTATGGAAGAGAGCCATGGTCAAAGCGCTATTAAAGAAACCTACCCTCGACCAATCCAACCCTTCCAACTACCGACCCATCTCCCTTCTACCCTGGCTCAGTAAAATTCTGGAAAAACATGTCAACTCTATTCTGAAAGACTTTCTAGAATCCAACAACATACTGGACCCCACCCAGACCGGTTTTAAGCCCCGCCACGGAACTGAGACTGCCCTGATTGCAGTGACGGAGGAGGCAAGAAGGATCCTGGACGGTGGCGGCTCTACGGCCATCGTCCTACTTGACCTGAGTGCCGCCTTCGACACTGTAAATCACAGCATCCTACTCCATCGCCTCAGTAGGATTGGAGTGTCAGGCATAGCGCTCACCTGGCTGGAATCATTCCTTACAGACAGATCCTTCCAGGTATTCAAAAAGGAGTTTACCTCCTCTAGTAAACCTCTTAACTGTGGAGTGCCTCAGGGCTCCTCCCTGAGTCCTACCCTTTTTACCTTAGCCCCCTAGGTGATGTTGTCTGCCCTTTTGGGGTGAAAATTGTCACCTACGCGGACGATACTCAGCTGGTGGTAGCACTGGACCCCCCTCTCAACTCCAACCACAGCCTACACAATTGCCTGAAAGCTGTTGCGTCCTGGATGTCGGTCTCCTATCTAAAACTTAACGGGGACAAAACAGAGGTAATGCTCCTTGGAAATAACATCTCTAAATCCATCGATACCATCTGGCCCCTCTGTTTAGGTAGCCCCCCCCAACCTAAGGATCAAATTAAGAGCCTTGGGATCTGGCTCGACCACAATCTCACCTTCAACTACCAAGCCACCAAACTAGCCGCTATCTGCTTTGGGCTGATGAGATTGCTCCGCAAGATTCTCCCCCTTCTCCCGTTTCACTCTAGATGAATCATGGTCCAAGGACTAATCCTGTCACGCCTCGACTGCGGTAACGCCCTATACATAGGCGCCCCACAGTCCACACTGTCCAAACTGCAAGGTATCCAAAACTGTGCAGCAAGAATCCTCTTGAACCTCCCTCGCCGATCCTCAGTCAAAGCAAGATTGAAGGACCTCCACTGGCTCCCTATGAAAGCTAGAATAGAATTCAAGAGCATGTGCGTCGCGCACCGCTCCTACTGGGGAACAGGCCCCGCCATAAATCAACGTTTGGTGGAAGCCTACCATCCTTCTCGGGCCCTCAGATCCACGACCTCCTATCTAACCTTCGTACCACATATAAGAAGAGCCAGATGCGGAGGCAGCTCGCTTTCCTACAACCTGGCCAGGATATGGAACACTCTTCCCCTCACAATCAGGTCAGAACCCAACCTGCTCACATTTCGAAAACTCTTAAAAACTTGGCTTTTTAATAAATCCCACACTTAACCTTTCCCTCTGCTCCCCTCACTCCCGCCCCTACAGCTCAACCCACCAGTTTGTCTACAGCGCTGGGATGCCTTTGGGTAGCCATCGCGCTTTACAAATCTTCATTCCATTCCGTTCCATTCCATTCCATTCCATGAGGCAGACGCCATGAGCGGGGATGCCAGTGATCCTGTGCTCCTACTGCACCCCAGGACGCTGGTCCCAAACCAGTCCTGCCCGCCCCTGCGCAACCAGGCCACAATGCCCACCTGCCAACACCGGTATGTGTCAAAGAGGACCCACCACGTGCCGGTGCAATCTCCAAGCCTGAGGCCTGCGACCTTGGCAGCCTCCTCGGACCATCACGGTCTCCACGAGCAAGGCCTGCAGTACTCTTTACTCATTGACATACTCCACCGGCATGCACAGCAGACAAGTAGGTCACAGATTTGGAACTGAGTCTTGATTACACCATGGCAATGCACATTAATTATGGTCACTAAACACCCTACCACGTAATCCCACCAGGTCTTAGTAGTACATCACAACGCCAAGATTCTGTGGGCCCACGCAGACTACTGCTCTCGGCCTACGCTGCGCTCGAGTAGGACACAGATTTGGAACTGAATATTGATTATTCAATGGCAGAGTACATATCATTGCAGCAAGGAGAGGTGTAAGAGAATGGCGCATTGCATTTGGGTGGAAACAAGGAGCATTGTTACGGAGGTGATCGAACACTACCGACAACTGCCCTAGTGTCACTAACATTGTGCATCGTGAGCCAACCACACGTGGCTGTGGGCCACTGCTGCCCGCAGCCTCCGGCCTATACTGCGGTTCAGCAGGTCACAGAGTCTTGATTTAGCAATGGCGGAGTTCATATCAGTGTACCGGCATCATCGCAGACTTCATCCCCTCTCAGCCCCAGTGCCACTAAGTCTGTTCCCCGACATTCATGGACACTCTCTGGTCGTGCATTGGTGGTGTCTGAGTCTATGGGCTAGGGGGTAGTTTTCATCCTCATGTATCTGATACCAAATTGCTGGTGGCAACAAGGCTGTCGATTCCACTCACCCATTTGCTGCTTCCGGATAACATCATATCTCTGCATCATGCCCTGGAGAACACACTCCACTGTCCCCCGCAACCCTTCACCATATTCACCTTCGACATCCATGAGGACCCGCCCAGTCCACCTGACCCTACCTCAGTGCACCGCAAGTCACCATCCTGTGGCAGGGTGCCTGTGCCGGCAGCTGTGCATCCGGGCCATTTCCTCTGTGCTGGTCAGGTCCGGGACCCCTTCTTCTGAGATACTGGAAGACCTCTGAGGCGATGGCCTTGGGGTCATCAATGCCATGTGTCTGTGGCCCTGCGCTGTTCGCTGCCTCTGGCCTCACTAGCGGCTCACCAGGGCTCAAACATCAAATCAAGTCCTGACCGGTCCAGACGTCACATCACAGCAGGATGCACATGCCACCACCGCCAGGACCAACTCCAACTGCCAGTGTCGACCCGGTCATACTGGCAGACTGACGGAGTTGCTCGCACCTGTCGTGGATGCCATCTTCTATCTGATCCCTGCTTAGCACTCCAGGAGCCACTTACTCAGTGCACCACGAATCATCGTCCATTACTATTTTGATTATTTGCTGTGTAGAGCTCACGCAGCAATGTCACCTCAGGCAGTATGGGAGACCTCGGACGACGATGATCGATATGATGCAGGTGTGACACCCCCCCACTGCAGCTGCATCAGGAATGTCCTGAAGGGACACAATCCTACACATTTTCTTCACATGAGTGCACTCAGCTCTAGTGCCCCAACCTCAGCGCACTGAACGGACACTTCTGTTTGTATGTTGGGTGACCTCTGTACTTGCTCCAGCTCCCTCCATGTTGCCCAGCAGTTGACTCTATTATGCAGGTATTTTCAGTTTCAGTTGCACTGGTGTTCACTGTTCAAGTGGTTGACAGCACCAAGCACTCCGTGCGGGCTGGCTTACACTCACCCCCCACACAGGCGTCACTGTACATGTGGCCCTGCCAATAAAGGGGCCGGGCGCACGTGCCCGTAGCCAGTTCAACATAATATCTGCGTGTGTCCCTGTGGTCTTGTTGTATACTTGAGGGCCCTGGGCCCTGCAACATTACATTGTGCTGTGTACAGAGGACGGAGACATGTCACGGCAGGCAGCGGGTTGGAGCTTGGACATGTAGCTTTGTTGTCACCCACTCAATTCATACGGGGACTGGCCTGGTCCATCTTACGCAAAGCCAACGTGGGTGTGTGACTGCTATTTGAGTGCCCCCTGGGCATGGTTCAGTACCGTGAATGTGCATCTGCATGTGTCTCAATGGCAGTGTGGGTCTCCTTTGTGGGGTGTAGGTGGTCCCTAATGTATAATAGACACCCACATATGTGATCTAGTTTGCCTTCCATAGGTTCGGACCCCACCTGCACCTCCTTTTGGCGTTCTGACACCTGGCATTGGGGTGCCATGTGTAGGTGGGTGAAGTGTTGTTAGCCAGCTGTGCTTGCGGTTGCTTCCTGCTGTGTGGTCTGTTGCAGGGTCTGTGTTCTCCTCTAAGTAGCTTGGTTGCCCGGGTCCTGGTGTTGGGTTGCGTGGGATGTCCATGGGCTGTTGCAGGGCGTCGAAGGTGTGGTGATCCTCTCCGGCATCACAGATGTGTGTTCTTCGGTGCTCTGCTGGAGGTGTTGTGTGCCCCTCTGCAATGTGAAGGGGAGGTGCATGCTGACATTGTGTTGACATGTATGTCGGCGCATTGTTCTTGTTTACATGCAGACTGTATGACAATGTACATTGTGACTGGTTGGGACGTGCAGCATTTGAATGCGGGACTGTGTACATTTGGACTACTTGACGGATGTGAGTTTGTACATTTCCATTTCACAGTTTCCAGCTCTGTCAGATGTAGTAGTTTCTGTGTGTGTCCGGAGCCAGTTGTGTCTTTTGTTCTGCGGTGTGGAGTTGGCGCATTGTACCACATTGTTGTCAATGTGAGTGTGCTATTATTGCTATGTGTGTGTCCTGCAGTGTGCCACGGGAATCAGGGAAATGATCCAGGGTAATTGTGGGTGTGCAGTGTGTGCTACACATTGTTGTGCATGTGTGTCATTGTGCCCATCACCCCTCGTCCCCCAGTCACTGGTCGTTACTCAGCCTGTTGATGTTGTGTCAGGTCCTCTTGAGCTGTGTCCGTACTCCCTACTCCTCACTGCACATCTCCTCACTCCCACCTCCTGTCGCTGTTGCAGCCTTTCTGTTGGCAGCGGGTGTGCACCTGGTTTAGGTTGTCACTTCATTCCAGCACCGCTTGGCCTCCTCTATTGACCTCCTCGACACTCCAACTGCAGTCCTGGTGATCTACTTGTAGGTCAGTTGATGGTAGTATTCTGTCACCTCTGTGACGCTGATCTGGTTTTGCTGTGGACTGCACCCCGTCTTCCTCTCCATCTTCTCATTGGCCATCCTCGTTTTTCCTTGCTGGTGGTCTGTTGGGGTTACGGGGTTCGTGTTGGCCTTAGGGCTCGGTCAGGGTGCATCCATGTTGCTATGCCCTTTGGATTGTTTCTGGTATTTTGTTTCTATAGTTTTCATAGTGTATTTTCCCGCCAGACACGTGGGATTTGCAGGTGGGTCGCCGGTTTTTGCTGCTCTTTGTACCGCGATTGTAATGCGATTGGCCTCATCACAAGATTTTTTGCATTTAGGTTTCGCATTTTTGCGGCATGGTGTTGATTTTAATGCGGACATTTGACGCATTATCTGGAGACTATCGCATGGTACCACTGTGTTGAGAATGCTTGGTTAACACAGTGTAATTATGTTGAAAGTTGCGTTAAGTTACTTTTGCGATGGTTATCACACATTCTTGAGAATATGCCCCATATTGTGGTATGGGGGCAAACCCTCCAGCACTATAGTGACAAAGTGGTGGATGTGGGCCTCAGCCTCCCAGCACGGTGCAGCAAGAAGGGAGGACCCGGCCTGGCAGTTCAGGCTTAACTGTTCCCATTGGGCGCAGGGTCAAGACTGATTTGCATATTGATGGGTCCAAACTGGATGGCATGTTGAGCAAAAAAACGATGGATTTAGACCCAGATCTCTGTACTGGGGTGAATGTATGACATTGTTCTGCATTCTGTCCATTAATAGTTCTTTTTTCATTTGTCACCCAGAGTGGGGCAGGTATGCTCAGACTCGAGTCCCGTGCTCTCCATGCCACTGGAATCAAGCTATCCTGGCTGAAAAGAGGTGAAACCCCGAAACCGGTACGAGGATGCTTCTTTCCAGCAAAGGGAGGACCTGGCCTGGCAATTCGGGGCGGACTGTTCCCATTGGGCGCAGGGTCAAGTCTGATTTGCATATGGCTGGGTCCAAACGGGAATGGCATGGTGAGCACAAAAACAATAGATTTAGGCCCAGATCTATGTACTGGGGTGAATATATGACATTGTCCTGCATTCTGTCCATCAATAGTTCTTTTTACATTTGTCACCCAGAGTGGGACGGGTATGCTCAGACTCGAGTCCCGTGCTCTCAATGCCACTGGAATCAAGCTATCCTGGCTGAAGAGGGCAGAATCCCCGAACTGGTCCTAGGGTGCTTTTTCCAGTCCAGGGAGGACCTGGCCTGGCAGTTCTGGCTGGACTGTTTCCATTGGGCACAGGGTCAAGACTGATTTGCATATGGCTGGGTCCAAACTGGAATGGCATGGTAAGCAAAAAATTATGGATTTAGGCCTAGATCTCTGCACTGGGGTGAGTGTATGACATTGTTCTGCATTCTGTCCATCAATAGTTCTTTTTGCATATGTCACCCTGAGTGGGACGGGTATGCTCAGACGTGAGTCCCCTGCTCTCCATGCCACTGGAATCAAGCTATCCTGGCTGAAGATGGGTGAAACCCCCAACCTGGTCAGACGATGCTTGTTTCCAGTCCAGGGAGGACCAGGCCTGTCAGTTCGGGCTGGACTGTTTCAATTTGGCGAAGGGTGAAGACTGATTTGCATATGGCTGGGTCCAAATTGGAATGGCATGGTGTGCAAAAAAACGATGGATTTAGGCCCAGATTTCTGTACTGGGGTGAATTTATGACATTGTTCTGAATTCTTTCCATCAATTGTTCTTTTTGCATTTGTCACCCCGAGTGGCACGGGTATGCTCAGACATGAGTCCCGTGCTCTCTATGACACTGGAATCAAGCTATCCTGGCTGAAGAGGGGTGAAACCCCAAAACCGGTCCTAGGATGCTTGTTTCCAGTCGAGGGAGGACCTGGCCTGGCAGATCGGGCTGGACTTTTCCCATTGGGTGCAGGGTCAAGACTGATTTGCATATAGCTGGGTCCAAACTGGAATGGCATGGTGAGAATAAAAACTATGGATTTAGGCCCAGATCTCTGTACTGGGGTGAATGTATGACATTGTTCTGCATTCTTTCCATCAATAGTTCTTTTTGCATTTGTCACCCAGAGTGGGACGGGTATGCTCCAACATGAGTCCCGTGCTCTCCATGCCACTGGATTCATGCTATCCTGGCTGAAGAGGGGTGAAACCCCGAAACCGGTCCTAGGATGCTTGTTTCCAGTTGAGAGAGGACCTGGCCTGGCAGTTCGGGCTGGACTTTTCCCATTGGGTGAGGGTCAAGACTGATTTGCATATGGCTGGGTCCAAACTGGAATGGCATGGTGAGCAGAAAAACGATGGATTTAGGCCCAGATTTCTGTACTGGGGTGAATGTATGACATTGTTCTGAATTCTTTCCATCAATTGTTCTTTTTGCATTTGTCACCCCGAGTGGGATGAGTATGCTCAGACATGAGTCCTGTGCTCTCTATGCCACTGAAATCAAGCTATCCTGGCTGAAGAGGGGTGAAACCCCGAAACCGGTCCTAGGATGCTTGTTTCCAGTCGAAGGAGGACCTGGCCTGGCAGATCGGGCTGGACTTTTCCCATTGGGTGCAGGGTCAAGACTGATTTGCATATAACTGGGTCCAAACTGGAATGGCATGGTGAGAAAAAAAACAATGGATTTAGGCCCAGATCTCTGTACTGGGGTGAATGTATGACATTGTTCTGTATTCTTTCCATCAATAGTTCATTTTGCATTTGTCACCCAGAGTGGGACTGGTATGCTCAGACATGAGTCCCGTGCTCTCCATGCCACTGGAATCATGCTATCCTGGCTGAAGAGGGGTGAAACCCCGAAACCGGTCCTAGGATGCTTGTTTCCAGTTGAGAGAGGACCTGGCCTGGCAGTTCGGGCTGGACTTTTCCCATTGGGTGAGAGTCAAGACTGATTTGCATATGGCTGGGTCCAAACTGGAATGGCATGGTGAGCAGAAAAACGATGGATTTAGGCCCAGATTTCTGTACTGGGGTGAATGTATGACATTGTTCTGCATTATTTCCATCAATAGTTCTTTTTGCATTTGTCACCCCGAGTGGGATGGGTATGCTCAGACATGAGTCCTGTGCTCTCCATGCCACTGGAATCAAGCTATCCTGGCTTAAGATGGTGAAACCTCGAAACCTGTCCTAGGATGCTTGTTTCCAGTCGAGGGAGGACCTGGCCTGTCAGTTTGGGCTGGACTTTTCCCATTGGGTGCAGGGTCAAGACTGATTTGCATATGGCTGGGTCCAAACTGGAATGGCATGGTGAGCAAAACAATGGTGGATTTAGGCCCTGATCTCTGTACTCGGGTGAATGTATGACATTGTTCTGCATTCTGTCCATCAAAAGTTCTTTTTACAGCCTTCCTGTTGGCAGCGGGTTTGTACCTGGTTTATGTTGTCACATCATGCCAGCGCCTCTAGGCCTCCGCTATTGACTTCCTCGACACTGTAACTGAATTCTAGGTGACCTACTTGTAGGTCAGTTGATGGTAGTGTTCTGTCACCTCTGTGACGCTGATCTGGTTTTGCTGCGGACAGCACCCCATCTTCCTCTCCATCTTCTCATCGGCCGTCCCCGTTGTTCCTTGCTGGTGGTCAGTGGGGGTTGTGGGGTTCGTGTTGGCCTCTGCTCTTGGTCAGGGTGCATCCATGTTGCTATGCCCTTTGTATTGTTTCTGGTATGTTGTTTCTGTAGTTTTTATAGTGCATTTTCCCGCTATATGCTAGGGATTTGCAGGCCTGTCGCTGGTTTTTGCTGCTTTTTGTACCGCAATTGGCATTATTGCAAGAATTTTTGCATTCGGGTTGAGAATGCTTAGTTAACACAGCTTAATTATGTTGGAAGTTGCGTTAAGTTGCTTTTGCGATGGTTATCACACGTTCTTGAGAATATGCCCCATATTGTGGTAAGGGGCAAAACCCCCAGCACTATAGTGACAAAGTGGTGGATGTGGGCCTCCACCCCTCAGCATGGTGCAGCAAGAATGGGGTTGGGGCTAACCCCCCAGCAATGTAGGGAGAAAGTGGGGAATGTGGGCCAAACATCCATAGAACTGTTGCCGCAAAAAATCTTAGAGGCATACCCTCAGCCATGTGCAGCCAATCTGTGCTTTGGGGGGGTAACATTCACAGCAATATCTTATTGGACAATTTGACATGTGACTATCCAAAATGCATCAACATCCACATTTGGGGTAGGAGCAGCAGGAAATACAAAGGATTCAATCCCCAAATTCCATTTTATATCAAATTTAGTCCCACACTGTTGCAGCAACATTAACTGGCAAACCTAAGGAATGTGCAGAGTGGAGATGTAGGAGATGTAGGAGGATCAGGACCAGTAGAGAAAGAAACAACACACATCATCCACTGAATGCCCATGAAAGACATGTGAAATACACGGGGAAGATGCACAAAGACAACCAACCAGCCACCCACTGCAGAACAAACACAACATGTGTGTGAGTGTGGAAGTTGGCTAAGCCTGTGTCGACACACACGACAGGGGGCTGAACTCCACAGAGCTGTACGTGTGTTGAGTCAAATCATGAAGTCTTCCATATAGGGCCTGGATTGGCAATGTGGGCAATCAGCCATTGGTTGAGGAGCAGGTGCACCAGAGTCACATACGGCCCAAGCACGGGGGACCACCAAATACCACATCAAGAGACTGACTCACTTCCACAGTCTCCACCAGGCCACACCACTGTGGTGCTAGTGTCTAGTCTGCTAGGCCACTTAGATGCAAATTGAGGATGGGGGCCAGACTTTGGAGCAGACTTGTGCCTTGCAAGCAGCACTGTTATATCACACATACCCAGACTCCCAGTGCCTGGCCGGTGCAGGGAGGCTGCATTGGGGGTAAGGGCCTTGCTGGGAGCCAATTCACATTTGGCCAGTCTTAACCCCACCCCCCTTGACCATCAGCATTGTGCCGCTTCTAGACGGGTGACATTGCAGAGGTCACCATGACAGTGTGGACCACTGGATGTATGATGATGAGTACGTGATTGACCAGCCATCATTGTGATACCAATACAACCATGGATCCATTTCCTGTTGGGTATGACCAATGGGGGAATCTCACCATCAGGTAGGTACACCCAACACGCGACATAGTAGGACAAACACAGATTTGATGGTTGAACATCGCTCCCCATCTTCGTAATAAACCTCAAAACCTGGCTCTTCGACAGACACCCTCCTTGATGGACTGGAGCCTGTAACCCCCCCGACCCCCACATCCAGTGCCTTGAGACCCTTACGGGTGAGTAGTTGTGCTTAACAAAAACCTGATTGATTAAACAGGAGGTTACAGACACACATATGTCTGTGACTTAAAGTCACAGCATCCGCCACCCACAACACATAATCAAACCCTGCAGGGCAACAGGAGTACATCCATTCACAAAAGGATAACATTGCGATGAGTCAGTGTACACTGAAGCCCAGAGGAGACTGGCCCTGACACCACACAAGTACACATACCCACAATATAGAATGATATAGAATGATGAGCCTCTCACTACAACAAACCAGAAGTGGTTGTGTCACAGCTGTCAGCGCTACATGTGTAGACCACATTCCTACTTGCTGTGTAGAAAAGAATGGACCAACACAAAGTTAGGAGACTGTCACCATGTGTGGGCTGGGGGCGTTGCACACTACTCAAGATCAGAACATGTACACTGTCAAGGTGTTTGCATGTCTTTCACAGCAACTCTGCATCTAGCTACAAAGCTGCAGTATGTGTAGCTCATTACTAATGCCATTTTGCCAATGCAGAGTGTGTACTGCAAAAGACTTGGAAGACACATGAGTCACCAGATAGAGGATATAACAACAGGGTTTGTAGGCTCCAATGAACAGCCAAATGTGTAAGATAAATAGCCTGCACTGGTGACAACGCAAGGGGGGTTTCAATCTGTGACTTGAAAACTCAATACACATAGCTAGCCACAAGCAATGGAAAATGTGTACATCCGGTGAGGATAGAGTACATGTGCAGAATGGAATATGCATTGGATACATTTGGCACTTGAACACTGTCTCTGAATCCTGAAATACATTGAGGAGACCTACAAATAAGACATGTTGCCCTCGGGGTCCAGGACAGGGTACAGTGAGGAGACCTACAAATAAGACATGTTGCCCCCGGGGTCCAGGACAAGGTACAATCTGCTGATTGAGAGCACTCTTTGACACCTACAAGTCCCACACTTGCCAAACCAGATGACACATTGTAGTGTAGTTCCTATTTTCCCTATAGGCCCTGCGCATTGGAATAACATAAACAATAGTATGGACGTAGAAGTGCGGTCTTCCAGGTCTCTACTGACTATGCTAAACTTAATTGGGTTTGTTACCAACTAGCTCAGAGGTCACTGGAAACTTTCTTGACTGAATAGGAAGTGATCAGCTTCCCTGGTACAGACAGGAAGGGATTCAGTTTTCCAACAACCGCATAAACATGACAACTTTGCTCCTTAGAATAAGAGTCAATCTCTAGAGTCGTGTGAAACAATAGACAGTTATTTTACTCAGTCAGTTGTGCAGATTACTTTCACCAAGATGCAGAGAATAGAGAGATGGGCGTTTTCAATAAAAAGGTATTATTTATTGAACAGTCTTTCTTCTCATGCAAGAGAAATGAATTGCCACAATTGCAAGACTAGTTATTATAAAAATACGTACAGTAAAATGAGGATTGCGAAATAATACTGTAAAAGCATTGATATGGTTTCTTAGCCATACAATGGTTAAAATGAATAAAATATATACATTCATATATACATTAGGCTAACATACTCAACTGGTGCTTCTAACTACGCCTACCCCAGTGTACCTGATCTAAGCCTAATACTTGGGAGGGAGTAAGGAAGTAGCAGTTTTAGTTAAGTTGGTTTTGCCAAGGTTTGCTTCAAGAATTCTCTCTAAGGGTTTAGTCAACACCAAACCTCTGGAATAGAATGTTGGAGGTCTTGTATCTCCTTCCAGGACTCGATATCCCAGTCACTCGCAAGAGTGGGCTGGAAACGCCGGAGCTGGATTTTCTCGGCAGGAGAAAAGACAGCGTCTCTCTCAGCGCGTCGAGTAGGAGGAGGGGCAGCGTCCGTGGGCAGCTTGTATCTGCTGGGCTTTGCCGGGGGACAGCTGTTCTGCTCCTGTGTTCACCACACCATCGCTATTATCGATGTCGTTGAGGCAGCGTTTGCTTTAGGCAACGTTGGTAATATTTATACCTGAAAGGTGCCTTGTTTGACGTATGTTTTTGGACATTAGACGTCAATAAAGATGTCACTAGGAAGTGATCGTCTCTCAGTGCTCATTAGAGTTATTTTACTAATCAAAACATAGCAATCGGGGCTTTCCCAGGTTGCTGAGGTTTTATCTTGTTGAAGAACTCGGAATGTAATCTAGGAATCTTAGATAGTGGCTTCTGCGGTGTCATTTGCTCTAATGAGCTGCAGAGGAAGAGATTCTGAAATGTGGCTCTGATCGTGTTAGGCCAGAGACGAGTTTCTGAAATATCGCTCTTGATCGTTTATGCCATTATAGGGGCATAAATGGATTATAGCCGTATAGGGGCATAAGGTCACTGTATTGATCGGGGTCCTAGATTAGAACGCGACAACATTTAAAACATGCTGATAATGCAAACACAAATGAAACTGTGCAAAATGTTTCAGTGTCACATGTGAGTTTGCTCACAGTGCAGACTCTTGTCCTACACACAGCCAGGGATGTCATCACAATTACTCCTATCTCCTGGTGCCCCACACCTTGGCCAATCAAAGTCAGAACATCATGATTACCCATGTGTGTGTAGTCTACTGGCAAGTGCATGGATGCATTTCTGGAGTAGTTGGAGCACAGGTGGCATATCATCACACATCATCTTCACTTGAGGGGACAATACTCCTCTGAGCAATGTACTGCCATTCAATGTTCAAGTATCATGACTTAACATCAGAAGCAACCACCACCTCCATCTAAGGGCACCATCACAGGGCATTGAAGAACAATCATTGTCCACTATTGACTATGAAGTGCAATTTTGCACGTATGCCCACACACAAGCCAAGGCCAGGTGGAGGCTACTCCTCCTGTGATGCGAATAGGTACTGCACACACCAGTGTACTGACAGCAACCATCACAAAAAGCATACATGAACATACATTGGCAGACAGCAAGCTACAGCGGATACGTGACATAACCATAGATTCACTCTGGAACTCTCACTGCCCACACACATGCACATGATCTACACATATGCACATGTCAACTTCAACACAAGTTGTGCATTGAATCAACACATGCAGGAATGATCCCTCCAACACCCATGTTACACTACTTGTTCATCTCTCATAACTTACAAATGCACAAGAACATCATAAGCCACCTCTGGTGCATCTAGACATAGAAGAATGTCTGCCCCATGAGCTCCACCCCAGTACACATACCATTACAACCCAAGATATACAAACACACATGTGTGCAGCCCCATCACATCCACACCTACACTCGCAGCACCACTCTCCATCACCATGTACACAACATCTCTCAGATACATACTATGCACACAATGTAATTCCCTCATCAGCAGATGGCAAACGTTGCATGTCAGATGGACCACTCTCATTACCAGTCGCACACTCAGTGACTCCTTGGACTGCACTCATGCCACATTGTGTAGCATCGCAGCACACCCAGACATACACACTCCACACATCACCACATCTCACAACAAGACACATACATATTGCGATGGCTGTGTACTCAGCCATTTGCATATCACTGCATAATCCCAAAATACAGCACATGTCCAAAGGATTGTCACTTGCGGAAAATATGCATACCCACATTCAAACACTATATACTACAACTTGATAACACCTCACATTTCACCATCCAGCACAAATTATCACATCACTGATATCTTCACATTCACAAATCCACTCTGACCCATAGGACTTGTCAGACCTTGTCTCAATGTTGCCCTGTCACATCTACATATGACTTCCATTACCAATATTCCTGTGGACTCATGTACAGTATCAAAACATATTACTCATCCAGAACTGCCCTGTTATAGTTAAATTACATATTAGTGCAACAGATCATACTCTCATCACATCCCACAATACAACCTTCTCTGGTTGGATATCCCCCCATCACATTCACATATTTCTACCACACCTTGTGTAGGGTGGAAGCACTAAATCAAGCTCACATGCTCAAATTCACATCCCCATATGATAAGCACACACATAGGGACAATGTGCACACTCCATGTCCCATGCACAACAAATAACAATGAACTGAAGTCACAAACCCATACCTACTGGCACCATCTCAAATATTCCTTCCGCCATCACATAGGAGTCTACACTCCATGCATACCTACGCTACACCAGTCTCCATGGCCTCTACCCTTGTGTGTGCCAGCTCAGCACATGAAACATCAGACTTGCTAAACACACCTTCTGATAGACTGCACCAATACATTTACTATCACTCCCCTGTGTGCCAATTAAGAGCAAAGAAGTGACACAGGCTCCAGTGGTGTCTGCATGACAGATGGACACACTACATACCTGTGCACCCACACTCCATTCTGTTCAACACATGTCACACACGACCAAACCACATACATCCCTGCAGCCCTTTGTCAGCTTGGTGTGACCATGTACAGCATCATGCATAGCTCAAAAGGGCAACATTATTGGTCAAGCACAAATGACAACCCACATAAGATATGTATGCCCAATTACATAAGGGGTGTGGGTGAATACATGAAGTCAAAGCTCACACAGATAAAACACTTAATGAACATGACGTAGCCAGACCAAAGCAGGCTGGCACAAGTCCTAATAGGTTGAGAAAGCACTGGACTAGTCACCCCACAGAAAGCTTCCCAAAGAGGAACATCTGCAGTGACTTGAGTCTTTGGAGGAAAGGGGGTCTGAAGACAGAGATTCCTGCTCACCTTACACACACCATGGGGTCAGGATATGTCACAGATGAACACACTGCCATGAGGGGAATCCCTACAGTGGAAGGCCACCTGTAGCAAGTTTGTTCTTGGCAGTGGTCTGCCATGTCAGAAGTAGACTCAGACATGGCTCTGACACGTGCCAGTCACATAATACTTTGGTTCCATCAGCCTATGTACATGGGTGTGTTCAAAGTCACCAGCAAGTAGTCAAACTTCATGTGTACCCAGTTGTACTGATGAGACTGCAGACTTGTTGCACATCACAGCGCTATACTGCATGGCCATCCTAGATGGCTGCACTTTGAAAGACTTGCACAATGTCTACAAATGTCAGCACGACCTATGTGCAAAAGTGTAAGTCAAAGATGGTAGGGTGGTAAATGCATGTCACCCTCATGGGCCAAAATGATGTGGATTATGACATCCTGCAATTGTAGACAATGAGAACTCAGATGCATACTGTAATAGTTCACATATCGCAAAGACCACATACAGTCCATGATATCACAATATCATTGTATACTCACGACAAGATTTGCACATTAATGACAGTTGACTTATGACCAAGTTGTGGGACACCGAAAGCAACAGTGTAAAAACCGTAAGATGCTTTATTCAGCATTACACAAATGGAAATACTTCCACAAAAACAATAAAGGCCAATGGCCAGTCCATTTGTTAGAGTCTTGGAGGGGGTCGGGGCTAATCACTCTCCATCGCTAGCGCACACTATATCACAAGGGAACACCTCCCCTTGGAGGGGCATATTTGGGGGCATGGCAGGCACTGCAGGGACAGGAATAGGGGGTACTAGTTTGGGTTTTGGGAGGGATGGGATGGGTGTTGTGTGTGGGTTCACTGTAGTGGAGTGGTCATATTGACGGGGGGTCCACTGCAGTGGCAGGAAGACACTGAGGGGAGGGGGAGTGTTTGCGTTGGGGGAGGGCTTGACCTACTTGGGGATGGTGTAACAGTGGGTGTGGAAAACAGAGATGGGGTCTGAGGTGTGCCCTTTGGGGGTGGGGCCCGGGACCAGGAAGAAGTAGATTTTGCTGGGGAAGTGTGCGTTGGTGGAAGGGTTTTGGATATTGTAGATCGGGGGATGTACGGATGGGGGCTGTGGGATCTTCCTCTTAGGGGAGGGCATGCGGGCAGGTGTGGATCTCATCTCTGGATTGGTGGATTTCCCCATACCCTTGCGAGGTTGGTCAGACGGCTCAGTGGGGAAGAGGCCAAGTACACAGAGGTAGACCCTCTGGGAAGAGGAGGTTGCAGGACAGTCAATGGTACGGGTTGTGGAGGCAGAGGAAGCTGTGGAATGTGAAGTGGCTGTGGATGCATGTTTGTCTTTTGTTTGCCCTCTCCCTGGTGTGTATGATGTCAGTCTTCTGAGTGTGTGTGCATGTGTGATTTGACTTTTGTTTGGCGGTTTGTGTGCTGCATGGGTCTGTTGTTTTGTGTGCAGGTGTCTGTTTGATTGTGCTTGGGTCAGGTCGGGTAGTGGGGACTAGGCATGGGCGGAAAATCCGTTCCGCTCGCGGATTTTGCGGATTTTCGGGAAATTCGCAATCCGCGAGATTTGCGAATCTCCCGCAAAATCCGCAAATCCGCGAGCAGCGGATTTTGCTCGCACTGCTCGCACTGTTCGCGTGAGTTCGCGCCCCGCGAATAAGTGCAAAATTGCAGAAATACGATCTTAGCAAAACTGAAAGTAACTACTTACCAGGTTCAAAAGTTCAGGCTCATCATTAGTAGCCATTTCCTGTAGTGCTTCCTGAGGGGCCCCTCCAGAGTTCAGTTGCCAGTTGAAACTATTATGTGACCCTGCTCTGAACCTCAGAATAGTTACACATATGCCACAAAGGTCTTGAATTACAGCTAAGGGAGACAAGCAGGAGCCAGGCTGGAAGTTAAAATCCATTAATCAGCCCCTAATTCATTATTGTCAGTTGGGGCAGGGCAGGTGTTGTAACTAATTTTGCAACAATGAAAGCACTTAGCAAGTGCAAAAGATCACTAATCAGGGCGCACTAAGGAAGCAGGTGCCAGCTAAAAAAATATTCTGTGACACATTAATCAGCCCCAAATTAATTCAGGTCACTTGAGGCAGGGAAGGTGTGCTTTGCTTTGCCGAAAATAATGTACACTGGACAACCAGAGGGTGTGGTGATGAAACAGAGGGTGGCATGGGTGGGCCAGAGGGTGGCATGAGTAGTCAGAGAGTGGCAGTGGTGACAGAGAGTGGCAGTGATGAAGAAGAGTGTCCCAAACAGGCTGGACACGTAGAAACAACAAGTTCGCAAAACTTGCGACCCGACAGGTAAGTTCGCAAATTGCGAAATTGTAAAAACCCTCGCGAACTGGCAGAAACACGGGCGAACACAAAAAAAAAAAATCCGCAAATTCGCGGGAATTCGCGGATTTTGCGGATTGCGAATCCGCAAATCCGCAAAATTCGCGAACGCGAGATCCGCAAAATTCGCTCATGCTTAGTGGGGACTGTGGATTGGGCAAAGAAAGGATGGGTGAGGAACTGCTGGATGAGGGACACTGCTGCCGTCAGTGGGGAGGCCATGTCCTGATTAGATATCTGTAGGGAAGACAAGTCTGATGAGATGCCCTCCATGTATGACACCAATTGTGTCAAAAGACTGGTATGTGCATGGAGGACATTCAGCATGGATGTCTGCCCCACATGGATCTGCTTCAGTAAATCCACAGCCTCCACACTCCGAGCAGCAGTGGAGACGGATGCAGGGAGTTCGGTGCCTGGCCCGAAGGAGACATGCTGCCTAACACAGGAGTGTCCACGGACACTGTGAATGGAAGCAGCTGTGAAGGTGGAGATGTCAGTGGTGGTAGTGGGGGCAGACTCCGATGTTGTGTGATCAATCCGGGAGCACCCCCCACCACAAGGGAGTCATCACTGGAGCTGAAATGAAATGGTCTTCGGATAGTGTAGAAGTCTCCGACATGACCTCTGTGTGGCTCCCCTCACCCGCTGTGCAACTGGGTACATCCTCCTCCTCCACACTGGACCCAGTCTGGCTAGCTACTTCCCCTTGGTCCGTGGAACTGACTCCTCCAGTAGCCGGTGCTGAAGTTATGAATAAGGATGACAAAGAGATTCACATGAGTCATCATGTGGAGTGGTGTGGCTCACTGGTTAGAGGCGGCAGACCCGAGAGCAGAGGACGGCCCGGGACCAGGGTTCAATACCCGACGCGGCAGGGTCGTGGACCAGGGTCAGCGGACTTGATAATTCTCATCTTGGTGCCTACTCTAACCAGGGATCACACTCGGCAACTCTGGGCATTAGCTTGCCTCATCTCCACAACGGCCCCCCACATACGCCGGGCATGCCTGGTTTCACCTTGGAGATACCCAGTAGGGACCATCTCACAGGGAAAGCCAGGACGGGTTCCCAGCGGTCTACTGCGCAGAGATACCCCTTCGGGAGTCGATTCTAGCGCATTACAAATCCACAATTAATTAATTAAATAATCTACATAGACCTGACACATGGGCATCATAACAACACGTCAGCGAGCAGGCATAGATATCATTTTGATGGCAGTTTTTCTCATTCTTACGCATATGTGTACATGGCACTTGCCTGTCTGCCAGTTAACCATTGTTTCTAGACACATTATGTCATGTGTCACATCGGTTAGATCAATGTCAATTTCCTCAACCACTATGTCAACTACTACTCTATGTATAAGGTGGTCTGATCTGTATTGCTCCTGATGGTCTTGTGTAATGACATACCTGTCTCATCTTCTACAAGGGAGTCTTGAACTGACAATGCAAATGTTAGTGCACACATTTGAAATGTGACATGGTAAACATTCTTCCATTCCCAGTCATCATGATGTGCACCTATCTATCAGACGTAATTGGTCAAAAGGCCTGCATGCAGTTCACCAAACTTGCATAGTTATAACATGACTCATTTCACACAGATTACAGTGATGGTGTGCATGTGTCCAGTGTCTTTGGCTCACTGCTATCAGGTCAGACATCTGAATCTTACTTTTTGGATACCCCAACTTTGTAGGCCTAGCCAGGGTGAGACTTGAATGGCCCGCTGTCGTGTCTCAGCTATGGAAGGTGTTAGGGTGATTACTGTGGATGTCATGCACATTGTAACCAGTTCACCAGTTGCACATGTGTTAAATTTGCAAAACACTTCCAAGTACAAAGACTGCATCCTCACAAAGCTTCATGTGGTACACTATACCACTGGCCTGTCTGGATGCACTGTCTGTATGGACTTTTGGTACAGGACCTGTACATCTCAAGGTTACAGTCAGCACTGTGTTACAATCATGTCTATACTTCTTTAAGCCACATCTGTAGGTGTCAAGTATGCATGTCCTTTATGTGCTAGACACAGTTTGAAGACTTTGACAGGCTCACATTGCTCTAGTTAGCCATCAGAGTATGTGAACTAACAGATATGTTTACATGCACATTTTACATTTCTCATGCTGAAAGTGATGCAGCATACACATGGATGTTCAAGCCACCAGTATGCCCAATCAAGGGATGGCACAAACATGTCAACTTTTGTACATGTGAGACAAAAGACATAGATTTGATGTTTGGTCAGGTTTCCAATACTGACCTCCTGTGTCTTTCAAAGAATGGCATGTGTACCCACTGTCACATAGTCTTACCTGTGGATTCTCACATTTAATTGGGAAAAATGTTGCCTGACACACAAACATGTGGTAGGCCAGTGTCTCAGATGACCTGAGTTGGCATACATGTCCTTGGTCCATGGGATACATGTGATTACACTGCACACTACGGCTGGGACAAAACATTTTGCACAGTGATCAAGATGAATTCTCTGAGACATTAAATTGGAATCACCTGCTGCCCGTATGTATAGCATTGTTTACGCACACATCTGTGCTCCAATTACAACATACTGCACATATATGTTTGTACCACACCGAGAACAGCTCATACATCAGTCTATGTGGTGACACATGTCAGCCAATTACATTACTCATGATGGTCAACTCCATGCACCTGTTGTCTATTGAGCTGATCACATGACATGAACATTGGATTACAGCCACTACACAGGACCTAAGTGACACACATGTCACAGACAGAAAGGGGCACACCTGAGCATCAATTGATCATGGGGCATAGTTACCTTTTGAGACAGAAGTGTTGTTTTGGCAGACTGACGAGCTGTGAGAGAGGCAGCAGGCTGAGGGAGTGCAACATGCATGTTAAACATAGTTGTGCGACATGGAACATACTCACCCCTCCTTACTGCTGTCTGGCTTTCAATTGCCCATCCAGGTCAGGGAAGACCACCACCAGGATCTGTAGCATGTGGGAGGTCAGAGTACGGCGTCCCCCTTTTTTCAATGAGGTGACAGCTTCAGCTGGACCCTTGCAATCCTTCATGTCCAGCCACCTCTTCTGGCAGTGAGGTGCACAGCGTTTGAAGACCCCAACAGATCGGACTGCCCGGACAATGGTCTGCCAGATCTCGGCCTTCTGATGGGAGTCGACCTGTAAGGATGACGTGGTGACACACCCATTACTCCACATGCTACGTGTTTCTGAGTCACATACTTATACACATAGATCATGGTCAGAATGGCAAGGATGTCTAAGAGGTAGGCAAGTGGCATCATGGGCAGTTGTCATGTGTGCAATTATCCCTCCAAACCATAAGAACAGTGCTGAGAGGTCTACCACAGTACACGCACTTCTACAGCACTGTACCTGGCGAGAACCCAAATCTACATTCCACACACTGTAAAACTTACAAGAAACTCTGTGTGCATGCTTGCCCTTGGAATTTGCAATGCTAGTAGTTCACGGTTTTACACAATGGCAATAAAAATGCAGTGTAATCACCACTCACCTGCTCCCTTAGTTTGCCGTACTGTGGAAGAAGGCTGTTCAGTAGAGCCTGGTTCTCTTCCTCTGTGATTGCGGGGTCCCTCTCCACAGTATGTGCCACAGTAGCTCCCAGAGGATGTACAGACAGCAGCAGAGAGATTGGGAGGTGCATAAAAGATGCAGGTAGTGCAGGCAAGTGAGGACTGTAGGGAACAGACAGACTTATAACTCCGCAGCAGAGGTGGACTCAGTTCCATGCGTCCAAAGCTATAGGTCCGAGTTGCATTATCCGATTCGGTCTAATCCATACCATTGCTAGCATCGGGCATGCCTACCGCGATGTTTAAAATATCCACATCCGAACACTATTGAGTTTGATACATTGATGATGTAAGGTTACCAATTCGGATTGCACGCGATTCGGAGATGAAACAAAACACGCGTCTTTCACCATGATGACAAATAGCCAATGGGAGCATCCAGCTCCATTCGGATTCAGCTCCCGTGCCTTTTAAATACTCACACACATTGTTCACCATGACGACCAACAGCCAATGGGTGCATCTCGCTCAATTCGGAGACGGCTCATGCATCCATTGAATACTCACCCACGCCGTTCACAATTACAGCCAACAGCCAAAGGCTGTTCACCAAGTAGTCAACCTCCAAAACTTTCTGAGCAACTTTGTGTGGCGCATACCACTTTTCCTCTAATGCCCTGGACAAACAGGCTTTAGCACCAACACCACCTGACCTACCTGATACTCAGTGTTCTGGTACTACCACTCCTTCATCAGTGCTTGGCTTGCATGAAGGTTTTTCTTTGCCTGACTCGCTTATTGCTCATCAGCTGGGAATAGCTTGGTTCTAGTGACATTGTGCACGGGATCCATGGCTGGGCATACTCTCCCACTTAGGGTGACATACTAAAGTATACAAAAAGTGAAGGATGGCACCAAGTGCTTCCTGGCTGATGAGCCCTTAACCATGGTAAAACTGGACCTGGGTTGTTTGTGTTCCGGTTCATGAGTACTTTGCTTAGCAGTTCAGCAATTCAGGAACAGATTCAAGATTGAATTGCATATAGCTGGGTCCAAACTGATGTGCCATGGTGTGCAAAATAACTGCGGATAGTGATGCAGCCAGAGAAATTACCAGTTTTGAGATTAATTCAAACATTCTATCCATCACTTTTTGTGTACCTTAATGTGTTGTCCTAAGTAGGACAGGTATGCCCAGATGCGGGTCCCGTGCACACTGTGGCACTGGAACCAAGCTGTACCCGGCTGATGAGGCCATAACTAGGGTGAAACTGGTCCTGGATTGCTGGTATTCCAGTTAAGAGAGGACCTGGCTTGGCAGTTTGGAATGGCTGCTCTGATTGGAGCAGGGCCAAGACTAATTTGCATATGGCTGGGTCCAACCTGAGGTGACATGCTGTGCAAAATAATGATGGATTGGGAAGTGGCCCCAGTTATTACCAGTGGCTGTGATTAAATCAAGACAGGCTGTACCTGAAACAAGTAATTAATTTCAGGAATACATGCCCAAATTTTCTTTATATGTTTCAATGCATTTGATCAATTCAATAATCTTTATTCGGACATACAAGATCCATAAAAGCACAAACAATTCTCTCAAAATTGATCGTTTCAACATTTACATAGATACATCGTCCAGGTTTAAAACATGCATTAAAGCTTTGGCTATATAAAAGCAATTCATCAACAAAATCAACAAAAAATTTGTCACAAATATAACGAATTATATATATAGAAGCATCGAATGATAAAATGCCAAAGTGCAGAATACAGGTAGTTTTAGGGAAAATAGCAGCAGGGATGTATCAGGTTATATGTATAGCAGCATCATATAATAAAGTGACGACGTGCAAAGTGCAGATGGTTTTAGGGGGAATAGCAGCAGAGGGGAATAAGTTATTAAATTGTCAGGTGTTCGTTGAAGCACGTTAACGAATGGACATTTTCAAAAAAGTACAGACTCGAAGTTTTAAGTCTTCCCCATAGGCAACCTTAAAATCCGTTATACCATTGGCCCTAAAAATTGGAATCAAGAGATGCTTATTGTACCTTCGACAAAAATTACAAAAGAACAGGAAATGCAACATGGATTGCTTGCCTGAGTTGCCACAAGGGCAAAGGAATTCCTCAATATTAGGATGGTTGCCTAAGGGAAAACACAACAAATATTTTAATGTGCCAGACCTAAGGCGAAAGAGCAAACTTTGTTCCCAGCGAGTAATATCCCTCAAAAGGTAACCAGCTGGTAAATAGGTGGAAAGGCCCTCGTCATCTACCATTGATATATAACATGCGACGGAGGTTTTAGAAAGCTCTTGTGTATATCTTATGTCCCCATAATATTTCTATATAGCATCTCGAATAGTCTTTTTGTTGATTCCATCTAACTGGTCTCGATTATGAAAAATATATCCAAGATTTACTCTAGTTAGACTTGCCTTTACTTCTGTAAGCTATGGAATATCTCGGCTCTTGTCGCATTTAAAAAAGTAGACTATAATTTCCCTGGTTAAAGAGGCTGCAGGGTTTTGTCAAAACTTCAGCCAAAACATGGCAGGGCGGGACCTAATGTAGTCCTCTAGGTAAGATAGTTTTAATTTATTATGACAGACAAAGGATGAAGAAGAGATAGGTATCCCCAATATTCTCCTACAAAATCTATTTTCTTCAACCTGGGCGCTTTTAGTGTTTATATAGCCCCAGATTTCAGCCCCGTATATTATAGTAGGTATACACTGAGTTCAATAGATTTTGAGTAGGGACAGCTCTACCTCAATTCCTTTTGATTGATGGAGATTTAAAATTGAGTTAACTGCCTTTAAACATTTTCTCCGCCCAAATACCAAACGGGGTGCTCAAGATCCATTGTCTGAAAATTGCAAACCCAGATATGGAAAAGTGCGGGTGCGTAGCAAAGTTTCTGAACCCGAAGTAATAGCATTAATAACACATTTTTAGGACCACAACAGATTAAAAAAGATTTCTTAAAATTTGTACACAAATTCAGGCCATTCATAAAATCAACAAAACCCCTAACTAATATGCACTGAGCGTTGGGTGTTCTACCCATTAAAAAGCATTGTCTGCATATAGAAGGGTGGGCAGATTATTGCAATTAATCATAGGGGCATCTGTGGTCAGGTCAGACAGTACGTTATATAACTCATTAATATACAAAATAAACAAATGTGGGGCTAAAATGCACCCTTGCCTTATGCCTCTTCCGACCACTATGCCCGCTGAAACTGCCCCATCCGCGCTTATTCTCACCGTGCCATTAGATCCCTATGTAAATAGGCTAAAAAGTGCACCATGTCCTCATCCAACCCATAGTCTAAACGGCATTTCCAAAGCTGAGATCTATTAACAAAATCAAAGGCCGAGGTGAGGTCCATGAATGCTAGGTAAATGGGGCCGTGTCGAGCTATGGTATATTTACCTATGATTTATTTGAGACACTGTTCCACCATTCCAAGTTTACTTCTAAAACCTAGCTGCCATATATTTAAAATATTTTCATCCTCAGCCCAAGTTCTGATTTTGTTAAATAGTACCCTCCCCAATATTTTAAGGGTATTATCAATTAAAGAAATTGGTCTGTAACAGCTCGGGTTGGATCTGTCTCCCTTTTTAAAAATTGGAACAATGACAGATGTGGACCATTTGTTGGGGATTTTGGTAGTATATGCATTTATTGTGATCATCAGAATTTGAGCCTGATTTGAGAAGTACAGCCAACACTTGTTTCAACTATTTGGTTGGCATGCCTATGGATTTTTAAAGGCAAAAGTCAAAATAAAGAAATAATATATATATAAAGAAAGCATAATAATGCGTTTAGGTCAAAACACTCCGTACGATCCCTGCAGTTGACCTTAAAGTGTAGGATTACACTTTCTCAAATTTTTGCATGGATTACTTGGTGGAAATTAGGGACATATTCACCTAATTGGATGTACAACCTTGGATCATTTAAAAAGGATCCTGACTTAGTTACATAAACCCCCTGAGCCTCACCCCTACTACAATAAAACTGATATTAATGCATGCATTCTAGCCATCACTTTTTTGTATGACTCATGTATTGCGCCATCAACTTCCTGAGTGCAATCGCATAGCCAACTACATCCTTATCTGGAGACTCTGAGGTTCCTTCCCATATTCTCTGAATAAGGTGACAAAACCCCTGTAAAGGGTGTCCATACTGATGCTGTAAGGGACAGGCCCCTTACCCACTACTGCTGAATCTCTTGGTAGGCAAGCAAGAGACATGGCAGAAGATACCACTTTCTTCTGAGGTTCTCTGGCAGAGTTCCCATCACCCTCTTCTATTTCTTGTTAAACTGCACCACCAAACCATTGGTTTATAGATGGTAAGCTGAGGAGAAGTAGTATGTGACAACATCTTGCTCCCACATCTCTGTCACAGAAGAGGAGATGAAGTTGGTTTCATGGTCAGAAATTACCATCCTTGGAAATCTTACCCTAGAAAAGATCATCAGGTGAGCTGTCACTTCCAGCCATGAGGTTATGCTCCTCAGAGGTACAGCTTCCTGGTACCTGGTGGCATGAGCCACTGAAACTGAGATATAATTGTTGCCTGACTGTGAGGGCGGATTAAATGGACAAACAATGTCTATTCCCACCCCTCAAATGGAACACCAACAACTGGTAGAGGCGCTTTGAATGCCTAAATCCTCCCTCCTGACGTATTACTAATCTGACAAGTAGGTCAAGTTCCACAGAAACCCTCTGAGTATTCTCTGCCAGTAGAATCGAGTGTCCGACCAATCCTGGGTCTTTGTAATCCTTAAGTGTCCTGCTAATGGCAGTTCATGGGCCAGTGACAACAGGCAAGAACCACTAGCCTCTTGCTAGATCTTGGCTCAGAATTTGCCGGCTCTCTCTATATTAGGTCATCCTCCCAGCCAACATCGTGCTTCCCGACCACTCCTTTGCGGACCTGTTCCTGGGCTTCCTTCCGAAATCCCATAGGGGTAGGGTTCTCCTTCTGTGTCTTCCCATGTAGGCCCACCAGTATATAACAAACCCTGAAGCTCTGGAAGTTATCCAGACTCCAGCAACTGGACCACTTCAGGGGCCTCATCCTCCCCTCCCTCTGGAGCTGACGCGTTGACCTCCATGCCATTCCCTTCCTGTAGTCAACCCTTTCCTGCAAACTACCTTATCCTGGTCTCTACAAATCAGGAATAATACCAGCCCCACTCTGAGACTGATGCGCAGCCTGTACTCTGGTCAAAACAGCTGACTTTGTCCAAGTCATACAGGCTTCAGGTATTTGCACCAAGCCTGAGGTAATCAAGTCATTGCCGAAGACACATCCAGCTCCTTTCTTTTCCCTTACCCAAACATCGATCATGGCCGCCTTGCCATTTAGGTCAATCTAAAGATGGCAAGTGGGTACTCCATGCCCTCTCTACTGGCTACAAAACCTGCATCCTTGGTCCCAGGGAGTATCTACTCAAGCTTAAGTACTTCTTCTCAAACACAGTGTGGAAGGCTCAAGTATCCCTCAGGGTAGGAAATCCCCTACCACTGATGCTCGTTTCCTGCACAAACCCCATTGTGTTAGGATGAATGTGCTTCAGATCATTTTGATCCCCTCACCCAAGTCTAACACAGATGCTACAGTGGCAGGGTCTTTCACCTGACAATCTCTCTCAAAGTATTCCACCTTGTGGCACTTGAAGTTTGTCACCTCTTAGGATTTGGAAGAGCTTCTCTGTCCTCCCTTCTCATGCTGCTCCTTCCAGGAAATACTATTCCCATTCCCATGTTTCCCTTGAGTCCCACAAGAATTATCCTGGCTCTTACACTCTGTTTTTGAGCCAGCCTGTGGATAGTACCTTAGCCTCTTCGGCTTAGAACCATGGTCATCAAGACCCTTGTGAACCATACTAGGTAAACACTTGTCAGCCAACACTGCCAGGTTTTCTGGATCCCTCTCTGTCACGACAGATATGTATTGCCAAAGTGGGGTATCACAATTATCCTTGAGTTGCTCTGTCACCATAAAATGGTTAAGGAATTGAAAGCCATTGGCCTACATCCCTCTCACATACTGATTCTAATCACACAATACACTGTGAATCCAAGTCTGAACACCATCCACTCTTTTTCAAGCACTGAATCTCTGAAATTACTGAGCTGACTTCAAGCAAAGCTGCCTAATCAGATCATCTTTCATTTGCCCATAGACCATCCAGTCTGCCACAAGCATTCACCCAATGATGGCTATCCCTTCCAATGGCATACACCTCATTAAAAGCCTGAGCTTTACAATCAACCTAAAAGCTCGCAAACCACTCCAAGATGTCCTGACCTTCCACATGCATATGCACAAGATATCTTGGAATCTTAGCCACAACGTATCCTGAACTGGATGTAAAGTCACTTATCCCAGATGGCTTGTCATTGATGCAATCCTAAGCATCTCTCACATAAGGGCTATTGTTTACCTTTCCAGCTCTCGTTCTTTTCCTTTTATTTCTACTCCTCCTCTCCATTTCTCTCCCATCTCTCACAGTTTCTCTTCATAGGCCGATTCCTCCTGTCTCACACACCTCTGCTTCTCCTATTCCCAGTGAGATAGTCTTAGCTTCTCCCTCTCAAACTAACTAGCCTTCTCTTCTTTCTCAACCATAGCTTTCTGAAGTGCCAGCTGCAAACCTAGAGTCTCTGCTAAACTCATCCGCTCAAGGGATTTACTCCTAGAATTGGTGACAGTGGTACCATAGACATTTTAGGTGATGTACACACCGGGGGGGTTCTAGAAACTAAAGATGGTGAGTGTCTTGGGAAACTCTGGAAATGCATTTGGGGGTTGATACGTCCTAAGGGGATGATAGAGCCTGAATCAATAGTGAAGTCTTCGTTGGTTCCTACAATGGATCCCTCCCTAGAGCCTACTACAGCTTCAGTGTCTCAAAATTGGACCCACGTGAAATTAGCAAATATCTCTCTGTCCCTATTCCTGGGAATATTCCACGCTCTGTCCCTCCATAAATCTTTCGTCTGATCTAAGTATATGATGCTGAGTTCTATTCCCAAACCTGTATTGTTCCATTGTCTATGCATGTCACCTTTGTGTGTGAAAACTGGGGATTACTGTCCTACTGGCATATGTCTTGTGGGGGCCTGTTGCGGGCCCCCAGGGACTCCAGAGGGGTGTGGTATGCACATGGGGGGTACCTATGGTACCCCCTGCACTTCACTGTACAACGTGGCAGGCACCACGTGGTGCCTGTCACGTTATGCACTGAAGTGCACAATGTGCATTTTAACCCTTTCGATGCTCATGACGGAACGGTTCCGTCATGAGCATGGGCTGAGCTGTGCTTATGACGGAACCGTTCCATCATAACCACGCCCGTTTGCATTGGGGCCCCGCACCGGGGGAAAATTGCCACCACATGGATGAGGTTAAGCATTGCAGCTGAAAGCACCGCCCACCACAATGTTAAAAATGCGAGATGCACCCACCAGTGTGGCGGGCGCATCCTAATGGCCCCCACGGGACCACCGCGCTTATGGCGGGCGGTCCCGTTTTACATCAGGATGGCAGGCGACATCCTAATGGGCCCCTTAGTGCTAAATAGGGGCATCCTTGAACCCCACTTACCTCTCAATTCAGCGGTAGCGGTTATTACCCATTCACTCTGGGTAAAATTCAGGTGAAGTCCGACTAGTAGTCCGAGTCTCAGTGGTGCCACCCTGACTCTGTATTAAATTCAAAAGCACTGAAGCTCAATCTGGGAAACAAGTTCCCCCAGAATGTATGGCCATAAATCAGTCATACCCGCATGGAGCCACCAGTGTCTTTGAGCGCGCCCACTCCACAGATGCTGCACCTGCAGCCGCTGTCTCCGGTAAGTTTGTTGCATGCGGTTCATGTGGGCGGCGCTCAGCGTCCTTGAGTTACACACACAGAGTCGAAAGGGAGGGGGTAATATTTAAATATGTGAATATTCATTTCCTTGTAAATTAAATATTATTTAAAATTATTTAATAAAAAAATCAAATGGATGAATTTCATTTTTTAAATGTATACTAAAATGTCATCATTTTTGTAAATTATCTGTATTTTGTTATGAAATGTACATTTGTGTGTGTGTAATCCAATAATTGCTTTGTTATATGCTTACTTTGTACTTTTTGCATGTACATTTTTGGTATTAAAATATATTTATGTTTAAAAATTGAAAATAATGTTGAGTTTATAATTATTTTGTAATTTTTTTAATAAAACAATGTTTAATTTTATTTAAAGAAAAAATCATTTAAATGAATATAAATTAGGTAATTATGTATTAATAAAGAAAATGTGAATATTAATGTGTATAATCAGCAATGGCGGTATGCGAAATGCGTTTCAATGAATACATTGTGTTTTAAACATAGAATTAAAAAATACAGTTTGCAATTTTGTACTTTGTTTACATATTCTGAATGTGTTATTATATGTTGTATTTATATTTGTATTTATATTTTATAAACATTTATAAACATTTAGTAATAATATTGAATATAATCTGTAGTTTGTTACATGTTATCAATTAAAAATAATTATTTCCTTTGATGATTTTTACTGATAATTATATTACAGACATTCATTAGTTAATAGTGAGTTATAAGTTATTTAATTTTTTTCCATTAAAAAACGTATGTAATATGTCTTACTATGTTCTGGGAATAGTGAATATAACCCCTTTAGTGTCCCGCGCTTTCCGTAAAATGGTTTAGATTGTAGTGGGAATCGTACATTTAAGCTCTTTAGTGACCAATACCTTCCCTAAAATGGTTTAGATTGGAGTGAGAATAGTATATATAACCCCTCTATTGTCCAACACCTTTCCCAAAATGTTATTTTAAGTTTTGATTTCCTTAGATTTTTCTGGTTTCCAGGAGTGTTTCTGTTTTTATACTTTTTCAGTTTTTTTATTGTTCCTTAAGACTCTGGATTGTTTTATTGGATTTAAAATGGCCTGTTTCAATTTTATCAATCCTTTGGACTTTTCTGGAATAATTGCCCCATTTTTTTGTCTATTATGTTTTTCACTACATGGGTACGGATAAACAGAAATGTAAGTTATTTGTTATTGGGTGGGAAATGTTATATTTTATTATGCATGTGTATTTGATGCAATTGGTACTTGTTTTATTACATTTTTGTGTACTTGTATTTAATGAATTCCTTTGATTTTATTTATAAATTTGACCTTTGTGGTTGCTGATTTTTTGAAAAACAAATTATTATACATATTTAATGTATGCATTAATCTATTTTGCTATATTTGGTGTATGATGTTTTGACTGATGTGTAAAAATAATTTGTTTAATATTTTTCATTTGTTATTTATGATGGTTTGAATTTTGCCTAAGGTTTATTGGATAGTGTAATATGATTTGTCTATAGATTCTTAGGTCCTGATTCCGATGCAGTTAGGAAATCATTCAGACCAAATCGGTTTGGGAATGGTTTCTGACCGACTCGGATCGGGAGAGTCCAACCAACCAAGTATGATGCATCCGGATGCTTCCAGATACGATTTGATTGAACTCCCTTTGACTTTAATGGGATCTAAGTTCCGATCGAATGCATAGGCTCCCATTGAAGAAAGGGGTGGCTGGCTAACATCGGGCACTCTGTGGTGGGTATCCCCTGGTGCCCTCTACACTGTGCATGGCTGGTAAGGGGGGACCCATGGATAGCCCCAGGGGACTATTGGGAAGGCACTGGATGCAGGGGGGCCCGCTACGGGCCCACAAAGCCTGATTCTGACTGCCGTTTTGAGTCGGATGGTATGATTCAGAAAGGGTGTCTGAATTCTGCATCGTAATCGGTTGTTCGGAAACACGGCCCGTAGAGACGTACGATTCTGCTCCGTACAGCTCAGTCATTCCAAATTCCGTCGGGTTCAGATTGAGATATTTCTAACGCCTAACTCGCATCATGCTCGGTCGGACAGAAACCTTTCCAATTTGGTCGGAAAGTCACGTTCCCGATCCAATTCGGACAGAGCAAATGCTGTTAGGAGGCCTTCCTAACCGCATCGGAATCTGGCCCTAGGTAGTTTACTCCCTTTTTCTTAATAAACAGTTTTACTTTACATTGTAGCATGCATACATTCTATTGGTTTGTTTGATAATTTTATGTTACATTTGGGTTACTGACTGCTCTTTTTTGTAGGGCTTCTATAAAATTGTAGCAGTTAGTTAGGTTCTGTCTATTGTAGATTGGAGAGAGATCTGCCATCCATCAACTGTGTTGAAGGTTTTGGATTCTTGAGCCAAGGTGGCTGTTATAGACATTCCGTGAAAATATTTGGAATTTGGGTAGGCATCTGTGTCCAGAGCTGTGCAGTCTGCTGCTCCAAGTAGCCGTTAGGGACATAGTTTGTGTTATTTTTGGGGGTAAAATTGACTTTCTATAATTAAGAAATAGTGGTTCGCTACCTTTGTTACTGAGACATAGGCTTGTGCAATATTGTTTTTTTCAAGGGGAAATTGGCTGTTAGTTGCATATTCTACACTTAGGGGCCAATTACGATGGCGGATGGACTGGAGTCCGTCCACAATCATGGTGGTGACTGGGACCGCACACCAAATTATGAGGGGCGGTCACATTTTGAATTTTAACATTGCGGCTGGTGCGATGTTAAAATAGCATGTTGTGCATTTCACTGCATTATTATTTATTTATTTTAGATTTTTATAGAGCGCGTAGTCACCCAAGAGTATCCCAGCGCTAACCTCAAGTTCCTGATAGCTGAAAGTAGGGGATGGCGATGATTTAAGGGAAGAGAAGGGTTTTGAGAGACTTCCTGAATCGCAGGAGGTTAGGTTCTGATCTGAGACTCAAGGGGAGCGCGTTCCATTGTTTCGCTGTGTTGACTGAGAAGCGGCGGCCACCTGCGCGGGCCTTCTTCACCCTGGGGACCAAGATAAGGTTTCCATGGTCTGACCGAAGCGCTCTCGTAGGTCTGTAGGGTGTGCTCCAGTTGTTAAGGATTGGTGGACCTGCGTTGTGCAGTACCTTGTGAGCCAGGCAAAGGGCCTTGAATATCACTCTTTCCCTGATCGGGAGCCAGTGTAGTTTTTTCAGTGCAGGTTTGGCTGATGTTCTGGCTGGGGTATTCGTGAGCAGTCGGGCCGCGGCATTCTGGGTTTTTTGTAATATTTGGAGAGTGGTTTCCGGGGCTTCTAAGTAAATGGCGCTGCTGTAGTCCAGCCTGGACACAATTAGGCCTTGGATCAGCAGTAGTCGGGACTGGAAAGGGAGTAGGGAGAGCACCTTTCTGCATGATCTTAGTAAGCCGTAACAAATGCCGGCCGTTTTTTCTTGCCTGTGTTCTGAAGGTGAGATCTTTCTCTAACCATACTCCCAGACTCTTAACTTCCGTCTTAGGGGTAGGGGGTTCACCCATACAGGCGGGCCAGATGTTTGGGGGTAGATTCAGTGTTTTGTGCCCTAGGAGAAGAATCTCTGTTTTTGACCCATTTAATTTCAGGGCTGAGTCGCTCATCCATTGATGGATATTGGAGAGGCAATCATGGAGATTGGAAGGCTCTAGCTTGGGGTGAGAGAGAGTTACCACCAGCTGAGTGTCGTCAGCATAACTGATGATGGTGACTCCAAATGGAGAGACTAACTCCTCCAGTGGGGCCATGTACACGTTAAACAACGTGGGGCTTAGTGATGAGCCCTGTGGCACACCACACCGGAGGGGGATGGAGGGGGAGCGACTTTCATATTCCCCGACTTGGAAAGAGCGTTGGTAAAGAAAGGACGTGAGCCATTTCAACGCTGTATCTTTCACTCCGATGTTTTCTAGGCGTTGGTTTAAGACCTGGTGGCTGACAGTGTTGAAGGCCGCACTCAAGTCCAGGAGGACCACTGCCACTGATCCTCCTGTATCGAGAATTTCTCTGGTCTTCGCCACTGCAGCAAGAAGAGCGGTGTCAGTGCCCTGACTTGGTCGAAAACCTGTCTGTGAGTTCTTAAGGAGGTGGTTGGTTTCCAGGAATTGAGACAGCTTTTTATTCACCAGTTTCTCAGCGACCTTACCTATCCAGGGGAGGAGAGAGATTGGTCTATAGTTAGATAGATCCTCAGGGTCCAGTGATGGTTTCTTGAGAAGCCCTTTTACGACTGCCTCCTTCCAACTTAAAGGGACTTCCCCTTGGGCTAAAGAGATGTTGATAAGGGCGGTCAGCTGGGGCACTATGGAGCGGGTGATATCTTTGAGAAATCTTATGGGTACTGGGTCACTGGGGGCGCCACTCTTGATTGACGCAAATGTTGCTGCAACTTTCTCTGTAGTGACTGGGCCAAATAACGCCAGATGAGGCGTATCGGGTTTCGCGGAGGGATTCCACTGTGAGGGAGGTAAGTCCTTAACTTTCCCCGTGGTGTCGAGTTTAGCAGCAGGAAGAGAGGCAAGGATTTTTTTAATTTTTTCGTCGAAAAAGGTGGCTAGATTGACGCATTTTTCTTCTGCTGCTTTGGGGTCCATGGGTTTCTGCGGGGGGTCCGGGACATGGAGGAGCTCTTTAAGGATAATGAAGGTCTCCTTAGCTGAGCAGGAGGAATTCTTTATTTTTTCCTCGTAGAAGGCCCTTTTGGCATTATGGGGTGCTTGTTTGTACGCTTTCATGGATAGTTGATAGGCGTCTTTCTCCTTCACCGACTTGTTTTTTCTCCAAATGCGTTCTGTCCTTTTGCACTCCTTCCTTAAAGCATTAAGGGAAGGTGTGTACCATGGAGCCGGGTTGATCCTTTTGATGTGTTTAAGGGTGCTGGTTAGTGGGGCAAGGCTGTCTAGGGAGTGGGTGAGCCATCCGTTAAATTCTCTGTCAGCTGTGTTGGGATCCGCGGAGAGAGGTACGGTGGATTCTATTAACTTCGCTTCCCACTCCTCTGGTATCAGCTTATGCCACCGTCTACCGCGTGTCCTGGTTTTCTGTTTTAAGGCCGGGGTGGTCTGGCGGTACCAATACATGGGGACCAGTAAATGGTCTGTCCATGGGAGGGGGGTGGGATCTTGGGTTTTAAGGTTCCTGATATTTGTAAAAATCGGGTCCAAAAGCTGGCCTTTCTCATGGGTGGCTTTTGAGTTCAGAAGATGGAGGTCGGCTGATGCAAGATCTGCTAGTAGGTTAGCTGCGGTATTATCCGCAGGGTCTAGGAAGCGCAAATTAAGATCCCCTAAGAGGAGGTAGTTGAAGGCTGTAATAGTTTTTAGTATAACTACTTGGCAGGCACCAGAGGGTGCCTGCCACTTGGTGCAGAGAAACCCAGTGCACCCACGCCTCCCAACACAAGAGGGGCCCACAACAGACCCCCAAACCCAATCTCCACCATCCTTTACAATGGCCGTTTACTCACCACGGAAAGGCTGGATGGAGACAGCATTGTCATTTGGCGGATGGTACCTGCCACCAGGAAATCGGAACGATTGCCTGTCACATTTCCATGGCGGACGGTCTTTGCGTCCGCCGGTGTCCAATAGCATTTCTCCCTTCCAACATAATATGGCACTGGGAAAATTGTGGTCCGATTGCGGAAGGACTGCCATTGCATGGCTGGCAGGCCTCCCATAATCGTAATCGGCCCCTTAGTGCCTGACTGTGACGTTGGCAGTGGGGTGCCTGGTCTTCCACGCCGCCACACTGCTAAAACCGTAGTCAGACCGTCTGCCAGTTTAGGAGATTCCTCCTGTCTGGCTGTCTTTTATGGGGGGTAGTTATGTTCTCTTACATTAATACCAACTACCATCATCATTTGTAGTAGTCCTCCCGTAAAAAGCATTAGATTATTTAGTAAATTTCCAAATGATATTTTTTTTGCTTGTACTTTCTTGGCTGTAAGTGTAGCCCCTGTAATAGAGTCGTTGTTTCCATTTCTGTGATGTAACGTATCTTGCTCTCTCTATCATTATGTCTTAAAATACTATAATATTACACATAATTAAATGTTAAGAACATTAAATTTAGTATTGGTCTACAAAGTTAGGATACTTATTTTCTATTTTATACTTACATATGTTTTTTTTGCTGGTAGCAGCAGCCTTTATTTTTTTGGTGTCTATTGGGGTAGGTTTTAATATGGTCAGATAGCTCCTTTTCTGTTGCTGAAAAAGTTGTTTTAGTTTTATTGTGCACCTTGTACATTGGTAACTAGTGGGACTGAGGGTATTTAATTGTACTTTTAGGCTTTTACAGCGATTTAGTCTTTAGAAATATGTTTTATTTACTTTAGTTTCTATATAGGGGCTGATTCAGAGTTCAGCCGAGCCATTCCGATGGGCTTGGTCGTGAAGGAATCCGACTCAGATTTACGGATTGCGGACGACAGGCTCGGAGAGCATGTCCGCATTCTGGAAATCCTCCAGTACTCCCCCGGTCGCCTCTGTGCGACCGAGGGAGTACGATGGCAGCTTTTCACTGCATTTTCGTGCCGTTCTGTCCGGCACAAAAAGGCAGTCGGAAGCTGTCTCTGGGGCACCCCATCAGGGCCCCTATTGGTGTGAGACCACCGGATGGCGGCCTGGGGGCACCTATGGTGCCCCTCCATTTATCCCATTAAGCGTAATGGGGTAACCCTGAAACCCTCAGAACCTGGGTGGGTAATTAAACAAACAAAAATGGTTCTGTTGGGGACACACTTCAAATGAAAAAAGTATTGAATACATAAAAGGAACCATATTTCTAATGAAGGATATATCTGAACAACGGACACTGACCACAGTAGAAGTAAAGGTAAATCTTTAGTATTCAACCTTTTAAATATTTAAATGCAAAATGCACTAGACATGCTTCTTTAGTTTGTTGGGACTCTGCAAGCACATGTGGCATGATTGACGCAACTTTTCTTATTACTTCATTTGTATCTTCTACACCAGCCGGTGGGAAGATGAGACGGCTGTATCCGTTGGATCGATTTGCCTAATGAATTCAGCATACAGGCGTCTCGTCTTCCCGCTAGAGCAATCGCCAAGACGGCCCAGACCCACAAGATCTTCCCACCAGCTGGTGTAGAAGATACAAATGAAGTAATAAGAAAAGTTGCGACAATCATGCCACATGTGCCTCTCGGCTGACAAGCTCCTTCACAAGTTGAAGATCAGACGAATGACACACCTACCTTTAATAAGGCTGTCCAACCATATTCCAGTCCTGATGAAGACCCGCTCTAGATGCACATAAATCAGCGCATCCCACCTAGGGTTGTAACGTCAACGATCTTTGTATATATCTGTCTGCACAGAGTCCCAACGAACTAAAGAAACAATTTTACTTCCTGAGACTTTTATGATTTACAGTGGATATTTTGGATGTATTAGTTTGTCTTTATCTTTGAACTAATGTATATGTGTTCAATCACTTGTAACACTCAGTCACCAGTCACGACTCACTCACTTTATGTATTCGCAGTTCATGTGTTTGATTGTATTGGACAGCATGCCTAGTGTATTTTGAATTTAAATCTTTAAAGGTTGAATATTAAAGCTTGACCTTTACTTCTACTGTGGTCAGTGTCCATTGTTCAGATATATCCTCCGTTGATCTCTGCACCCGGTGGCAGGCACCTTGGGGTTTCCGGCCACAGGGTGCACGGATGAACTGCACCCCTGCTTTCTACACTGCAAGCATGCTTACGGGTCGGAAAGCATGCTTGCATTGTAAGGTATACGGGTTTGGTCGCATCATACTAGCAGGGCTGTAACCGACGACAGCAGGTCGGTTGGTTACAGCTCCTACCTGATGTCGGACGGACTTAGAACCATCCAGCATTGGAATAGGCCCCTAAGTGTAGTAATTTCTCTGTAGCATCAACAGTTTAAGAGTTAAAATATGTAGAGTGTTTTGTTAGTTATTTATTATTATTTTTTTTTAATCAATGGATTAATAAGTTATTTTAAATAAATGTTTTACCTACTTTAGAAGGTAATTGTATGTATTCTTCCAGTTCTGTTTTCAGACTTTCTTTGGCAATCTGGCAGAGCATTGTAATCTTTCAGCTGTCGTAGTTTTTGGTGCAGTAGTTAGTCACATTTGGTATGCTATTTATATTGTTAGTATAATTAATAATATAATTCGATTGGTTAATTAGCTTCACTGATTTTTGGGTTAGTGTTGATTTAGTTAGCTTTTTTCTGTTATTGCCTTTTACAGTGTATGCTAATTAGTGTTTATTGTTTACTTTATAATGGTATTTTATAATGTTGAATATGTTTTCTGTGTTATTTTCGATGTATTTATGTATAGAATTAAAATTATTTTTATTTAAACTTTATACATTAGTAATTGTAAAGATATGTGTTTAATAATATTTTAATGTATTGAAACTGGATTTTTTTGGTGGATGGTTTAAGTTTATTATAGTGCTATGATATTGTTAAAATGTTTTTGGAATAATTAAAAAAACATTTTTTAGGTTTTCTTATAGTTGACGTAAAATGCTGTAGTTGAAATATTTTTATTTTGGGTGATAATAATGTAGTCAATATTGTGTGTTGATATTTCTACCAAATATATAGTTAAAGGTATCACTATTTTGGTTTGAGATATTTTTGTAATCTATGTAAGTAAAAATAAATATTTTACCTGCAATATTTTGCTTATCGTTATCAGTGTTTTAATTAGTTAAGTAAAGGAAGTCGATATTTTTTTGAATTATATTTATTTTTGTGAATCTATAAATCTGCTGTTGATATCATGTCATTGATTCCTCCTCTGGCACACAAGGGTCTGCGCCTTTCCCTGCACATGGGCAATGACCCAATCGGTGCCACAGCCGTCTCCTCACACTTTACTAAGGAGATCCACTTGACAAGATTCCGAACTGGACCTCACTCCCTACAACACTCTCTTCTTACTCACAGAGCACACTGGTCTTGGCAAATAGGCAGGCGCTGCTGTCCCTGGGCAGGTAGTCTTGGATTCTCTGAGTGATTACCCTGACCCAACTGGAACGCTAGCAGGTCTTGCCCCCCCCAGTTCTGTTCACAGGCAGAAGTCTTGTAGGTTTCCTCCTCCTTGCACAGCCCGACTGGCTGCTTGATTTGTTGGGGGTCTCAAGCTCCCATTCTTATAGTCAACTTCGAGACACCAATTAGATTTAGACTCTGAGTCTTTGAGGTTCATGTTGTGGGTCTGCTTCCTTTTGAAATGTCCACTCCTCTGCCCTCTCTGCCTCCTGAAAGCAGTCTGTCACAGCAGAAGCCGCACACAGAGGCCATGGGAGTGACTAGAACTGGATGTCAGCCAGAGTGATATGTGGATCAAAAGGCTACCAGAGGGCCTCACGCCTACTCTTTATACATTTCTTATCAGCCCCATTCCCTTCCTGTTCTGATGTGCCGTGGGTTCTTCCCTGTGACCCCTCTCTGAATCAAACACCTTTTCAAGTGTTTTGGAGAGGCTGATTTTTGCTGTCTCTAGTGTGTCCCACACAGCATACAAGAATGCAGAAATACACAACTCTGTCTGGGGAGATTCCTCTGCCTCCCACCACTCATGTTTTGCCATACAGCCTTGGATATCCAAAAATGAAACACAGAATCTACCATGTATTGCGCCATTCATAGGCACACATACACCAAGCAGATGCATATAGCACAATGCACAGACCTACATCCTTCATGTATTGTGCCACTGACAGATACACATACACCCAGCACATACATTCAACATACGCACACTACAGAGCAGTGCTTCCTTCATGTAGGTACCACTCACAGACACACATACATCCAGCAGATCTACACCACACATGCACTGCACAGCACTATACACCAAACCGATGTAGGCTGAGGGTGAGTTAATGATGCAGCAGCAGAATGTTTGGGCACCCATCCTGGTCCTAAAAGATTGTAAACCACATGACAAGCCTATTTAAGGGCTCACATGCATTATCCATGTTTTCCTCTGACAACAAAACAGCAGGGTTGGACGTCCATTGATCATGAGGAGGAATTTTGCATCTAATAATAATATTTACCACAGAGTCATTACAAAAAGTGAAACAATAATCAGATAACATTCCAGAATTATCATGATAAGGTCATTCTTCTTCTAGAAACGAATGACTGCGTAGGGTCACGAGAGACAGACGAGCAACACTCCAGGTGCTTCCCACACTCTACTTCAGGGAATTAATTTGTGGTGAAGAAAACTTGAATGCTGTATCTAGTAATAGAGGACACTGAGTTTGCTGTCAACAACAACCAATCACAAGCACCAAAACGTGAGAAAGAATAAAACATTTTGAGGTCACAAACTACATTTATTATAAGAGTTCCCACTAATGAAGCTTTATTACGGGAGAGAAATTACAGATTCCCCCTTAACAGCATCCTGCATGCCATTAATGTCTTCTGGGGTCTGAAGAAATAGTACCACATACCCCTCACAATGATTAAACTTCACTGGCTCCCCTTGCCACCTGCTCTGTCTCCAAAACTACCTGCATCATTTAAAACCTCATGACCATCACACTCTCTTATGTGACTGGCAAGCTCATCCTCTCTGATGATCCTCAACACTCTCATAGCCAGGACACCAACAGTCAGGAGGAAAAGCACTGCAAAAAAGAAAAAACAAGATAACAGGGCTTCTTTATTGATGCATCGTGGTTCTGAAATAAAATCCATGTACCTATTAAGAATGCTCTATCCCTGTTCTAATTTAAAACAGAGCTAAATACTCACCTTCTTAAATAAGACTTTGCCATTCTGTAATAACAGCTTACTATCCAAATGTTGATGGTATATTTGCATTTTATATTTACAATGCTTGGGTGTGCTTCCTCTATGTTAATGCTAAACAAATAACACAAAACTACATACATCATACATACAGGGTTAGACATAAGAGAGGTCACTTCTGATGCCAATTCATTCTGTGAGATCAATTGCCACAGTATGTTTCCTATTCATGAAGCACAACCTGTGTGGCAACACTAGATAGCACAGACAATACCAATAGTACATGGCATTGCAGTGCCTGATCTCTCCCTGGGGATCATGAAAGACATACTTAAATTACTGTACACATACATTATATTAATAAATTATTTTAATTCCACTATGTTCCCAAACTAGTGTGCATCGCTGTTGCCCCATGAGGGCTATGTTTTTTGATGTTTGAAACATTTACTAACTAACAATACATTCATAATTATTTCATTCAATAATATCCTTCGTCATCCTCGTCCTCAAATAGTACTGCTTCCTTGTCCACTGCATTTGTTACCAATGTCACAAATTGACTTCCATGGTTTATACCACTCTTGTTCCTCACTGCTACTATTCAGGAGAAATACAGAAGGGGTCTGGCAACATGCTTTGCCCAGTGGTCACAGTTGAGCACTTGACAACAACTGCATCTGCCCTTGGCTATGGCTGTTTAGTTCGTTGCCTCAGGTTCTCCAGTGTTTCCTACCGCAGTTGCCTTGTGTTGTCGAGTACCTGTGCTTGCCTGGATTCGGCTCTAATATTGTGTGTATTCCGCTTAGTGCATGGGATCCATATATTTAATTTTCTGAGCTTGTCTGCGTTAGTAACATATTGGGAACATATTGGGTTCTGCGCAGTGTATAGGTTCTACATCCCCTGTTGTAGGCATCGGGCGGTGCTTTAACCAGTATGTGGATACTCCTCATTATATAAGGCCATTGCTAGAAATTGTGAAAACAAAATAGGGTTGGCCCTAATCAGCAAGGCTGAGCCTATATGATAAGTAACAAAAGAAGATGCCAGTACTGATAAACTTGGTTAAACAATGAGATAAATCTTCCACAAACAGAAAATCAAATTCCAGAAAGGGAATGCTCGATAGTCGCAATTTTATTTTATAGAGAATTTCAACAATAAAAAGTTCTTTTTACATTTGCAGGGAAACACAATAGGACGAAATCAAAACTGAGAAAGGACACATAAAAATACAATCATCTGGAGTAAACCATCATTCAAGACCACAGTCATGTCACATTCGCCACACATTCAGCACATACACACTTCGCTCAAGCATACCATATGTACAATTTATACAAGGGACAAGGGATATATATACACAACTGGAACTGCAATAATTAAACGAAAGTGTTCTCAACTTTGATTAACAGAAGATACACTACCAAGGATTTTACAATGTAAAGAAATCTTTGCACAAATGAATAAAGGTTATTACTCTCCAACAGTTCGATGTGAGGTCTATACACAGGCTTGGTTATTAAATCAAAATAGGCAGTCCAGTGAGGAAAGGGGCCACTCAAGTACCTTGATGCTGGTTGCAACATGGAGATGCGGGTTACAGCTGAGCGATACGTTGGTATTGATCACTCAGTCGAGGCGATGCAACAGTTTTCTTCATGCAGTGATGGTGATGCACCAGTTCTGAAGACAATGCACCAAACTGAGAGGCGTTGATTCTGTAGATGATGCTTTGGGTTTCTCCACTTAGTTGAGGGGTTGCATCAATCTACCCACACAGCAGCTGTGGAGATGCAGCCATTCCAATGCGTCGGTTGTTTGATGTGCTGGTTCCGAGTGTGATGTGCCGATTTTGCACCGGTAACATTGATGATGCATCAGTTTTGCTTCCTGCAGACAGGAGATACTTGGTTCCACTGGAGCAAGCACCTGGGTTCACTTCCTGTGGACAAGGTACGGGAGCAGGTGGTGAGACTTTGATATCCCTGAGTCTCAAAAACCAAGGTAAGCCAACAGACCCTTGGAGATGACTCTGAATCCAAGCAGAATCCAGAATTTACTCATCAGGGAAAGAGGGTACCATGCATTAGGGAAGCACAGCAGGAAAGCAGTTCTTCCAGAGCAGCGGTCCAGCAGAGTTACAGTCCTTATAGCAGTGCAGCAGTCATACCTCCTGGCAGAGTTTCTTTACTGGTCCAGAAGTGTCTGATTTGGTGGGATCAAAGACCCAGTAATCATACCCAGCTGTGCCTTTGAAGTTGGGGAGACTTCAAAGAGAGGTCTTTGAAGGGCACAGAGTCCCTGTCCTTCATGCCTTGGCTCCATACTCACTATTGGGGGTATGCAGCCCTATGTGTGGGGAGAGACATTGCCTATTTAGGTGTAAGTGTCAGATCCTTTCTCTCATCCTGCCCAGCATGACACATCAGGATGTTGATGGCTTATCAGTCACACCTAAGTTCCATTTATGTGTGACTTTCTGTAGGGAATGCACAAAGCCCTTCTGTCACTCACCCCAGACATCTATTCAGAGACAGGCAGACAACACAGAATAGTTAAAATAAGAAAATGACAACGTTCTAAAAGTGACATTTTCAGACTTGCAATTTAAAATCCACTGTACCATGAGTTTTGATTTTTAAATTGTGAGTCCAGAGACACCAAACTTGAAATGTTGATCTTTTCTCAACTGGAAATTACACTTATAAAATGTAATAAGGTAATCCCAATGGGAGAGTTAGGCCTTGAAATAGTAAAAAACTGATTTAATAGTTTTCCACTACTAGGGCAAGTAAAACTTAAAAGTTCATGTCATCATTTTAAATACACTACACCCTGCCCATGGGGCTTTCCAGGTCCAACACAAGGGGTGACTTATTTGTTTTAACTCCTTGAGTGCTCCTGACGGATCCCGGTCGTTATGAGTCACAATAGGCGTGTGCTCATGATGGCTAGGAACCGTCTGAACGTTGCCGCTCCGCCCACGCTGTATTAATTTCCCGCCTGTGCGAGAGAATTAATCAATGGGCGGAGTTTGGATGGCTCCCGGCCGTAATGAGCACACGCCCACCATGATTTATGGCGGCCGGGAGCCGTCATGAGCATAGCAGCGCCGCGCCCAGCCTCGTCCCTCCTCGCATTGCGGCCAAATTTGCCCCGCAGCCAAGGGGTTAAAAAGGAAGGTTTGGGCCTGGTAAGAGGGTTATCTTGCATGGTCGACATCACAGTTTAAAACTGCATACAAAGGCCCTGCACTGGATGGCCTTAGATTTTATTAAAGGACAACTGAAGTGGGTGGCGCAATCAGTGCTGTTTATGCTGGACTTGTCGGCGGCCTTTGACACCGTTCCCCACAGCGGTCTGTTGTTCAGACTAAAGGAGATCGGGCTGAGGGGAGCGGTGTTCAATTGGTTTAAGTCCTTCCTTGCTGGCCGCCGACAAACGGTCTGGTCCCCTCCGTTCTCCGCCGAGATGACGCCATTGGAGGTCGGGGTGCCCCAGGGCTCTGTTTTGAGCCCTATCCTGTTTAACATCTATATGGCACCCCTGGCGGCTCTGGCGGAGTCCTATGGTGCCCAGATTGTGTCCTATGCTGATGACACCCAGCTTCTCTTTACTTGCCAGTAGAGTGCTGACTTCGATGGCAGGCAGATCTGATGTTCCATGAATTCTGAACCCTTGGGTTCCATTTTGTGCATGGCAGCCTTTTTGTGGTTGCCCTCACACAGGCCGATGACTTTAGCTGACTTCTGGATGACTTGGATGAACTGACCCTGTTGCCTGAAGCTGACCTTGTTAGACCAGTTCCTTGCCCAGTAGCTGATCAAGATTAAGGATCAGAGCACAGGAGATTGTAAAGTTTGGTATGCACATACACACCCCTTATCCTACTTCTCATCTGTTTCTTTTCCCTATTTTATGACTTGTTTACGATATGGGTTGTGGTCTTTTATTATGGGTTTGTCCGGCTTGTGTAAGAAGGAATGTTGGGCTTTTTGCATGCTTGCAATAGCTAGGACTGCCCCTTACTTTTGTGCTGAGTTTTGTAACCCTAAGCATATACAAGGCCTCTGTTCTCTGTATTCCTCAGACTACCTCATTCAGTTGCTACGGCTTCTGTGTGACGTGGCCTCACTTATTAAATTTAATAAAGATGTCTTTTCATATTTCAGCTTCTGTGCCAAGTTCTTCTTTCTATTAGTAAGTATTCCCTGAGAATGAAGATTTTGAATTTCCTCAAATGGCGCAGCCAACGCGGGTCTCATCAGAGAAGTGAATTTCTGTGGGAGTGATCTTGTCAGGAGACTGAAATCTACTGAGGAGGACAGAACAGGATTCTACTAAGAAGGTACTCTGTGCACAGGGATTTTGGAGATTCTTTGTTTCTGCATCCCAGTATATTTCTGATCTTCCTGATTTTGATCCTCCACATGATGTCACTCCTGACTGAGAACCTTTTTGGCGTGAGTATTATAAAAAGACCGTTAGGTCATGTAGAACTTGACAGTTAGAATTTGGATAATGTTTTGATTAGTAAAAGTAAGAGTTAAGTATAAGTGGGTCGCTCCCAGTCCTTTCTTCTTTGGTTCTGTGGTTCTTTGCTTAGTTTGTTTGGTCCTTAGTTTTTATTTGAAGATTGCAATTTTCAAAAACCGAGGTTCTTGTATATTTACAAGTGTATCGATAGAAATAGCCCCTTGAAGTTTGAAGCTAGATTAGTGAGCTATAAGATGCCTGATCTTAGCAAATTTGAAGATTTGTGTTGGCCAACTGTGTATACATTTGGATTAGCCGGCTTCCCCTAAAGGGAATATCTAAATAGGTTTAGATTTAAAAACATATTCCTTCCTTGGTGATTTTGTATCCCCAGGGAATTAAAATATGACATAATACAAAACAAGGATTCTTTGTTCTGCGCAGTTTTATGAACGAAGATATGCAGAACGATTTTCTTTGGTGTTCTGCTAGCCAAAGCTAGTGACTTGAGTATATTTTCACTTCTTGGACATACATCAGTCTGTTGGGCTGTTTTTGCAGTCTTTTGGAACACTATTGAGAAGCAGTTCTCGTAAATATGACGTACAACTAGTATTTACAAATGGTTATTGATTTGTGGGTCAAATATGTGTTTAAACGTCTATGTGGTTTTCCCATTAGTGCAACTTCGGTAAGTGAATAGCGATGGCGCTATTGACGAAATGCATGGCGCGCTGTATTGTGTGTCCTGTGTGTTTGACCCTTTTCTGATTATGTCTGAAATGAGCTCAAATGTGTGTCTGTGTTTTTTTTTATGTTTTCCGTCTATTAAGCAAAATGTCTAAATGCTTAAAAAAAAAATAATAAAGTTAAACATTCACATTCACTCGGAATAAAAAGGCCTCAAGAACGAAATGCTGAGAGACAAACTAAATAAACAGGAGTATTTACTTAGCCAGGATTTTGCCCTTAGTTAAACACAAGTGAATACTTGCATTTCAGAATGTTGTTTTCAAAAGGATCCAAAACTAAGGTTCATTATTTTTGTATTACAGGAAGGCATTTCAATTAAGGGTTTTCACTCTTTAAGCCTTTTTGTAAGCATATTAATGGGTCTGTTGCTAAATAAAATTGTCCTTTAAAAAAGATAAAAAGTGGCGCAAACATTTTGTCATGTTATAAGTTAGGCTTCTGTGCTTAGGTTTATGAATGAATGCGTCTAAAATGATAGGCAAGGGATGCAGCTCGCTTTTATATGTGGAATTATCAAAAATGATTGGGTTTATTAAAAATAATTAATACATTTTGAAAAATAATTATTAAAAATAAGTGCTTCAAAATTCGTTTTTTACTATTCATGAAGCTTAATGCTCATACTGTGACCTCCTGGCATTATAATTTAATTTAGGTTGTGTTACACTGCCTAATGAGAACATTAGCATATGGAATTTCACCTAGCACAGGCGTATACAACTCATTTTTCTAAGGATTTACATGAGATATGTCCAATGTCCAATCTCTGCAATTTGTAAAGAACATTCTGAGGATGATTAATATGTAACACAAATATAGGATATTTATTTTTAAGTGCCCCTAATATCAAAGTCGAATTTGGGTAAAATAGACCATTTAAAACAGCATTCTTGCCATTTTTAATAGCTTTAAAGTGCTTTAGGCTTCAGTAAATGCATACATTTAGGTATAATACAAATTTGCAGGTTGTCCCCATTTGGGTTTGCTTTTAAATAGCCCAGTGAGATCCATTTAATGAGTACCATTGCAACAAGCATTTGTTCTAAAAACTGGTATGTGTGTTATTAGGTTTTGTAAATTATTCACAGTAAATGTAGTTTAATAATCTGGGAATTTAGATAATTTTTTTTTAGCGCCTAAAAAGGAGAAATTATTTTTCAAAATAGAATCAGGAAGGCCTTCTGTCTTTGTCAGCCTCACAGTGAGCAGAAGCTGGGGGCTAAAAAAGCTGCAGAGGCTCAAGTTGCGCTGAGATGCTATCTTTAGTTTCCCTGTAAACAATGGAAGAGGCTGTCATGTTGACATTTGTGACCTTTTAAATTAGGGCCTTGTCTCTGTGGAGTCCAGAATGACCTTGCTAAACAGGCCTCTGAAAGGTGGGATTTCTGGTTTCTCCACAAGAACATCAATACAATTAAAGAACTTAATTCCAAAGGGAAAATATAAAAAGGTTTTTTTTTAAAGTCCCAACATCATGTTAAATGCTCTGCAGAACTGATACATTTGTGTCTCTGCTCTGAAAAAAAATAATGTCTGCTAGTTGTTTTTATGCGACAGAAAACAAAGTGTTGCATTAAGTCTTAGACAGAAAAAAAGATGCAGCCCTTTTCTAAATTTTGAAAGCTACATGCCTAAGTGAGAACGATTTGCCAATTAAGAATTATTCTTCACAATGAAAATTGTAAGGCGCAAAATTAATATGGAGGGTCAGTGTAACAATTTTACTTTTAGAAAGGCGAAACTAAGGTGGCTTGATGTTGCAAGCTGACTGACAAGATGGATGGTAACAGTTAAGTAATGGAAATTTATTTTTGTGTTTGTTAATATGTATCATGTTTTGTCTTCTGATTAAAAGTTAAATTTGATATTTGTCTGTTATGAGAAATGTCTCTCTTTTGTGTGTTGTGTATGTTTTTTTTGCTACTGCCTACAGATCATTCATGGATTATTCTGGGTGATTTAACAAGACACGTGAGTTTGGTTGGTTGAAAGGAGATGTGTTTTTGCGTAACTCCTTTGGAAAGAAATGTTCATGTGTTTTTTTTTATGTTTGTGTATTTGGTCCTATCATGAATTGTTCTTGTTGGTCCTGTATGTTAGAAAGTTGTATTTGACAGCAGATATCCACTAAATGGTGATCTACTGTCAAAAGGAGGGTAAGGATTTTAAACCTGACAAATTAAGCAGGCCCGAATTTCACAGTTACATAAAGTACATGACATGGTGTTGTGTGTCACCGCTCATTCACATATGTTATTGTTCTGTTTATGCTTTTTGTGCTTGATATACATCAAGTATATCTGTCATTCACATATGTTATTGTTTTGTCTATGCTTTTTGTGCTTGATATACAGCAAGTATATCTGATGGCTTGACATGTGCGTTTTGTGTGTTTTTTTTATTTTATGCATGTTTTTGTTTTATGTTGCTGCTTTTGATACTATTACAAGTTTACCTGTGTTGTGAAGGGATACACATGACGATGTGTATCGCTGCACAACAGTTGGGTTGATTTGCTAAATGTCACAAATAATGATATTTTCATTCTGTGCACGACAGACAACACTTCACCAGTGTATGTCAATATTGGCTATGAATAGTATTCAAGAAAAATAAAAGGATATACAGGATCAAAGTGTGTCACAGTCACTTACTGCCCCTTCCCTTAAAGGAACAGGCAGCCCTACATTTATGTATCCTGATTGGACGTAAGGATAAAATTTTAGATCTGTGACTCTTGTACATGGTGACCTAATTTCTATATTACATTAGTCAGTTTTGTTCTGCTTCCAAAGTAGTGTATGGCTTTGTACCATAAAGGAAACCAGGTTTAATTTTTTTCCCTGAAGAAGGAACTGGAACATTAGCTGAGGTTACCGTATATGGTTTAGCGGCCAGTGGTAGAGCTAACCTTTGGAAACTATTGTGATTTTTTTGTGTATCACTCATACTCTTGGTATTGTGTCACATGCTTGACTATCACCCAAGTAATTTCTTGTTCTTCCTATAGATTTTCCTTTTGTCGCTTCTCCCCTGACCGATGTCGCATTGTACCTAGTTATTGGGGATTTTAGCTGTGTCCTAGTCCCATTTCTCTTTTCCGTATTCCTTTCACCAGTCAGCTTTTATTATTATTAGTGTATTGTTCAGGTTCACACTTCCAGACTGCAGTAATGTACCAGAAACCCCCATATTGTGTATAATCCCCTTTTGTATGACCAGACTGGTTTTTAAGAATTTTCTTTAGACTTAATCATGTCGCTATCTACCCTTAGATGATGAAGGATATGCTCTCACACGGAAACCCAATTGAAAAAGCCTAGAGGCACTGTTTTGCCTACTGCCTTTTTATTTGTATTGCTTTTGAAAATGACAGTGTATTCTTGACCAGAATTGTCCCATGGCGTGTGGCCACTCCTTTGAAGATCGCAGGCCACCTGTTTGCAGTCCCCTTGTTATACAATGAACTGTTTAAAGCATTGCACTTGCTCCATCAGATGGCATTGGACATCACAGAACCAGAATTTCAGTGCAAAAGAGTGCCTGTCATGTGCTGGTAACCTCTGACAGTGTGCAGTCCCTTGAGCCCCTTGGCCTGAGTTTTGGCCACACGCACCCCCCTTTTTCCTTTGCTCCAACGGAAGTGCAGTGCACCGGAGGATCCAAGATTGGCAAAAGGCACTACATTCTGGTGCCCAAGAAAGAGCAGCCTGAACATCCTCTGACACTGAATGATGAGTGTTGGAGCCTGAGAATGGTCCCGGGTCTGCACAAGATGATCTGTGCCCATGACCAATGAAGAGCACAATATCTGTAGTGTCTGCCGCAGAGGAGAGATACTGGTGCACTGCATTGAGACATTGAGACTTTTAAGTCACCTATGAGTGTTTGCCAGGAGGGCACTCCAACGGATACTGAGAAGCATTTTTTCCATGGGAGGCCTGAATCAAGAGGCCCATGCAACAACAGGAGCAGATTTGATGGACAATAGAAGCCTGCCAGAGAGGCTTTTTGAACGGACTCTGGGCATAATTGGTTTCACAAGAGGTTTCCGTGTGATTGTATAGACTAGGTGTTAGGAGACTGATTCTTATTGTTTTGCTGGCATTATTTTAAAGTAGTATTCTGTTTAGTAAAAGCAGAATAAAGTCAATTTTCTGTGGAAGAATATCCCCCTTTTCACCTCAGAGCATTGATGAGTATCACCACTGTTTCACCTGAACATGTGATGGGTTACTGAAATGCATAGGAGCCATAAAATGTTCCTAGATAATTTTAGGATTTTCTTTCTGCTTAGGGTTGTGAAAAATTATAGTTTTGTTTGTAATAGAGGTCATTACTTTCTCCTGTTGTCTATATGTTATTAAAAACGTGTTTTCTAGTGTTTTTGTTTTTTTAAAAACATGACGTTGTCTTTTATGGGTGGGATTGATTTTTGCTACCCAATTGACATCTGCACCCACCTCCCAACCTATGTCTCTTCCTACTACTATTTCTTTGCATTCTTTCCATACTTTACCTGAACATGAACTGGTTAGGAGGTCAGAGTTCACTAATAATTCCTTTGTACAGCTTCTGCACCAACACCAGTTAGTAGTGAACATCACTAATTGTTGGGTGTGTGGTCTTATGCCACATACTACAGATAGAGGTATTCCCTATTTGGTCCTGCCATATGTGGCCTTTGTGCTACTACGTGTGTAAGGAGACGTGTCCTGAGAGATTTACTAAGTAATAGGATTATGCTCCAGCAACATCTTGATGATCTGATGAATATAGTCCTGGATTCAGATTGACGTGAGTTTAGGTTATTGCCTATGTAAGGGCAAAAGGAGGGTCTGAGGTTCCGTGAATTCTGAACCCTTGGGTTCCATTTTGTGCATGGCAGCTATTTTGTGGTTGCCCTCACATAGGCCGATGACTTTAGCTGACTTCTGGATGACCTGAGTGAACTGACCCTGTTGCCTGAAGCTGACCTTTGTTAGACCAGTTCCTTGCCCAGTAGCTGATCAAGATTAAGGATCAGAGCACAGGAGATTGTAAAGTTTGGTATGCACATACACACCCCTTATCCTACTTCTCATCTGTTTCTGTTCCCTCTTTTATGGCTTGTTTACGATATGGGTTGTGGTCTTTTATTATGGGTTTGTCCGGCTTGTGTAAGAAGGAATGTTGGGCTTTTTGCATGCTTGCAAAAGCTAGGACTGCCCCTTACTTTTGTGCTGAGTTTTGTAACCCTAAGCGTATAAAAGGCCTCTGTTCTCTGTATTCCTCAGACTACCTCATTCAGTTGCTACGGCTTCTGTGTGACGTGGCCTCACTTATTAAATTTAATAAAAATGTCTTTTCATATTTCAGCTTCTGTGCCAAGTTCTTCTTTCTATTAGTAAGTATTCCCTGAGAATGAAGATTTTGAATTTCCTCAGATCAGAGGCTGTTTAGGGGCGGTCTTCAAGTGGTTTGAGCAACACAGCCTTAAATGCAACTCCGAAAAATCGGAGCTGCTATTCTTTGGCTGTCCATCTGTCCCCAGGTGGCTGTCTTGGTGGCCACCGGACATGTTCCCTCTCATGGCTGTCTCCCCCAAGGCCAAGAATCTGGGAGTGCAGATTGACGATGGACTGACGCTGAAGCCTCATATCCTGGGCCTTGTCGGCAAGTGTTTTGGCATCATGAAAAAAATGCTTTGAAAATTCCTTCCTATGCTGTCCCTCTGCCACCGGAAAGTGACTGTTCAGGCTCTGATAGGCTCCCATCTGGATTATTCCAATGTGCTCTACCTGGGCGTGCCGGAGTTTCTAATCTCTCGCCTGCAGGTTATGCAAAATGCTGCTGCCAGAGCCATTTTTGGTCTTCATCACAGAACAAGCGTGACTGCATTACTAAAAAAACTTCATTGGCTCCCCATTAAGAAACGTGTGGCCTTTAAGGCTCTCACGCTAGCTTTCAAGGCGCTCCATGGCACAGGAGCTAAATATATCAGAAACCGACTGGCTTTCTATCTGCCTTCGAGAACATTAAGGTCAGCTTCTTTGGCCTTGGCAGTTGTTCGTCCTGCCAGATGGGCCCAGCTGGGCGGGCGTTCTTTCCGCCATCTAGTCCCCAAGCTCTGGAACTCCTTGCCTGTTTCCCTGAGATTAAATACCAGCCTCTTGAATTTCAGGAAGGAGCAAAAGTCGTGGCTCTTTGTTCAATAATTTCTGCCTTGTCTGTCCGCTCCTGGTCATCTGTTCCCAAATCTGCTAAAGCGCCGGGACACTCCTTTGGAGTAGCTGAGCGCTATATAAGACCAACTTAAATTAACTAAACTTAACTTAGTAGCATTTAATTGACAGGCCCAGGGCACATATAGTGCACTTTTCTAGGACATATAAGTAAATTAAATATGCCAATTGCGAATAAACCAATGTTACCATGTTTTAGGGGACAGAGCACATGCACATTAGCACTTCATAAAACTAACTAAAAAGGAATTCTTCAAAAAGGGGAGGAGAATGCAAATGGTTTGGGGGTGAACCTGTATAAAGGGCTATTTCCAATAGACATGGATGAAGGAGAATCAGAGTAAGGAGATTATTGGTAAGTAATAAAACCTTTAATCCTATTTGCCATGTGACACATACTTTATCCTATATATGAAAAAATATTTTTTATAGCTGTTTTTTATATTTTCATTCATTGACAAGCCCCTCTTTTCGAACTATGGTTTTTTTTGCCTTAAGACTCTACTTTCCGCTTGTGTTTTTTTATTTCAAAAATGTTACTCTCTTTTCGTCTATTTCCTGCTTTCAGCTTTTTCAGGTCTTTTGTTACAAAAGCCAGTGCTGGGAATTCTCTATTTCTTCTCATCCCAGCTTATGTATTGTTTCACAATTTCACCATAATCTTACCCTGGTTTCTAGCCTGGTTCTTTTCCTTCATTTCCTTTCACTCTAATATTTATCCCCATTTTTTTAGATTTGGACTTTGAGAGAGCACTAGCTGTTTCACTAGACAATTGTTTTTTTATTAAAATAATCATACATAATATATATACGTAGAGTGGCGTTTAGTCAGCATACAGCCGGGGTGAATGAGTCAGCCCCCTTTACTACCTGGCTCCGTCCATTTTGTATAAAGCCTGTGCACTTTTTTCATATTGTCTTAAATAGTTCCTTTTTTTCTGCACTGAACCTGATTCAAATTAAGTCTTTTTAATGACTATTTATATATTAACTTTAAGTACTGGCCATTTAATATGCTTGTAATTTAGGATCTCCTTTTGATAGTGATTTATAGCCCTTCCTTTAAAGGTTGCTGTCATTAAGTGGTAAAGTGTCATTATGACAAGGTAGCTGCCTGTGATTAGAGTGCATTGCTAGATGGTTAGCTTGTATTCTTCATACGTGATAATAATAAAATGCATGGAACAACTATAAGGTGTATTATTTAAAAGATATTAGTATAACCGCTCCTTCAGTGAATATACTTTACATATAAAATTTGCATTGCAAGCATATGACGGACACGTTTAGGTTTTTGTTTCCTATTTATCTTTGTGGTATATGCTTGCAATTAAAAAAGTAAACACAAATTAATCATGACATAAGCTTGCCCTGGCCACACCGACTGGCTTTGCTAATGCTTTTTTACATATTCCTGCCATCGCATCTTTTGCCCCGTTTCAGGTTCTGTACACTTTGCATCTTTTTCCTTCCTTTCACTCTCCGTGAGGCTTTCTGACTTCTCTTCTGCTCTGTGCTTGGTGTTGGTGTGCTGTCAGGCATAGGATAATTTTTAATGGACAAAGCAGCAGCGGCATTCGAGCTTGTAGTAATTGTTCTACCGTACTCACTACCTAAAGCAGCTCGAGGCCTGAAAAGCCCGGTAAAAACTCAGCGCTTATAGCAGGGGCATGAAGGGCAGTCCGCCTGTGTTTTTTTTTCACCCTGTCCGATTGTATATCAACCAATCCAGAGGCTCGTGGCATGGAGGCCACTGCAACGCAGCTCTTTTAAAAACTGTGCTTCTTTGTGGCTTATTAATACCCAAGCTCACACCATAGCAACTGAATTCTGCAGAAACCACTATACTTTGCCAGCTAGAATTACCACTAGGCAGCTGGCCAAATTGCTATGTCTCGTCAGACTGCAAGACCATACAAGACCATCCACCCTACATCTCCCCCTTCAACCTTATTTTTACTTTATGCATGCCCTAAGCCATGGGTACCGATTCACTAAAATGGCTGTGGTAGCGGAAGTGACATCATAAACCCATTGACTTTAATGACGTCACAGGAAGTAATGTCACATGACCTGAAAACTGACGACATCACAAAAATATGGACTCAAACTTACCCAGACTGACTCATTCACACTCTCTTGCTCAGTCTTACTCCGATTCACATATACTCTCTCACTCACTTTCGTACACACACTATATTCCACATACTAACATACATGTCACATATGCACACGCTCTCTCACCCACTTTCCTCGGACATAACATACATTGAAATGCATTTTAGTTTACTTACCTAAGACGACAGTGAAGGTCCTGTTCCAGATTCTGCTGCTCCACTTTTTATTACATTATTAGCGAATGATAAGATATTATTCACAATTAATATGATAAAAAATGAGCGGAGAAATAAATTGGAGTTTGTCTAAGGTGAGCCATCACTGAGTTCTTGGCACTGATTTTCCAAACTCTGAGGCCATGGGTCGCATAGGAAGTATGAGGGGTCACAAGAGGCAACCCAGGGGTCGCAGATGCGACCCCAGGTGACCTCTAAATTATATTTTACCTAAGCCTCCAGATTTCAGCTATAATTCCCTGTGCTACATTATACCTGTGTCAGGTATAATGTATGCAGGGTGGGCGTTCTCAAGTAAGTAAGCCACATAGAAGTGACGCAGTGAAATCTACAAGATTTCACCGCGTCATTTCTAGGGTGCAAATGTTCAAAAAATTACACCTGCTTCAAAGCAGGCTTAAGACAGACGCAGGCCCTTTCATATGGGGCTTGGCCCATATGAAAGGATACATTGCTGGAGTTGCTTCACTTTTGTAACACACTCCAGCAATGCGTCACTTTTGCACCTGCAGATACGTTAGAAATACTGACGTATCTGTAACTCCTTGCGACATGATGCCTCATACAGTAAATATGATTAATCCATCATGTCGCAAGGACGGCGCACTGAGATGTGACTCATTGCTTCTTTCATGCAGTGATGCATCACTTCAAATAAATGAGGCCCTAAAAGTCCATAAAGTTACTTATTTCCACACAAATTAATAGCGAAGCTTCAAACCACTTTCATGTACAGGTTAAAATATTCATAACAAGGTATTCATGTATACTTACTGTGGACTTTTGCCACAAGCCATATATTGCACTGTGCAAAAATTGGAAATTATGGGAGCGCGTGAGGATCTTCTCCACTACTCAAAGCAATCTTGAAAAAATTGAGTCACTTCTGCGTGAAAAAGCATATTTGCAACTGCAGTCCAGAAGTAGAGCTCATGGAATAGTTTGACACTACAATAACTGCCACTGTTCCAAGTACAATAATATGGCCTATAGAGATTTGCAAAGCCTGTAAAAACTGTGTGTGTCCTGTAGAGAAATATTTATGCCTAAGGAAATATGTTGCTTAATGCAATTTACTCAATTGGAAAATGTGCTCATAATAAAACACGTGGCAAGCAAAAAAATAAGAAGCTGCATTAAAGATTGGGCCACGAGATGAAGGGCCAGATATTTTTTTTGTTTAAGAAATTTTTATTAAGCATTAAAAGGTGATACAAAAAACATGTCATGAAAAATTAGGAAAAAGTACATATGGGTGTAATAATAATTAAAAGACATCAATCTACAGGAATTTATATAGAGAAAAGAAAGGTATGAAAAGATAGGAAGGAGAAAGAAGAAAGGAAAGGATTGGGAAGGAAAAAAGAAAAGGAAGAAAGCAGAAGACAGGGAAAGAGGAGAGGAAAGAGAGAGGAGAAAAAGGAAGGAAAATTAAGGGATCATGAGGGACATGGAGCACGCGGTAGGGGAGAAGGATTGGAGGAGAGATATGAAGTAAAGGGAAGCCATAATAAATCAGATTTAATTTTCAAAGGAATAGAGGTAGAAGAGGCAATAGAAATTCTATGTTCATCACATATATAATTCCACCATGTGTGGACCGAGAGTTTAGAATTATCTTTCCAACACGACAAAATAACTTTAAATGCAAGTGCAATAAAAAGATTTAACAACTTAGCAGATGAGGGTGTACTAATATCAATATCATCAGATAAAGAACCTAAAAATATGTGTATGAAAGACAATTGTGAAGGGCCAGATATATCATAATATTGCGTTGCCATTGCATCACGCATGGTGTTGCCAGAGCAAAGCAATTCTAAAGTCAAATTTATCATGCCTTTCGTGGCCCTGCATTACTTGGTAAGTCTGGAGTAACGCAAGTCAGGTCAAGTCTCTGCCTTGCGTTAATCTGCCCTGGGAAGATGTTCCGTGAGTGGAGCGTAAGTGTTCTCATGCATCCACCTATGGAGGATGGCACATTCCCAGGTTTACTAAGATTGATAAACCTGGGAATACATCAAAATGCTATGCCTTACCAGGAGAGATGCAACAGGGAGAAATATCTTTATTTCTCCTTGTTGTTTCCTCTTTATAAGTGTGCTGCATTCTGCAGCACACTTGAACCGGGAAAAACGTCTCTGAGGATTGTTTTTGTGCAGGAAGGTACTGCTTCCTGCACAAAAACAACCCTGCCTGCAATGCAGGCACCCTTGTACCATGGCTCAAGAGTACTAGTTTTTTCACTAGGCTTTCATGCAGCTCAGCTAGTTGTCTCGGTGAGCTGTGTTGTGGGAAATATTGATACATCTGTCCCATAATGACTATGGACATTTCTGCATGACTGAACAGAAACAAGAAGTCTTAAATAGAATGTAAAATATTCTCAGAATTGCTGGTACAATTTGTGCAATTATGTAATTCTGCCACGTTTTGTGCTAATATATAAAAGGGGGCTATTATTCAAGGGAGAATCAATCAAATATTAATTTGCTGATAACTTTGACACTGTTTGATCAAACTATCAGGTGTGGCGAGTCGTTTGCAAGTGATGCCCAGTGCATGTAAATTACGTTTCATGAAATTCCAATGGAGGGAGGGGACCAATGTTAAAGGGGGAGGGCGGTGGTAAATCTATTTTTGAATTACTAATCACTTTAGCAACCTTTTGATGGATCTGCACGAAATGTGTCAGGGACCCAGCACATTTAAAGTTATTTAGGTATTTTGTTATTTGTTTTTAACATTTTATATTCAATATGTAACAGGATATATGCATCATTTGATTCATCAAAGGTTTAAATTATAAAACACCTTACCATATACCATACAAGAATGGCCAGATAGTAAAAAGTACAGGGTATAAACATGAAAGACCCTTACTCACAATCACTGTATTTTAATATTTTTCAATTTGTGCAGATCCATCAAGAAGGGATTTATTATAACGCTGTGGTGGGAAAAAAGTTTTCAAAAGAACTTTATGTTCATCCGCAGCCCTCTTGCTTCCAATTCCACGAACAAAAAAAGTGAAATGGGGAGATAGATGATTTATAGTATCCGTTTCTAGACTCTGGAACGTTCTCCCTCAATATATAAAAATCAGTCCATCCTTAATGACTTTTCAGAAACAGTTAAAAACATGGCTTTTTAATCAATAATAAATCAGAACCCCTCCTGAGCATCAGATTGAGCAGCGCCGAGACACCTCAGGGTATTTGCGCGCTATATAAGTTGTATAAATAAATAAATACAAAATAAATTTGCTAATAACTGTTGTACTATATGATGAATCTACACATAATTTAGCAGAAGGAAAGATGGGTTTCACTGTGAGCTAGTTGGTATACAGGCTAACATACTCGGTAGGGGTGTCTAGAATCAGTTCGGACACCAGTCCTACACTGTATGTTGTCTAAACGTACAGATCCTGTATAAGTTTATAGGAACTACACAATACTTGGTTTTTGATTGGTATGTCAAGTGTTGTGCCAATCTATTAAGGGGGCAAAGTTAAAGGGGTCAAAGAATGATGTTTAATTGATTATAACTTTGGCTTTGTTTGATAAATCTGCCTCTAATGAGGCAGATGGTTAGCAGAGTTACACTCCGTGCAGGTGATGGATATTCACAGAAGTTGTATGAGACTAACAGCCTAATTCAAGAAGCCTAAATCGGGTCGCAAAGGGCCAGATTCTGAGAATCTGGCCCTTTGCGAGTGCGATGTTTGCATTTGGGATTCAACATCCCAAATGCAAAAATCGCTATTTGCTAATTCGCATATTTGCGAGGATTTACATTTAAGGAATCTCTATTTGAGATTCCTTAAATGTAATTCATCATCCATTTTACAATTGCGAAATCGCAATTTCGGGCCGCAATTTACCGCGAGGTCAAACCTCGTGGTAAATTGCGAAAACTCAGAAAAATGCTTTTAAATGCATTTTTCTGAGTTGCACGTTACACACACACATGTCCTTTGGACACGTGTGTGTGCAACACCTGTGTTAATTTCCATTGCAGGGGTGCTACAGGGTGTCCTTTGGACACCCCTGGCACCCTTGTACTCGCAATCTCATTTGCGATTAGCTAATTGCTAATCGCAAATGAGGAATGACTCCCCATGCATTCTTATGGGCCTTTTGACCCATAGGAATGCATGGGGAGTTATTCCTTATTTGCGATTAGCAATTACCTAATCGCAAATAAGGAAACAATGGGAATCGCAATTAATATTGCGATTCCTACATGAATACCGTTTTGTGAGTCTCAAATAGCGATTCCTTATGATTCGCTATTTGAGCCTCGCAAAACGGCCCGTTCATGAATCAGGCTGTTAGAGTGTTTAGCCTACTCTTACTATTCTAAATTTCATGCAGACCCATTACTCATGGGGTGAACAAAGTGTTCATCTGCTAATACACGTGACACTATTTCATGACTCCTCATAGCATTTGGCAGATGTTTAGTGGGCTTTGCTTACTTTTGGCTATGCCAAGTTTTCAACACAGCCATTGGTTGGGAAGGGCAAAGATAAATAGAGCAATCAGTTTCATTCCCTAAAAGCTTTGGTGCTGTTTATTTAATCTGCCTAATTTGACATCTTGCGAATTAAACCTAGTGCAAGCCCAGATATGGTCTGCAACTACCCCCTCCCTGCAATCAGTCAAAAGTTGTTGGAGAGAAGTCCTGGCTGAAGTTTGTGCACAAGGCAGAATGGGTACATTAAATGCTGTGTGCAGTGGTCTTTGGGTGGCCAGGTGGGCTTGACACAGGGTCTGGCTGTACTACCAGTCCCTGAAATGCACAGCCAAAGTGGGGTGGGTGTAGGGCCTACCCCTAGGCCCCACTGCCCTGGCCAAAGACAATACAGTCTTTGGCCAGGGGGGATGAAAATGGGGGTTGAAAATTAAGTAAATCATACAAAATGGAATTCACTAAAAATCGTAGTTAAAAAGTGATTTATAGATCTTTTAAAAAAAAGTGATTTATAGTTCTGGCTCAGTCTCTTCAAATCACCACAATTTACCAGCCATGGTTTGCAATGCTTGCCTGTTTTTTTAATCATTATGGCCATCGACCATAATAGAGAAAATCAAGGTGTATGTGTTGGTTCACTGCTATATCTGTCGCTCTAGCTGTGAAAAATTAATTGTAAGAAACAATCCATTTAATTGACCATTCAATCAGCTGCATTTTCCTGATGACCAAAAATAACAAAACATGATTGACTGCATAAAATAATTGTAATTGTCTGAAAGTCTCTGAAAACAATCTGAGAGTAGATGTTTTATTTTCCTCCTATTTGATGTTCTCTTCAGAAGGAAACAAGGGTAAAGGACAGTTTTGTATTCTGGAAAATCTTGATACACACTTCAGAAATGGTCATAAAGCCATATCCTTTTCTGGGTACACAGTCAAAATATTGAGTCCCTGATGTCGACTTGCAGTAATATCGAGTTCCAAATATCGAAGGTAAGAAATGTCGATGTTGTAAATATCGTAGTAAAAAATATCGTTTTGATCTATTGTTTATAATATCGAGTCAAGTAATGTCAAGATAAGAAATATCGATATATAAAATATCGAAATGTCAAAATATCGTTGTTTTAAGTTTTATAAATTAGAAATGTTTAATTGTTTAGAAATATTTTTTTATAGTAATTTAAAAAAGTTTAGCATGTATTATAAATTTTTAGGAGCAAGATGTTTACAGGGGTAATGGTGGGGAGTGTTTTAAAAAAATGTCAATTATGGAAAATGTTTTTAAAAATTTTGAAAATTGAAATATTTATTTGAAATGTGAATTTTTTTAATTTAAAATATTAGGAGCAGGATGTTGGGTTTACAGGGGATAAGGGTGGAGAGTGTTTTTAAAATATTTAAATTATGGCAAATGTTTTGAAAAATGTAGAAAATTGAAATATTTATTTAAAATTTGAAATGTTTATTTTAATTTTAAATTTTAGGAGCGGGATGTTGGGTTTAAAGGGGATAAGGATGGGGAGTGTTTTAAAAATATTTAAATTAAATAGAAAAATTAAAAAAAATTATTAATTTGAAATAGGACTTTGAAATTTCAAATTAAAAACTGTAATTTCAAATTTTAGGAGTGGGATGTTACAATTAGATTTTTTTTTAATTTTCAAAAAATGTTTTTAATTTTAATATGTTACATTTGTTTTCAAATTTTATGAGAGGGATGCTGGTTTTATAGGGGATAAGGGTGGTGAGTCTTTAGATAAATATTAAATGTTTTAATTTTGAGAAATGTTTTAATTATTTAATGTATAATTATAATTTCTAATTTTTACTAGATTTTAATGCTTTCAATGGTATGATTGTGTTTGATTTGTTTTACAATATAACACATTTCATAAAAAAATAGTTAAATTATTATAATTTATTTATAAAATACATTAATATATTTATAAATAATTATTCTATAGAATTTTAATTTGTATTTAAAAGTTAAATAGGTTCAGTGTCCAGCACCTACCCTAATTAAATGTAGATTGGATTTGGAATAGTAAATTAAATAGGTTTAGTGTCCAGCACCTACCCCAATTAAATGTAGGTTTTAGTTGGAATAGTAAATTACATAGGTTTAGGGGCCCATTAGGATGGCGGGCGGATTGCCCCTGCCAGGGTAGCGGTGGCCACCGCCACCCTGGCGGAGGCAATCCGCCCGCCATCCTTCCCTGCATTCCCCCCCCGCCATATTACGATGGCGGAGGGGACCGCAGCGGTGAGAATGACCGCCCGCCTGTTTTCCGCCCCGGTCGCATAGCGGCCGGGCGGAAAAAGGAGAACATGGTGGCGGTGTCTATCAGACACCGCCAGCCATATTAGAATAGGCATTTGTCTATGCCTTTCCGTGGCGGCAATGCCGCCACGGAAAGGCATGCGGTGTTCACTCTGGGGGCCCCCTGTGGGCCCCCAGAGTGAAGGCCAAAGAGGGGTGGCACACGGGGTGGTACCTGTGGTACCCCCCTGCCTTTGCATACTCGAAGAGGCAGGCACCACGCGGTGCCTGCCGCTTCGAATATGCAAATGCGTGCTTCTGTTTTTAACATTGTGGCGGGCGGAGCGGTGAGCACCGCCCGCCACAATGTTAAATTGAGGAATGCGCCCGCCACTGTGGCGGGCACATCCTAATGGCAATGTCGGGACCCCCGCCCTTCAGGTGGGCGGTCCCGAGTTCCGCTAGGGTGGCGGGCAGGCAAAGCCCGCCCGCCATCCTAATGTGCCCCTTAGTGTCCAGAATCTACATCAATTAAATGTAGATTGGAGTTGGAATAGTAAATTAAATAGGTTTAGTGTCCAGTACCTACTTCAAGTAAATGTAGATTGGAGTTGAAATAGTAAATTAAATAGGTTTAGTGTCCAGCACCTACCACAATTAAATGTAGATTGGAGTCGCAATAGTAAATTATTTATGTTTAGTGTCCAGCACCTACTTTAATTAAATGTAGATTGGAGTTGGAATAGTAAATTGAATAGGTTTAGTCTCCAGCACCTACCCCAATTAAATGTAGATTGGAGTTGGAATAGTAAACTAAATGGGTTCAGTGTCCACCACCTACCCTAATTAAATCTAGATTGGAGTTGGAATAGTAAATTAAATAGGTTCAGTGTCCAGCACCTACCCTAATTAAATGTAGAATGGAGTTGGAATAGTAAATTAAATAGGTTCCGGGTCCAGCACCTACCCTAATTAAATGTAGTTTGGAGTTCGAATAGTAAATTAAGTAGATTTAGATTCCAGCACCTACCCTAATTAAATGTTAATTGTAAATGTATGTATGTATAGGCATTTATATAGAGCACTACTTACCCGTAGGGTCCCAAGGCGCTTTGACCGCTGCGAAACCCTTCCTGGCTTCCCTGAGAGATGGTCCCTTAATGGGTATCTCCAGGGTGAGACCAGGCATCCCCGGTGGTCTGGTGGGGCCGTTAGTGAAGATGAGGCAAGCTAATGCCCAGAGTTGCTGAGTGTGATCGCTGATGAGAGTGGGCACCGAGGCGAGAGAATTATCGAGTCCGCTGACCCTGGTCCAGAAACCTGCCGCGCCGGGAATCGAACCCTGGTCCCGGGCCGTCCTCTGCTCTCGGGTCTGCCGCCTCTAACCAGTGAGCCACACTACTTCACCTAGAGCCACACTACTACAGTTAGAATAGTAAATAAAATAGGTTCAGTGTCCAGCACCTACCCTAATTAAATTTAGTTTGGAGTTGGAATAGTAAATGTAATTGGTTTAGTGTCCAGCACCTACCCTAATTAAATGTAGATTGGAGTTGGAATAGTAAACTAAATACGTTCAGTGTCCAGCATCTACCCTAATTAAATGTTGATTGGAGTTGGAATAGTAAATTAACATGGGTTTAGTGTCCAGCACCTACCCTAATTAAGGAACCGATTAGGATTGCGGTGAATGTGCACCATCCGGGCTGGCGGAACCCCCGCCAGATTAGGATGGCTGGGGGGTCATCGGCGGACGGGAAGACCGTCCAACGCTTTTCCGCCGCGGTCGCCTTCTGACCATGGCGGAAAAGCTCTAATATGGTGGCGGTGTCTATCAGACACCGCCAGCCATATTACGATGGGGCAGAAAACATGCTTTTCCACAGCGGCTTTTCCGCCATGGAAAAGCATGTGGTCTTTTGTGTTTGGGGGGTAGGGGGCGCACATGGGGGGTACTTATTGTACCCCCCTGCTTTTGCATGCACAAAGTCGGCAGGCACCGCGTGGTGCCTGCTGCTTTGTGCATGCAAAGTGAAAATATGCATATTTAAAATTGCGGAGGGTACTGCTTCAAGCAGCAACCGCCGCAATGTTAACTATATGGGATGTGACCGCCAGGGTGGCGGTGTCATCCTAATTCTGAGGGAGGGAACGCCGCTGCCCATGCGGACGGTTCCGCCACCTCCGGGGTGGCGGACGGACGCAGGTCCGTCCGCCATCCTAATAGGCCTTTAAATGGAGATTGGAGTTGGAATAGTAAATTAAATAGGTTTAGTGTATAGTACCTACCCAAATTAAATTTAGATTGGAGTTGGATTAGTAAATTAATTCTGTTCAGTGTCCAGCACCTACCTCAATTAAATGTAGATTCAAGTGTGAATAGTACATTTTAAAATATAGTTTTGTATAGTTCTTTACATTTTTTAATATTTATATCTATAAAGTTTTATTAATCAGTTTTTTATATATAGGTAGTAATATTTTTTAATAGGTAGTAGACAAAAATGACACCATTTTTGAAAAATAATTTTCATTATTTGTTCATATAGTACATAAATCAAATAATACATTTTTTATAAATGAATGTATACAATTTTAACAAGTAAATATAAGTAAATTTTAAATAAAGTATTTAGTTTTTGTATAGTTGTTGAGTAAAGGACATTTTAGGTACATATAAACAATATAGTAAATGAAAATATATTGAATATTACAATATATATAGTACATACAGTTGGAAAAACTTTTTACATTTCAAAATGTTTATTACTGTACATTTTATAACATTTTTAACATAGAAATGTAGTGTTGAAATTATGTTATACATGTTAATATATTTTTCAAAAACAACATTGATATTATATATTGTTTCTATTATACAATTAATAACATTTTTTAATTATAATATCTGTTATATTTTTTATTTTTTATTAATATTAATTTGTTAATATTAATATTAATAAATGTCAAATGTTTGTATTTTTTTAAAACTAAATACATACAAATTATACATTTTGTTTAGGAATTTTTAACAGAAAGTATTTTCATGAATATAACATTCAATATTAAACTGTAATAATATTTAATTTTATATTTTTAAATATATGAATATAATAATATAATTTAAAAAAACACATACATTTAATAAATTTGGAAAAAATAATTTAATAAAGTTTTACAAATTTTTTAAATGTTAAATAAAAATTGTTGTCATTTATTTAACTATTTCTGTGTTAATATTATTATTTGTGTCTTTTATTTTGTAACCGGTCTTACGGGGGTCATTAGGATGGCGGGCGGACTTTGCCCACCCCCCATCCTGACGGGGATTGGGACCGCCCACCATAAGGGGGGGGGACCCCGGGGGTGGTATTAGGATGTGCCCGCCACAGTGGCGGGCATATCCTGTATTTTTAGCATTGTGGCAGGCGGTGCTCCTATCTGCACCGCCCATCACAATGCTAACAATGCTTTACATCATTGGCATTTACAAAGCGGCAGGCACCGCGCGGTGCCTGCCGCTTTGTGAATGCAAATGAAGGGGGGTACCACAGGTACCCCCCCGTGCTCACCCCCCTACTCACCTTCAGTCTGGGGGCCCGCACGGGGCCCCCAGAGTGAATTCCGCCTGCCTTTCTGTGGCTGCATTGCCGCCATGGAAAGGCATTGCAAAATGCCCATGATAATATGACTGGCGGTATCTGATAGACACCGCCACCATATTATTCCTTTTCCCCCCCGGCCGCACGGCGACCGGGGCGGAAAAGCGTCGGACGGTCTTCCCGTCCGCTGAGGTCCCCCCGCCATACTAATGTGGCGGGGGGAAAACAAGAGATGATGGCGGGCGGATAACACCCGCCAGGCTGGCGGTGTCCACAGCCAGCCTGGTGGGGGCAATCCGCCCGCCGTCATAATGGCCCCTTAGTCTTTTTGTGTCATTTGGGAAGATTCAAGCTCGCGGTTGGAAGCTACTTCACGTCTGAGAAGGTAAGAGTTCTATTCTTTATATTTTAACTAGTTTAAGTAAGTTTGGAAGGTAGTAGTTTGTTATTTAGGGTTTGTGGACTTCTGTATTAGGATTTAGATTGTATGTAGTTGGTTATTTACGTTTTTATGTTTTCTCTGCTTGTTCTTGATTTACGGCCTTGTTAGAGTTATTGTGTTTGTGGGTATTTATTTACTTTTGGTTTTAAATATGTATGTAATGGTGATTATTAATGTATGGTTTTAAGTTTTTTGTGGGTGGGAATGTTTATTTTTCTATTGTAGGTTTTTGGATACAGCGTTTTCGTTTTTGAAACTTTTCCAGGTTTTTTTTCCAAAGGAAGTGTGTTTTAGTTGTTTCAACTAATATGTATTTTACACTTCCTTTATTTTTCGGGTTTCGAGGAGCGTTTCTTATTATTTTTAAACTTTTTCGGGTTTTTGATGGATTCTGGATTATCGATTTATTTGGATGTTCGATGGATTTTGCACAGTTGTATTTTTTCATTTTATTGGAGTATTTTTTTTTTATCCTGTGGATTTATTACTACCTGGATTATTATGGACATTTGGATTTGCTATTTACATTGCTGTGAAAGGTAAGTGATTTTATGTTAATATTTTTGTGGGTTGGGAAATGTTAAATTTTTAAACAGTTTTTGTTTAGTTAGATATTTATTTTGTCTACATATTTTTAAATATTTAAATTTATTAGACAAAATAAATATGTAATAATTAGTTAAGGAAATGTGTTTGTTTATATGTCAGGCATTGTTAGGATTTTTTAAATTTTATATGGTTAGTGTTTTTAGTTTAGTGTTTTGGCAAACATTTTTAAGTATTCTAGTCCTCTTGTTGTAGGATAAAGTTGTTCTTGTTGTTGTAAATATTGGTACATTTGGGCAGTTTGTCTTGATAGTTTAGGTTTTAATTGTAAGAGAGATTGCTCCATTCTTAATTCTTGAAAACTTTGTTCTTTTTGTATTGCTATTAGGAGTTTGTGTAGTGTAGGAGTTGTTCGGCCAGTTTAAGATAGGAAGGCATTATGCCAATCCTCAACTGCATTGTTTGTTTTGGCTTCTTGGTTTAGGGTTGGTAGATATACATTCCACCAAGGTATTAAGAATTTTGGTTGGCGTCTGTGGCCCAACCTGTGTAGAGTCCCCACCTAGGTGTCTTCGAAATAATCGAGAAGTGGAGCTAGTTTTTGTTCATTTTTTGTATAGAAAGGACTTTCTATTAAAAGGTTATAGTGCTCAGCCACATCGGTGATTGGCACGTATGCTAGGGCTATCAGGTGTTTTATTTGGTATGCAAATGTAATATTGGTTGCATATTCAACACTAAAAGGCCTCTTAGGATGGCGGACGGACCTACGTCCGTCCGCCACCCCCGAGGTGGAGGGACCGTCCGCATGGGCAGTGGCGTTCCCTCCCTCGGAATTAGGATGTGACCACCACCTTGTCAGTCACATCCCATATAGTTAACATTGCGGCGGGTGCTGCTTGAAGCAGCACCCTCCGCAATGTTAAATATGCATGTTTTCCCTTTACATGCACACAGCAGCAGGCACCGCGCGGTACCTGCCGCTTTGTGCATGCAAAGGCAGGGGGGTACCCCCCATGTGCACCCCCCACCCCCCAAAACCCCTGGGGGCCCGCAACGGGACCCCAAACATAAAAGACCATATGCTTTTGCAGGGCGGAAAACCGCTGCGGAAAAGCATGTTTTCTGCCCCATCCTAATATGGCTGGCGGTGTCTGATTGATGTTGTCTTTTTTGCTTGATACTTTTCTGGATTTTAGTGGTCTGTGGAAAGAAAGTTAAGTATATTTTAGCGAATGTTTACATGTGTATTTTGGTTTAACATTTTGTAGGGGACTATATTTTATTATATTTTTAATTAAGTGAAGTATTAACATTGTGTTTTAAGATAAATAATAGTACATGTGTATGTCTTCTATACTTACCAAGTGTTCTTTATTTGTTATTGGATGTAGATCTTTTCTTGATACATTGCTGCTTTTCCTTTTTAAGATGTCTGTGGAAAGAAATAAATGTATGTTTAATATTTTGTTTTGTATTTATATGTGAAGTTGTTTTTTTTTAAACAAGCTTTTTACATTTTCTTTCTTTTAAAGATGTGTTTACAATTTTAAATAATTTAGAAACTAAAGTGGGAGTTTCTTAGATGCTTATAACATTTGAGCGTTTTATCTAGCTTTTCCTTAGTGTTTAAAAAATAAATTTAGTATACTTGTTTTAGTTTGTAGAACATTTTCTTATTTTTCTTAAAGTTGAATCTGTTGGGGAAATATGTTGAGAAAGATAATTAAGATTTTAAGTTCTGACTATGAATAGTGGGTTACATTTAATTTAACATTTTATTCAGAAACATATGATTACTTACTTTTTGTTGCCTGTAGTTTGTTGGTTATCAGATGATTCTTTAAGGTTGTCAAGAATTTTGCAGTGTTTCTTCAAGCTGAATATTTTCTGCTGGTTTTAGAGTATTGAATTTACTTCTTTATATAGTGTGTCTTTAATTAGTGTTTGTATGTCATTGGTAAGATGCCTTGAAATGTGTTTCTATTGGTTAGTTTGAATTTTGTAAGTTAATTAATTATGTTAGTTGAATGTGACATGGTTATTTAGAGATTTTGTGTCTTTTTATGTATTTTAAGAATAGTTTATAGATTTTGTATTGCTTTTAGAAATGTATTATATTGATTTAAAAATGTGTATATTTTAAATGTGTTTGTTTAAATTGTTTTCATTTATGTAGTATTTTTTATTAATTATTTTAGGGTGATATATGTTTTTAATTGTGTTTAATATGTATATACATAGTTATATGAGTGTATTTTTAATAGTTTAAAGGTGTAGTGTGTTTAATAATATTTTTCGATTAGTTTAGAGATGTCGATATATAGGTAATGCCGATAATATTTATGTCTATATTTTTGTTTCAATATTTTTGTAATTCGCTATATTTATTTATAACTGTCGATATTTTTAATTTCGATATATGTGTGTTTTGATTTTTGTGGGGTCGATGTTTTTGTATTACGATATTGTTGGATCGATGTTTTTGTAGTTTTATAAATAAATATAGGGTGTCGATTTATTTGTACTCGATATTTGAGACTCAATATTTGTGTAGGTCGATTCTTGTGAAATTGATAATTTGTCAGGGATTCCTTTTTCTGGAGAATAATGTCACATTCTCTTTAAAAAAGACGCCGGAAGATCACAAATATCTGTAGTAATTTAAAAGAAGATCCACCACAGAATGGAAAGGGGCGACCATTCGGTCCCCCCGAACGTATGGCGGAGTACCACGATCCCCCCGGGAAGCCATCTTGGGCGGGAGGCGAGTCTCGGCTGGTATGCCCGAAGCGGCGTAGCCGGGGCGCGCCTTTTCCTGCCCTGGAGTGGGCTGGCCTAGACACTGACGCGGCCGGCCACGCCCTTTGAGGCAGGCAGGGGCGGGTTGACGCCCGCCCTGAAGACGGATAAAAGGAGCAACAAGCCAAGAAAGCATCCTCTTGTTCCTGTGCTCTGAAGCTGCACCTCCTCGCTACACGTGAGCTCGAGACGGAACGAAGAGCCAATTTTGAGCGTGGTAATTTTTCTTTTTGTCTTACAGATACTCTGTCTAAGAATGCCTAAGAAAGTCGGAAAGCGAGTTACTACCGACCAGATGCTCCGTATGCTCATGAAAGAGGTAACCGATCTAAAGAAGCAGATGGCGGCTAGAGACGGGGAAGGGGGACCGAAACGACCTTTGGCAGGAGCCACTCCAGGAGGGAAGGGCAAGAGGCCCAGACGGGGGGCAGCTGGGGGAGACATCCCGGTTCCCGATACCCCACTCGAAGGGCCAACTCCGGTGCCGACAGAGGGGAATCCGATTCCCGTGGTGGTCACCCCCGTGTCCGGGGAGGATATGCCGCCCGAGTTGGCAGCACAGTTGGCAGCATGGTTGGGGAAAAATGGCGAGGGCGCCACAGCTGACGACGCACGGGTGTTGATGAAGCAGCTGCGTGAAAATAGGGAAGTGGCGAAGGCACCATCGCCAGTTATCACGCCGTCTCCGGCGGGTGAAAAATCGACAGGAGCAGGTCCAGCGGCAGACGCAGCTTCCGGTTCAGGTAAGCGGCCATTGCCGATTGCGAGGGATGAGTCTGCACCCTCACGAAGGGAAAAGTTGGGTCAGCATGTCCCTCTGGCTATTAAGGAAAAGATGTGGGCTGATGAGTATGTAAACATTTTCTCGTTGCTTACAGATCATTATGAGATGGAGCATGTTAAGAGCCAAAAGGAGCTCATGCATCCGAGTGTGTGGCGCGCAAAGATGGCCGCCTTTAAGGTTGACGAAAACATTGGCACTTGGGGCAGGGCATGGGGAATTTTTACCTCCATCATGGGTGAACGTAGGCCCGAGTTGCTGTCCGAATTGCCTATTTACCAGTCACGAATCATGGAATATTCTGTATCATATGAGGGCAATCAGTGGTTCTGTTACGATAATATTTTTAGAAAAGCGAAAGAGCACGACAAGAACTTGACTTGGGACTGTTACGATTCTGTTTCATGGTCAAAAATGGAGAGTACTGGTATGTTGAAGTTACCATTGGTAGGGAGTAGCGGGGGTGAGTCCTCACGCCAATATGTTGGGACGCCCTTTCGATCAGGTACAGGTAACGACCACCACTCGAGGCCGAACGGCAACACAGGTAAAAAGGGGATTTGTTGGAACTTTAACAGGGGTAAATGTACGAGGCCCCAGGGGTCGTGCAAATTTAGACATGAATGTGGAGGGTGTGGGCAGTCATCCCATCCTGAGTCCATGTGCAGAGCCAAAACGGGTGATAACGGTGGTAGAGGAGGCACCAAACAGGTCTGAAATAGTCCGAGGGGTGCCTTTACCTACTCCGATTGATACCATGGCAATGATTCCTTGGCTCAGCGAATACCCGGATCATGCTTCCGCTGGGGTGTTGCGGAACAGGTTTTCTTATGGTTTCCGCATCCCAGTGGGGGAGTTTCAGGGTTTAGCAAAATGTAAAAACCAAATGTCGGTCCTGCAACATACGACCGTGGTACAGGAAAAGATTGGGAAGGAGGTTTCTCGAGGTCGAGTCGCCGGTCCATTTGATGAGCCACCGTGTGCTAACTTTGTTTGTTCTCCTTTGGGGGTGGTCCCGAAGAAGGACCCGGGTGAGTTCCGACTGATACATAATTTATCAGCCCCACGTGGTCTTTCCGTGAATGATGCGATAGACCCGGAAGTGTGTTCGGTGCGGTACGCATCTTTCGATGAGGCCGTCGCCATGTTGAATCGCCTAGGGCCCGGAGCGCTGATGGCGAAATCAGATATTGAGTCAGCGTTCCGGTTGCTCCCGGTACACCCAGACGATCAGCGTCTCCTCGGTTTCATGTTTCAGGGTCACTATTACATGGATAGATGTATGCCGATGGGATGCTCTATATCTTGTGCCTATTTTGAAAAGTTCAGTTGTTTTCTGCAATGGGTCTTCACAAAGAGGACGGGTTTTCAACATGTCATGCATTATCTCGATGACTTTTTGTTTCTGGGGGCGGCCGGGGATCCGGAATGTGGACAGGCTTTGAATGAATTTTGTGTCTTAATGAAGCATTTTGGTGTGCCACTGGCACCAGGTAAGACTGTGGGCCCCTCGACCTGCCTTGAGTTCCTGGGGATAGAGCTCGATTCAGGGGACGGTTGTTTTCGATTACCAAGGGAAAAGGTGTTAAGATTCAGGGCTTCCCTGAAAACGTGTATTAGTGAGTCGAAAGTCAGACTGCATCAATTACAACAGTTGGTGGGCCAGCTGAATTTTGCCCTGAGAGTAATGCCGATGGCCCGCCCCTTTTCCCGCTCGATCGCTCAAGCCATGGTCGGACTGAAGGAGGGTCATCATCGCACGAGGCTATCGGCAGAGGTTCGCCAGGACATGCGCATTTGGTTGGCATTTCTGGCGGAGTTCAATGGTCGAATTGTCTGGAATAAACCGGCGGTGTCCTCCGAAGAGCTGGGGCTGTGGACAGATTTGGCTGGGAGCATTGGTTTTGGTGCCATATTTGGCACACAATGGTCGGCTCAAAAATGGCCGTTATGGTGGCATGAGTGTGGGCTGACAAGTAACATTGCCTTTCTTGAACTTTTTCCCATTCTGGTGGCCCTAAAAACTTGGCCTGAGGGATTCAGAGATCACTCTGTGGTGTTTTGGTCTGATAACATGACCGTGGTTGAGTGTATCAATAGCCAGGCAGCACGATGCAGATGGATTCTGAGATTGCTCAAAGAAATTGTGTTATTGTGTATGCAATTGAACGTGCTATTTAGGGCAAGACATGTGCCGGGGGTAATGAATCAAGCGGCTGATGCGCTTTCTCGTTTTCGTATGCAGGCCTTCTGGGGTTTTCTGCCCACAGCGGACCCGGTGGCGGCACCCTTTCCCGAAGCTCTCTGGTCTCTCGGTGCCCCGAACTACAGAACCTCGTGGGAGAGAGTTTAGCACCCAGGACAAGGAAGGCATATGAAGGGGCGTTCCGAGCCTATTGGGCCTTTTTGGGGACTGCTAGGGGAGAGCTTTGGGGCCAGGAAGAGCTAGTAGTAAAATTTCTGCTGTCTTTACATCAGGGAGGCAAGTCAGTGGCTACGGCCCAGAGGCATCGGGCCGCCATTTCCTTCATGGCAAGGGCTCATGGGATCCAGGACCCGACTGCGTCTTTTGTTGTGCAAAAAGCGCTACGTGGGTGGCAACGCCTTGAGGGTCGCAGAGTAGATGAGAGGCGCCCGATAGGTTTAGATAGGTTGGCTCTTTTGTTATCTGTACTTCCCGCAACATGTTCATCCCGGTACGAAACGGGGTTATTCCGAGCCGCTTTTGTGCTAGCATTCCATGGGGCTATGCGGGTAAGCGAATTAGTGGCAAAGAACAAGCAGGATACCATGGGGGGACTGTGCCGAGAGCACGTTCAGGTCAGGGGGGAGACAATGACTGTTTCGTTTGTCAGGTCCAAGACCGATCAGGGTGCGATTGGGGACTGCATAGTCATACGAAGGATTCCCGGGTCTCCCATGTGCCCTGTGGTGTGCGTGGAGGAATATTTAGCACAAAGGGTGGCATCATGGGGGGGGACATTGTTGAGACACGCTGACGCCACCCCATTGACGAGGTTTCAGTTTCAGCGGGTGCTTGCGATGTCAATTTCGGCCGCGGGCTTGAACCCCGGCGAGTTTGGGACCCATTCCTTTCGGATAGGGGCTGCTACAGAGGCTACAGCCAGGGGTCTGGATGTTGAACAAGTGAAACGTGTGGGGCGTTGGTCCTCGAACTGTTATAAGAGGTATGTGCGGTTGCACATGTTGTGAAGCTGTAATGATGTACTCACGCTTCTTGTTTTTTGTTTGGTTTTCAGTTGCGCAAGCCTACGAGGCGGGGCGGACTGTGCAGTCGACCCGACACCGGGGGGCCAGCGGTCAGACATCACCGGCTGTGAAAAAGGAGGTGTGGGTCGTGGGCCACTCATACGTGAGGCGTGCCGCGGACGTATTCAAAGCAGGTGACATGATTCACGTGGCTGGGGAATACGGGTACAGTGTGTCCTTCTACGGAAAGGGCGGGCTCTGTATTGACCAGTTTCAATCATTTTTTGAGGGTTTGTTAGGGCGGACGAGGTCACCGCCGTCTGTAGTCATAGTACATCTTGGGGGCAATGATTTGGTGACCACTGGTAGACGACTCCTTCTTGAGGCAATGCTTTCCACAGTAAGTTGGTTGGCAAGAAGAGTTCCAGGGTGCACAATTGCATGGTCCCATATGATCCCACGGAAAGTGTGGCGGGGGGCTATTTCGGTTTCTGCTCTGAATCATTCAGTAAGGAAAATTAATAATAAAATAAGTAGATTGTTCCGTTCAAGTACACTGCATTCTATTTCACATGGTTGTATTACAGGGGACAGTATGTATTTGGGGGATGGTGTTCATTTGTCCCGGATGGGGAACGATTTACTCATAGGAGACCTGATAGCTTGGCTAAAGACGTTATGACATGACCTTTAGGCAGGAGTGTTGTGGGGGGTCCGGATAGCCGGTCAACTATCCGGCCTGTGGCGGTAAGGTCATGATCGGTGAGCAGTAATTGGAAGATCCCTATGGGTGGGCGTCACCCATTACGGATGGGAGCGCTCGAGGGAGGTGGCCATTGGCCCCTCAACGGGGAGGCGGTCCCTTCTAAGGATGGGCCGCCGAAAGGAAAGGAAAGGCGGTCAAGGCCCCTTCCTGGGTAGGAGGGGCTACAGCCCCCTCCTGGGGAATTTCCCGGGGCCTGGACATCTGCGACGGCAGATGTGGTAAGTTGTGTGGGGTTTGGGAGGGGGTCTACGCTACCTTCTAGATACCTCACACGAGTCCTCGGACGACCTTTAAATGGCGTCGAGTTTATTGGGGCCCCCGTCAAGTCAAGGGAAATTGGTAAATGCACTTGAGGTACACCTCTGTGCGGTCGCCCCTCACAAGTGAGGGGGATATGTCTGGTTTAGGGATCTTGACACCGGTTACGACCTTGCCGTTGGCCCTTAAACGTTAGGATGTACAATTTCAAGTTAAACGTTTTGTAGGATGATTAGTTCGGCTAGGAGAACCTTTGTATTAGAGAATATGTTAAGGTTAGCCAAACATCGCAATGTGGAAATGAAATTGTACATTAATATGAAACTGTTATTTTAATGTTTTAATTTTGTTTCATATTTTAATAAATACGGCCGGGAGGGTCACTCCCTCCCGTCTTCCAAAAGTTCAGAACCGTTTCCGGTTTCCCATTCTTGGGGATTGTGTTGAGAGGGGGTGGCGGGTATCTCAGCCATATGGAAAGGGGCGACCATTCGGTCCCCCCGAACGTATGGCGGAGTACCACGATCCCCCCGGAAAGCCATCTTGGGCGGGAGGCGAGTCTCGGCTGGTATGCCCGAAGCGGCGTAGCCGGGGCGCGCCTTTTCCCGCCCTGGAGTGGGCTGGCCTAGACACTGACGCGGCCGGCCACGCCCTTTGAGGCAGGCAGGGGCGGGTTGACGCCCACCCTGAAGACGGATAAAAGGAGCAACAAGCCAAGAAAGCATCCTCTTGTTCCTGTGCTCTGAAGCTGCACCTCCTCGCTACACGTGAGCTCGAGACGGAACGAAGAGCCAATTTTGACCCACCCACCAGCCCCTGAGGACAGCAAGTTGTTTTGAATAAAGTTTGATGTGGTAACACTAATTTTTTGCAGGTTGTGATGACTATCGTGATAACTTTGAATATGCAATAAAGATTGGTCGAATTATAATATGTTTTGCGAATAAAGTAAGTATGCACTAGTGTTGATCAGTAATCATGCCTTTTAATAAAGTTGTAAATTGTTACTGTCTGTTAGTAATTAGTCATTTAGTAATTTAGTTAGAATTGTCGTATTTATTTTGGTCGGGCGGTAAGGTCATGATCGGTGAGCAGTAATTGGGAGATCCCTATGGGTGGGCGTCACCCATTACGGATGGGAGCGCTCGAGGGAGGTGGCCATTGGCCCCTCAACGGGGAGGCGGTCCCTTCTAAGGATGGGCCGCCGAAAGGAAAGGAAAGGCGGTCAAGGCCCCTTCCTGGGTAGGAGGGGCTACAGCCCCCTCCTGGGGAATTTCCCGGGGCCTGGACATCTGCGACGGCAGATGTGGTAAGTTGTGTGGGGTTTGGGAGGGGGTCTACGCTACCTTCTAGATACCTCACACGAGTCCTCGGATGACCTTTAAATGGCGTCGAGTCTATTGGGGCCCCCGTCAAGTCAAGGGAAATTGGTAAATGCACTTGAGGTACACCTCTGTGCGGTCGCCCCTCACAAGTGAGGGGGATATGTCTGGTTTAGGGATCTTGACACCGGTTACGACCTTGCCGTTGGCCCTTAAATGTTAGGATGTACAATTTCAAGTTAAACGTTTTGTAGGATGATTAGTTCGGCTAGGAGAACCTTTGTATTAGAGAATATGTTAAGGTTAGCCAAACATCGCAATGTGGAAATGAAATTGTACATTAATATGAAACTGTTATTTTAATGTTTTAATTTTGTTTCATATTTTAATAAATACGGCCGGGAGGGTCACTCCCTCCCGTCTTCCAAAAGTTCAGAACCGTTTCCGGTTTCCCATTTTTGGGGATTGTGTTGAGAGGGGGTGGCGGGTATCTCAGCCATAGGGACCCACTGCTGCATAAAGCAAAAAGAGGCTGGGTTTTCAAGCATGCCACTTTTTATTTGCCTTTCATCTGCAATGTCCGCGGCCTTCGACACCGTGTCCCACTCCATACTACTAGAAAGGCTACGTGACTTAGGGATACAGGGCACACCACTGGTTTGGATAAAATCATTCTTGTCTGGTAGAACGCAACAGGTATGGTGTTGCCCCTACTTGTCGAAAGATAAGATGCCCCTTGGCTGTGGAGTCCCCCAGGGGTCGGCCCTCAGCCCTCTCTTTTTTAATGTTTATATGTCACTGTTGACAAGGGTTATCGAGGCCTGTGGTGTCAGAGTGGTCTCTTACGCTGATGATACTCAGCTGATTTTTTCTTTTAGAGACCACTCTGACAAAGGAATGGATAATTTTAAATCTTGCTTCACTAACATTGTTCAATGGATGACATCTAATACGTTAAAATTGAACATGTATAAAAATGAGGTGCTATTTTTTAATCTGAAATACCCACTTCCGCCTTCCACATGGTGGCCGCCTGAGTTGAACCCACCCCCCATCCCGGCCAACTCAGCCCGGAACCTTGGGTTTTACATTGACAAAGAACTATCATGCAAAACGCAAATCCAAAAGGTTACATCTGCCTATTTTGGCAAATTAAAAATGATTTAAAAAATCTCCCCCTATCTATCTAGGGACTCGATGAGGACGGTCGTGCACGCCCTCATCACTTCACATCTGGACTACTCTAACAGTCTTTATATAGGGGCTCCTGCATATTTACGTCACCTACTACAGATTGTCCAGAACGCAGCGGCAAGACTGGTCTGTCACGTCCCCTATCGTCACTCCATCTCCACTTACTTAAAGAACTTGCATTGGCTTCAGATATCTCATTGCATCCAGTTCAATGCCCCAGTCCTGACCTTCAGAGAACTCAATGGGAATGGACCAGGCTATCTCAGAGACAGACTGAAGCAGGCCCAATCAATTTGTTCCCTTAGATCTAACCACCTCCGTCTTCTAATCCCTCCCCGTTTCCATTGTTCTAGAAGAGGAGGCAGAGCTTTTGTGGTGGTCACTGCTAAGCTATGGAACTCCCTACTGCTTAACCTCAGACTTACTGAATCAGAACCCCTATTTAGGTCCAAATTGAAAACATACCTGTTCTATAGCGACTAGCCGTCCTGGTCACTACCGTTTCTGTCCACAGCGCCGGGACAACCCCGGTGGGGGTAGCCGTGCACTTAAAAAATTCCATAATGATAATATTAATAATAATAATAATGGCAGGCATGGAGATATTAAAACCAACTAAGGAGTTCTCATTCTGCAACAATTGCCCTCCGAAGAGAAAAGGGGCTTTTAAAATACATCCCAGCAATGTCATAAGGCTGCTTTATTCAAATCCTCCTAACAGTTGTCAGTCTCCTTGAAGAGCTTGAAAGAATTTGCCTCTCAACATAATCAACAAAATCCTGTTGTTAGATTTGGCATCATGGGCGTGGTTTCCCCAGACTTTTTGCCTCTACCTCCTGTATTTTTGATGCTGTGCTGAATTACGTTTTTGCTAGCTAAGGTGCTTTGGGCACTTTGCCACTGCTGGACAGTGTCAAAGTGCAAATTCTCCCTGTGTAAATTGTTATTGTAATTGGTTCTTCTTGATTGGCATATTTGATTTACTGGTAAGTCCCTAGTAAAGTGCACTAAGTGTGCCAGGGCCTGCAAATCAAATGCTACTAATTATTATTATTATTATTATTATTATGAGTTTTGTATAGCGCCTGGTTACCGATAGGCATCCCAGCGCTTACCAGAACATAACACTACTAAAAGAATGCAGGGATTAAACGGAGAACAAAAAAGTTTTTAAAAGTTTACGGAACCGAAGAAGACTAGCTTCCGAGCGCAGTTGTAGGGGCAATGAGTTCCACAAGGAGGCCACATTTATTGAAAACCTTCTGCCAATAATGGGCCTGCAGCACTGATTGTTCCACCCATGTTAGTAGCCCTGAAAAGATATCCCAGGCCTGCCACTGCAGTCTCTGCATACAGTTTTAAACTGCCATGTGGACCTGGCAAGTGCACCCTCTTGCCAGGCCCTAACCTTCCCTTTCATGTTAGGCACCCCTCAGGTAGGTCCAAGGTACCCCCATGGGCAGGGTGCCGTGTATGTGAAAGGTAGGACATGCACTGGTGTGTGTGACATGTTCTGATAGTGAAATCCTGCCAATTTCGGGGTATATCAACAAGCTGAAGTATCGCCGCTTTCTCGGCACAATTCGCAGAGAAATCGGCGATATTTCCAGCGCCTATTAACAAGGGCATTGCAACACCTGCCACAAGCCCACTTTGCATGTCAGAGAGAAACATCGCTAATGACATGCAAAGTGGGCGTTCCCACGTCCAACCACATGTAAAATGTGATTGGAGGTGGGAACACCCTATCACCAAGGCAGGCGTTGGGAGGAAAAGACCTGCGATAAACTTGTTTATCGCAGGTCTCCCAACGCCTGCTCTGACCAGTGGTTAGGCATTCATAATATGGGGGTGTGGATCATAAAGCTGAATCCACCCCCCCATATTATCAAGGCACACATTAGCGCATGAAAACAACGCTTGTTTTTATGTGCTAATGTTCACTATCACCGGCTATCGCAGGATTTACTATCGCCTACGTGTTGCGCGTTGATAATATCGCGCTAACAAGGCGAGAAAATCCGGCGATAGTGAAATGTGCGATGTGCGTTTCTTAACGCACATCTTGTTAATATGCCCCTTCCTTTTTCACTATTGAAAGGCTGTCTGTCCCATAAGATAGCTTGGGAGATACTTTGTAACATCGTACAGGTATATCTTTCCATTGGGACAAGATATAAGATTACAGGTTAGTTTCTCTGAACTCAGAATTGAAAAACACATCTGTTAGTAAAGATGGTTTTAAATTGTGTGTTTGAAAATGCCCCTTTTAGAAAGTAGAAAAATACAATTGATGAACAGACTACAGAAACAATGTCATACATTCACCCCAGTACAGAGATATGGGCCTGAATCCATTGTTTTTGTTCCCCATGCCATTCCAGTTTGAACCTAGCCATATGCAAATCAGTCATGACCCTGCTCCCATTGGGAACAGTCCAGCCCGAACTGCCAAGCCAGGTCCTCCCTGGACTGGAAACAAGCATACTAGGACTGTTTTCAGGTTACTTTCACCCCTCATAAGCAAGGCTAGCTGAATCCAGTGTTATGGAGAGCACAGGACCCTGGGCATACCGTCCCACTCGAGGTGACACATTCATAAAGAACAATTGATGGGCAGAATGCAGACCAATGTCATACATTCAACCCAGGATAGAGAGCTAGGCCTGAATCCATTGTTTTTTTGCAGGCCATGCCATTCTAGTTTGAACCCAGCCATATGAAAATCAGTCTTGACCCTTCTCCGATTGGGAGCAGTACAGCCTGAACTGCCAAGTCTTCCTTGGACTAGAAACAAGCATCTTAGGACTGGTTTCAGGGCTTTACCCCTCATCAGCGAGGCTAGCTTGACTCCAGTGGCATGGAGAGGATGGAACCCACCTCTTGGCATAACTGTGCCACTCGGGGAGAAAAATGCAAAAAGAACAATTGATGCACAGAATGCAGAACAATGTCATACATTCACCCCAGTACAGAGATCTGGGCAATTATCCATAGTTTTATTGCTCCCCATGCTATTCTAGTTTGAACCCAGCCATATGCAAATCAATCTTGACCCTGTTCCCATTTGAAACAGTCCAGCCCGAGCTACCAGGCCAGGTCCTCCCTGTACAGGAAACGAGCATACTAGGACCGGTTTTGGGTTTTAACCCCTCATCAGCCAGGCTAGCTTGACTCAAGTGGCATGGAGAGCACGGGACCTACTTCTGAGCATACACATCCCACTCGGGGTGACAAATGCAAAAGAACAATTGATGGACAGAATACAGAACAATGTCATACATTCACCCCAGTACAGAGATCTGGGCCTAATGTTGGGATATAAAATTAAATATATTCATGATTGGCCCACTATGTACCATATAACTGTATATGCATATAAATAACTACATAGTATCATGCTATATATGTAAGCTTTAAGAAAGATTCATGTAGGCCCATTTAGACCTATTGATATAACTAGGGCCACCTTGTTTCGTTTCCCCGTGTTCATGTACTGTTTCCCAGAAGTCACATGGGTTAGCTCTTGGTACGAAACCATGTTGAATCACTCAGCCTGCTTCTCTGATCTTTTGTGTGTAGCTCAGGGAAACCCAAGGTTGCACCTGCCCCTCTTGTGGGATGCGTGCATTCTAGCAGAGCCCGTTCCTGTACTCCCCGGGCTTTAGATGGACAAGAGGGCACCTCACCGACCTGCCCCCGGAATAGCTCCGGCTTAGCGATTAGCAATTAATGGTGCCTTATATGGGTCTTCCTGCTGGCTTACTGACAACTTGTGTTTTTCCTTGCAGGGTGTTAACCTGAATGTGTGAAAACGTATATATGCTTTGTATCACTTGTATTTCGTCAGTCTCCTCTGCGCACCTCTATTGGTCGTGTAGACCGAGGCTCCCCTGACAGGGCTTGTATTTGATTGAATAAACGATTCGACCTTCTCCATTGCCGACTGCCTTATTATTCCCTTATGTTATAAATGCTATTGGTAAGTATAGCCCGGCTTTGTAAAATTTTGATTCCTTCACTAAATCGATCTTTTCTTTGCTCCCCATGCCATTCCAGTTTGAACTCAACCATATGCAAATCAGTCTTGACCCTGGTCCCATGCTTTTAGAAAATAGGCATTTCCTTGTTTAACCATTCTGTGTGCCTCTGCCTAGTTGTGAAATGACTGCTGGTCTTGGAGTGACAGGAGCTGGGATGTGCATTCACTATAGACAGCCACTATGGGATTGAGGTGTGGCTGGCTTCCTGAATGACTCAGAGCTGAGTTGAATAGACCTTGGTGCTTTTAGAGTAGTGGGAGGAGTATTCCTTGCACCTGAATAGAGCCTGTCTCCCTTGCATAATGTTGTCTCAGCCCCATGTGGTCATACTGCACCAGTGAGTACAGAACTGGTTTGGACTGGACTCAGAGACCCTTGCACAAAGTAGAACAAATGCAGTATAAGTAGTGGACCGTAAACCCCAGAACTTTAGATCACTTCTGGACTCCAGAGGAACCTTTTCCAAGGAGAAGAGCTGGAGAGCTCTGAGGAAGAGTGCTGTCCCTTTTGCTGTCTGCTTTGCAGGAGTTGGCCTGCAGTTGCTGCTTCTGCCAAGGAAAGGACAAAGACTGGAACTTTCCTGTGAACCTGCTTGAAGAAGAATCCCCAAGAGCCTGTGCATGCTGGCCTCCAGTTCCGAAGTCTCCGGGACAAAAGACTTCACCTCCACTTCCCAAGAACTCTATTGCTGAGAGTTCTGATCTGCCAGGAGGTGCCTGTTTCAGGTTTGGGCCTCTGGAGGTTGTTCCTGCTGTTGGGAGCTGGAAGAAACCTAACAGAAGCAAGAAAAGCAATCTCTGACACCCTCAGAGATGCCGCCGTTACCTGCACCGAGGCCAGGGGCACCACTCGTGAAGTGCACAGTGCAATGCCTGGCCTGCACAGCCGATCTAATGCCTGCAGTTCTCGGCATTCCTGATGTCAGCTCTCTCACCGACTCGCCAGATGACTCTACGAACTCAGCTTCGCATCACCTCAATGGAACCAATGCCTAACCACTGATGCAACCAATTTCCCCAGTCCTGATTCAACATGTCGCCTCCTCTGTGACATGGTGCATTGTCTCCCCGTGGCAGCCAGGGAGACGGCCTAGACCTCAGCACCGGCGCCTCAGCTCAACAATGCTGTGCATCATCATAGAGTTTGTTTGCCAAATGTTCTGTTTGTTTGGGGGTCCCACCCAGCATATTGCGGCCTCCTGGCTGCCGGCCATTCTCTGGCAACGTCAGCAGTCCCAGAGCAGTCCAACCGCTAAACTCATAATGGCGTGGTTTGACCGCCGGTGTGGTGGTTGCTGGACTGCCACACCCCGCAAGTCTGGCGGTCAACGGGCCGTCAGACTCTTAATTAGGGCCTAAATGTTTAATCAACATTGCTCACCAGTACAATGGAACAAATATTATTTAGTTCAATTAAACATTAAGAAAAATGTAATATTAGCACCTGCTATTTTTACCATTGTTTTACAAAAATAGTCATAAAAGTGTTGCATCTACAGATGTCAAACAGCAAACTGCATCCTTCCACCACTAATGGGTTCATTCCCTAAGCTTCCATTTCAACATCATTCCTGCATACATAACATTTTTTGTGATTAATCATTAATTTAGTCAATGATGTCATTTGCATTCTGTTGAACCTCCAGCTAGACTGTGTTTAAATTAGGTTTGGGTTGTAAACTCCACTCTGCTCGTGGAGTTCATGGAGTTTTGCGTACTCTACACTCTGCCTGGAGCACAGAGTTCCAAAAATACTCTGCCAGCCACCTCGTGGCAGAGTTTTTCTCACATGGTTCTTGCCAACGTTAAGTTAACAATTGCGAAAATCAACCGCTTAGATGAGTCCCGGGGTAAATATTCAACGCGGGCAGTCATGGCAGATCGCTACCATTTGCATTTCGAAAGCTGCTGCTCGAATAGAAAATCTACTCAACCGGCGGAAAGAAGCAGTGCCCTCCGGTGCGTTGCGGGTGCCATTCAGGCTGATTTCACAGCGCAGAACAAGTTCCTGGTACTAAAAATCAGTTTGCGGAACTCCGCAGAATCTCGTTGAGTTTTTATGGAACTCCGCAGAATCCTATGAAGTGAAACTCCAAGAGTTCCGCCCACTTCTGGTCTAAATGGTCATCTATTGGCCATGTAATATTCTTTAAACTGTCATCATGATCTTTGGCAAATTTGATGCAACTTCCAACACTTAGAATCTCAATTGACTAATATGCTTTCTCTTGTCGGAATAATGTCATACACAATGAAATGATGAAACACCCTTGCACTGGACAAGAATAACATTTTACAAGACAGATCACTGTGCAGCACAACATTTTTTGTTTATCTATTAAAAAGCCTGTGAAATGTTGCAATGTTGGATGGACTGAAAGCAAGATACAATTAAACTAAACACTACTTAACATAAAGAAAATATTGTTAAACGTAATATAAAAATTACAAACATGTACACTTCAAAAAGGGAAGTACAACATTAATTCTTGAAAATAAAATAAATGTGATCTATCGGCAGGAGCGGTCAACCGAGTTCGAGTTTCGGCAGGTACACTTAGCATCCTGTTATTCTGGGCAAATCACTTAATCTCACCGTTCCTAACGAAATTGTTGTGCCCGTCTGCAAGGCAACTGGTGCTCATGTAAAGCCCTTCTATACCTTTGGGTCGAGTTCGCACCATATCAAACTAAAAAAGATAAAAGTTAAGTGTTAGTGCTGCTGTTAGGGGTAAGATAGGTGCAATAATTGAATTACATTACATTTACGCTAAATAAATTGTTATAGGGTTACATTTACAATCAGAAAAAAATAAAGCAGTTTTATAAACTAACTTTAATTAATGAAAAAATAAGTAGGTTAGTTATTATGTGCATGATTGAGGTAGTGTGATTGCAGTGGTGGTGAAAAACGTAAACTTACCTTGGAAATGTAGGTAGCATGGATGTAGTAGCATTCATTTAGTTTTTCTCATTGTACTGGACTGTTAAAAAGTAATTTACACCATTGATATGTGTGACTGTGTTGTGGAGTGGAATTTTTGCTTTTGTGAGTACATCTTGGAGCTGACCTTTGGAGTATGGATCTGATTGCTGAGATTATAGTACTCTGTATCCTCAACGAGTGAAGTAGAACTCTCACTAAAGTGCAAATAACATGCTTGGATGAATGTATTCAAACACTCTTTTGTCCCCTACCTCTGCTCGAGATGTGAATGGCATAAGCTAAGTTTCTGGAGCAAGCCCTACTGTTGTCTAATGTTTAGTTTGGGGGCTGTGTATTCGTTCATATTCTGCCCAAAGTCCACTTTACAGTACTTTGACGCAGTGGAAGCATCCAGAAATGTACCAATTGCTAGTGCGAGTCATGCAGTAAAATGAGCAAGCACCATCAGTCAAATGGAAACGGTTGGTGACCTGAGCTCAGGAATTCTTGGCTGTTCAAATTCACCATTAATTGTTTATGAGGCATAAAAGGCAATGACAAAATACAGACCAGGGTCTCAGTAATTTTTGCTCCATAAGCATATTTAGCAAAAATAGTTTATTTTGAAACTTTCCACCTTGATTTCTACTGTTGGCCCAAGATACCAAGTTGAACTTGGGCAGAAGTGGGCATGGGCATGGGCATGTACCGTATGCTCCGGTCAAGTCTCCTGATTTTTTCTCAAACATGGACAACCACCTCCATGGTTAAGCCATACAGAATCCCTACCCACAGCCAACGTCTTGAGTTGTCCCTCAAATAAGAGGAAGAAGCTAGAATGCTAGTCTGCCAAATGTCTGAGGAATATAGCTGACTTGACATGAAACCAAATATTTAAGTGCCGTCCCATGTTCACTTGTCATCCTCTTATTCAAGAACGCCTAGCTGCTGTTGAAGGAAACTGATGTGTCTTAGCTATGCCCTGTCCTTTCCTTCCTCTTCCTTCTCTGGCCTCTCTCCAATCTAGCTTGTGGAACTATTTGTTCCTGTCCACCTGGCCAGAAGCTGCAGGACCACTAATCAGGACATACTGTCATCCCTACCACTTAGCTGGAAGAGATTAGGGTTTTTTCTTTTCATGCTGTTACATCTCCATGTGGATTTAAAATTCAATTGGATTAGGAAAAGACTATCTCAAATGTAGAAAATTCTTAAAGGCCCACCTCTCCAACCTAAGCCTAAGTCATATCCAGATATACACCTAAGACTGTGTTTGTGTTTCTCACTGGGCTCTTGATACTCTTGTTTTCCTTCAAAAAAAATTCTTGATGTTGGGGCATATTGACTGTTAGGAATTTTTCAGTTCTATGACAGAATATCAAGGAGAAAAACAGTGTGTGACAAAAATATTGTTACAAAAATATCGAGGCCCAAAATATTGAGAAGTTAAGTGCATAAAGGTAAGCCTAGATTTACTATTTTTAACTCCTTACGTATATGTATAAACTGGAAACAGAACTATTTTTTTTTTTTACATTTTATTTTATTGTTTTTTCCCCCATTTTATGCAAGGAATGTATAGTACAAGTTACACAGACAAAATAAGATCAGCAAACATAATATAGAAAAAACGAAAGAAAAACAAACGAACAGCAAGGAAATACAGAGTCAGAAATAGGCTCAGAGAACCAGTCAATGTCTATCCATTGTCATAAGCCAAGTTAAGTACAAATATATAACATATACAAAGTTTCTAACAGAAACTATCCCCTATTAGACCATAGATCCATTCAGTAATAGTGGCCCAGAACTTGGCTTCCATTACTCTCTTTCTTCTCCCCTTGGTCTTATATATGGCTAGTTCCAAATTATACATAGCAAGTAATCTTGCTCACCAGCTTGAAAATGACGGAGGATCCGGACTAATCCAATCCTTCGTAATGCATGCAAGTACCACAGCCATACAAATAAACAAAAAAGATGTAATTGCATTGGATCTTGTATGAACAGAGGTATCTGAACTAACACTAATCAGAGCCAGTTCCCTGGTTATGCACACTGACGACTCCGTTATTGATCCTAAAAATTGTTCAATAGAGAAAAATAATTCGGTTAATTTGGGACAAAAAAAAACATATGAACGGCATCCGCGGCAAGCAGCCTACATCTGTTACATTTAGTCTCAGCAGATGTCCCCCATTTAGAGATATTTCTTGGGGTATAGTATAAATGATATATAGCCATATAGTGTTTAGTATGCATCCTCCCTGTCATCAGAACATAATTCGCTAGCCTTAAGGATTCTGTAATGTTAACTCCCTCTTAACCTAACTCCATTACCCACTTATCTTGGCAACTCTCGACATCGCCTGGGAGTGACTCAGTCAAATAAACATAGAATTGATCAATCACTGTTTTTTACCGCAGTCTTTCAATAGGGGGACTTTTCTCAGTTGGTGTTCCATCCCTAACGTATTCAGATAACTGCGAATTTGGAGGTATTTAAAGAATTCATGTTTGGCCAAGCCAAATTTTGTTTGTAGCTCGGTAAAAGATGCCAGCTGTCCGTCATCTCACAAATCCCCTAAACATTGAATTCCTTTTAGGCACAATCTATTAGAAATTTGATCACGAAAGATTGATGGAAGTAGCCCAGCAGCTGCAAACGGGGTGTATGCATTCAAATTCGAAACCCCCAGATGGGGCTTAACTAGCCTCCAAACCGAATATGCTGCTTTAAAAATTTTAAATTTGGGTTTCTTCAAATACCTGGGTTCTATTATTTTAACCAAGTACCCACTAGCAACGTTCCCCAGCCCAAATTCGTAGATTGAAGCACTATGGCTAAACAAAATTCTGGCCCTATCCCCCACTACCAAAGGACCAATAAATTGCAAAACCGCTGCCCAATAATAAAACATAAAATAAGGTATGCCCGAGCCACCACGATTTTTCAACAGTACCATCTTTTTGTAGGCCCTTCTCTGCCGCCTATAGCCCCACAGGAATCTAGAGCTGATCCTCTCTAACCTCTTAAAACATAAGACTGGAAATTCAAGTGGGATCGTTCTGAACATATATAAAAACTTAGGTAATACCAACATTTTTAAAACGTTTGATCTTCCATGAAGAGACAAATGTAAATGGCCCAATCTCTCCAGCATTGAGTTTACTTTAGTGAGCACAGGATTCATATTTAGATCTGGGATATTACTAACTGGTAAAGAGATTTTGATTCCCAAATAGGTGACTTCTGAGACAGTTGTTCCATTGTCAGGAGGTTCCCCACCAATAAAAAGGATCTGAGTTTTGGAGATATTTAACTTATACCCCGAGAAGGATCCAAACTCAGATGCCAATTCATCAATTGCCGGTAATGCAGTGACAATATCTCTGGTGACAACTACAATGTCATCCACATAAGCCATATGCCGCAATTGAATAGGTTTGATGTTATTGGCCTGATTTAACTTATTAAGAAAAAAATCTATATATCAAGCAAATAATAAAGGTAAGCAAGGGCATCCTTGCCGTGTGCCACGACCAATTGTGACTAAGCCTGACTCTTGTCCAGCTATTCGAATACAAGCAACTGGGGAAGAATACAATGCCTTCAATGCCTGCCGAATCGTAGGGACAAATTCCTTCAGTCTTAAAACCTCCCACATATATGGCCAGGAAAAACCCTGTTGAAGGCCTTCTCTGCATCCAACAGGGTTACCCCAATTGTGGAATTGGTTGCTTGTGCCCAATCCACACATGATGTCAAACGCCAAACGTGATCCGCAGTATCACGGCCGGGAAAAAAACGGTACTGAAATTGTGAAACCAAAGATTAAATTATTCCAGATAAGCGTGTTGCTAGTATTTTTTAATAAGTCTTGCTATCGGAGTTCATTATCAAAATTGGCCTATATGATGACGGCAGTAAGGCGGGTTTGTCTTTTTTTTTTAAAAATGGTAATGATGGATTTCCGCCAGGACAGAGGGGTATTCCCCTTCTGTTCATCCAAAAAAACACCATGAATTTCTCTTTCAACACATGCTGAAAGGTTCTATAGAATTCAAGCGGGATGCCATCAGGGCACACCGACTTGCCAACCGCCAGTGATGTTAATTCTGCCTTCACTTCCTCCCAGGTGGTATCAGCATCTAACTATTCCGTTTGATCAAATGTCAATTTGGAGGTTTCAATATCAACTCTGAACTCTGCTACTTTGCCTTTAAAACCACAGATAGCCTCATCCATATACAGCTGACTATAAAATTTACCAAAAACTTCTAGCACGTCTGCTGGGTTATCACGGATATGCCCCAGCTCATCCTGAATACTATTAATCCTTTTGGCAACCTCTTTTGGATGTAGTCTTTTGGCCAATATTCAGCCCGAGTTTTCCCCCACCTCGTATATCTCTGATCTATATACTGCGATTTGCGCTGTTAACTTTGTGGCAAAATTCTGATATATGAGAACAAAAGTCTAGACCCTGTAATTTCTCTATGCGTTGTAGTAGGAAGATCTATCGATTATAGTAGAGAGAACTATCAATAGCACAAAAGCACTTTAAGTACTAAGCAAATCTCAAAATAACAAATATCAAAAAAAGCAATTCATTACTCGGTATTGACAAGTGTCTCAAATTACTAAGCATCATAGTCAGACTTAATATAAAAAGAATAAATGTTATTCAAATGAATTCCTCCCTTTGGGTAACACTCTAAATGGTAAACATGGTATTACTAGTTATTTAAAAATCACATTATCATCACAATTGAAAAACATTAAAATTCATTATGCATAATGCAAGGGGTTGTTCAAAAGTAGCAGCATTCTTTCATTGTAATCATCTGTATCCAATAAAACGATACTGCCACCCTTGTCTCCAGGTTTGACTGTTAGTTCCTTATTGTTCTCTAAAGTTTTAAGTGCTACTTTCTCACCTTGGCTTAAATTATTTGCCCATCGTAATGGTTGGGCCAGCAGATCAACAATGTTACTATCTACCACTTGCTCAAAAAGGTCTACTTTCCTATGGACCATATTAAGTAAAGGGGTCCAGTGTGACTTAGGTTTCAGGCCTGATTCATTTGTAGGTTGACTATTGTTCTCTTCGTCTTTAAAAAAATCGTGTAGTCTAATTTTCCTGAAAAAACACTGTAAATCCCTCTCTAGGTTATATTTATCTAAGTGTGTGCAAATATCATAGCCTAGATCTTTTTCTAAAACAGTTGTCTCATCTCTACTCAGAACTACACTTGAGAGGTCAATAATGGTTGCTTTGTTATCTAATCCCATTTGGACTGACTTCTGGTTTTCATATATGGCCTCTTTTGTTGTGGTGGTTGAGGGTAAAAAATCCCTCTCCCTCAACTCCTCCCATGGTTTTGGTTGCCATTCTGTAGTCGGTGGTCTAAAAAAGAGAAAGATTCTCTACTTGTCCCTGCTGAGGTGTCACTGCCCTTTTTGCTGTTTTCAGTTACACTCTCATTTTTAGATTCTGTACTTGTGTATGAAGTATCAAAGAAACGTACTCTTTTTTTTGGGTAGTTTCTCCTGGGTGGTTGCCAATTATTCTGATTAAAAGTGTCTTGCCTTGGCCTATCAAAAAAATATTTTTGTGTATAGGGATACACGTATTCTAAATTATAGTTTGCTCCATGTTTTCTAAACTTGTTGGACTTTTTATTGAGAAGGTAATCTTTGTAACCTGTTATGTCATTTTGGATGTCTTCTAATTTTTCCTTTGCATCATCTAATGCAGTGTTATCTTTTACTTTATTTTCTAGTTCTTCAATTTCCTTTCTTTCTATAATTAGGATCTCACTGGCTGTTTCTATAATTAACAACATCCAGTCTCTACTGCAGCGGTTTCCGATGAGGGTCCAATTTTCAATAAATTTAGCATGCCTAATAAAAATTTCGGGTTCGTTTTTAACTTGTAGAACTCTTGGTATGATTCCTTTCTTACAATATTCAATTAGGAAATCAGCATGCAACTCTGATCTAATTGCCTTTTTTTATCATTCCAGAGTTCCCTCCATTTTTCTTCATCGCAGTTTGTTGTAGATACTGAAGAAAAACTTTTTGAAGTGCCATTAATTATTTTATTAAATTGCTCCCCCGAGAAGCCATTTGTTTTCAGTGTGTCCATTGTTAATTTGAACCACAACTTATAGTATAATAGTTAGATAAATAGCAATAATACAAATTCTTCCCAGCTAACAAGCTATACTTATTGACAGGGAATTCTGATATAGCCCCATCTTTTGAACGGCTAAATCGCTCAAAATTTGGTCGGGATCCTGACCATTACTAACTGCCACTATAAGCTCATTTTCTAGCACCCGTAATTTTTTCATCTCATCCACTAACTCTTCTCGTAGTTTACGTTGTTTATTAATGGAATAGCTTAAAGTTTCTCCACGGACACCTGACTTAAATGCATCCCACACCATATGGCCAGGGGCAAATCTACGATTGATTTAAATAAATTCTGCTATCCACTTACACATTTGTTCGCAATAGGCTGCATCTACCAATAGTTTGCTTTCGAAAGTCCAGGCCCTTAAGGGAGATCTGTAACTAATATCTAATTCTAAAATGATAGGATTATGATCAGAAATTATTTTTAGCTGAATATCAAACCTAGCTTTATTAGCGTACTCTGCAGTTACAAAAAAATTATCTAAACGCCCATGCTTTTGATGAGGTGCAGAGTAGAAGGTACTACCTTGGGCTCCCATTCCTTTCGCCCACCATACATCTACCAGCCCGAATTCCTTAACAAGTCCTCTGGTGGCTTTAAAGACTTTATTTTTCTTCCCTTCATAGATATAATTGCTTGTTATATCAGCATTCCCTGCCAAATGGAGATTAAAATCCCCACATAAAATTAAATGGAGATGGCCAAACCACAAGCTCAATGCTCAGATGATTCATCATTTCTCGGTCATCTAAATTGGGACCATAAATTGAGCAAATGGTCATTGAAAGGCCCTCTGTACACAGCTCAATAATCACCCACCGTCCACAGATATCTTCTTTTACACTCTTGCACATCCCCCAAACAAATCTTTTCAGAATTGCCACACCACCAGCTCCATACCGAGATCTTTTAGCCACCTCCTATTGTTCCATGCAATATGGGTCTCCTGTACACAAGTCCACCCTCATTGAGTTAAGAATTTGGGCCATAATCCCTCTTTTTATTTTCTCATTCAGGCTGCAAATGTTCCATGAACAACCGTAAATTTACCCTTACTCATACAAAGGCTGTTTTACTATAGCTGAGCCATTATGCCTAACCGCAAGACTACTGAACAATATTGATACGAAATGTGCAATTGTGAAAACTCTATTCACCCAAACCTTGATGCTGCTCAATTGCCAAAACACATCTATACTATTCCTTGCCCCACCACCCCAGCTCCCTTCCTACCCTTACCACTCCAGAAACCGCCCCCTCCCACCCATACACCCACCCAAATGAGGCAAAGGGACTGAATAGTCCCCGTTTGCAATTGAGAGAAAGGGTTGAATGCCCTCCACTGACCGCCCTATCCCACGGCGTACAAAAAAAAAGGCCTTGTGAATTACCTATATCACATCAAATCAAATAAAAGTACTTGTAAAGTGCACCACTTACTCATGAGGGTCTCAAGGCGCTAAGGGGAGGGGGAACTGCTACGGCTCGAAGAGCCAGGTCTTGAGTAGCCTTCTGAAGTTGAGTAGTTCCTGGGTCTGCCGTAGGTGGGTAGGGAGGGTGTTCCAGGTCTTGGCGGCGAGGTAGGAGAAAGATCTGCCGCCGAAGGTCTTTCGTTGGATGCGGGGGAAAGCGGCGGTGGCGAGGCTGGTGGAGCAGAGCTGGCGGGTGGGGGTGTAGAAGCTGACTTTGCTGATCAGGTAGGCTGGTCCGGCATTGTGGAGTGCTTTGTGTGCGTGGGTGAGGAGCTTGAAGGTGATCCTCTTGTCGACGGGGAGCCAGTGTAGGTCTCTAAGTTCGGGGTGATGTGGCTGTGGCGGGGGGACGTTGAGGATCAGTTGGGCGGAGGCGTTTTGGATGTGTTGTAGTCGACGCAGGAGTTTGGCTGGGATTCCTGTATAGAGAGCGATGCCGTAGTCGAGCCTGCTGCTGACGAGGGCCTGTGTCACTGTTCTTCTTGTTTCAGTCGGGATCCACTTGTAGATCCTGTAGAGGATGTGGAGGGTGTTGTAGCAGGAGGAGGAGACAGCGCTGACCTGCTTTGACATGGAGAGGGAGGAGTCGAGGACGAACCCCCTAGGTTGCGTGCATGGTCGGTGGGTGTCGGTGCTGTTCCCAGCATGGCCGGCCACAAGGTGTCGTTCCAGGCCGAGGGGGTGGGTCCGTGGATGATGACCTCCATATTGTCTGAGTTCAGCTTCAGACGGCTATTCCTCATCCAGTCGACGATGGCCTTCATTCCCTCATGGAGATTGGATTTGGCGGTGTGTGGGCCCTTGGTGAGGGAGAGGATGAGCTGGGTGTCGTCAGCGTAGGAGATGATGTTGAGGTCGTGTTGGCGGGCCATTTGTGCGAAGGGGGCCATGTAGACGTTGAAAAGCGTCTGGCTGAGGGATGAGCCCTGGGGGACGCCGCAGAAGTTGTCGGTGGCTTCGGATTGGAAAGGTGGTAGGCGGACGCTTTGGATTCTGCCGGAGAGGAAGGACGTGGTCCAGTCGAAAACTTTCTCTTGGATTCCGGCTTCCTGGAGGCATGCCTTTAGAGTGTGATGGCAGACCGTGTCGAAGGCGACTGACAGGTCCAGGAGGGTGAGGGCTGTTTTTTCGCCTTTGTCTAGTTGGTGCCTGATGTCATCTGTGGTGGCGATGAGGGTTGTCTCGGTGCTGTGGTTTCGTCTGAATCTGGACTGAAAGGGGTCGAAGATGTTGTCTTCGAGGTGGCGGGCCAGTTGCATGTTGACTATTTTTTCGATGACCTTTACCGGGAACGGGAGTAGGGAGATGGGCTGGAAGTTCTTGAGGTCCTTGGGGTCTGCTTTAGGCTTCTTGAGGAGGGCGCTGATTTTGGCGTGCTTCCAGCTTTCTGGGAATCTGGTTGTTTCAAAGGAGATGTTAATGACCTTTCGTAGTTGGGGTGCGATGGCTGCGTCTGCTTTGTTGAATACGTGGTGAGGGCACGGGTCTGATGGGGCTCCTGAGTAGATGGAGTTCATGAACTTGCATGTCTCGTCGTTGTTGACGTTGACCTAGGAGGCTAGACGGCTGGTGTTTGCAGGCGGGGTGGAGACTGGCGTAGTCAGGGCAGTCGTGGTGTTGAAGCTGTCATTGATGTCAGTGATCTTGCGTTGGAAGAAGGTGGCTAGTGAGTTCCACAGTTCATGTGAGGGCGGGATGTCATTGATGTTGGCGCTGGGGTTGGAGAGTTCCTTCACAATGCTGAAAAGCTCTTTGCTGTTGTGTGTGTTGTTCTCCAGGTGGTCTTTGAAGGAGGATCTCTTGGCTAGTCTGATGAGGTGGTGATATCTACGGGTGGCATCCTTGTGGGCTGCGTGGCTGTACGGTGTACGTTCATGGAGCCATTTCTTCTCCAGTGTTTGGCATATGCGTTTGGAGGTCTGGAGCTTGTCGGTGGCTTTCTTGTTGGCGTGACTGTTGGAGGGTTTCTTGAGCGGTGCGAGGGTGTTGGTGCAGTCGTTGATCCACTGTCTGAGGTTGCGGGCGGCGGCGTCTGGGTCGGTGGGTGGGTTGTTTGGTGATTTTGCTCGTGCGGTGGGGCAGCAGTTGGGTGCAGTGGTGCATGGTTTTTTAATTGAAGGTGAAGTGGATGCCGTGGTGGTTGGTCCAATGGAGCTCACTGGTATGGTGGTAGGTGACGTGGGAGCTAGTGGAAACATGGGTCTAGTGTGCGTCCGGCGGCGTGGGTGGGTGCAGTGACAAGTTTTTTGAGGCCGAGGTTGGCGAAGTTGGGGATCAGGGTGGTGGAGTTGGTGTTGTTGATGTTCTCGAGGTGGAAGTTCAGATCCCCGAGGAGGATGTCGTCCGTGGAGGCGAGTGAGTTGGTGCTTGCGAGGTTGGCGATGGAGTAGCTGTTTTGTGCCCGGGATCCGGCGGGCCTGTAGATTAGTGTTCCTCTAAGGGTGGTGTTGGGGTCGATGTGGATCCGGAAGTGCAGTTGTTCGGCAGTGTTGAGGGTGTCATCTGCATGGGTGGAGACCTTGAGAGTGGACTTGTGGACGATGGCTATTCCTCCTCTGATTTGGTTGGTGCAATCGCTGCGGGTGATCTTGTAGCCGTCCGGGATGGCTATGGCGATGTTGGGCGCCGAGGGGTCGTTCCACCAGGTCTGGGGTGGTGGTGTCGAGCAGGTCCCAGAGCTCGACGGCATGTTTGTGCACGGAGCGGGTGTTGAGGAGTATGCAGCGAAAGTGGTTGGGTCTGGTCCTAGGAGTATTGGTGGCTCTGTCGCAGGTGAAACTGCAGGTGGGGCAGGAGAAAGGTCCAGCGATGAGGGCATAGAGGGTGCTGGCGTTGTAGCGGAGTCTGGTGGTGTAGCGATTGCAGGGTCCAGGGATTTTTTTGTGCTGGGCTTGGTCCAGGCATGAACGGGTGGAGACGGGCTTGCCTCTGGCACACCTCCGGCGCACCAGGAGCGCGCCCACTGAGCGCGGTCACACAGCGGCTGCCATTTAAGGTGAGGTGGGAGGGAGGAACAGCTGGGAGGCGGGAGCTGGCGGGGTGGATACAGAAAGAAAAAGGGGGCGTGGCCACAGGGGTACAGCGGCGGGAGCGGGGACAAAGGCGAGTGGTCCAAAAGCAAAGGGGGGTGAGGCTGGAAAACAGGGGGCACCAAGGAACAGACAAAGGGCAATGACCCAGAAAACAGTACAAAACGATACAGTATCACAAAACTACAAGTGTGACAGAGCCCGCAGAGCTGCTCAGCACAGCACAGCAGCGGCGAATTCACGAGGCAGGAGGCACCAGGGGGAAGGCACGGGCACAACTGGTGGAGCTGTGCGGATTGGGGAGTGACTTGGCCTGCAAGCAGGCCAGTCACCCCACTAAATTGTACCTAGAAAATCCTATGCAGCAATCTCAGAAATGAAAAATAATGTTTAATCCTTATAAATAATGTTAAGCTTTGATTGATTTATTAAATAGGCCTGTGCTCCTTTAGCTTGAAACAATGGAACAAGTTGCCACAAGTGCCACCTCTACTGAACCGCGGTTTGGCAATAATCTGCACGCACAAAAATTCACATCCCTTCCCCTTTCTCTTACAGTCCGGCCTAGCTAAATCATACAAATTTTCACGGAGCAGAAAATTATTTAAGCAGATCAATATGGCTCTAGGTTTTCCATCCGCTCCCCCTAGCACCGCTCCGCAAAGGAAAGGGGAATCCGTATACTCTCTGCAGTTCAAGTTCCCACTTCTATTGAGTCAGTTCTGGGGAGGCTTCTGAGAACAGATCGATAACAAATTAGCGAATGTTATTGCCTTCTGCTCCTTCCGGAACACCTAGTACTCGCAAATTGTTCCTCCTAGATCGGTTCTCTAAGTTAATTACCTTCCAGTTTACATCATCCTGAAAAGAATGGAAGGAAGAAACATCAGTTTTTTGCTGTACAATTTTGTCCTCAATTAGGGAAATTCTGCCCTCCGCGTCCCCGATCCTGGCTGACATCTCAGTATAGGCATTGACGACGCGGCGCACCATGTTTTAAAGCTTGCAACCTGCACCTTGCATCGGCAAGCCTCCTGCCTTTATCTCCTCACGGTGTGACATTATAGCTTGGTAGCAAGTGGCTACAGTGACCTCATTCTCTATCGGATCACCAGGGCAAATAGTCCCTCCATATGTGGAGAACACACATCGTCTGCCTCACTCGGACACGGACATGTTCACCATTTTCCCTTCTAGCATAACCAACAGAACTCTCTTGAGAGACATTTGAACTGTTCTTGGGCAATCAGTGAGAGTTTGGGGATTCACTGTAGAAATACTTTTGTCAGTAGGAGTTATTGCCTAATACTACACACAGGTATCTAGGGGTCTACACCAATGTCTCTGAACAATATAACTACCTATATATACCAAACCAGATGTCCGCACCAGCTCCTGAAGTAGAGACTGCTATACTGGAAAATATTATTCATGTAAATGGATTCCCATCACTCACCTATAGGTGAGTGATGTCACAATCGTGATACTAAGGGCTACAACATTATCAGAGGGATGAGGGAGCCTTAGGATGTTTTATCAGGGACACTATATGAATAATCAGATGAGAGCAACTAAATTATTGCGGGGAACAGAATGCAGTGCATGAAAAAGAAATGATAGTGAAATAAAATTGACCTATGGGAAACCCTATCTTTATTATTGTCTCGCACAGATCAAGCCTAAAAACAGTGCAAAAGTGACAGTCTATAACAACTAACTGTCTGGTGTTTAAAAACTAAGGGGTCAACATGTTTCAGCACCTATGGACATTATTCCGTCCTATGCCTTCTTCAGGACCACTACTGTATTGCTACTGCAATTGTGTACAAAACTATATTATAGTGAATTTATAGATGTATAAAAGTACATAAAAACGAATGCAACCAAATCACCTGTACTTGGGCATATGTAGTCCTTCCTCTGCAAGTCCCGTACAGCTCACGGTTTCTGTAACATAGTGAAAGGAATAGGCACAACCATCTTAGTATACATAAGGGTATACCCGTTAAGAGAAAACTAAATAAATTGTAGTGATGCTTAGTTTATCATCTACAAACACTCAAAAATAAGTTCCTGCACAGTCGTCCTTACCCGACTTGCATTAGGAGGATACCTCACCTCACCTGGCTGCGGCTCAGGAAACACGGAAGCACCGCTCTAAGGTACAGAAAAATGGGGAAATACCACATGTGTTATTGTGTCCTAACAGTCTCAACATTCTAAAAGGCTATCAAGGTGTAGCAGACAGCACACACGTACACATATCATACAGGACCAAACATCACTTTAGCCAAGTGAAACTATCAAGTGGTTAGCCAACCTATGGCTAAAACAAGCTGGTCTGATAAGAAAGGGAAAGGACAAACACCTATTATTAACATAGGCGCCATCTTAATGTGTTGAATACACCGCTATATTCATAACTACATGCTACTTTATACTTTTAAGCAAGATAGAAAACATGTTATAACCAATCATCAGGATTGTATCTGAAGTTCATATCATAAATATGATTACATTACCCAGTTCATCCTAATACATAACACAATTAGGCGTGTTTTAACAGATGTCCTTTCTCATGTAAACAAAAGAGATCGATTTGGGTCTGCATGTACTCCAGACCTTCACTCGGACAAAACGTTAGACCCAGACTTAATACTTTATGATCTGTATCCGTTAAAATTCTGTCACTTAGATTTACTACAGTGAGATTCGTAGCGCCTATTGCCTCTTGTTGAACTTCTTCTGGTGATTTGGCCAGCCTTCTGCTCTTCCTCTGCCTCTTTCTGCCCCCTCCTGCGTGACAAGTTTTTCTCTGTTTTTTTCCAGGGGTTGGTTTTTTCCCCCCCCGCAACCAGGATTGACGTATGACTTTGAACTCATCGTGAAAAGGGGTTGCCCCTCTACCCCTTTCCACCGATCGTCCTATTCGGTCATCCCCAGACTCATTTTCATTTTCAGTCACCTCAGACTCAGATGTCTCTATTGAGGTACTTCCACTTGTTTTGATCTTTGATTCAGTTCTTTCCTCGGGGCATCAAACTTTTTTGAAAATGTCAAGACCCTTCCACTGAGATAATCGTTCTCATCTCTAATGAACGTTTCTTGCTTTCTGTTTTTGCCATCCTAAAGTGTTGAATACACCGCTATATTCAATACTACATGCTATTTTATACTTTTAAGCAAGATAGAAAACATGTTCTAACCAATCATAAGGATTGTATCTGAAGTTCATATCATGAATACGATTACATTACCCAGTTCATCCTAATCATAATTAAGCGTGTTTTAACAGAGAGGCCAGGCCTTGGCGATGGGGTCCCCGGAGCCAGAAGTAGCCCCCCTCCCGTTTAATTTTTTTATTTTTAAAAGCCTAGCCCCGGGGCTGGGGTTCCTGGGGCCAATAGTGGCCTGGGAGAGGGGCCACTCAGCCCCCCCTCCCCTTTATTTTTTTAAGAGGCCACTTACGGGGAATGGGGTCCTTGGGGACAATATTGGTCTAGGGAAAGGGGCCACGCTGCCCCCTTACCAATAAATATTATTTTAAAAAGAGGGCATGCCCCGGGGATGGGGTGCCCGGGGCCAAAAGTGGCCCAGGGAAGGGGGGCCCGAGGCTGAAATCGGCCTCGGGAGGGGGGCCCCCTTCCCATTTCAAATTTGTTTTTTTTTTAAAGGGTCAGGCACTGGGGAATGGGGTCCCCAGGGCCCCAGAAATACTAGAAGAAGGCGGGGCCACACAGCCTCCCTGCCAAAAATATATATTAAAAAAAGCAGGCATCTTTCCGGAGGCCCCGCCCCCTCCCTGCACCACCATGCAAACTCTCCCCTAGCGCGTTTAAAGTTGGGGAATTAATTCCCCTTGAATACTGAGGGTCCCTGGAGGCCAACTAGCCATGCAACCACTTACTCACCAACTGACAGACTGATACAGACATTTGCACAGTGTAGTTACTAATCCATGCATTCAGTAAGACACGTCTAATCACTCATACAGTCATGCACCTACTAAGTTATCCATTCAGGCATATATATATATATATATGTAGTTGTGTGATGTGGTATCAAATGCAGACACGGATTTCTTGTGGACATTTGCGGGCATGTTTTTAACAGTATCATCAAAAGGGTAGTACCTCGATAGTCGCTTAATAATATCAAACATATGCATAGTTTAGGCATTTGTGCAGAGAAATTAACATCGTTTACATTACTTAGTGGACATTGAATTAGTAGATACGAGGTTTATTTGTTATACCCTTTACTATATGTATCGTTATAAAATGGCGCCCGCAGTTTCAACCCTAAAAAAGTACTTGCATTTTGGGAGTCCTTCCACTCTGTCTACTGTTATTGAGCCTTGGCGCGCAAATGTGCAGCTGTTGTGATTTTAAATGTGTGCGAACGCTGTCTGTCTATTATCAGTGAACAAGGGCACAGACGTGCCCGAAACGCGTCTGATGGCAGCTTTTACCCACATGTTGCACAAATAAATTCAGCAGTTGGAAACATAACTCGCCTTGGAGTGCTAATTCCGTTGTCTGCGTGCCTTTCTGTGCGGCAAGCACATTGGAGACGGGCTGGATTTGCATATTTATCAGGACGTGGTCGGTTCCTGACTCAACGCAGACCCCTCCACCTATAGAAGGCTGACTACGAAAACGGACCGTTTGGGAGTTCCTGTTTCTTGTTGGAGCAACGAAGGTCAGCCCCTTGGTCATCGACGAAAGCAAGCATTCTGAAGCCGTAGTGGGAGCACCGAGAAGTCGGCGGACGTTTCCCGGGAAGCTGCCGCAGTCACGGTGAGAGACGCTGCTATTGTTGTGGTGAATTGACCAGGTCGGGGAGGTGCATAGAGGCGAGCAACAGGGAGTTTTGATAAGCAACACCCCTTATATCTGCCGAAATAACAACCAACATAACTAAGTGGGTAAAATGTCTGAAGAGCGGGAGCGTGAAGAGGCTTTTGAGGAGCTCTTTCAAAATTTGCTGACGGTGGGGGCTGAAGGCAAATCTCACAATAAGAAAACAGATGCAAATGAAAATCCGGATGTCAAAATGCTGCTGAAGGCTTTAGAGAAAAACAGCAGAGGGGAGCTCACTAAATGGTGGGAGATACGATCGTTGGAAAAATATAAAGAAGTCGGGCGGGTGCCACGCGGACTCCGCATTATGTTGGTGCCTAGCTTTGAAAGCTCCAACCCCCTTTTATTAAAAGACTGGGCTGAATTAAACTTGGAAGCCTCAATGCGTTTGCTTTGCCTTTTGGTAAAATACGCGAAGATCGACCGACAAGTGAACTTAGATGAAGTAATGCGCATTAACAACGAACTTTCAAAAGAGATGTACAACAAAGATAGAATGTACATTGATAAGACAATTGGCGAAATGAAAGAACGCTTAAGGAAGCAGGAAAATGTAATAAAAACACGCAAAGCTTACAAATTTGCCCACGATCAGCAAGATTGCCAACAAGGGCGCATTTACACTTTTGCACGCAAGTTTGACCACCTAAGGAACCAACGCAGCGCTACTACACCAAAACCGATGGTTACAGTGCAGCACACAGAGGCAGGCACAAGTGATCCAGAAGCATCAAGTTCGGATGCGAGTTTAGTTCCAAGTGAAGAAGATTCAGACGAAGGTACCCCAGGTGCAAAACAAGGTGATCTGGGGCAATTGACCCTTGGAGAAGAAATGGAGTATATGAGATCGCAACGCAAGGCGTCGCTTCGTCCAAGAAATCCAAATACGAATCAAGGCAACGGCGTAACCAACGACGAAAACAACGACGCCGGTGTACAGCCTCAAAAAGGAAAGCATTTACAACAAGGGGTGGTGAGGGACAGAGTCTCTGAATTAAGCAGAAAGCTCTCACCCAGTCAAGAGATCAGGGCTAGATCCAACACCGTTTTTTAGCTCACTGCACCATCCCAGTTTCAGAACCTGGCTGTATGCAAATTAGTCTGTTCCTGTCCCAGTGCATGATGGGAACAGGGCAAACCAAACTACAAAAGCCAATTCTTACACTGGGAAGGAAACAAGCTCCCGGGGACCGGTTTCTGGCATTACAGCTGTCTTCGGCCCGGTTTGCTTGAATCCTGATGGTGCAATGAGCAAGGGTCTCACATCTGAGAATACCCTTCCACGCTTGGGGTGGACAAAAATATTTACAACAAGGGGTGGTGAGGGACAGAGTCTCTGAATTAAGCAGAAAGCTCTCACCCAGTCAAGAGATCAGGGCTAGATCCAACACCGTTTTTTAGCTCACTGCACCATCCCAGTTTCAGAACCTGGCTGTATGCAAATTAGTCTGTTCCTGTCCCAGTGCATGATGGGAACAGGGCAAACCAAACTACAAAAGCCAATTCTTACACTGGGAAGGAAACAAGCTCCCGGGTACCGGTTTCTGGCATTACAGCCGTCTTCGGCCCGGTTTGCTTGAATCCTGATGGTGCAATGAGCAAGGGTCTCACATCTGAGAATACCCTTCCACGCTTGGGGTGGACAAAAATATTTACAACAAGGGGTGGTGACGGACAGAGTCTCTGAATTAAGCAGAAAGCTCTCACCCAGTCAAGAGATCAGGGCTAGATCCAACACCGTTTTTTAGCTCACTGCACCATCCCAGTTTCAGAACCTGGCTGTATGCAAATTAGTCTGTTCCTGTCCCAGTGCATGATGGGAACAGGGCAAACCAAACTACAAAAGCCAATTCTTACACTGGGAAGGAAACAAGCTCCCGGGGACCGGTTTCTGGCATTACAGCCGTCTTCGGCCCGGTTTGCTTGAATCCTGATGGTGCAATGAGCAAGGGTCTCACATCTGAGAATACCCTTCCACGCTTGGGGTGGACAGAAATATTTACAACAAGGGGTGGTGAGGGACAGAGTCTCTGAATTAAGCAGAAAGCTCTCACCCAGTCAAGAGATCAGGGCTAGATCCAACACCGTTTTTTAGCTCACTGCACCATCCCAGTTTCAGAACCTGGCTGTATGCAAATTAGTCTGTTCCTGTCCCAGTGCATGATGGGAACAGGGCAAACCAAACTACAAAAGCCAATTCTTACACTGGGAAGGAAACAAGCTCCCGGGGACCGGTTTCTGGCATTACAGCCGCCTTCGGCCCGGTTTGCTTGAATCCTGATGGTGCAATGAGCAAGGGTCTCACATCTGAGAATACCCTTCCACGCTTGGGGTGGACAAAAATATTTACAACAAGGGGTGGTGAGGGACAGAGTCTCTGAATTAAGCAGAAAGCTCTCACCCAGTCAAGAGATCAGGGCTAGATCCAACACCGTTTTTTAGCTCACTGCACCATCCCAGTTTCAGAACCTGGCTGTATGCAAATTAGTCTGTTCCTGTCCCAGTGCATGATGGGAACAGGGCAAACCAAACTACAAAAGCCAATTCTTACACTGGGAAGGAAACAAGCTCCTGGGGACCGGTTTCTGGCATTACAGCCGTCTTCGGCCCGGTTTGCTTGAATCCTGATGGTGCAATGAGCAAGGGTCTCACATCTGAGAATACCCTTCCACGCTTGGGTTGGACAAAAATATTTACAACAAGGGGTGGTGAGGGACAGAGTCTCTGAATTAAGCAGAAAGCTCTCACCCAGTCAAGAGATCAGGGCTAGATCCAACACCGTTTTTTAGCTCACTGCACCATCCCAGTTTCAGAACCTGGCTGTATGCAAATTAGTCTGTTCCTGTCCCAGTGCATGATGGGAACAGGGCAAACCAAACTACAAAAGCCAATTCTTACACTGGGAAGGAAACAAGCTCCCGGGGACCGGTTTCTGGCATTACAGCCGTCTTCGGCCCGGTTTGCTTGAATCCTGATGGTGCAATGAGCAAGGGTCTCACATCTGAGAATACCCTTCCACGCTTGGGGTGGACAAAAATATTTACAACAAGGGGTGGTGAGGGACAGAGTCTCTGAATTAAGCAGAAAGCTCTCACCCAGTCAAGAGATCAGGGCTAGATCCAACACCGTTTTTTAGCTCACTGCACCATCCCAGTTTCAGAACCTGGCTGTATGCAAATTAGTCTGTTCCTGTCCCAGTGCATGATGGGAACAGGGCAAACCAAACTACAAAAGCCAATTCTTACACTGGGAAGGAAACAAGCTCCCGGGGACCGGTTTCTGGCATTACAGCCGTCTTCGGCCCGGTTTGCTTGAATCCTGATGGTGCAATGAGCAAGGGTCTCACATCTGAGAATACCCTTCCACGCTTGGGGTGGACAGAAATATTTACAACAAGGGGTGGTGAGGGACAGAGTCTCTGAATTAAGCAGAAAGCTCTCACCCAGTCAAGAGATCAGGGCTAGATCCAACACCGTTTTTTAGCTCACTGCACCATCCCAGTTTCAGAACCTGGCTGTATGCAAATTAGTCTGTTCCTGTCCCAGTGCATGATGGGAACAGGGCAAACCAAACTACAAAAGCCAATTGTTACACTGGGAAGGAAACAAGCTCCCGGGTACCGGTTTCTGGCATTACAGCCGTCTTCGGCCCGGTTTGCTTGAATCCTGATGGTGCAATGAGCAAGGGTCTCACATCTGAGAATACCCTTCCACGCTTGGGGTGGACAAAAATATTTACAACAAGGGGTGGTGAGGGACAGAGTCTCTGAATTAAGCAGAAAGCTCTCACCCAGTCAAGAGATCAGGGCTAGATCCAACACCGTTTTTTAGCTCACTGCACCATCCCAGTTTCAGAATCTGGCTGTATGCAAATTAGTCTGTTCCTGTCCCAGTGCATGATGGGAACACGGCAAACCAAACTACAAAAGCCAATTCTTACACTGGGAAGGAAACAAGCTCCCGGGGACCGGTTTCGGGCATTACAGCCGTCTTCGGCCCGGTTTGCTTGAATCCTGATGGTGCAATGAGCAAGGGTCTCACATCTGAGAATACCCTTCCACGCTTGGGGTGGACAAAAATATTTACAACAAGGGGTGGTGAGGGACAGAGTCTCTGAATTAAGCAGAAAGCTCTCACCCAGTCAAGAGATCAGGGCTAGATCCAACACCGTTTTTTAGCTCACTGCACCATCCCAGTTTCAGAACCTGGCTGTATGCAAATTAGTCTGTTCCTGTCCCAGTGCATGATGGGAACAGGGCAAACCAAACTACAAAAGCCAATTCTTACACTGGGAAGGAAACAAGCTCCCGGGGACCGGTTTCTGGCATTACAGCCGTCTTCGGCCCGGTTTGCTTGAATCCTGATGGTGCAATGAGCAAGGGTCTCACATCTGAGAATACCCTTCCACGCTTGGGGTGGACAAAAATATTTACAACAAGGGGTGGTGAGGGACAGAGTCTCTGAATTAAGCAGAAAGCTCTCACCTAGTCAAGAGATCAGGGCTAGATCCAACACCGTTTTTTAGCTCACTGCACCATCCCAGTTTCAGAACCTGGCTGTATGCAAATTAGTCTGTTCCTGTCCCAGTGCATGATGGGAACAGGGCAAACCAAACTACAAAAGCCAATTCTTACACTGGGAAGGAAACAAGCTCCCGGGGACCGGTTTCTGGCATTACAGCCGTCTTCGGCCCGGTTTGGTTGAATCCTGATGGTGCAATGAGCAAGGGTCTCACATCTGAGAATACCCTTCCACGCTTGGGGTGGACAGAAATATTTACAACAAGGGGTGGTGAGGGACAGAGTCTCTGAATTAAGCAGAAAGCTCTCACCCAGTCAAGAGATCAGGGCTAGATCCAACACCGTTTTTTAGCTCACTGCACCATCCCAGTTTCAGAACCTGGCTGTATGCAAATTAGTCTGTTCCTGTCCCAGTGCATGATGGGAACAGGGCAAACCAAACTACAAAAGCCAATTGTTACACTGGGAAGGAAACAAGCTCCCGGGTACCGGTTTCTGGCATTACAGCCGTCTTCGGCCCGGTTTGCTTGAATCCTGATGGTGCAATGAGCAAGGGTCTCACATCTGAGAATACCCTTCCACGCTTGGGGTGGACAAAAATATTTACAACAAGGGGTGGTGAGGGACAGAGTCTCTGAATTAAGCAGAAAGCTCTTACCCAGTCAAGAGATCAGGGCTAGATCCAACACCGTTTTTTAGCTCACTGCACCATCCCAGTTTCAGAACCTGGCTGTATGCAAATAAGTCTGTTCCTGTCCCAGTGCATGATGGGAACACGGCAAACCAAACTACAAAAGCCAATTCTTACACTGGGAAGGAAACAAGCTCCCGGGGACCGGTTTCGGGCATTACAGCCGTCTTCGGCCCGGTTTGCTTGAATCCTGATGGTGCAATGAGCAAGGGTCTCACATCTGAGAATACCCTTCCACGCTTGGGGTGGACAAAAATATTTACAACAAGGGGTGGTGAGGGACAGAGTCTCTGAATTAAGCAGAAAGCTCTCACCCAGTCAAGAGATCAGGGCTAGATCCAACACCGTTTTTTAGCTCACTGCACCATCCCAGTTTCAGAACCTGGCTGTATGCAAATTAGTCTGTTCCTGTCCCAGTGCATGATGGGAACAGGGCAAACCAAACTAAAAAAGCGAATTCTTACACTGGGAAGGAAACAAGCTCCCGGGGACCGGTTTCTGGCATTACAGCCGTCTTCGGCCCGGTTTGCTTGAATCCTGATGGTGCAATGAGCAAGGGTCTCACATCTGAGAATACCCTTCCACGCTTGGGGTGGACAAAAATATTTACAACAAGGGGTGGTGACGGACAGAGTCTCTGAATTAAGCAGAAAGCTCTCACCCAGTCAAGAGATCAGGGCTAGATCCAACACCGTTTTTTAGCTCACTGCACCATCCCAGTTTCAGAACCTGGCTGTATGCAAATTAGTCTGTTCCTGTCCCAGTGCATGATGGGAACAGGGCAAACCAAACTACAAAAGCCAATTCTTACACTGGGAAGGAAACAAGCTCCCAAGGACCGGTTTCTGGCATTACAGCCGTCTTCGGCCCGGTTTGCTTGAATCCTGATGGTGCAATGAGCAAGGGTCTCACATCTGAGAATACCCTTCCACGCTTGGGGTGGACAAAAATATTTACAACAAGGGGTGGTGAGGGACAGAGTCTCTGAATTAAGCAGAAAGCTCTCACCCAGTCAAGAGATCAGGGCTAGATCCAACACCGTTTTTTAGCTCACTGCACCATCCCAGTTTCAGAACCTGGCTGTATGCAAATTAGTCTGTTCCTGTCCCAGTGCATGATGGGAACAGGGCAAACCAAACTACAAAAGCCAATTCTTACACTGGGAAGAAAACAAGCTCCCGGGGACCGGTTTCTGGCATTACAGCCGTCTTCGGCCCGGTTTGCTTGAATCCTGATGGTGCAATGAGCAAGGGTCTCACAACTGAGAATACCCTTCCACGCTTGGGGTGGACAAAAATATTTACAACAAGGGGTGGTGAGGGACAGAGTCTCTGAATTAAGCAGAAAGCTCTCACCCAGTCAAGAGATCAGGGCTAGATCCAACACCGTTTTTTAGCTCACTGCACCATCCCAGTTTCAGAACCTGGCTGTATGCAAATTAGTCTGTTCCTGTCCCAGTGCATGATGGGAACAGGGCAAACCAAACTACAAAAGCCAATTCTTACACTGGGAAGGAAACAAGCTCCCGGGTACCGGTTTCTGGCATTACAGCCGTCTTCGGCCCGGTTTGCTTGAATCCTGATGGTGCAATGAGCAAGGGTCTCACATCTGAGAATACCCTTCCACGCTTGGGGTGGACAAAAATATTTACAACAAGGGGTGGTGAGGGACAGAGTCTCTGAATTAAGCAGAAAGCTCTCACCCAGTCAAGAGATCAGGGCTAGATCCAACACCGTTTTTTAGCTCACTGCACCATCCCAGTTTCAGAACCTGGCTGTATGCAAATTAGTCTGTTCCTGTCCCAGTGCATGATGGGAACAGGGCAAACCAAACTACAAAAGCCAATTCTTACACTGGGAAGGAAACAAGCTCCTGGGGACCGGTTTCTGGCATTACAGCCGTCTTCGGCTCGGTTTGCCTGAGCTGGGATGGGGCAGTGAGATAAATAACAGTGATGGATCAAGCCCTGATCTTTGGACTGGGTAAGAGTGGTCTGCTTAGTTCAGACACTCTGTTCATCACCACCCCCTTTTCTGAATCGTTTTTGGCCACTATAGGTGTGGCAGGGTATACTCAGACATGAGTCCCTTTCTCACTGCTCCATCAGGATTCAAGCAAGCCGGGCCGAAGACGGCTGAAATGCCAGAAACCGGTCCCCGGTAGCTTGTCTCCTTTCTGGTGAAGAATTGGCTTGGTAGTTTAGTCTGCCCTGTTCCCATGATGCACTGGGCCAGGGACAGACTGATTTGCATATAGCCAGGTTCTGAGCTGGGATGGGGCAGTGAGATAAATAACGGTGATGGATCAAGCCCTGATCTTTGGACTGGGTAAGAGTGGTCTGCTTAGTTCAGACACTCTGTTCATCACCACCCCCTTTTCTGAATCAAAAAGGAAAGCAACAGAAGAAAAAATTCTGGCGCAACAAGAACAAGAAAGTATAGATGAGAACACAATTATCAATCTCACCGATATTGATCTCAGTAAAGCAGAAAAACAACTACTAGCGCTTGGCTTGTCCTATTGTCCGGAGAGTAATTTCAATTATATAAACACCCGGATCGACATTTTCAAATTCATACGTAAAATAAAATTTAAAAAGTACTATGCGGTGAAAACATGTTTGGAAGCAAAGAAACAATCAGGGATTGCACCGTCAACTGAGAGAACTGGGGTGCAAACAAGAGACTTAGGGTTACTGAGAGATTTACAAGACCTGAGAAATGATGACAACAGCGATAACAGCACTCAAGAAATGGCTATGGAGGAGGGATTTAACATCAATCAACCAGCAGAAAGCCCGTTCAAACCACCGTCAACATTTAACCCAAGCATGCCACGGGATTCAATAGACGTTTTTGCAGATCGAGTTATCGAGGAGATCAAAATGTTACAAAGCAGGACCATGAATTCCCGCATTAAACCCAATGCCAAAACACGACCGTATACTGCCCTTATGAAAAAACTGAAAGAAGACAAAAAAAATGTTATCAACAAATCGGATAAAGGGGGCAATGTGGTCCTGTGGGGCAAGAAAGAATATATTGAGGAGGCTAATAGGCATCTGAGTGACACTTCACGCTATTCCAAGATTGACATAGCTACTGCAAGAAAAATTAATGACTCCTATCGCTCAGATCTGCATAGATGGAACGTGAAGGCCTTTTGAGCAAAGATGAGTTTAAATTTCTCCAAAAAGATTTCCTTGTTTTGCCGAACATGTACTTTATACCCAAAGTGCATAAACAGCAGTCACCAGTGCCTGGTAAGCCTATTGTGTCCGTGATAAACAGTGTGTTTGAAAACACATCAAAGTACATTGATTTCTTTTTACAAGAATATGTGGTTGCACTGCCGGCCTACATTAAAGACACCACCGACTTTCTGTATCGATTGAGCCAGTGCACTTGGTCCGATGAGTTCCTGTTGATAACAATGGATATATTGACTTTATACACGAGCATAGCCCACAATGATGGTCTTCGTGCAATGAAACATTTTTTAGATAGACGCCCTGTTGAACTATAGAAGGGGTGGGTAAAGCGAGTGGGTTATTTGTTTCCCTAATTGAAGCCTTAACTAACGTGTTTACCCTGCACTCTAAAAAGCCGGGCAATATAGGAAATAAAAAATCAGGTGAGGGGTGGTACAACCAAGCATGTAGGGGCAAAAAGGCAAAGTTAGTTGAGGCAGTTAAATCTAAATCCCAAAGTGTGATCCAGGAAGCTAGGAAGGCCTACAAAAAGTCCCTAACTTTGGCTAAAAGGGAGTGGGAAGAAAATTACTGGGAAGACCTACTCCAGGCTAGCAAAATCAGGGATTCAGGGGTCTTTTGGAATCTTATAAGTAAACAGAGCAAATCCAACGCATCCATGAGACCCTGTAACATCCCGGCTCAAAGCTGGGTAAAACACTTTGGGTCTCTATACCTCCCACCTGATGGGGAACTGTCTGTGGGGAGGGATCTCACACTAGCAATCGAACCTCATGCCTACGACCTCTTCACTCCCCTAGAGATTGAGGGGGTTATAGGCTGGGTAGCACCTCGCAAGGCACCGGGCCCGGATGGCCTTCCGGGGGCCTCATGAGGGCTTACCCAGCGGAATGGGGAAGGATCATAGCAGCTCTCCTAAATGATATTATGAGGGGAGGAGTAGTGCCAGAATCCTGGAAAGGGGCGGTGGTGGTCCCTATTTATAAAAAAGGGTGTAGGGAAACCCCGGGAAACTATCGCCCCATAAGTCTGATAGACTCCACCCAAAAGATAGCTGGTAAAGCTATCCTTGGTAGGATCCTTCAATGGGTGGAGGAGAATAAAATCCTATCAGACTTTCAGGCAGGTTTCCGGGCTGGTATGGGGACTATAGAGCAGGTGTTTAGGTTGTCCCTTTTGGGGTGGAAGGTGGTGGAACTAGGCAAGGGTAGTCTTTACTTAGCCTTTATAGACTTGAAGACTGCCTTTGACCTAGTTCCCCGGGAGGAGCTTTGGAGGGTCCTTCGTGAGTTGGGACTACCGCCTTACATCCTGTCCCTTCTCATAAACCTCCATGCCCACACCTTTGCACAGGTCCGCTGGGGTAAAAACGGAGAGCTCACTGAAAAGATACCAGTGTCTAGGGGCGTAAGACAGGGCTGCGTCTTGGCACCCACCCTATTCTCGTTATATCTGAATGGGGTGCTAAAACATCTTCAACATGAACCAGCCGACGCCCCCTGTCTTGGAGGTGTCCGCATCCCAACTCTGCTTTTTGCGGACGACACGCTCCTGATTTCGAAGACCCCACAAGGCTTACAGAAACTTTTAACACGATTCCAGGAGTTCTGTGATGCAAAAGGGCTAATAATAAATGTGGACAAAACGAAATACTTAGTTGTTAACCCACCTAAAAAATTGGGCCGCCCACCTACACTTAACTCTATTCCCCTAGAGAAAGTAGCCGAGTTCGACTACCTTGGTATCCGGATTACGGACAGGTTGACTTGGGCAAAGCACATTGGAAAAATGGTCCTCAATCACGGGAGAGTGGGAGGAGCTCTTATGAGGGAATACAGGGCCTCAACTAGGAGATCACTCACTCCAGTACTCGAAATCTACAAGGCCAAAGTAGCGACATCAGCCTTGTATGGGGCAGAACTGTGGGGCCACTGCCGACTGGATGCCCTAGTCACAGCAGAGAGCAAGCTTTTAAAATCCTTCATCTCTGTTCCACTGAGCACACCGTCAGTACCAGTGTGGATGGACACGGGATGTAAAAACATCAGAGATCAGGCCCAGCTTCGCCCGCTCCTGTTGTGGACAAGGATCTGGAGGAGCGAAGAATTAAAATCCTATGCTGATGCCCTGGGAGATATAATGAGCCAGGGGGGTTGGGCCAAGATAAGATGGCTAAAGGATACCAAAAAGCTTCTGAAGGATATTGGACTAGGATATTGCTGGTCATCCCGTTCAGCCCCCCCAAAAGAAGTTGTCAAGGCGCTCTATTGGAAATGGACTGCGGAGCGTCTAATCACTAGCTCCAACCATTGCAGGTCCACTGCCGCCTTTTTACAAATTAAAGACACTGTGGCCATTGAACCCTACCTGGACTTGATCACTCTCCCCCTTGACCGAGCTCTTTATTTTAAATTTAGAGTTGGTTTCCTCCCGCTAGGTGCTCTAGTATCGAAATGGTCTATAGCGGACCGTACTTCTCCCAACTGTGCATGTTGCCCGAATAAGGTTGAGACTGTTGTGCATGTTTTATTTGAATGCCCGGATTATGCAAGGCCTAGGAGCTTTTGGCTGAAACCACTCTGCCGTAATATGTGCACACGCAGTCATTTAGTGGCCTTGCGTATTCTAAGCACGGACACTTCCCCCCCCATTGTGTGTGGAGTAGCAAAATTTTTAAAGCAGTTTTGGCTCATTCGATGCAAGAGATTGTCAGTAGCTGTTTAATTCTCTTTTTAGCTAATTTATCAATGGACTTTTATATCCTTTTATCTTTTTAATATTCCATACTGACTTCTTGTGGTAATGGTTTTTTTATTGTACATTATATTGATTGTATTATAAATGTGCTTATAAGATATCGCTGCATATCGAATAAAAGCTTATGACTGACTATTGACTTTATACACGAGCATAGCCCACAATGATGGTCTTCGTGCAATGAAACATTTTTTAGATAGACGCCCTGTTGAACTATATAATCACAGTAAAATGTTATTACACACGACAGAGAAATGTTTAACCAACAATATTTTCCTCTTTAACAATGAAGTGTATAAACAAATAAGGGGCGTCGCCATGGGGTCGTGCTTCTCCCCCAGCTACGCGGGGCTCCACGTAGGCTGGTGGGAGGAACATGTCCTCAAGGTGGAACACAAGGACTTCTGGTTAAATAATGTGATCAAGTATTGGCGATATATCGACGATGTTTGTATCATCTGGCGAGGAACAGAGGCATCAGCTAGGCTGTTTGTGCAGGCTATTAACGTTAACCAACTAAATCTTCAGTTCACAGTTAACATCAGTAGTACCACAGCTAGCTTCCTAGATGTAAAAATAGACATTATTGAAAATGAGATTGTCACTAGTCTATTCAGGAAAGAAACTTCAGGCAACTCAATTTTACATGCGGCAAGTTTTCATCCCCAGCACACCATTAGGAGCATCCCCTATGGGGAGTTCCTGAGAATTCATAGGTCATGCAGCAGCCCTAAGTTAAGAGAAAAATGTCAGAAGGAAGCTAAAGCAAGGCTAATTAGCCGTGGTTACAAGCCAACTTTGCTAGAGTCAGCAATGAGGAAAGCGAACCAACTGTGCAGACAGGAACTGTTGAATCCCAATAGGGAGAAAATAACAACTGCCAGACAGACAGAAGATAGCAGTGCCCTTAGGCTCATCACATGTTACAGTCGCCAGGACAGACAGGTCGCTAAGATCATCAAACAACAGTGGCCCATCATCCTGACAGACCAGGTTCTCAGAGACATTATGCCCAAAACGCCAAACGTCACATTCAGACGAGCATATGCCATGAGAAATGATTTGGTGAGTAGCAGTCCAGAGACCATCAAGACCAAGGACTGGCTATCCCCCCGTAATGGGATCTTCCGCTGCAGCTCTTGCAGAGCATGCAAGTTTGGAGTTAATACTAGATCGTATGTAACTCCCTTTGAAGTCAACCCCATAGCCTTGCGTGACCATTACACCTGCCGCACCGAACTAGCCGTCTATGTCCTTACCTGTAGCTGCAATTTACAATATGTTGGCAGCACAAAGTTACCAGTGCACCAACGAATATTGCAGCATCTACGCGCCATATTACATGCAGATCAGAGTTACCCGGTAGCTCGACATTTTCAATCTATGCCAAACATAAATTTGGCGCACTTGAAATATTTTGTCATAGACGCGGTGGTCCCCAATAAAAGAGGTGGTGACTACGAGAAACAGTTGCGGCAACTGGAGTCACGATATATTGTATTACTTAACAGTAAGAGTCCTGGAGGCCTCAACATGGGTGAAGACCTTCATAATTTTTTATGATCTGGAAACCTAGCAAGATTTCCTTATTATGAGGGTATAGATCATGCGTAAGAAACTCTATTCATGATATGACATTGCAGCATTTTTTGGACACATGTATATGATTATAATTGTGAGATGGCCCGAACTCCCCCAGAGTCGAGATTGTTACATCTGTTAGATTAGTATGCATGAGCACTTTTTCACAACAAACAATTTTTTTTTCCTCATATATTAGTCAATTCATAATTAGAGCACCTAGCTTTGCGAAGCACATAGTATGCAATTAAGTCACACACATAGCCAAGATTGTAGACATACCGAGAAATGATGGCAGTACCGTGATACCGTGTCTGCTTCCAGTATGGTAATATATGGCTATCATAAGGGAATTCATCTTTAGTGGTCTTTGCTCATACATCGATTATTATAATCATTTATTATGAGCATTTATATGATGTGTTTTTAAATGCAGGTAATTCCGATGAATGCATTGTTAATTTTGCACATATGCGTATTTGCACAGGTCATAACTCATAGCATTGATGTTTTTGTATGTTTTCCCTTTTCCTGATGAAATGTAATGCCATAATGTATGACAATTGTTGACAGTAAATACGGTGATATGGGCTCATGTCCCAGTGACAACTGCCATGCTGGTAGTTGTGTGATGTGGTATCAAATGCAGACACGGATTTCTTTGGGACAATTGCGGGCATGTTTTTAACAGTATCATCAAAAGGGTAGTACCTCGATAGTCGCTTAATAATATCAAACATATGCATAGTTTAGGCATTTGTGCAGAGAAATTAACATGGTTTACATTACTTAGTGGACATTGAATTAGTAGATACGAGGTTTATTTGGTATACCCTTTACTATATGTATAGTTATAAAATGGCGCCCGCAGTTTCAGCCCTAAAACAGTACTTGCATTTTGGTAGTCCTTCCACTCTGTCTACTGTTATTGAGCCTTGGCGCGCAAATGTGCAGCTGTTGTGATTTTAAATGTGTGCGAACGCCGTCTGTCTATTATCAGTGAGCAAGGGCACGGACGTGCCCGAAACGCGTCTGATGGCAGCTTTTACCAACATGTTGCACAAATAAATTCAGCAGTTGGAAACATAACTCGCCTTGGAGTGCTAATTCCGTTGTCTGCGTGCCTTTCTGTGCGGGAAGCACATTGGAGACGGGCTGGATTTGCATATATATATATATATATATATATATATATATATATATATATTCTCACTCAATTTTGCCTGCAATGAGAGGACTCCACGCAGCTGGGCTCGAATATAGCTTTTATTTCCAGTGAAAGCTTTCACAGAGTACCGACTTCCCGGCACAAAGTTCACCCCTCCTCCGACGCGTTTGCTTATCTACTAACGACCGCATTCTCTCCGCCCCCCCTGGGCGGTGCCTCTCCTGAGGCCTGCTGGTCTTCGTAGTACCTGCGAATTATCTTCAAGTGAGTTGCTGTTTTGAAACAACCAAAAGTCAGTGTAAATACCCAAGTGGGGTTGCCCTTAGAAAGCCGGCCTCCGTGTTGCCGCTTGTTCCGCTGAAATGCTGCCCGTCTGCCCAAACGATGGCATGCCTACGTGACACACCACCAGGTCTGTGCTACGCACAGCAGGGTCCTTCTCGCGGTTCAGACAGACCGCTAAACACTCTCACTCAATTTTGCCTGCAATGAGAGGACTCCACGCAGCTGGGCTCGAATATAGCTTTTATTTCCAGTGAAAGCTTTCACAGAGTACCGACATCCCGGCACAAAGTTCACCCCTCCTCCGACGCGTTTCGTGCAGTAGCAAGCACTTCATTATGGTGTATTGGGGTTGTGGCGTTTCAATTCAGTAGAGTTCGCTTATCTACTAACATATATATATATATATATATATATATATATATATATATATATATATATATATATATATATATATATATATATATATATATATATATATATATATATATATATATATGTGTGTGTGTATATATATATATATATATATATATATATATGTATGTGTATATATATATATATTTATATATATATATATATATATATATATATATATATATATATATATATATATATATATATATATATATATATATATATATATATATATATATATATATATATATATAGAGGAATTGTTTACATGTACTAGAGGGTACAGTGAGAAAATACTCAGTAAAGCAGTTAGCAAGGTGCAGGAAAGGGCTAGAGAGTCACTTTTTACACCCAAGGCCCCCACTGTTGAAATGTTAGAAGATCCCCAAAAATCTAATATCAGGTTCATCACATCTTTCAACTGTCAGGAAAGAAAAATCCGGGCCATCTTAACAAAAAGCTGGCCCATACTTATGACAGATGGGGTTCTGTCACCCCAACTTCCCAGCAGTCCCAACATCACTTTCCGGAGGGACCCCTCTATGCGTTCTCATGTATCCAATCCCTTCCCTGAATTACTGAAAAATTAGTCTTGGTTCAAACCCCGGCTGGGGTTTTTTAAATGCTCTAGTTGCAGGACGTGCAAGTTTGGCATCAACACCAACAAGTACACTACCCCATTCAGTCCTGTTCCATTGCCCATTAAAGGGAGCTACAACTGCAAAACGGAGTATGCTGTTTATGTTCTGGCGTGCACCTGCGGCCTGAGGTATGTTGGCAGCACCAGGCTGCAGGTGCATGCCAGAATATTGCAGCATATTAGTGCAATTGTCAACAATGATAGCTCTTACCCTGTCGCGAGACACTTTAAAAGTGTTGACAACAGTGACTTGAAGTGTCTGAGCTATTTTGTACTTACCTCCATCCCCAAACCACGCAGAGGAGGAGACAGGGACAAGATGCTACGGCAATTAGAATCTAAAATGATTCTTGAATTGGACAGTAAGGTTCCTGATGGACTTAATACGACGGAGGACTTGTATTATTTTTTATAGGGTCCCATCGTGTTTTTTCCTTGTTGGTTGACATTATACATTTTTGAATAGTCTTTCTGGGGCCGCCCCCACCTGGTTCTGTACCGTTCCATTATCAATCAATCAGAAATGCTTTGAATATTTTTTAGTCACATCTTATGGTGTCTGGGATGCAGACATGGTTTATTAAATCCGGCTGCATCCGGATTTTGCACCACATTGTAGGGTTTTTCCTTTCTAGCACATTTAGAAAACAACCTATGGGTAAGCACATATAGCGACAACACAGAGGGGCTGCCATCTCTATTCGATGTCCCCAATGCTAGCCATCTAATTTTTATTACATTATAATCATAGACATAACAGTACTGTAATTATAAATTATTTGCATTTGTTTGCACAATTACCATGTTTACATTGCTAAGATTTGCACATCCCAATGGATAGTTTTAACATGGAAACATTTTGTTCCTAGTATGGTTTTAAGTATATTATTAATTGCTTTTAACATGCTACTATTTTGTACTAATCTTAATGTTTTACAATTGCGGTATTTTGCACATGTGTATCAGTGTATATTTTGCAGGTTATTATCAGTACTGTAACAGACTATATTGTTATGTTTGATGGGCATTTATGCAGGGACCCGAGTTCTTTCTCTATGAATGTATTCAGTATATGAATTGAATCTAGTTTTGAGTGTGGCATTTTTTGTAATACAATACCCCTTATTAGAAAGAAAATGTGAGACCAAATGTCTTTCTAAAGGATTTTAGCTTACTTTGAATAGTAGGTTGTTTATGTTTATATGTCACATGGTGTGCACAACAGCATATAAAAACAAGGCATTTTGTAATATATTTTACTGTGATCAAGGGCATCCGCCCGAAATGCGTCAGTCCGCTGCGCTGTTAAACTTGGTTAAATAAATCCTTTTTGCCTTATCTTTGGGATTCGTTGGTCTCTGTTCGCCGGAGCTGGAAGTTCAGGAATAATTGTTGAATTTATATACATATATATATATGTATATATATATATATATATATATATATATATATATATATATATATATATAGATATATATATATATATCTATATATATATATATATATATATATATATATATATATATATATATATATATATATATATATATATATAGATATATATATATATATAGATATATATATATATATATATAAATATATATTACCTACTGGCGGTCGCCAGTAGGTATATATAGTTAGGATTTTTTCTCTATGGGATTTTTGAAAATTCTATGTCTAATAACTTTGGCGTTTGTGGACGGAATTGGCTGAAATTTTCAGGAAAATGGAACATTTTGTTTCTGAGCAGCCCCCGACAATTTGGGGGGGTTTCATCAAGGGGGGGCCGAGAAAAAAGGGGGGGCCCAAAACACGTTTTTCCCATCTTAATTTCCATAGGGCGGTTGGCCTCACTTTTAGCTCGAACGGCTGAATGGATTTGCACGAAACTTGGCAACATTGTAGGGACTGTTAGCCCGATGTGCCTTTGCTAGGTTTCAATATATGTGCTCCAGTGGATTTTGAGTAATGTAGGTTCAAAAAAATATATATATCTGGGCGGAGCCTAACCACACATCTGATCTGATTGGCTGTCAGCACTTAATCCAAGAAGTGTTGGCAGCCATCTTGGGACCAATATACATGATAGCACCTCATTAAAAAGCATTGTAGTTAATAGAGGGTTATAGGACTTTAGTTACATTATAAATCATTTGTTGATGGTACCATACTCGTTTTAGGAATTGTGGTGGGTTCTAAGGTGATTTTACCATGTGAAAAAACCTTCTGCTGTGATATCATGAATATTGTTTGAAAGAAAACTAATATCTCATGATTTTTCCACAGTGGTTTGGAAGGGGATCTATAAGCTAAACTGAAAGCATATTTTCTGTAAATTCACATTATCTTTCTCAGTCATGTGAAAATGAAGTCTGACATTCTCAGTAAAACATGTACATCCAACAAGGACAGAGACTGTCAGTTGATTCCTTTGTGCTCTACTGCAGCCTCCTAAAGTGTTCCAAAGAACAACTAGAGCGCTAACAGTCCTACGTATTACAAAGGTATAGCACACCTGGAGCCATCGTGATGGGAATAAAGTGGTAACTCTTAAAACATTTAATTTAAAAAGGAACAAAATGAGGGGGTATATTATGCAATAGAAGGTATTATTAGTGCTGCAGAAAGAAAAATTAGGGCACATTTTGAGTGACTTTTCAAATCCTCTTCTATTTCATTAAAAAATTCTGACATGCAGTCTCCCAAAATGGCCGCCAAAGACAAAAGAGCCCAAATGTAGCCCAAATATCACCCAGATGTAGCCCAAGTATAGCCCAATGACAGAATGTCCCAGAGTGTTCTAAAGAACAACTAGAGTGCTAACAGTCCTACTTATTACAAAGGTATGGCACACCTGAAGCCATCTTGATTGGAATAAAGTGGTAACTCTTGAAACATTTAATTTAAAAAGGAACAAAATGAGGGGGTATATTTTGCCATATGAATTATGATTAGTGCTGCAGAAAGAAAAATTAGCACACATTTTGAGTGACTTCTCAAACCCTCTTCAATTTCATTAAAAAATTCTGACATACAGTCTCCCAAGATGGCCACCAGAGACAAAAGAGCCTAAATGTAGCCCAAATATCACCCAGATGTACCCCAAGTATAGCCCAATGACAGAATGTCCCAGAGTGTTCTAAAGAACAACTAGAGCGCTAACAGTCTTACTTATGACAAAAGTATGGCACACCAGAAGCCATCTTGATTGGAATGAAAGTCTGAAAACACTCAATTTAAAAAGGAACAACATGAGGGGTTAATTTTGCCATAGAAAGTATGATTAGTGCTTCAGAAAGAAAAATTAGGGATCATTTTGAGTGACTTCTCAAATCCTCTTCTATTTCATTAAAAAAATTCTGACATGCAGACTGAAACATGCACTTTGAATACCAGCAGCAGACGTCCCTGGTGAGCAGTAGCTTTACTACAGTGATCTAATGTGCAACTAGAGTGCTAACATTCAGAATTTATGGCAAATGTGTGACACATCTGAATGCCTTCTTGATGGAACCAAAGTAAACAAGCATTGAAAATGCAATAGATATCGCCCTCGTTTAAGTTAAAGCCATTCTGTTTGTAATGAGGTGGCTTTTTAGCTTTGCTTTTATTAGTGTTTTTTCAACTTTCATGTAAATAACATGCATCTGTATGCATATAAGTATATGTATGCATGCATTTATGTTTGTATTTATATAGATATACAGATGATATATGTTTATATATGTATGTATATATATATATTCACTGAAAAAACCATAGGTTGTAGACCATATATAGTTAGGAATTAGCATTTACAAAACCTTGAAAATTCACTGAAAAAACCATAGGTTATAGACCATATATAGTTAGGAATTAGCATTTACAAAACCTTGAAAATTCACTGAAAAAACCATAGGTTATAGACCATATATAGTTAGGAATTCGCATTTACAAAACCTTATTTTACTCACACAAAACCATTGAAATTCCATATATAGTTAGTTGCACTAACTATATATCGCGCACCCGCAATCCACTGCTGATGATGTCACATATTACATCATTCATGACATGGTCAGTGACATCACTGATGACATCACTGATGACATCTCAAATGACATCACTGATGACATCACTGATGACAACATCCAGTTACTGTATGTTTCTGTAAAGTTAAAATATGTCTTACATATTGAAGAATGAGTGGATGTATAAGTGTCTGGATGAAGGATTTAGTAGGTGCATGACTGACTGTATGAGTGAGTGATTAAATGTGTCTCACTGAGTGCATGGGTTAGTGACTAAACTGTCTTAATTTGTGCATCATTATGTCTGTTGTTCTGTAAACTGTTGCATGTGTTGATAAGTAGCTATATGAGTAACTATATGGGTTATTGATTGGTTGCCCAAGTATTTGTATGGGAGACTGAGTGTATGTGTGGGTGGCTGGGAGGTGTATGACTCTGTGCATAGATGTGTGAGCAGTTGATTCACTAGATGTATGGTTTCAAAAATGCATGTGGAAACAGCTGTATGGGAGGTTGACTGTGTGCATGAGTGTATTGGTGAGTGAATGGATATCTCAGTGCTACATGTCAAAGTAAGTACATATGTAAAACACAGTACATGTGAGAGTTGACATATATAAATAACTGTGCATAAGAGCCAGTGAATGTGTGAGTGACTGTATGGATCATTGTGAACTTGTATCAGGGATTGTATAAGAGAGTAAATATGTGTTAGTATATGTTTGAATAAGTAAAGTTTGTATGACTGTATAGTTGAGGAAATGGAGGTGTGATTGATTCTTTGCATGACTGACTAGGTGTGTGAGTAACTCCATGGATGAGTGACAGTCTGTGAGTGTCTGTTTACACTGATTGTATCTAAGGTTATATTAGAGTCTGAAGAGGTTCATCGTATTATCACATGAATGATATCATCAGTGATGTGATCAGTAATGTCAAATGAGATGTCATCAGTGATGTCATCAGTGATGTCATTTGAGATGTCATCAGTGATGTCATTTGAGATGTCATCAGTGATGTCATCAGTGATGTCACTGACCATGTCATGAATGATGTAATATGTGACATCATCAGCAGTGGATTGCGGGTGCGCGATATATAGTTAGTGCAATGGTTTTGTGTGAGTAAAATAAGGTTTTGTAAATGCGAATTCCTAACTATATATGGTCTATAACCTATGGTTTTTTCAGTGAATATATATATATATATATATATATATATATATATATATATATATATATCCTACTGGCGGTCGCCAGTAGGTAGTTATAGTTAGGATTATTTTCAATGCAAAATCTCAACATTCTATTGTGAATAACTTTGGCGCAGGTTGAGGAATCTGCCTGCAAATTTCCTCAAATTTGCCTCGCGGCGCCCCGGTCCTTCCGTTAAAGTTTGAAGGGGGATTTATCAAGCAGGGGCCGAGATAAAAGGGGGGTCCAAAACGTGTTTTCCCCATGTTAATTTCCATAGGGCGGTCAACCTCACTTTTAGCCCGAACGGCTGAATGGATTTCCACCAAACTTGGCAAAATTGTAGGGACTGGTACCCCGATGTGCCTTTGCTATGTCTCAAGATATATGCTCCAGTGGTTTTTACGAAAATTAACTTTGAAAAAATATATATTGGGCTACATTGGGCTATATATATGTTAGAGCCCAAATGTAGCCCAATGTAGCCCAATATAGCCCAATGTAGCCCAATGTAGCCCAAAGATGGCCACCAGAG